>NW_026647147.1:1200000-1800000 GCF_950295315.1 Erinaceus europaeus | reverse complement strand
CGCCCCCACTCCAGTTGCTCCAAGGTTGGAAAGAGTCTTTTTTTCATGCTGTAGGGGAGGGAGTTGAGACAGTCCAATGTCCTGGGGAGCAAGAACTGCAAACAGTCCATCTACAATGTAACATTTGGGTCTCAGGCCGCCCAATCCCTAGTGTGCTGTGCAGACCTTTGACTGGCAAAAACACCCCATCTGAGCGTGAGATCTGGCTGGGCTAGTGGCTCTCTCTGTGGACTAAGAGACAGACAGACAGAGTTTTCAGGTTCAAAACCTATACTTCCCAGAAGATGGTCAATCACTTCGGTAAAAAAAAAAAAAAAAAAAAGGCTTTTTATTTTTTTTCCCCTGCCTGGGTAACCTGTCTCCTGCCTGTTTCAAAGTTAAAAAAGGGAAAAATCTTTTTTGGAGGGAAAAGGACCAAAATGCAGGCAGGTGGACTCCGTGGAAGGTGGATGGGGAGTTGCTCCTGCCCGGGCACTAGAGCCCCAGCTGCTGTTCCAGGTGCTCTCTGATAACAGAGATCTCCATGTGTCCTGTCATGACACTGTCTCCAGGACTGACCCTCAGGATAATGAGGATTCAAAACGAGGCAGGTGATACTGCCTTCAAAAGTAAATCCAGGGAGGTTTGGCGGTATGTCAGAGGGTTAAGGGCTTGTGGCGATCACGAATAGAGGGGACAGGTGGAAGGATTTGGGGTCTGGCCCCCAGACTGCCACCTGCAGGGGAGTCGCTTTACAGGGGGTGAAGCAGGTCTTTAGGAGCTCTATCTTTCTCTCCCACCCTGTATTTCCTCTGCTCTCTCCTTTTGTGTCTGTCAGATGCAAGGTCAGTAACAACAACAACAACAAAAACAATAACCACCACAGTGACCAAGCAACAAGGGCAGCGAAAGGGGAACAAATGGAGTGCAGGAGCTGTGGATTATTCGTGGTGTAGGCACTCAGCTGTGGCAATAACCTCTTGAGGCAATCAATCCATACATGAAGAAGTAATACAGGTAACAGAGATGTATATGTCCCTGTGTGTTTCCACTGAGATAATGTAAATGCACTTTTATTTACTTCTTCATTTATTTATTACCTTGCCACGAGAATTTCTTTTCATTGCTAAAAAAAAAGTGTCCCATCAAGGGTACCAGGTGTGCCACACCCAGTTAAGCACTCATGTTACAATGCAGGAGGACTGGGCTTCAACACCCGGGTTCGCACCTGCCAGGGGAAATCTTTACAAGTGGTGCGGAAGTGCTGCAGTTGTCTCTCTCTGTGTCTCAAACTCTCTCTACCTCCCTTCCCTCTCAATTCCTGTCTATTTATTCCAGTGAATAATCAAGAAAATAGAAAGTAAAAAAAGAAAAAGGAAAAGGAAATATTCCACGACTTCAAATGGGCTACTCAGGACAATGCTTTCCTTGTTAAGATCCTCACAGCATTCCATATGCAGAAAGGCAAAGACACCATGTATTTTTTAACCCAGTTTTTATATTTATTTATTGATTTAGGTGCTTATTCATTTTTGTTATTGATGAATTAATGTTTTACATTTGACATTAACTAAGGATCTGACACCAGCGGACTCCAGTACCCCTATATGGTAATCTGCCTCTACAAAACCGATCCATTGACCTTTCCATCCATCCATCCATCCACCCATACATCTATCCATCCATTCATCCATACATCCATCCATCCATCCATCCATCCATCCATCCATCCATCCACCAGTCAACCAAGCTAAGCACAAAAGGAGATCTCTCCTTGAATGGTGAGGAGAAACAACGATGCATAGGTAGGTTGCAAAGGCCCAGTTTGGCTGAATAGGGCAGAGGGGCTGAACCAGGGAATGTGTTGGGGCGTGTGGGTTTGGGTGGGGTGAGCCGGAGACCCTGTGAGCTGGGTCACATTAGGGGCAGGCAGGGGGTGGAAGGGGTTGCGAACAGCTGTCACTGGAGAACCATCACAAGTGCTGGAGCTGGTGAGCAGGACACCTGGAAGAGAGGACAGACAAAGGAGAGAAGCAAAGTGCGGAGGAAAGGAGAGGGGACAGGATGGTGAGGACAGGAGAGGACAGGATTGGAGGGGACCTGAGAAACCTACCTGGACAAAGGCAGCATACAGACATCCAGGAAGGCCGGCAGGCATGCAGGCAGCTCTGGCCTGGGCTCCCTGGATCCCGGGCGCACCTCCACCTGTCTTCTCTTGGCTGCCAGCCCTGAGGTCCCTCGTCGGTCAGCACTGTCTTGCCATCCTTCCGTCCCTCTGTGCCAGGGCCCAGGCGTCTGGGCGCTGTTGCCTGACCTAGTGGCAGGGCAGTTGGGCTGCCCAGTGCCAGTGTGGCCAGCACAGATTGCCAGGGGCTAGGACATCACAGAGGGCTCCTGTGGTTGCTAGGCCACGGGGACCCCGCCCATCCAGTTGACCAGCAGCCATGACCCCATGCTGAACTTGACTTGAGGGGTGGTGGCCAGCCACCAGAGACAGAGCCCCAGGCCAAAGCAGGTGCTGGTCGGCCGGGCCAAGGGGCTATGGGCGGATTGGTGTGTGTCTGGGCATGGGGCTGGCATCTGACAGTCCAGGGCGGGGGACCAAGGTCCGCCAGGCCCCTGTCCCACCATGTGCACTGACACACAGTCTTGCTGACTGACTGACAGTCCCCGCCCCAGAGATACCCACACCAAGTCCCTGGGTGCCCTGAGCTGCCCCTGAGGGTTGGTGGGTGCCTGCCTGGACACATGCCTCCGTAATGGAGGCCTCTATTAATCCCGTTGCCTACTGACAGCTGCCCTCCTGCCCCTCCTCCTCCTCCTCCTCCTCCTCCTCCTCCTCTTCTTCCTCCTCCTCTTTCTCCTCTTCCTCCTCCTCTTCCTCCTCCTCCTCCTACACCCCCTCCTCCTCTTCCTCATCCTCAGCGGGACTCACTCAGGGCCCTTGGCCTAGGCAATCCAGGGCTGCTGCTCTGGCTTCTGCAGCTTCTATCCAGTGGGGGGGTGTAGGAATCTGTTCCTGTCAGTCCCTGATTCCTGGGACCTTCCATGCCTCCAGCTGCCCCCACTCTCTAGTCCTGACCCCTCCTCAAGGATGCCCCCTTTCCCCTTACCCTCTGTCCCGCAGCTCCCAACTAACATCTACTGTGTTCCTCCCTGCGCTACTTTACTGCCACCCTGCTTCTGCCCTTCAGCCCTGAGGGCCCAGGGCCAGCCCAGCTGCCATCTCACCATCCAGCACGGGGACCTGCCCTAACCCCCTGCCACCACACCCACACACACAGCCCTGCACACACTCCTGGTTCCCCTGCCTGCAGCCTGCCTCTCAAACAGTCTCCTTCTGCCCCCTAGCACCTTACAGCCTCTGCCACGGACCCCCACAGACACCTGGGCATGAGCAGTGCAGACATGCAAACAGCTCCCCTCGCCCCCACTCCAGTTGCTCCAAGGTTGGAAAGAGTCTTTTTTTCATGCTGTAGGGGAGGGAGTTGAGACAGTCCAATGTCCTGGGGAGCAAGAACTGCAAACAGTCCATCTACAATGTAACATTTGGGTCTCAGGCCGCCCAATCCCTAGTGTGCTGTGCAGACCTTTGACTGGCAAAAACACCCCATCTGAGCGTGAGATCTGGCTGGGCTAGTGGCTCTCTCTGTGGACTAAGAGACAGACAGACAGAGTTTTCAGGTTCAAAACCTATACTTCCCAGAAGATGGTCAATCACTTCGGTAAAAAAAAAAAAAAAAAAAAAAAAAAAAAAAGGCTTTTTATTTTTTTTCCCCTGCCTGGGTAACCTGTCTCCTGCCTGTTTCAAAGTTAAAAAAGGGAAAAATCTTTTTTGGAGGGAAAAGGACCAAAATGCAGGCAGGTGGACTCCGTGGAAGGTGGATGGGGAGTTGCTCCTGCCCGGGCACTAGAGCCCCAGCTGCTGTTCCAGGTGCTCTCTGATAACAGAGATCTCCATGTGTCCTGTCATGACACTGTCTCCAGGACTGACCCTCAGGATAATGAGGATTCAAAACGAGGCAGGTGATACTGCCTTCAAAAGTAAATCCAGGGAGGTTTGGCGGTATGTCAGAGGGTTAAGGGCTTGTGGCGATCACGAATAGAGGGGACAGGTGGAAGGATTTGGGGTCTGGCCCCCAGACTGCCACCTGCAGGGGAGTCGCTTTACAGGGGGTGAAGCAGGTCTTTAGGAGCTCTATCTTTCTCTCCCACCCTGTATTTCCTCTGCTCTCTCCTTTTGTGTCTGTCAGATGCAAGGTCAGTAACAACAACAACAACAAAAACAATAACCACCACAGTGACCAAGCAACAAGGGCAGCGAAAGGGGAACAAATGGAGTGCAGGAGCTGTGGATTATTCGTGGTGTAGGCACTCAGCTGTGGCAATAACCTCTTGAGGCAATCAATCCATACATGAAGAAGTAATACAGGTAACAGAGACGTATATGTCCCTGTGTGTTTCCACTGAGATAATGTAAATGCACTTTTATTTACTTCTTCATTTATTTATTACCTTGCCACGAGAATTTCTTTTCATTGCTAAAAAAAAGTGTCCCATCAAGGGTACCAGGTGTGCCACACCCAGTTAAGCACTCATGTTACAATGCAGGAGGACTGGGCTTCAACACCCGGGTTCGCACCTGCCAGGGGAAATCTTTACAAGTGGTGCGGAAGTGCTGCAGTTGTCTCTCTCTGTGTCTCAAACTCTCTCTACCTCCCTTCCCTCTCAATTCCTGTCTATTTATTCCAGTGAATAATCAAGAAAATAGAAAGTAAAAAAAGAAAAAGGAAAAGGAAATATTCCACGACTTCAAATGGGCTACTCAGGACAATGCTTTCCTTGTTAAGATCCTCACAGCATTCCATATGCAGAAAGGCAAAGACACCATGTATTTTTTAACCCAGTTTTTATATTTATTTATTGATTTAGGTGCTTATTCATTTTTGTTATTGATGAATTAATGTTTTACATTTGACATTAACTAAGGATCTGACACCAGCGGACTCCAGTACCCCTATATGGTAATCTGCCTCTACAAAACCGATCCATTGACCTTTCCATCCATCCATCCATCCACCCATACATCTATCCATCCATTCATCCATACATCCATCCATCCATCCATCCATCCATCCATCCATCCATCCACCAGTCAACCAAGCTAAGCACAAAAGGAGATCTCTCCTTGAATGGTGAGGAGAAACAACGATGCATAGGTAGGTTGCAAAGGCCCAGTTTGGCTGAATAGGGCAGAGGGGCTGAACCAGGGAATGTGTTGGGGCGTGTGGGTTTGGGTGGGGTGAGCCGGAGACCCTGTGAGCTGGGTCACATTAGGGGCAGGCAGGGGGTGGAAGGGGTTGCGAACAGCTGTCACTGGAGAACCATCACAAGTGCTGGAGCTGGTGAGCAGGACACCTGGAAGAGAGGACAGACAAAGGAGAGAAGCAAAGTGCGGAGGAAAGGAGAGGGGACAGGATGGTGAGGACAGGAGAGGACAGGATTGGAGGGGACCTGAGAAACCTACCTGGACAAAGGCAGCATACAGACATCCAGGAAGGCCGGCAGGCATGCAGGCAGCTCTGGCCTGGGCTCCCTGGATCCCGGGCGCACCTCCACCTGTCTTCTCTTGGCTGCCAGCCCTGAGGTCCCTCGTCGGTCAGCACTGTCTTGCCATCCTTCCGTCCCTCTGTGCCAGGGCCCAGGCGTCTGGGCGCTGTTGCCTGACCTAGTGGCAGGGCAGTTGGGCTGCCCAGTGCCAGTGTGGCCAGCACAGATTGCCAGGGGCTAGGACATCACAGAGGGCTCCTGTGGTTGCTAGGCCACGGGGACCCCGCCCATCCAGTTGACCAGCAGCCATGACCCCATGCTGAACTTGACTTGAGGGGTGGTGGCCAGCCACCAGAGACAGAGCCCCAGGCCAAAGCAGGTGCTGGTCGGCCGGGCCAAGGGGCTATGGGCGGATTGGTGTGTGTCTGGGCATGGGGCTGGCATCTGACAGTCCAGGGCGGGGGACCAAGGTCCGCCAGGCCCCTGTCCCACCATGTGCACTGACACACAGTCTTGCTGACTGACTGACAGTCCCCGCCCCAGAGATACCCACACCAAGTCCCTGGGTGCCCTGAGCTGCCCCTGAGGGTTGGTGGGTGCCTGCCTGGACACATGCCTCCGTAATGGAGGCCTCTATTAATCCCGTTGCCTACTGACAGCTGCCCTCCTGCCCCTCCTCCTCCTCCTCCTCCTCCTCCTCCTCCTCCTCTTCTTCCTCCTCCTCTTTCTCCTCTTCCTCCTCCTCTTCCTCCTCCTCCTCCTACACCCCCTCCTCCTCTTCCTCATCCTCAGCGGGACTCACTCAGGGCCCTTGGCCTAGGCAATCCAGGGCTGCTGCTCTGGCTTCTGCAGCTTCTATCCAGTGGGGGGGTGTAGGAATCTGTTCCTGTCAGTCCCTGATTCCTGGGACCTTCCATGCCTCCAGCTGCCCCCACTCTCTAGTCCTGACCCCTCCTCAAGGATGCCCCCTTTCCCCTTACCCTCTGTCCCGCAGCTCCCAACTAACATCTACTGTGTTCCTCCCTGCGCTACTTTACTGCCACCCTGCTTCTGCCCTTCAGCCCTGAGGGCCCAGGGCCAGCCCAGCTGCCATCTCACCATCCAGCACGGGGACCTGCCCTAACCCCCTGCCACCACACCCACACACACAGCCCTGCACACACTCCTGGTTCCCCTGCCTGCAGCCTGCCTCTCAAACAGTCTCCTTCTGCCCCCTAGCACCTTACAGCCTCTGCCACGGACCCCCACAGACACCTGGGCATGAGCAGTGCAGACATGCAAACAGCTCCCCTCGCCCCCACTCCAGTTGCTCCAAGGTTGGAAAGAGTCTTTTTTTCATGCTGTAGGGGAGGGAGTTGAGACAGTCCAATGTCCTGGGGAGCAAGAACTGCAAACAGTCCATCTACAATGTAACATTTGGGTCTCAGGCCGCCCAATCCCTAGTGTGCTGTGCAGACCTTTGACTGGCAAAAACACCCCATCTGAGCGTGAGATCTGGCTGGGCTAGTGGCTCTCTCTGTGGACTAAGAGACAGACAGACAGAGTTTTCAGGTTCAAAACCTATACTTCCCAGAAGATGGTCAATCACTTCGGTAAAAAAAAAAAAAAAAAAAAAAAAAAAAAAAGGCTTTTTATTTTTTTTCCCCTGCCTGGGTAACCTGTCTCCTGCCTGTTTCAAAGTTAAAAAAGGGAAAAATCTTTTTTGGAGGGAAAAGGACCAAAATGCAGGCAGGTGGACTCCGTGGAAGGTGGATGGGGAGTTGCTCCTGCCCGGGCACTAGAGCCCCAGCTGCTGTTCCAGGTGCTCTCTGATAACAGAGATCTCCATGTGTCCTGTCATGACACTGTCTCCAGGACTGACCCTCAGGATAATGAGGATTCAAAACGAGGCAGGTGATACTGCCTTCAAAAGTAAATCCAGGGAGGTTTGGCGGTATGTCAGAGGGTTAAGGGCTTGTGGCGATCACGAATAGAGGGGACAGGTGGAAGGATTTGGGGTCTGGCCCCCAGACTGCCACCTGCAGGGGAGTCGCTTTACAGGGGGTGAAGCAGGTCTTTAGGAGCTCTATCTTTCTCTCCCACCCTGTATTTCCTCTGCTCTCTCCTTTTGTGTCTGTCAGATGCAAGGTCAGTAACAACAACAACAACAAAAACAATAACCACCACAGTGACCAAGCAACAAGGGCAGCGAAAGGGGAACAAATGGAGTGCAGGAGCTGTGGATTATTCGTGGTGTAGGCACTCAGCTGTGGCAATAACCTCTTGAGGCAATCAATCCATACATGAAGAAGTAATACAGGTAACAGAGATGTATATGTCCCTGTGTGTTTCCACTGAGATAATGTAAATGCACTTTTATTTACTTCTTCATTTATTTATTACCTTGCCACGAGAATTTCTTTTCATTGCTAAAAAAAAAGTGTCCCATCAAGGGTACCAGGTGTGCCACACCCAGTTAAGCACTCATGTTACAATGCAGGAGGACTGGGCTTCAACACCCGGGTTCGCACCTGCCAGGGGAAATCTTTACAAGTGGTGCGGAAGTGCTGCAGTTGTCTCTCTCTGTGTCTCAAACTCTCTCTACCTCCCTTCCCTCTCAATTCCTGTCTATTTATTCCAGTGAATAATCAAGAAAATAGAAAGTAAAAAAAGAAAAAGGAAAAGGAAATATTCCACGACTTCAAATGGGCTACTCAGGACAATGCTTTCCTTGTTAAGATCCTCACAGCATTCCATATGCAGAAAGGCAAAGACACCATGTATTTTTTAACCCAGTTTTTATATTTATTTATTGATTTAGGTGCTTATTCATTTTTGTTATTGATGAATTAATGTTTTACATTTGACATTAACTAAGGATCTGACACCAGCGGACTCCAGTACCCCTATATGGTAATCTGCCTCTACAAAACCGATCCATTGACCTTTCCATCCATCCATCCATCCACCCATACATCTATCCATCCATTCATCCATACATCCATCCATCCATCCATCCATCCATCCATCCACCAGTCAACCAAGCTAAGCACAAAAGGAGATCTCTCCTTGAATGGTGAGGAGAAACAACGATGCATAGGTAGGTTGCAAAGGCCCAGTTTGGCTGAATAGGGCAGAGGGGCTGAACCAGGGAATGTGTTGGGGCGTGTGGGTTTGGGTGGGGTGAGCCGGAGACCCTGTGAGCTGGGTCACATTAGGGGCAGGCAGGGGGTGGAAGGGGTTGCGAACAGCTGTCACTGGAGAACCATCACAAGTGCTGGAGCTGGTGAGCAGGACACCTGGAAGAGAGGACAGACAAAGGAGAGAAGCAAAGTGCGGAGGAAAGGAGAGGGGACAGGATGGTGAGGACAGGAGAGGACAGGATTGGAGGGGACCTGAGAAACCTACCTGGACAAAGGCAGCATACAGACATCCAGGAAGGCCGGCAGGCATGCAGGCAGCTCTGGCCTGGGCTCCCTGGATCCCGGGCGCACCTCCACCTGTCTTCTCTTGGCTGCCAGCCCTGAGGTCCCTCGTCGGTCAGCACTGTCTTGCCATCCTTCCGTCCCTCTGTGCCAGGGCCCAGGCGTCTGGGCGCTGTTGCCTGACCTAGTGGCAGGGCAGTTGGGCTGCCCAGTGCCAGTGTGGCCAGCACAGATTGCCAGGGGCTAGGACATCACAGAGGGCTCCTGTGGTTGCTAGGCCACGGGGACCCCGCCCATCCAGTTGACCAGCAGCCATGACCCCATGCTGAACTTGACTTGAGGGGTGGTGGCCAGCCACCAGAGACAGAGCCCCAGGCCAAAGCAGGTGCTGGTCGGCCGGGCCAAGGGGCTATGGGCGGATTGGTGTGTGTCTGGGCATGGGGCTGGCATCTGACAGTCCAGGGCGGGGGACCAAGGTCCGCCAGGCCCCTGTCCCACCATGTGCACTGACACACAGTCTTGCTGAGTGACTGACAGTCCCCGCCCCAGAGATACCCACACCAAGTCCCTGGGTGCCCTGAGCTGCCCCTGAGGGTTGGTGGGTGCCTGCCTGGACACATGCCTCCGTAATGGAGGCCTCTATTAATCCCGTTGCCTACTGACAGCTGCCCTCCTGCCCCTCCTCCTCCTCCTCCTCCTCCTCCTCCTCCTCTTCTTCCTCCTCCTCTTTCTCCTCTTCCTCCTCCTCTTCCTCCTCCTCCTCCTACACCCCCTCCTCCTCTTCCTCATCCTCAGCGGGACTCACTCAGGGCCCTTGGCCTAGGCAATCCAGGGCTGCTGCTCTGGCTTCTGCAGCTTCTATCCAGTGGGGGGGTGTAGGAATCTGTTCCTGTCAGTCCCTGATTCCTGGGACCTTCCATGCCTCCAGCTGCCCCCACTCTCTAGTCCTGACCCCTCCTCAAGGATGCCCCCTTTCCCCTTACCCTCTGTCCCGCAGCTCCCAACTAACATCTACTGTGTTCCTCCCTGCGCTACTTTACTGCCACCCTGCTTCTGCCCTTCAGCCCTGAGGGCCCAGGGCCAGCCCAGCTGCCATCTCACCATCCAGCACGGGGACCTGCCCTAACCCCCTGCCACCACACCCACACACACAGCCCTGCACACACTCCTGGTTCCCCTGCCTGCAGCCTGCCTCTCAAACAGTCTCCTTCTGCCCCCTAGCACCTTACAGCCTCTGCCACGGACCCCCACAGACACCTGGGCATGAGCAGTGCAGACATGCAAACAGCTCCCCTCGCCCCCACTCCAGTTGCTCCAAGGTTGGAAAGAGTCTTTTTTTCATGCTGTAGGGGAGGGAGTTGAGACAGTCCAATGTCCTGGGGAGCAAGAACTGCAAACAGTCCATCTACAATGTAACATTTGGGTCTCAGGCCGCCCAATCCCTAGTGTGCTGTGCAGACCTTTGACTGGCAAAAACACCCCATCTGAGCGTGAGATCTGGCTGGGCTAGTGGCTCTCTCTGTGGACTAAGAGACAGACAGACAGAGTTTTCAGGTTCAAAACCTATACTTCCCAGAAGATGGTCAATCACTTCGGTAAAAAAAAAAAAAAAAAAAAAAAAAAAAAGGCTTTTTATTTTTTTTCCCCTGCCTGGGTAACCTGTCTCCTGCCTGTTTCAAAGTTAAAAAAGGGAAAAATCTTTTTTGGAGGGAAAAGGACCAAAATGCAGGCAGGTGGACTCCGTGGAAGGTGGATGGGGAGTTGCTCCTGCCCGGGCACTAGAGCCCCAGCTGCTGTTCCAGGTGCTCTCTGATAACAGAGATCTCCATGTGTCCTGTCATGACACTGTCTCCAGGACTGACCCTCAGGATAATGAGGATTCAAAACGAGGCAGGTGATACTGCCTTCAAAAGTAAATCCAGGGAGGTTTGGCGGTATGTCAGAGGGTTAAGGGCTTGTGGCGATCACGAATAGAGGGGACAGGTGGAAGGATTTGGGGTCTGGCCCCCAGACTGCCACCTGCAGGGGAGTCGCTTTACAGGGGGTGAAGCAGGTCTTTAGGAGCTCTATCTTTCTCTCCCACCCTGTATTTCCTCTGCTCTCTCCTTTTGTGTCTGTCAGATGCAAGGTCAGTAACAACAACAACAACAAAAACAATAACCACCACAGTGACCAAGCAACAAGGGCAGCGAAAGGGGAACAAATGGAGTGCAGGAGCTGTGGATTATTCGTGGTGTAGGCACTCAGCTGTGGCAATAACCTCTTGAGGCAATCAATCCATACATGAAGAAGTAATACAGGTAACAGAGATGTATATGTCCCTGTGTGTTTCCACTGAGATAATGTAAATGCACTTTTATTTACTTCTTCATTTATTTATTACCTTGCCACGAGAATTTCTTTTCATTGCTAAAAAAAAAGTGTCCCATCAAGGGTACCAGGTGTGCCACACCCAGTTAAGCACTCATGTTACAATGCAGGAGGACTGGGCTTCAACACCCGGGTTCGCACCTGCCAGGGGAAATCTTTACAAGTGGTGCGGAAGTGCTGCAGTTGTCTCTCTCTGTGTCTCAAACTCTCTCTACCTCCCTTCCCTCTCAATTCCTGTCTATTTATTCCAGTGAATAATCAAGAAAATAGAAAGTAAAAAAAGAAAAAGGAAAAGGAAATATTCCACGACTTCAAATGGGCTACTCAGGACAATGCTTTCCTTGTTAAGATCCTCACAGCATTCCATATGCAGAAAGGCAAAGACACCATGTATTTTTTAACCCAGTTTTTATATTTATTTATTGATTTAGGTGCTTATTCATTTTTGTTATTGATGAATTAATGTTTTACATTTGACATTAACTAAGGATCTGACACCAGCGGACTCCAGTACCCCTATATGGTAATCTGCCTCTACAAAACCGATCCATTGACCTTTCCATCCATCCATCCATCCACCCATACATCTATCCATCCATTCATCCATACATCCATCCATCCATCCATCCATCCATCCATCCACCAGTCAACCAAGCTAAGCACAAAAGGAGATCTCTCCTTGAATGGTGAGGAGAAACAACGATGCATAGGTAGGTTGCAAAGGCCCAGTTTGGCTGAATAGGGCAGAGGGGCTGAACCAGGGAATGTGTTGGGGCGTGTGGGTTTGGGTGGGGTGAGCCGGAGACCCTGTGAGCTGGGTCACATTAGGGGCAGGCAGGGGGTGGAAGGGGTTGCGAACAGCTGTCACTGGAGAACCATCACAAGTGCTGGAGCTGGTGAGCAGGACACCTGGAAGAGAGGACAGACAAAGGAGAGAAGCAAAGTGCGGAGGAAAGGAGAGGGGACAGGATGGTGAGGACAGGAGAGGACAGGATTGGAGGGGACCTGAGAAACCTACCTGGACAAAGGCAGCATACAGACATCCAGGAAGGCCGGCAGGCATGCAGGCAGCTCTGGCCTGGGCTCCCTGGATCCCGGGCGCACCTCCACCTGTCTTCTCTTGGCTGCCAGCCCTGAGGTCCCTCGTCGGTCAGCACTGTCTTGCCATCCTTCCGTCCCTCTGTGCCAGGGCCCAGGCGTCTGGGCGCTGTTGCCTGACCTAGTGGCAGGGCAGTTGGGCTGCCCAGTGCCAGTGTGGCCAGCACAGATTGCCAGGGGCTAGGACATCACAGAGGGCTCCTGTGGTTGCTAGGCCACGGGGACCCCGCCCATCCAGTTGACCAGCAGCCATGACCCCATGCTGAACTTGACTTGAGGGGTGGTGGCCAGCCACCAGAGACAGAGCCCCAGGCCAAAGCAGGTGCTGGTCGGCCGGGCCAAGGGGCTATGGGCG
The DNA here is from genome assembly GCF_950295315.1 of Erinaceus europaeus. Classification (NCBI taxonomy): domain Eukaryota; kingdom Metazoa; phylum Chordata; class Mammalia; order Eulipotyphla; family Erinaceidae; genus Erinaceus; species Erinaceus europaeus. The sequence continues at coordinate 1,787,244 of NW_026647147.1, read as the reverse complement.
GATTGGTGTGTGTCTGGGCATGGGGCTGGCATCTGACAGTCCAGGGCGGGGGACCAAGGTCCGCCAGGCCCCTGTCCCACCATGTGCACTGACACACAGTCTTGCTGACTGACTGACAGTCCCCGCCCCAGAGATACCCACACCAAGTCCCTGGGTGCCCTGAGCTGCCCCTGAGGGTTGGTGGGTGCCTGCCTGGACACATGCCTCCGTAATGGAGGCCTCTATTAATCCCGTTGCCTACTGACAGCTGCCCTCCTGCCCCCCCTCCTCCTCCTCCTCCTCCTCCTCCTCTTCTTCCTCCTCCTCTTTCTCCTCTTCCTCCTCCTCTTCCTCCTCCTCCTCCTACACCCCCTCCTCCTCTTCCTCATCCTCAGCGGGACTCACTCAGGGCCCTTGGCCTAGGCAATCCAGGGCTGCTGCTCTGGCTTCTGCAGCTTCTATCCAGTGGGGGGGTGTAGGAATCTGTTCCTGTCAGTCCCTGATTCCTGGGACCTTCCATGCCTCCAGCTGCCCCCACTCTCTAGTCCTGACCCCTCCTCAAGGATGCCCCCTTTCCCCTTACCCTCTGTCCCGCAGCTCCCAACTAACATCTACTGTGTTCCTCCCTGCGCTACTTTACTGCCACCCTGCTTCTGCCCTTCAGCCCTGAGGGCCCAGGGCCAGCCCAGCTGCCATCTCACCATCCAGCAGGGGGACCTGCCCTAACCCCCTGCCACCACACCCACACACACAGCCCTGCACACACTCCTGGTTCCCCTGCCTGCAGCCTGCCTCTCAAACAGTCTCCTTCTGCCCCCTAGCACCTTACAGCCTCTGCCACGGACCCCCACAGACACCTGGGCATGAGCAGTGCAGACATGCAAACAGCTCCCCTCGCCCCCACTCCAGTTGCTCCAAGGTTGGAAAGAGTCTTTTTTTCATGCTGTAGGGGAGGGAGTTGAGACAGTCCAATGTCCTGGGGAGCAAGAACTGCAAACAGTCCATCTACAATGTAACATTTGGGTCTCAGGCCGCCCAATCCCTAGTGTGCTGTGCAGACCTTTGACTGGCAAAAACACCCCATCTGAGCGTGAGATCTGGCTGGGCTAGTGGCTCTTTCTGTGGACTAAGAGACAGACAGACAGAGTTTTCAGGTTCAAAACCTATACTTCCCAGAAGATGGTCATTCACTTCGGTAAAAAAAAAAAAAAAAAAAAAAAAAAAAAAGGCTTTTTATTTTTTTCCCCTGCCTGGGTAACCTGTCTCCTGCCTGTTTCAAAGTGAAAAAAGGGAAAAATCTTTTTTGGAGGGAAAAGGACCAAAATGCAGGCAGGTGGACTCCGTGGAAGGTGGATGGGGAGTTGCTCCTGCCCGGGCACTAGAGCCCCAGCTGCTGTTCCAGGTGCTCTCTGATAACAGAGATCTCCATGTGTCCTGTCATGACACTGTCTCCAGGACTGACCCTCAGGATAATGAGGATTCAAAACGAGGCAGGTGATACTGCCTTCAAAAGTAAATCCAGGGAGGTTTGGCGGTATGTCAGAGGGTTAAGGGCTTGTGGCGATCACAAATAGAGGGGACAGGTGGAAGGATTTGGGGTCTGGCCCCCAGACTGCCACCTGCAGGGGAGTCGCTTTACAGGGGGTGAAGCAGGTCTTTAGGAGCTCTATCTTTCTCTCCCACCCTGTATTTCCTCTGCTCTCTCCTTTTGTGTCTGTCAGATGCAAGGTCAGTAACAACAACAACAACAAAAACAATAACCACCACAGTGACCAAGCAACAAGGGCAGCGAAAGGGGAACAAATGGAGTGCAGGAGCTGTGGATTATTCGTGGTGTAGGCACTCAGCTGTGGCAATAACCTCTTGAGGCAATCAATCCATACATGAAGAAGTAATACAGGTAACAGAGACGTATATGTCCCTGTGTGTTTCCACTGAGATAATGTAAATGCACTTTTATTTACTTCTTCATTTATTTATTACCTTGCCACGAGAATTTCTTTTCATTGCTAAAAAAAAGTGTCCCATCAAGGGTACCAGGTGTGCCACACCCAGTTAAGCACTCATGTTACAATGCAGGAGGACTGGGCTTCAACACCCGGGTTCGCACCTGCCAGGGGAAATCTTTACAAGTGGTGCGGAAGTGCTGCAGTTGTCTCTCTCTGTGTCTCAAACTCTCTCTACCTCCCTTCCCTCTCAATTCCTGTCTATTTATTCCAGTGAATAATCAAGAAAATAGAAAGTAAAAAAAGAAAAAGGAAAAGGAAATATTCCACGACTTCAAATGGGCTACTCAGGACAATGCTTTCCTTGTTAAGATCCTCACAGCATTCCATATGCAGAAAGGCAAAGACGCCATGTATTTTTTAACCCAGTTTTTATATTTATTTATTGATTTAGGTGCTTATTCATTTTTGTTATTGATGAATTAATGTTTTACATTTGACATTGACTAAGGATCTGACACCAGCGGACTCCAGTACCCCTATATGGTAATCTGCCTCTACAAAACCGATCCATTGACCTTTCCATCCATCCATCCATCCATCCACCCATACATCTATCCATCCATTCATCCATACATCCATCCATCCATCCATCCACCAGTCAACCAAGCTAAGTACAAAAGGAGATCTCTCCTTGAATGGTGAGGAGAAACAACGATGCATAGGTAGGTTGCAAAGGCCCAGTTTGGCTGAATAGGGCAGAGGGGCTGAACCAGGGAATGTGTTGGGGCGGGTGGGTTTGGGTGGGGTGAGCCGGAGACCCTGTGAGCTGGGTCACATTAGGGGCAGGCAGGGGGTGGAAGGGGTTGCGAACAGCTGTCACTGGAGAACCATCACAAGTGCTGGAGCTGGTGAGCAGGACACCTGGAAGAGAGGACAGACAAAGGAGAGAAGCAAAGTGCGGAGGAAAGGAGAGGGGACAGGATGGTGAGGACAGGAGAGGACAGGATTGGAGGGGACCTGAGAAACCTACCTGGACAAAGGCAGCATACAGACATCCAGGAAGGCCGGCAGGCATGCAGGCAGCTCTGGCCTGGGCTCCCTGGATCCCGGGCGCACCTCCACCTGTCTTCTCTTGGCTGCCAGCCCTGAGGTCCCTCGTCGGTCAGCACTGTCTTGCCATCCTTCCGTCCCTCTGTACCAGGGCCCAGGCGTCTGGGCGCTGTTGCCTGACCTAGTGGCAGGGCAGTTGGGCTGCCCAGTGCCAGTGTGGCCAGCACAGATTGCCAGGGGCTAGGACATCACAGAGGGCTCCTGTGGTTGCTAGGCCACGGGGACCCCGCCCATCCAGTTGACCAGCAGCCATGACCCCATGCTGAACTTGACTTGAGGGGTGGTGGCCAGCCACCAGAGACAGAGCCCCAGGCCAAAGCAGGTGCTGGTCGGCCGGGCCAAGGGGCTATGGGCGGATTGGTGTGTGTCTGGGCATGGGGCTGGCATCTGACAGTCCAGGGCGGGGGACCAAGGTCCGCCAGGCCCCTGTCCCACCATGTGCACTGACACACAGTCTTGCTGACTGACTGACAGTCCCCGCCCCAGAGATACCCACACCAAGTCCCTGGGTGCCCTGAGCTGCCCCTGAGGGTTGGTGGGTGCCTGCCTGGACACATGCCTCCGTAATGGAGGCCTCTATTAATCCCGTTGCCTACTGACAGCTGCCCTCCTGCCCCTCCTCCTCCTCCTCCTCCTCCTCCTCCTCCTCCTCTTCTTCCTCCTCCTCTTTCTCCTCTTCCTCCTCCTCTTCCTCCTCCTCCTCCTACACCCCCTCCTCCTCTTCCTCATCCTCAGCGGGACTCACTCAGGGCCCTTGGCCTAGGCAATCCAGGGCTGCTGCTCTGGCTTCTGCAGCTTCTATCCAGTGGGGGGGTGTAGGAATCTGTTCCTGTCAGTCCCTGATTCCTGGGACCTTCCATGCCTCCAGCTGCCCCCACTCTCTAGTCCTGACCCCTCCTCAAGGATGCCCCCTTTCCCCTTACCCTCTGTCCCGCAGCTCCCAACTAACATCTACTGTGTTCCTCCCTGCGCTACTTTACTGCCACCCTGCTTCTGCCCTTCAGCCCTGAGGGCCCAGGGCCAGCCCAGCTGCCATCTCACCATCCAGCACGGGGACCTGCCCTAACCCCCTGCCACCACACCCACACACACAGCCCTGCACACACTCCTGGTTCCCCTGCCTGCAGCCTGCCTCTCAAACAGTCTCCTTCTGCCCCCTAGCACCTTACAGCCTCTGCCACGGACCCCCACAGACACCTGGGCATGAGCAGTGCAGACATGCAAACAGCTCCCCTCGCCCCCACTCCAGTTGCTCCAAGGTTGGAAAGAGTCTTTTTTTCATGCTGTAGGGGAGGGAGTTGAGACAGTCCAATGTCCTGGGGAGCAAGAACTGCAAACAGTCCATCTACAATGTAACATTTGGGTCTCAGGCCGCCCAATCCCTAGTGTGCTGTGCAGACCTTTGACTGGCAAAAACACCCCATGTGAGCTTGAGATCTGGCTGGGCTAGTGGCTCTCTCTGTGGACTAAGAGACAGACAGACAGAGTTTTCAGGTTCAAAACCTATACTTCCCAGAAGATGGTCATTCACTTCGGTAAAAAAAAAAAAAAAAAAAAAAAAAAAAAGGCTTTTTATTTTTTTTCCCCTGCCTGGGTAACCTGTCTCCTGCCTGTTTCAAAGTTAAAAAAGGGAAAAATCTTTTTTGGAGGGAAAAGGACCAAAATGCAGGCAGGTGGACTCCGTGGAAGGTGGATGGGGAGTTGCTCCTGCCCGGGCACTAGAGCCCCAGCTGCTGTTCCAGGTGCTCTCTGATAACAGAGATCTCCATGTGTCCTGTCATGACACTGTCTCCAGGACTGACCCTCAGGATAATGAGGATTCAAAACGAGGCAGGTGATACTGCCTTCAAAAGTAAATCCAGGGAGGTTTGGCGGTATGTCAGAGGGTTAAGGGCTTGTGGCCATCACAAATAGAGGGGACAGGTGGAAGGATTTGGGGTCTGGCCCCCAGACTGCCACCTGCAGGGGAGTCGCTTTACAGGGGGTGAAGCAGGTCTTTAGGAGCTCTATCTTTCTCTCCCACCCTGTATTTCCTCTGCTCTCTCCTTTTGTGTCTGTCAGATGCAAGGTCAGTAACAACAACAACAAAAAAAACAATAACCACCACAGTGACCAAGCAACAAGGGCAGCGAAAGGGGAACAAATGGAGTGCAGGAGCTGTGGATTATTCGTGGTGTAGGCACTCAGCTGTGGCAATAACCTCTTGAGGCAATCAATCCATACATGAAGAAGTAATACAGGTAACAGAGATGTATATGTCCCTGTGTGTTTCCACTGAGATAATGTAAATGCACTTTTATTTACTTCTTCATTTATTTATTACCTTGCCACGAGAATTTCTTTTCATTGCTAAAAAAAAAGTGTCCCATCAAGGGTACCAGGTGTGCCACACCCAGTTAAGCACTCATGTTACAATGCAGGAGGACTGGGCTTCAACACCCGGGTTCGCACCTGCCAGGGGAAATCTTTACAAGTGGTGCGGAAGTGCTGCAGTTGTCTCTCTCTGTGTCTCAAACTCTCTCTACCTCCCTTCCCTCTCAATTCCTGTCTATTTATTCCAGTGAATAATCAAGAAAATAGAAAGTAAAAAAAGAAAAAGGAAAAGGAAATATTCCACGACTTCAAATGGGCTACTCAGGACAATGCTTTCCTTGTTAAGATCCTCACAGCATTCCATATGCAGAAAGGCAAAGACGCCATGTATTTTTTAACCCAGTTTTTATATTTATTTATTGATTTAGGTGCTTATTCATTTTTGTTATTGATGAATTAATGTTTTACATTTGACATTGACTAAGGATCTGACACCAGCGGACTCCAGTACCCCTATATGGTAATCTGCCTCTACAAAACCGATACATTGACCTTTCCATCCATCCATCCATCCACCCATACATCTATCCATCCATTCATCCATTCATCCATGCATCCATCCATCCATCCATCCATCCATCCATCCATCCACCAGTCAACCAAGCTAAGCACAAAAGGAGATCTCTCCTTGAATGGTGAGGAGAAACAACGATGCATAGGTAGGTTGCAAAGGCCCAGTTTGGCTGAATAGGGCAGAGGGGCTGAAGCAGGGAATGTGTTGGGGCGTGTGGGTTTGGGTGGGCTGAGCCGGAGACCCTGTGAGCTGGGTCACATTAGGGGCAGGCAGGGGGTGGAAGGGGTTGCGAACAGCTGTCACTGGAGAACCATCACAAGTGCTGGAGCTGGTGAGCAGGACACCTGGAAGAGAGGACAGACAAAGGAGAGAAGCAAAGTGCGGAGGAAAGGAGAGGGGACAGGATGGTGAGGACAGGAGAGGACAGGATTGGAGGGGACCTGAGAAACCTACCTGGACAAAGGCAGCATACAGACATCCAGGAAGGCCGGCAGGCATGCAGGCAGCTCTGGCCTGGGCTCCCTGGATCCCGGGCGCACCTCCACCTGTCTTCTCTTGGCTGCCAGCCCTGAGGTCCCTCGTCGGTCAGCACTGTCTTGCCATCCTTCCGTCCCTCTGTGCCAGGGCCCAGGCGTCTGGGCGCTGTTGCCTGACCTAGTGGCAGGGCAGTTGGGCTGCCCAGTGCCAGTGTGGCCAGCACAGATTGCCAGGGGCTAGGACATCACAGAGGGCTCCTGTGGTTGCTAGGCCACGGGGACCCCGCCCATCCAGTTGACCAGCAGCCATGACCCCATGCTGAACTTGACTTGAGGGGTGGTGGCCAGCCACCAGAGACAGAGCCCCAGGCCAAAGCAGGTGCTGGTCGGCCGGGCCAAGGGGCTATGGGCGGATTGGTGTGTGTCTGGGCATGGGGCTGGCATCTGACAGTCCAGGGCGGGGGACCAAGGTCCGCCAGGCCCCTGTCCCACCATGTGCACTGACACACAGTCTTGCTGACTGACTGACAGTCCGCGCCCCAGAGATACCCACACCAAGTCCCTGGGTGCCCTGAGCTGCCCCTGAGGGTTGGTGGGTGCCTGCCTGGACACATGCCTCCGTAATGGAGGCCTCTATTAATCCCGTTGCCTACTGACAGCTGCCCTCCTGCCCCTCCTCCTCCTCCTCCTCCTCCTCCTCCTCTTCTTCCTCCTCCTCTTTCTCCTCTTCCTCCTCCTCTTCCTCCTCCTCCTCCTACACCCCCTCCTCCTCTTCCTCATCCTCAGCGGGACTCACTCAGGGCCCTTGGCCTAGGCAATCCAGGGCTGCTGCTCTGGCTTCTGCAGCTTCTATCCAGTGGGGGGGTGTAGGAATCTGTTCCTGTCAGTCCCTGATTCCTGGGACCTTCCATGCCTCCAGCTGCCCCCACTCTCTAGTCCTGACCCCTCCTCAAGGATGCCCCCTTTCCCCTTACCCTCTGTCCCGCAGCTCCCAACTAACATCTACTGTGTTCCTCCCTGCGCTACTTTACTGCCACCCTGCTTCTGCCCTTCAGCCCTGAGGGCCCAGGGCCAGCCCAGCTGCCATCTCACCATCCAGCACGGGGACCTGCCCTAACCCCCTGCCACCACACCCACACACACAGCCCTGCACACACTCCTGGTTCCCCTGCCTGCAGCCTGCCTCTCAAACAGTCTCCTTCTGCCCCCTAGCACCTTACAGCCTCTGCCACGGACCCCCACAGACACCTGGGCATGAGCAGTGCAGACATGCAAACAGCTCCCCTCGCCCCCACTCCAGTTGCTCCAAGGTTGGAAAGAGTCTTTTTTTCATGCTGTAGGGGAGGGAGTTGAGACAGTCCAATGTCCTGGGGAGCAAAAACTGCAAACAGTCCATCTACAATGTAACATTTGGGTCTCAGGCCGCCCAATCCCTAGTGTGCTGTGCAGACCTTTGACTGGCAAAAACACCCCATCTGAGCGTGAGATCTGGCTGGGCTAGTGGCTCTTTCTGTGGACTAAGAGACAGACAGACAGAGTTTTCAGGTTCAAAACCTATACTTCCCAGAAGATGGTCATTCACTTCGGTAAAAAAAAAAAAAAAAAAAAAAAAAGGCTTTTTATTTTTTTTCCCCTGCCTGGGTAACCTGTCTCCTGCCTGTTTCAAAGTTAAAAAAGGGAAAAATCTTTTTTGGACGGAAAAGGACCAAAATGCAGGCAGGTGGACTCCGTGGAAGGTGGATGGGGAGTTGCTCCTGCCCGGGCACTAGAGCCCCAGCTGCTGTTCCAGGTGCTCTCTGATAACAGAGATCTCCATGTGTCCTGTCATGACACTGTCTCCAGGACTGACCCTCAGGATAATGAGGATTCAAAACGAGGCAGGTGATACTGCCTTCAAAAGTAAATCCAGGGAGGTTTGGCGGTATGTCAGAGGGTTAAGGGCTTGTGGCGATCACAAATAGAGGGGACAGGTGGAAGGATTTGGGGTCTGGCCCCCAGACTGCCACCTGCAGGGGAGTCGCTTTACAGGGGGTGAAGCAGGTCTTTAGGAGCTCTATCTTTCTCTCCCACCCTGTATTTCCTCTGCTCTCTCCTTTTGTGTCTGTCAGATGCAAGGTCAGTAACAACAACAACAAAAAAAACAATAACCACCACAGTGACCAAGCAACAAGGGCAGCGAAAGGGGAACAAATGGAGTGCAGGAGCTGTGTATTATTCGTGGTGTAGGCACTCAGCTGTGGCAATAACCTCTTGAGGCAATCAATCCATACATGAAGAAGTAATACAGGTAACAGAGACGTATATGTCCCTGTGTGTTTCCACTGAGATAATGTAAATGCACTTTTATTTACTTCTGCATTTATTTATTACCTTGCCACGAGAATTTCTTTTCATTGCTAAATAAAAGTGTCCCATAAAGGGTACCAGGTGTGCCACACCCAGTTAAGCACTCATGTTACAATGCAGGAGGACTGGGCTTCAACACCCGGGTTCGCACCTGCCAGGGGAAATCTTTACAAGTGGTGCGGAAGTGCTGCAGTTGTCTCTCTCTGTGTCTCAAACTCTCTCTACCTCCCTTCCCTCTCAATTCCTGTCTATTTATTCCAGTGAATAATCAAGAAAATAGAAAGTAAAAAAAGAAAAAGGAAAAGGAAATATTCCACGACTTCAAATGGGCTACTCAGGACAATCCTTTCCTTGTTAAGATCCTCACAGCATTCCATATGCAGAAAGGCAAAGACGCCATGTATTTTTTAACCCAGTTTTTATATTGATTTATTTATTGATTTAGGTGCTTATTCATTTTTGTTATTGATGAATTAATGTTTTACATTTGACATTGACTAAGGATCTCACACCAGCGGACTCCAGTACCCCTATATGGTAATCTGCCTCTACAAAACCGATCCATTGACCTTTCCATCCATCCATCCATCCATCCACCCATACATCTATCCATCCATTCATCCATACATCCATCCATCCATCCATCCATCCATCCATCCATCCATCCACCAGTCAACCAAGCTAAGTACAAAAGGAGATCTCTCCTTGAATGGTGAGGAGAAACAACGATGCATAGGTAGGTTGCAAAGGCCCAGTTTGGCTGAATAGGGCAGAGGGGCTGAACCAGGGAATGTGTTGGGGCGTGTGGGTTTGGGTGGGGTGAGCCGGAGACCCTGTGAGCTGGGTCACATTAGGGGCAGGCAGGGGGTGGAAGGGGTTGCGAACAGCTGTCACTGGAGAACCATCACAAGTGCTGGAGCTGGTGAGCAGGACACCTGGAAGAGAGGACAGACAAAGGAGAGAAGCAAAGTGCGGAGGAAAGGAGAGGGGACAGGATGGTGAGGACAGGAGAGGACAGGATTGGAGGGGACCTGAGAAACCTACCTGGACAAAGGCAGCATACAGACATCCAGGAAGGCCGGCAGGCATGCAGGCAGCTCTGGCCTGGGCTCCCTGGATCCCGGGCGCACCTCCACCTGTCTTCTCTTGGCTGCCAGCCCTGAGGTCCCTCGTCGGTCAGCACTGTCTTGCCATCCTTCTGTCCCTCTGTGCCAGGGCCCAGGCGTCTGGGCGCTGTTGCCTGACCTAGTGGCAGGGCAGTTGGGCTGCCCAGTGCCAGTGTGGCCAGCACAGATTGCCAGGGGCTAGGACATCACAGAGGGCTCCTGTGGTTGCTAGGCCACGGGGACCCCGCCCATCCAGTTGACCAGCAGCCATGACCCCATGCTGAACTTGACTTGAGGGGTGGTGGCCAGCCACCAGAGACAGAGCCCCAGGCCAAAGCAGGTGCTGGTCGGCCGGGCCAAGGGGCTATGGGCGGATTGGTGTGTGTCTGGGCATGGGGCTGGCATCTGACAGTCCAGGGCGGGGGACCAAGGTCCGCCAGGCCCCTGTCCCACCATGTGCACTGACACACAGTCTTGCTGACTGACTGACAGTCCGCGCCCCAGAGATACCCACACCAAGTCCCTGGGTGCCCTGAGCTGCCCCTGAGGGTTGGTGGGTGCCTGCCTGGACACATGCCTCCGTAATGGAGGCCTCTATTAATCCCGTTGCCTACTGACAGCTGCCCTCCTGCCCCTCCTCCTCCTCCTCCTCCTCCTCCTCCTCTTCTTCCTCCTCCTCTTTCTCCTCTTCCTCCTCCTCTTCCTCCTCCTCCTCCTACACCCCCTCCTCCTCTTCCTCATCCTCAGCGGGACTCACTCAGGGCCCTTGGCCTAGGCAATCCAGGGCTGCTGCTCTGGCTTCTGCAGCTTCTATCCAGTGGGGGGGTGTAGGAATCTGTTCCTGTCAGTCCCTGATTCCTGGGACCTTCCATGCCTCCAGCTGCCCCCACTCTCTAGTCCTGACCCCTCCTCAAGGATGCCCCCTTTCCCCTTACCCTCTGTCCCGCAGCTCCCAACTAACATCTACTGTGTTCCTCCCTGCGCTACTTTACTGCCACCCTGCTTCTGCCCTTCAGCCCTGAGGGCCCAGGGCCAGCCCAGCTGCCATCTCACCATCCAGCACGGGGACCTGCCCTAACCCCCTGCCACCACACCCACACACACAGCCCTGCACACACTCCTGGTTCCCCTGCCTGCAGCCTGCCTCTCAAACAGTCTCCTTCTGCCCCCTAGCACCTTACAGCCTCTGCCACGGACCCCCACAGACACCTGGGCATGAGCAGTGCAGACATGCAAACAGCTCCCCTCGCCCCCACTCCAGTTGCTCCAAGGTTGGAAAGAGTCTTTTTTTCATGCTGTAGGGGAGGGAGTTGAGACAGTCCAATGTCCTGGGGAGCAAGAACTGCAAACAGTCCATCTACAATGTAACATTTGGGTCTCAGGCCGCCCAATCCCTAGTGTGCTGTGCAGACCTTTGACTGGCAAAAACACCCCATCTGAGCGTGAGATCTGGCTGGGCTAGTGGCTCTTTCTGTGGACTAAGAGACAGACAGACAGAGTTTTCAGGTTCAAAACCTATACTTCCCAGAAGATGGTCATTCACTTCGGTAAAAAAAAAAAAAAAAAAAAAAAGGCTTTTTATTTTTTTTCCCCTGCCTGGGTAACCTGTCTCCTGCCTGTTTCAAAGTTAAAAAAGGGAAAAATCTTTTTTGGAGGGAAAAGGACCAAAATGCAGGCAGGTGGACTCCGTGGAAGGTGGATGGGGAGTTGCTCCTGCCCGGGCACTAGAGCCCCAGCTGCTGTTCCAGGTGCTCTCTGATAACAGAGATCTCCATGTGTCCTGTCATGACACTGTCTCCAGGACTGACCCTCAGGATAATGAGGATTCAAAACGAGGCAGGTGATACTGCCTTCAAAAGTAAATCCAGGGAGGTTTGGCGGTATGTCAGAGGGTTAAGGGCTTGTGGCCATCACAAATAGAGGGGACAGGTGGAAGGATTTGGGGTCTGGCCCCCAGACTGCCACCTGCAGGGGAGTCGCTTTACAGGGGGTGAAGCAGGTCTTTAGGAGCTCTATCTTTCTCTCCCACCCTGTATTTCCTCTGCTCTCTCCTTTTGTGTCTGTCAGATGCAAGGTCAGTAACAACAACAACAACAAAAACAATAACCACCACAGTGACCAAGCAACAAGGGCAGCGAAAGGGGAACAAATGGAGTGCAGGAGCTGTGGATTATTCGTGGTGTAGGCACTCAGCTGTGGCAATAACCTCTTGAGGCAATCAATCCATACATGAAGAAGTAATACAGGTAACAGAGATGTATATGTCCCTGTGTGTTTCCACTGAGATAATGTAAATGCACTTTTATTTACTTCTTCATTTATTTATTACCTTGCCACGAGAATTTCTTTTCATTGCTAAAAAAAAAGTGTCCCATCAAGGGTACCAGGTGTGCCACACCCAGTTAAGCACTCATGTTACAATGCAGGAGGACTGGGCTTCAACACCCGGGTTCGCACCTGCCAGGGGAAATCTTTACAAGTGGTGCGGAAGTGCTGCAGTTGTCTCTCTCTGTGTCTCAAACTCTCTCTACCTCCCTTCCCTCTCAATTCCTGTCTATTTATTCCAGTGAATAATCAAGAAAATAGAAAGTAAAAAAAGAAAAAGGAAAAGGAAATATTCCACGACTTCAAATGGGCTACTCAGGACAATGCTTTCCTTGTTAAGATCCTCACAGCATTCCATATGCAGAAAGGCAAAGACGCCATGTATTTTTTAACCCAGTTTTTATATTTATTTATTGATTTAGGTGCTTATTCATTTTTGTTATTGATGAATTAATGTTTTACATTTGACATTGACTAAGGATCTGACACCAGCGGACTCCAGTACCCCTATATGGTAATCTGCCTCTACAAAACCGATACATTGACCTTTCCATCCATCCATCCATCCACCCATACATCTATCCATCCATTCATCCATTCATCCATGCATCCATCCATCCATCCATCCATCCATCCATCCATCCATCCATCCACCAGTCAACCAAGCTAAGCACAAAAGGAGATCTCTCCTTGAATGGTGAGGAGAAACAACGATGCATAGGTAGGTTGCAAAGGCCCAGTTTGGCTGAATAGGGCAGAGGGGCTGAAGCAGGGAATGTGTTGGGGCGTGTGGGTTTGGGTGGGCTGAGCCGGAGACCCTGTGAGCTGGGTCACATTAGGGGCAGGCAGGGGGTGGAAGGGGTTGCGAACAGCTGTCACTGGAGAACCATCACAAGTGCTGGAGCTGGTGAGCAGGACACCTGGAAGAGAGGACAGACAAAGGAGAGAAGCAAAGTGCGGAGGAAAGGAGAGGGGACAGGATGGTGAGGACAGGAGAGGACAGGATTGGAGGGGACCTGAGAAACCTACCTGGACAAAGGCAGCATACAGACATCCAGGAAGGCCGGCAGGCATGCAGGCAGCTCTGGCCTGGGCTCCCTGGATCCCGGGCGCACCTCCACCTGTCTTCTCTTGGCTGCCAGCCCTGAGGTCCCTCGTCGGTCAGCACTGTCTTGCCATCCTTCCGTCCCTCTGTGCCAGGGCCCAGGCGTCTGGGCGCTGTTGCCTGACCTAGTGGCAGGGCAGTTGGGCTGCCCAGTGCCAGTGTGGCCAGCACAGATTGCCAGGGGCTAGGACATCACAGAGGGCTCCTGTGGTTGCTAGGCCACGGGGACCCCGCCCATCCAGTTGACCAGCAGCCATGATGCAATGCTGAACTTGACTTGAGGGGTGGTGGCCAGCCACCAGAGACAGAGCCCCAGGCCAAAGCAGGTGCTGGTCGGCCGGGCCAAGGGGCTATGGGCGGATTGGTGTGTGTCTGGGCATGGGGCTGGCATCTGACAGTCCAGGGCGGGGGACCAAGGTCCGCCAGGCCCCTGTCCCACCATGTGCACTGACACACAGTCTTGCTGACTGACTGACAGTCCGCGCCCCAGAGATACCCACACCAAGTCCCTGGGTGCCCTGAGCTGCCCCTGAGGGTTGGTGGGTGCCTGCCTGGACACATGCCTCCGTAATGGAGGCCTCTATTAATCCCGTTGCCTACTGACAGCTGCCCTCCTGCCCCTCCTCCTCCTCCTCCTCCTCCTCCTCCTCTTCTTCCTCCTCCTCTTTCTCCTCTTCCTCCTCCTCTTCCTCCTCCTCCTCCTACACCCCCTCCTCCTCTTCCTCATCCTCAGCGGGACTCACTCAGGGCCCTTGGCCTAGGCAATCCAGGGCTGCTGCTCTGGCTTCTGCAGCTTCTATCCAGTGGGGGGGTGTAGGAATCTGTTCCTGTCAGTCCCTGATTCCTGGGACCTTCCATGCCTCCAGCTGCCCCCACTCTCTAGTCCTGACCCCTCCTCAAGGATGCCCCCTTTCCCCTTACCCTCTGTCCCGCAGCTCCCAACTAACATCTACTGTGTTCCTCCCTGCGCTACTTTACTGCCACCCTGCTTCTGCCCTTCAGCCCTGAGGGCCCAGGGCCAGCCCAGCTGCCATCTCACCATCCAGCACGGGGACCTGCCCTAACCCCCTGCCACCACACCCACACACACAGCCCTGCACACACTCCTGGTTCCCCTGCCTGCAGCCTGCCTCTCAAACAGTCTCCTTCTGCCCCCTAGCACCTTACAGCCTCTGCCACGGACCCCCACAGACACCTGGGCATGAGCAGTGCAGACATGCAAACAGCTCCCCTCGCCCCCACTCCAGTTGCTCCAAGGTTGGAAAGAGTCTTTTTTTCATGCTGTAGGGGAGGGAGTTGAGACAGTCCAATGTCCTGGGGAGCAAAAACTGCAAACAGTCCATCTACAATGTAACATTTGGGTCTCAGGCCGCCCAATCCCTAGTGTGCTGTGCAGACCTTTGACTGGCAAAAACACCCCATCTGAGCGTGAGATCTGGCTGGGCTAGTGGCTCTTTCTGTGGACTAAGAGACAGACAGACAGAGTTTTCAGGTTCAAAACCTATACTTCCCAGAAGATGGTCATTCACTTCGGTAAAAAAAAAAAAAAAAAAAAAAAAGGCTTTTTATTTTTTTTCCCCTGCCTGGGTAACCTGTCTCCTGCCTGTTTCAAAGTTAAAAAAGGGAAAAATCTTTTTTGGACGGAAAAGGACCAAAATGCAGGCAGGTGGACTCCGTGGAAGGTGGATGGGGAGTTGCTCCTGCCCGGGCACTAGAGCCCCAGCTGCTGTTCCAGGTGCTCTCTGATAACAGAGATCTCCATGTGTCCTGTCATGACACTGTCTCCAGGACTGACCCTCAGGATAATGAGGATTCAAAACGAGGCAGGTGATACTGCCTTCAAAAGTAAATCCAGGGAGGTTTGGCGGTATGTCAGAGGGTTAAGGGCTTGTGGCGATCACAAATAGAGGGGACAGGTGGAAGGATTTGGGGTCTGGCCCCCAGACTGCCACCTGCAGGGGAGTCGCTTTACAGGGGGTGAAGCAGGTCTTTAGGAGCTCTATCTTTCTCTCCCACCCTGTATTTCCTCTGCTCTCTCCTTTTGTGTCTGTCAGATGCAAGGTCAGTAACAACAACAACAAAAAAAACAATAACCACCACAGTGACCAAGCAACAAGGGCAGCGAAAGGGGAACAAATGGAGTGCAGGAGCTGTGGATTATTCGTGGTGTAGGCACTCAGCTGTGGCAATAACCTCTTGAGGCAATCAATCCATACATGAAGAAGTAATACAGGTAACAGAGACGTATATGTCCCTGTGTGTTTCCACTGAGATAATGTAAATGCACTTTTATTTACTTCTGCATTTATTTATTACCTTGCCACGAGAATTTCTTTTCATTGCTAAATAAAAGTGTCCCATCAAGGGTACCAGGTGTGCCACACCCAGTTAAGCACTCATGTTACAATGCAGGAGGACTGGGCTTCAACACCCGGGTTCGCACCTGCCAGGGGAAATCTTTACAAGTGGTGCGGAAGTGCTGCAGTTGTCTCTCTCTGTGTCTCAAACTCTCTCTACCTCCCTTCCCTCTCAATTCCTGTCTATTTATTCCAGTGAATAATCAAGAAAATAGAAAGTAAAAAAAGAAAAAGGAAAAGGAAATATTCCACGACTTCAAATGGGCTACTCAGGACAATCCTTTCCTTGTTAAGATCCTCACAGCATTCCATATGCAGAAAGGCAAAGACGCCATGTATTTTTTAACCCAGTTTTTATATTGATTTATTTATTGATTTAGGTGCTTATTCATTTTTGTTATTGATGAATTAATGTTTTACATTTGACATTGACTAAGGATCTCACACCAGCGGACTCCAGTACCCCTATATGGTAATCTGCCTCTACAAAACCGATCCATTGACCTTTCCATCCATCCATCCATCCATCCACCCATACATCTATCCATCCATTCATCCATACATCCATCCATCCATCCATCCATCCATCCATCCATCCATCCACCAGTCAACCAAGCTAAGTACAAAAGGAGATCTCTCCTTGAATGGTGAGGAGAAACAACGATGCATAGGTAGGTTGCAAAGGCCCAGTTTGGCTGAATAGGGCAGAGGGGCTGAACCAGGGAATGTGTTGGGGCGTGTGGGTTTGGGTGGGGTGAGCCGGAGACCCTGTGAGCTGGGTCACATTAGGGGCAGGCAGGGGGTGGAAGGGGTTGCGAACAGCTGTCACTGGAGAACCATCACAAGTGCTGGAGCTGGTGAGCAGGACACCTGGAAGAGAGGACAGACAAAGGAGAGAAGCAAAGTGCGGAGGAAAGGAGAGGGGACAGGATGGTGAGGACAGGAGAGGACAGGATTGGAGGGGACCTGAGAAACCTACCTGGACAAAGGCAGCATACAGACATCCAGGAAGGCCGGCAGGCATGCAGGCAGCTCTGGCCTGGGCTCCCTGGATCCCGGGCGCACCTCCACCTGTCTTCTCTTGGCTGCCAGCCCTGAGGTCCCTCGTCGGTCAGCACTGTCTTGCCATCCTTCCGTCCCTCTGTGCCAGGGCCCAGGCGTCTGGGCACTGTTGCCTGACCTAGTGGCAGGGCAGTTGGGCTGCCCAGTGCCAGTGTGGCCAGCACAGATTGCCAGGGGCTAGGACATCACAGAGGGCTCCTGTGGTTGCTAGGCCACGGGGACCCCGCCCATCCAGTTGACCAGCAGCCATGATGCAATGCTGAACTTGACTTGAGGGGTGGTGGCCAGCCACCAGAGACAGAGCCCCAGGCCAAAGCAGGTGCTGGTCGGCCGGGCCAAGGGGCTATGGGCGGATTGGTGTGTGTCTGGGCATGGGGCTGGCATCTGACAGTCCAGGGCGGGGGACCAAGGTCCGCCAGGCCCCTGTCCCACCATGTGCACTGACACACAGTCTTGCTGACTGACTGACAGTCCGCGCCCCAGAGATACCCACACCAAGTCCCTGGGTGCCCTGAGCTGCCCCTGAGGGTTGGTGGGTGCCTGCCTGGACACATGCCTCCGTAATGGAGGCCTCTATTAATCCCGTTGCCTACTGACAGCTGCCCTCCTGCCCCTCCTCCTCCTCCTCCTCCTCCTCCTCCTCTTCTTCCTCCTCCTCTTTCTCCTCTTCCTCCTCCTCTTCCTCCTCCTCCTCCTACACCCCCTCCTCCTCTTCCTCATCCTCAGCGGGACTCACTCAGGGCCCTTGGCCTAGGCAATCCAGGGCTGCTGCTCTGGCTTCTGCAGCTTCTATCCAGTGGGGGGGTGTAGGAATCTGTTCCTGTCAGTCCCTGATTCCTGGGACCTTCCATGCCTCCAGCTGCCCCCACTCTCTAGTCCTGACCCCTCCTCAAGGATGCCCCCTTTCCCCTTACCCTCTGTCCCGCAGCTCCCAACTAACATCTACTGTGTTCCTCCCTGCGCTACTTTACTGCCACCCTGCTTCTGCCCTTCAGCCCTGAGGGCCCAGGGCCAGCCCAGCTGCCATCTCACCATCCAGCACGGGGACCTGCCCTAACCCCCTGCCACCACACCCACACACACAGCCCTGCACACACTCCTGGTTCCCCTGCCTGCAGCCTGCCTCTCAAACAGTCTCCTTCTGCCCCCTAGCACCTTACAGCCTCTGCCACGGACCCCCACAGACACCTGGGCATGAGCAGTGCAGACATGCAAACAGCTCCCCTCGCCCCCACTCCAGTTGCTCCAAGGTTGGAAAGAGTCTTTTTTTCATGCTGTAGGGGAGGGAGTTGAGACAGTCCAATGTCCTGGGGAGCAAAAACTGCAAACAGTCCATCTACAATGTAACATTTGGGTCTCAGGCCGCCCAATCCCTAGTGTGCTGTGCAGACCTTTGACTGGCAAAAACACCCCATCTGAGCGTGAGATCTGGCTGGGCTAGTGGCTCTTTCTGTGGACTAAGAGACAGACAGACAGAGTTTTCAGGTTCAAAACCTATACTTCCCAGAAGATGGTCATTCACTTCGGTAAAAAAAAAAAAAAAAAAAAAAAAGGCTTTTTATTTTTTTTCCCCTGCCTGGGTAACCTGTCTCCTGCCTGTTTCAAAGTTAAAAAAGGGAAAAATCTTTTTTGGACGGAAAAGGACCAAAATGCAGGCAGGTGGACTCCGTGGAAGGTGGATGGGGAGTTGCTCCTGCCCGGGCACTAGAGCCCCAGCTGCTGTTCCAGGTGCTCTCTGATAACAGAGATCTCCATGTGTCCTGTCATGACACTGTCTCCAGGACTGACCCTCAGGATAATGAGGATTCAAAACGAGGCAGGTGATACTGCCTTCAAAAGTAAATCCAGGGAGGTTTGGCGGTATGTCAGAGGGTTAAGGGCTTGTGGCGATCACAAATAGAGGGGACAGGTGGAAGGATTTGGGGTCTGGCCCCCAGACTGCCACCTGCAGGGGAGTCGCTTTACAGGGGGTGAAGCAGGTCTTTAGGAGCTCTATCTTTCTCTCCCACCCTGTATTTCCTCTGCTCTCTCCTTTTGTGTCTGTCAGATGCAAGGTCAGTAACAACAACAACAAAAAAAACAATAACCACCACAGTGACCAAGCAACAAGGGCAGTGAAAGGGGAACAAATGGAGTGCAGGAGCTGTGGATTATTCGTGGTGTAGGCACTCAGCTGTGGCAATAACCTCTTGAGGCAATCAATCCATACATGAAGAAGTAATACAGGTAACAGAGACGTATATGTCCCTGTGTGTTTCCACTGAGATAATGTAAATGCACTTTTATTTACTTCTGCATTTATTTATTACCTTGCCACGAGAATTTCTTTTCATTGCTAAATAAAAGTGTCCCATCAAGGGTACCAGGTGTGCCACACCCAGTTAAGCACTCATGTTACAATGCAGGAGGACTGGGCTTCAACACCCGGGTTCGCACCTGCCAGGGGAAATCTTTACAAGTGGTGCGGAAGTGCTGCAGTTGTCTCTCTCTGTGTCTCAAACTCTCTCTACCTCCCTTCCCTCTCAATTCCTGTCTATTTATTCCAGTGAATAATCAAGAAAATAGAAAGTAAAAAAAGAAAAAGGAAAAGGAAATATTCCACGACTTCAAATGGGCTACTCAGGACAATCCTTTCCTTGTTAAGATCCTCACAGCATTCCATATGCAGAAAGGCAAAGACGCCATGTATTTTTTAACCCAGTTTTTATATTGATTTATTTATTGATTTAGGTGCTTATTCATTTTTGTTATTGATGAATTAATGTTTTACATTTGACATTGACTAAGGATCTCACACCAGCGGACTCCAGTACCCCTATATGGTAATCTGCCTCTACAAAACCGATCCATTGACCTTTCCATCCATCCATCCATCCATCCACCCATACATCTATCCATCCATTCATCCATACATCCATCCATCCATCCATCCATCCATCCATCCATCCATCCACCAGTCAACCAAGCTAAGTACAAAAGGAGATCTCTCCTTGAATGGTGAGGAGAAACAACGATGCATAGGTAGGTTGCAAAGGCCCAGTTTGGCTGAATAGGGCAGAGGGGCTGAACCAGGGAATGTGTTGGGGCGTGTGGGTTTGGGTGGGGTGAGCCGGAGACCCTGTGAGCTGGGTCACATTAGGGGCAGGCAGGGGGTGGAAGGGGTTGCGAACAGCTGTCACTGGAGAACCATCACAAGTGCTGGAGCTGGTGAGCAGGACACCTGGAAGAGAGGACAGACAAAGGAGAGAAGCAAAGTGCGGAGGAAAGGAGAGGGGACAGGATGGTGAGGACAGGAGAGGACAGGATTGGAGGGGACCTGAGAAACCTACCTGGACAAAGGCAGCATACAGACATCCAGGAAGGCCGGCAGGCATGCAGGCAGCTCTGGCCTGGGCTCCCTGGATCCCGGGCGCACCTCCACCTGTCTTCTCTTGGCTGCCAGCCCTGAGGTCCCTCGTCGGTCAGCACTGTCTTGCCATCCTTCCGTCCCTCTGTGCCAGGGCCCAGGCGTCTGGGCGCTGTTGCCTGACCTAGTGGCAGGGCAGTTGGGCTGCCCAGTGCCAGTGTGGCCAGCACAGATTGCCAGGGGCTAGGACATCACAGAGGGCTCCTGTGGTTGCTAGGCCACGGGGACCCCGCCCATCCAGTTGACCAGCAGCCATGACCCCATGCTGAACTTGACTTGAGGGGTGGTGGCCAGCCACCAGAGACAGAGCCCCAGGCCAAAGCAGGTGCTGGTCGGCCGGGCCAAGGGGCTATGGGCGGATTGGTGTGTGTCTGGGCATGGGGCTGGCATCTGACAGTCCAGGGCGGGGGACCAAGGTCCGCCAGGCCCCTGTCCCACCATGTGCACTGACACACAGTCTTGCTGACTGACTGACAGTCCGCGCCCCAGAGATACCCACACCAAGTCCCTGGGTGCCCTGAGCTGCCCCTGAGGGTTGGTGGGTGCCTGCCTGGACACATGCCTCCGTAATGGAGGCCTCTATTAATCCCGTTGCCTACTGACAGCTGCCCTCCTGCCCCTCCTCCTCCTCCTCCTCCTCCTCCTCCTCTTCTTCCTCCTCCTCTTTCTCCTCTTCCTCCTCCTCTTCCTCCTCCTCCTCCTACACCCCCTCCTCCTCTTCCTCATCCTCAGCGGGACTCACTCAGGGCCCTTGGCCTAGGCAATCCAGGGCTGCTGCTCTGGCTTCTGCAGCTTCTATCCAGTGGGGGGGTGTAGGAATCTGTTCCTGTCAGTCCCTGATTCCTGGGACCTTCCATGCCTCCAGCTGCCCCCACTCTCTAGTCCTGACCCCTCCTCAAGGATGCCCCCTTTCCCCTTACCCTCTGTCCCGCAGCTCCCAACTAACATCTACTGTGTTCCTCCCTGCGCTACTTTACTGCCACCCTGCTTCTGCCCTTCAGCCCTGAGGGCCCAGGGCCAGCCCAGCTGCCATCTCACCATCCAGCACGGGGACCTGCCCTAACCCCCTGCCACCACACCCACACACACAGCCCTGCACACACTCCTGGTTCCCCTGCCTGCAGCCTGCCTCTCAAACAGTCTCCTTCTGCCCCCTAGCACCTTACAGCCTCTGCCACGGACCCCCACAGACACCTGGGCATGAGCAGTGCAGACATGCAAACAGCTCCCCTCGCCCCCACTCCAGTTGCTCCAAGGTTGGAAAGAGTCTTTTTTTCATGCTGTAGGGGAGGGAGTTGAGACAGTCCAATGTCCTGGGGAGCAAAAACTGCAAACAGTCCATCTACAATGTAACATTTGGGTCTCAGGCCGCCCAATCCCTAGTGTGCTGTGCAGACCTTTGACTGGCAAAAACACCCCATCTGAGCGTGAGATCTGGCTGGGCTAGTGGCTCTTTCTGTGGACTAAGAGACAGACAGACAGAGTTTTCAGGTTCAAAACCTATACTTCCCAGAAGATGGTCATTCACTTCGGTAAAAAAAAAAAAAAAAAAAAAAAAAGGCTTTTTATTTTTTTTCCCCTGCCTGGGTAACCTGTCTCCTGCCTGTTTCAAAGTTAAAAAAGGGAAAAATCTTTTTTGGACGGAAAAGGACCAAAATGCAGGCAGGTGGACTCCGTGGAAGGTGGATGGGGAGTTGCTCCTGCCCGGGCACTAGAGCCCCAGCTGCTGTTCCAGGTGCTCTCTGATAACAGAGATCTCCATGTGTCCTGTCATGACACTGTCTCCAGGACTGACCCTCAGGATAATGAGGATTCAAAACGAGGCAGGTGATACTGCCTTCAAAAGTAAATCCAGGGAGGTTTGGCGGTATGTCAGAGGGTTAAGGGCTTGTGGCGATCACAAATAGAGGGGACAGGTGGAAGGATTTGGGGTCTGGCCCCCAGACTGCCACCTGCAGGGGAGTCGCTTTACAGGGGGTGAAGCAGGTCTTTAGGAGCTCTATCTTTCTCTCCCACCCTGTATTTCCTCTGCTCTCTCCTTTTGTGTCTGTCAGATGCAAGGTCAGTAACAACAACAACAAAAAAAACAATAACCACCACAGTGACCAAGCAACAAGGGCAGCGAAAGGGGAACAAATGGAGTGCAGGAGCTGTGGATTATTCGTGGTGTAGGCACTCAGCTGTGGCAATAACCTCTTGAGGCAATCAATCCATACATGAAGAAGTAATACAGGTAACAGAGACGTATATGTCCCTGTGTGTTTCCACTGAGATAATGTAAATGCACTTTTATTTACTTCTGCATTTATTTATTACCTTGCCACGAGAATTTCTTTTCATTGCTAAATAAAAGTGTCCCATCAAGGGTACCAGGTGTGCCACACCCAGTTAAGCACTCATGTTACAATGCAGGAGGACTGGGCTTCAACACCCGGGTTCGCACCTGCCAGGGGAAATCTTTACAAGTGGTGCGGAAGTGCTGCAGTTGTCTCTCTCTGTGTCTCAAACTCTCTCTACCTCCCTTCCCTCTCAATTCCTGTCTATTTATTCCAGTGAATAATCAAGAAAATAGAAAGTAAAAAAAGAAAAAGGAAAAGGAAATATTCCACGACTTCAAATGGGCTACTCAGGACAATCCTTTCCTTGTTAAGATCCTCACAGCATTCCATATGCAGAAAGGCAAAGACGCCATGTATTTTTTAACCCAGTTTTTATATTGATTTATTTATTGATTTAGGTGCTTATTCATTTTTGTTATTGATGAATTAATGTTTTACATTTGACATTGACTAAGGATCTCACACCAGCGGACTCCAGTACCCCTATATGGTAATCTGCCTCTACAAAACCGATCCATTGACCTTTCCATCCATCCATCCATCCATCCACCCATACATCTATCCATCCATTCATCCATACATCCATCCATCCATCCATCCATCCATCCATCCATCCACCAGTCAACCAAGCTAAGTACAAAAGGAGATCTCTCCTTGAATGGTGAGGAGAAACAACGATGCATAGGTAGGTTGCAAAGGCCCAGTTTGGCTGAATAGGGCAGAGGGGCTGAACCAGGGAATGTGTTGGGGCGTGTGGGTTTGGGTGGGGTGAGCCGGAGACCCTGTGAGCTGGGTCACATTAGGGGCAGGCAGGGGGTGGAAGGGGTTGCGAACAGCTGTCACTGGAGAACCATCACAAGTGCTGGAGCTGGTGAGCAGGACACCTGGAAGAGAGGACAGACAAAGGAGAGAAGCAAAGTGCGGAGGAAAGGAGAGGGGACAGGATGGTGAGGACAGGAGAGGACAGGATTGGAGGGGACCTGAGAAACCTACCTGGACAAAGGCAGCATACAGACATCCAGGAAGGCCGGCAGGCATGCAGGCAGCTCTGGCCTGGGCTCCCTGGATCCCGGGCGCACCTCCACCTGTCTTCTCTTGGCTGCCAGCCCTGAGGTCCCTCGTCGGTCAGCACTGTCTTGCCATCCTTCCGTCCCTCTGTGCCAGGGCCCAGGCGTCTGGGCGCTGTTGCCTGACCTAGTGGCAGGGCAGTTGGGCTGCCCAGTGCCAGTGTGGCCAGCACAGATTGCCAGGGGCTAGGACATCACAGAGGGCTCCTGTGGTTGCTAGGCCACGGGGACCCCGCCCATCCAGTTGACCAGCAGCCATGACGCAATGCTGAACTTGACTTGAGGGGTGGTGGCCAGCCACCAGAGACAGAGCCCCAGGCCAAAGCAGGTGCTGGTCGGCCGGGCCAAGGGGCTATGGGCGGATTGGTGTGTGTCTGGGCATGGGGCTGGCATCTGACAGTCCAGGGCGGGGGACCAAGGTCCGCCAGGCCCCTGTCCCACCATGTGCACTGACACACAGTCTTGCTGACTGACTGACAGTCCGCGCCCCAGAGATACCCACACCAAGTCCCTGGGTGCCCTGAGCTGCCCCTGAGGGTTGGTGGGTGCCTGCCTGGACACATGCCTCCGTAATGGAGGCCTCTATTAATCCCGTTGCCTACTGACAGCTGCCCTCCTGCCCCTCCTCCTCCTCCTCCTCCTCCTCCTCCTCTTCTTCCTCCTCCTCTTTCTCCTCTTCCTCCTCCTCTTCCTCCTCCTCCTCCTACACCCCCTCCTCCTCTTCCTCATCCTCAGCGGGACTCACTCAGGGCCCTTGGCCTAGGCAATCCAGGGCTGCTGCTCTGGCTTCTGCAGCTTCTATCCAGTGGGGGGGTGTAGGAATCTGTTCCTGTCAGTCCCTGATTCCTGGGACCTTCCATGCCTCCAGCTGCCCCCACTCTCTAGTCCTGACCCCTCCTCAAGGATGCCCCCTTTCCCCTTACCCTCTGTCCCGCAGCTCCCAACTAACATCTACTGTGTTCCTCCCTGCGCTACTTTACTGCCACCCTGCTTCTGCCCTTCAGCCCTGAGGGCCCAGGGCCAGCCCAGCTGCCATCTCACCATCCAGCACGGGGACCTGCCCTAACCCCCTGCCACCACACCCACACACACAGCCCTGCACACACTCCTGGTTCCCCTGCCTGCAGCCTGCCTCTCAAACAGTCTCCTTCTGCCCCCTAGCACCTTACAGCCTCTGCCACGGACCCCCACAGACACCTGGGCATGAGCAGTGCAGACATGCAAACAGCTCCCCTCGCCCCCACTCCAGTTGCTCCAAGGTTGGAAAGAGTCTTTTTTTCATGCTGTAGGGGAGGGAGTTGAGACAGTCCAATGTCCTGGGGAGCAAAAACTGCAAACAGTCCATCTACAATGTAACATTTGGGTCTCAGGCCGCCCAATCCCTAGTGTGCTGTGCAGACCTTTGACTGGCAAAAACACCCCATCTGAGCGTGAGATCTGGCTGGGCTAGTGGCTCTTTCTGTGGACTAAGAGACAGACAGACAGAGTTTTCAGGTTCAAAACCTATACTTCCCAGAAGATGGTCATTCACTTCGGTAAAAAAAAAAAAAAAAAAAAAAAAGGCTTTTTATTTTTTTTCCCCTGCCTGGGTAACCTGTCTCCTGCCTGTTTCAAAGTTAAAAAAGGGAAAAATCTTTTTTGGACGGAAAAGGACCAAAATGCAGGCAGGTGGACTCCGTGGAAGGTGGATGGGGAGTTGCTCCTGCCCGGGCACTAGAGCCCCAGCTGCTGTTCCAGGTGCTCTCTGATAACAGAGATCTCCATGTGTCCTGTCATGACACTGTCTCCAGGACTGACCCTCAGGATAATGAGGATTCAAAACGAGGCAGGTGATACTGCCTTCAAAAGTAAATCCAGGGAGGTTTGGCGGTATGTCAGAGGGTTAAGGGCTTGTGGCGATCACAAATAGAGGGGACAGGTGGAAGGATTTGGGGTCTGGCCCCCAGACTGCCACCTGCAGGGGAGTCGCTTTACAGGGGGTGAAGCAGGTCTTTAGGAGCTCTATCTTTCTCTCCCACCCTGTATTTCCTCTGCTCTCTCCTTTTGTGTCTGTCAGATGCAAGGTCAGTAACAACAACAACAAAAAAAACAATAACCACCACAGTGACCAAGCAACAAGGGCAGCGAAAGGGGAACAAATGGAGTGCAGGAGCTGTGGATTATTCGTGGTGTAGGCACTCAGCTGTGGCAATAACCTCTTGAGGCAATCAATCCATACATGAAGAAGTAATACAGGTAACAGAGACGTATATGTCCCTGTGTGTTTCCACTGAGATAATGTAAATGCACTTTTATTTACTTCTGCATTTATTTATTACCTTGCCACGAGAATTTCTTTTCATTGCTAAATAAAAGTGTCCCATCAAGGGTACCAGGTGTGCCACACCCAGTTAAGCACTCATGTTACAATGCAGGAGGACTGGGCTTCAACACCCGGGTTCGCACCTGCCAGGGGAAATCTTTACAAGTGGTGCGGAAGTGCTGCAGTTGTCTCTCTCTGTGTCTCAAACTCTCTCTACCTCCCTTCCCTCTCAATTCCTGTCTATTTATTCCAGTGAATAATCAAGAAAATAGAAAGTAAAAAAAGAAAAAGGAAAAGGAAATATTCCACGACTTCAAATGGGCTACTCAGGACAATCCTTTCCTTGTTAAGATCCTCACAGCATTCCATATGCAGAAAGGCAAAGACGCCATGTATTTTTTAACCCAGTTTTTATATTGATTTATTTATTTATTTAGGTGCTTATTCATTTTTGTTATTGATGAATTAATGTTTTACATTTGACATTGACTAAGGATCTGACACCAGCGGACTCCAGTACCCCTATATGGTAATCTGCCTCTACAAAACCGACCCATTGACCTTTCCATCCATCCATCCATACATCCACCCATACATCTATCCATCCATTCATCCATACATCCATCCATCCATCCATCCATCCATCCATCCATCCATCCATCCACCAGTCAACCAAGCTAAGTACAAAAGGAGATCTCTCCTTGAATGGTGAGGAGAAACAACGATGCATAGGTAGGTTGCAAAGGCCCAGTTTGGCTGAATAGGGCAGAGGGGCTGAACCAGGGAATATGTTGGGGCGTGTGGGTTTGGGTGGGGTGAGCCGGAGACCCTGTGAGCTGGGTCACATTAGGGGCAGGCAGGGGGTGGAAGGGGTTGCGAACAGCTGTCACTGGAGAACCATCACAAGTGCTGGAGCTGGTGAGCAGGACACCTGGAAGAGAGGACAGACAAAGGAGAGAAGCAAAGTGCGGAGGAAAGGAGAGGGGACAGGATGGTGAGGACAGGAGAGGACAGGAGAGGACAGGATTGGAGGGGACCTGAGAAACCTACCTGGACAAAGGCAGCATACAGACATCCAGGAAGGCCGGCAGGCATGCAGGCAGCTCTGGCCTGGGCTCCCTGGATCCCGGGCGCACCTCCACCTGTCTTCTCTTGGCTGCCAGCCCTGAGGTCCCTCGTCGGTCAGCACTGTCTTGCCATCCTTCCGTCCCTCTGTGCCAGGGCCCAGGCGTCTGGGCGCTGTTGCCTGACCTAGTGGCAGGGCAGTTGGGCTGCCCAGTGCCAGTGTGGCCAGCACAGATTGCCAGGGGCTAGGACATCACAGAGGGCTCCTGTGGTTGCTAGGCCACGGGGACCCCGCCCATCCAGTTGACCAGCAGCCATGACGCCATGCTGAACTTGACTTGAGGGGTGGTGGCCAGCCACCAGAGACAGAGCCCCAGGCCAAAGCAGGTGCTGGTCGGCCGGGCCAAGGGGCTATGGGCGGATTGGTGTGTGTCTGGGCATGGGGCTGGCATCTGACAGTCCAGGGCGGGGGACCAAGGTCCGCCAGGCCCCTGTCCCACCATGTGCACTGACACACAGTCTTGCTGACTGACTGACAGTCCCCGCCCCAGAGATACCCACACCAAGTCCCTGGGTGCCCTG
The DNA here is from genome assembly GCF_950295315.1 of Erinaceus europaeus. Lineage (NCBI taxonomy): Eukaryota > Metazoa > Chordata > Mammalia > Eulipotyphla > Erinaceidae > Erinaceus > Erinaceus europaeus. The sequence goes on along the minus strand of NW_026647147.1, from coordinate 1,759,781 downwards.
AGCTGCCCCTGAGGGTTGGTGGGTGCCTGCCTGGACACATGCCTCCGTAATGGAGGCCTCTATTAATCCCGTTGCCTACTGACAGCTGCCCTCCTGCCCCTCCTCCTCCTCCTCCTCCTCCTCCTCCTCTTCTTCCTCCTCCTCTTTCTCCTCTTCCTCCTCCTCTTCCTCCTCCTCCTCCTACACCCCCTCCTCCTCTTCCTCATCCTCAGCGGGACTCACTCAGGGCCCTTGGCCTAGGCAATCCAGGGCTGCTGCTCTGGCTTCTGCAGCTTCTATCCAGTGGGGGGGTGTAGGAATCTGTTCCTGTCAGTCCCTGATTCCTGGGACCTTCCATGCCTCCAGCTGCCCCCACTCTCTAGTCCTGACCCCTCCTCAAGGATGCCCCCTTTCCCCTTACCCTCTGTCCCGCAGCTCCCAACTAACATCTACTGTGTTCCTCCCTGCGCTACTTTACTGCCACCCTGCTTCTGCCCTTCAGCCCTGAGGGCCCAGGGCCAGCCCAGCTGCCATCTCACCATCCAGCACGGGGACCTGCCCTAACCCCCTGCCACCACACCCACACACACAGCCCTGCACACACTCCTGGTTCCCCTGCCTGCAGCCTGCCTCTCAAACAGTCTCCTTCTGCCCCCTAGCACCTTACAGCCTCTGCCACGGACCCCCACAGACACCTGGGCATGAGCAGTGCAGACATGCAAACAGCTCCCCTCGCCCCCACTCCAGTTGCTCCAAGGTTGGAAAGAGTCTTTTTTTCATGCTGTAGGGGAGGGAGTTGAGACAGTCCAATGTCCTGGGGAGCAAGAACTGCAAACAGTCCATCTACAATGTAACATTTGGGTCTCAGGCCGCCCAATCCCTAGTGTGCTGTGCAGACCTTTGACTGGCAAAAACACCCCATCTGAGCGTGAGATCTGGCTGGGCTAGTGGCTCTTTCTGTGGACTAAGAGACAGACAGACAGAGTTTTCAGGTTCAAAACCTATACTTCCCAGAAGATGGTCATTCACTTCGGTAAAAAAAAAAAAAAAAAAAAAAAAGGCTTTTTATTTTTTTTCCCCTGCCTGGGTAACCTGTCTCCTGCCTGTTTCAAAGTTAAAAAAGGGAAAAATCTTTTTTGGAGGGAAAAGGACCAAAATGCAGGCAGGTGTACTCCGTGGAAGGTGGATGGGGAGTTGCTCCTGCCCGGGCACTAGGGCCCCAGCTGCTGTTCCAGGTGCTCTCTGATAACAGAGATCTCCATGTGTCCTGTCATGACACTGTCTCCAGGACTGACCCTCAGGATAATGAGGATTCAAAACGAGGCAGGTGATACTGCCTTCAAAAGTAAATCCAGGGAGGTTTGGCGGTATGTCAGAGGGTTAAGGGCTTGTGGCGATCACGAATAGAGGGGACAGGTGGAAGGATTTGGGGTCTGGCCCCCAGACTGCCACCTGCAGGGGAGTCGCTGTACAGGGGGTGAAGCAGGTCTTTAGGAGCTCTATCTTTCTCTCCCACCCTGTATTTCCTCTGCTCTCTCCTTTTGTGTCTGTCAGATGCAAGGTCAGTAACAACAACAACAACAAAAACAATAACCACCACAGTGACCAAGCAACAAGGGCAGCGAAAGGGGAACAAATGGAGTGCAGGAGCTGTGGATTATTCGTGGTGTAGGCACTCAGCTGTGGCAATAACCTCTTGAGGCAATCAATCCATACATGAAGAAGTAATACAGGTAACAGAGACGTATATGTCCCTGTGTGTTTCCACTGAGATAATGTAAATGCACTTTTATTTACTTCTTCATTTATTTATTACCTTGCCACGAGAATTTCTTTTCATTGCTAAAAAAAAGTGTCCCATCAAGGGTACCAGGTGTGCCACACCCAGTTAAGCACTCATGTTACAATGCAGGAGGACTGGGCTTCAACACCCGGGTTCGCACCTGCCAGGGGAAATCTTTACAAGTGGTGCGGAAGTGCTGCAGTTGTCTCTCTCTGTGTCTCAAACTCTCTCTACCTCCCTTCCCTCTCAATTCCTGTCTATTTATTCCAGTGAATAATCAAGAAAATAGAAAGTAAAAAAAGAAAAAGGAAAAGGAAATATTCCACGACTTCAAATGGGCTACTCAGGACAATGCTTTCCTTGTTAAGATCCTCACAGCATTCCATATGCAGAAAGGCAAAGACGCCATGTATTTTTTAACCCAGTTTTTATATTTATTTATTGATTTAGGTGCTTATTCATTTTTATTATTGATGAATTAATGTTTTACATTTGACATTGACTAAGGATCTGACACCAGCGGACTCCAGTACCCCTATATGGTAATCTGCCACTACAAAACCGATCCATTGACCTTTCCATTCATCCATCCATCCACCCATACATCTATCCATGCATCCATCCATCCATCCATCCATCCATCCATCCATCCATCCACCAGTCAACCAAGCTAAGCACAAAAGGAGATCTCTCCTTGAATGGTGAGGAGAAACAACGATGCATAGGTAGGTTGCAAAGGCCCAGTTTGGCTGAATAGGGCAGAGGGGCTGAACCAGGGAATGTGTTGGGGCGTGTGGGTTTGGGTGGGGTGAGCCGGAGACCCTGTGAGCTGGGTCACATTAGGGGCAGGCAGGGGGTGGAAGGGGTTGCGAACAGCTGTCACTGGAGAACCATCACAAGTGCTGGAGCTGGTGAGCAGGACACCTGGAAGAGAGGACAGACAAAGGAGAGAAGCAAAGTGCGGAGGAAAGGAGAGGGAACAGGATGGTGAGGACAGGAGAGGACAGGATTGGAGGGGACCTGAGAAACCTACCTGGACAAAGGCAGCATACAGACATCCAGGAAGGCCGGCAGGCATGCAGGCAGCTCTGGCCTGGGCTCCCTGGATCCCGGGCGCACCTACACCTGTCTTCTCTTGGCTGCCAGCCCTGAGGTCCCTCGTCGGTCAGCACTGTCTTGCCATCCTTCCGTCCCTCTGTGCCAGGGCCCAGGCGTCTGGGCGCTGTTGCCTGACCTAGTGGCAGGGCAGTTGGGCTGCCCAGTGCCAGTGTGGCCAGCACAGATTGCCAGGGGCTAGGACATCACAGAGGGCTCCTGTGGTTGCTAGGCCACGGGGACCCCGCCCATCCAGTTGACCAGCAGCCATGACCCCATGCTGAACTTGACTTGAGGGGTGGTGGCCAGCCACCAGAGACAGAGCCCCAGGCCAAAGCAGGTGCTGGTCGGCCGGGCCAAGGGGCTATGGGCGGATTGGTGTGTGTCTGGGCATGGGGCTGGCATCTGACAGTCCAGGGCGGGGGACCAAGGTCCGCCAGGCCCCTGTCCCACCATGTGCACTGACACACAGTCTTGCTGACTGACTGACAGTCCCCGCCCCAGAGATACCCACACCAAGTCCCTGGGTGCCCTGAGCTGCCCCTGAGGGTTGGTGGGTGCCTGCCTGGACACATGCCTCCGTAATGGAGGCCTCTATTAATCCCGTTGCCTACTGACAGCTGCCCTCCTGCCCCTCCTCCTCCTCCTCCTCCTCCTCCTCCTCTTCTTCCTCCTCCTCTTTCTCCTCTTCCTCCTCCTCTTCCTCCTCCTCCTCCTACACCCCCTCCTCCTCTTCCTCATCCTCAGCGGGACTCACTCAGGGCCCTTGGCCTAGGCAATCCAGGGCTGCTGCTCTGGCTTCTGCAGCTTCTATCCAGTGGGGGGGTGTAGGAATCTGTTCCTGTCAGTCCCTGATTCCTGGGACCTTCCATGCCTCCAGCTGCCCCCACTCTCTAGTCCTGACCCCTCCTCAAGGATGCCCCCTTTCCCCTTACCCTCTGTCCCGCAGCTCCCAACTAACATCTACTGTGTTCCTCCCTGCGCTACTTTACTGCCACCCTGCTTCTGCCCTTCAGCCCTGAGGGCCCAGGGCCAGCCCAGCTGCCATCTCACCATCCAGCACGGGGACCTGCCCTAACCCCCTGCCACCACACCCACACACACAGCCCTGCACACACTCCTGGTTCCCCTGCCTGCAGCCTGCCTCTCAAACAGTCTCCTTCTGCCCCCTAGCACCTTACAGCCTCTGCCACGGACCCCCACAGACACCTGGGCATGAGCAGTGCAGACATGCAAACAGCTCCCCTCGCCCCCACTCCAGTTGCTCCAAGGTTGGAAAGAGTCTTTTTTTCATGCTGTAGGGGAGGGAGTTGAGACAGTCCAATGTCCTGGGGAGCAAAAACTGCAAACAGTCCATCTACAATGTAACATTTGGGTCTCAGGCCGCCCAATCCCTAGTGTGCTGTGCAGACCTTTGACTGGCAAAAACACCCCATCTGAGCGTGAGATCTGGCTGGGCTAGTGGCTCTTTCTGTGGACTAAGAGACAGACAGACAGAGTTTTCAGGTTCAAAACCTATACTTCCCAGAAGATGGTCATTCACTTCGGTAAAAAAAAAAAAAAAAAAAAAAAAAAGGCTTTTTATTTTTTTTCCCCTGCCTGGGTAACCTGTCTCCTGCCTGTTTCAAAGTTAAAAAAGGGAAAAATCTTTTTTGGAGGGAAAAGGACCAAAATGCAGGCAGGTGGACTCCGTGGAAGGTGGATGGGGAGTTGCTCCTGCCCGGGCACTAGAGCCCCAGCTGCTGTTCCAGGTGCTCTCTGATAACAGAGATCTCCATGTGTCCTGTCATGACACTGTCTCCAGGACTGACCCTCAGGATAATGAGGATTCAAAACGAGGCAGGTGATTCTGCCTTCAAAAGTAAATCCAGGGAGGTTTGGCGGTATGTCAGAGGGTTAAGGGCTTGTGGCCATCACAAATAGAGGGGACAGGTGGAAGGATTTGGGGTCTGGCCCCCAGACTGCCACCTGCAGGGGAGTCGCTTTACAGGGGGTGAAGCAGGTCTTTAGGAGCTCTATCTTTCTCTCCCACCCTGTATTTCCTCTGCTCTCTCCTTTTGTGTCTGTCAGATGCAAGGTCAGTAACAACAACAACAAAAAAAACAATAACCACCACAGTGACCAAGCAACAAGGGCAGCGAAAGGGGAACAAATGGAGTGCAGGAGCTGTGGATTATTCGTGGTGTAGGCACTCAGCTGTGGCAATAACCTCTTGAGGCAATCAATCCATACATGAAGAAGTAATACAGGTAACAGAGACGTATATGTCCCTGTGTGTTTCCACTGAGATAATGTAAATGCACTTTTATTTACTTCTGCATTTATTTATTACCTTGCCACGAGAATTTCTTTTCATTGCTAAATAAAAGTGTCCCATCAAGGGTACCAGGTGTGCCACACCCAGTTAAGCACTCATGTTACAATGCAGGAGGACTGGGCTTCAACACCCGGGTTCGCACCTGCCAGGGGAAATCTTTACAAGTGGTGCGGAAGTGCTGCAGTTGTCTCTCTCTGTGTCTCAAACTCTCTCTACCTCCCTTCCCTCTCAATTCCTGTCTATTTATTCCAGTGAATAATCAAGAAAATAGAAAGTAAAAAAAGAAAAAGGAAAAGGAAATATTCCACGACTTCAAATGGGCTACTCAGGACAATCCTTTCCTTGTTAAGATCCTCACAGCATTCCATATGCAGAAAGGCAAAGACGCCATGTATTTTTTAACCCAGTTTTTATATTGATTTATTTATTTATTTAGGTGCTTATTCATTTTTGTTATTGATGAATTAATGTTTTACATTTGACATTGACTAAGGATCTCACACCAGCGGACTCCAGTACCCCTATATGGTAATCTGCCTCTACAAAACCGATCCATTGACCTTTCCATCCATCCATCCATCCATCCACCCATACATCTATCCATCCATTCATCCATACATCCATCCATCCATCCATCCATCCATCCATCCATCCACCAGTCAACCAAGCTAAGTACAAAAGGAGATCTCTCCTTGAATGGTGAGGAGAAACAACGATGCATAGGTAGGTTGCAAAGGCCCAGTTTGGCTGAATAGGGCAGAGGGGCTGAACCAGGGAATGTGTTGGGGCGTGTGGGTTTGGGTGGGGTGAGCCGGAGACCCTGTGAGCTGGGTCACATTAGGGGCAGGCAGGGGGTGGAAGGGGTTGCGAACAGCTGTCACTGGAGAACCATCACAAGTGCTGGAGCTGGTGAGCAGGACACCTGGAAGAGAGGACAGACAAAGGAGAGAAGCAAAGTGCGGAGGAAAGGAGAGGGGACAGGATGGTGAGGACAGGAGAGGACAGGAGAGGACAGGATTGGAGGGGACCTGAGAAACCTACCTGGACAAAGGCAGCATACAGACATCCAGGAAGGCCGGCAGGCATGCAGGCAGCTCTGGCCTGGGCTCCCTGGATCCCGGGCGCACCTCCACCTGTCTTCTCTTGGCTGCCAGCCCTGAGGTCCCTCGTTGGTCAGCACTGTCTTGCCATCCTTCCGTCCCTCTGTGCCAGGGCCCAGGCGTCTGGGCGCTGTTGCCTGACCTAGTGGCAGGGCAGTTGGGCTGCCCAGTGCCAGTGTGGCCAGCACAGATTGCCAGGGGCTAGGACATCACAGAGGGCTCCTGTGGTTGCTAGGCCACGGGGACCCCGCCCATCCAGTTGACCAGCAGCCATGACCCCATGCTGAACTTGACTTGAGGGGTGGTGGCCAGCCACCAGAGACAGAGCCCCAGGCCAAAGCAGGTGCTGGTCGGCCGGGCCAAGGGGCTATGGGCGGATTGGTGTGTGTCTGGGCATGGGGCTGGCATCTGACAGTCCAGGGCGGGGGACCAAGGTCCGCCAGGCCCCTGTCCCACCATGTGCACTGACACACAGTCTTGCTGACTGACTGACAGTCCCCGCCCCAGAGATACCCACACCAAGTCCCTGGGTGCCCTGAGCTGCCCCTGAGGGTTGGTGGGTGCCTGCCTGGACACATGCCTCCGTAATGGAGGCCTCTATTAATCCCGTTGCCTACTGACAGCTGCCCTCCTGCCCCTCCTCCTCCTCCTCCTCCTCCTCCTCCTCTTCTTCCTCCTCCTCTTTCTCCTCTTCCTCCTCCTCTTCCTCCTCCTCCTCCTACACCCCCTCCTCCTCTTCCTCATCCTCAGCGGGACTCACTCAGGGCCCTTGGCCTAGGCAATCCAGGGCTGCTGCTCTGGCTTCTGCAGCTTCTATCCAGTGGGGGGGTGTAGGAATCTGTTCCTGTCAGTCCCTGATTCCTGGGACCTTCCATGCCTCCAGCTGCCCCCACTCTCTAGTCCTGACCCCTCCTCAAGGATGCCCCCTTTCCCCTTACCCTCTGTCCAGCAGCTCCCAACTAACATCTACTGTGTTCCTCCCTGCGCTACTTTACTGCCACCCTGCTTCTGCCCTTCAGCCCTGAGGGCCCAGGGCCAGCCCAGCTGCCATCTCACCATCCAGCACGGGGACCTGCCCTAACCCCCTGCCACCACACCCACACACACAGCCCTGCACACACTCCTGGTTCCCCTGCCTGCAGCCTGCCTCTCAAACAGTCTCCTTCTGCCCCCTAGCACCTTACAGCCTCTGCCACGGACCCCCACAGACACCTGGGCATGAGCAGTGCAGACATGCAAACAGCTCCCCTCGCCCCCACTCCAGTTGCTCCAAGGTTGGAAAGAGTCTTTTTTTCATGCTGTAGGGGAGGGAGTTGAGACAGTCCAATGTCCTGGGGAGCAAGAACTGCAAACAGTCCATCTACAATGTAACATTTGGGTCTCAGGCCGCCCAATCCCTAGTGTGCTGTGCAGACCTTTGACTGGCAAAAACACCCCATCGGAGCGTGAGATCTGGCTGGGCTAGTGGCTCTTTCTGTGGACTAAGAGACAGACAGACAGAGTTTTCAGGTTCAAAACCTATACTTCCCAGAAGATGGTCATTCACTTCGGTAAAAAAAAAAAAAAAAAAAAAAAAAAAAAAAGGCTTTTTATTTTTTTTCCCCTGCCTGGGTAACCTGTCTCCTGCCTGTTTCAAAGTTAAAAAAGGGAAAAATCTTTTTTGGAGGGAAAAGGACCAAAATGCAGGCAGGTGGACTCCGTGGAAGGTGGATGGGGAGTTGCTCCTGCCCGGGCACTAGAGCCCCAGCTGCTGTTCCAGGTGCTCTCTGATAACAGAGATCTCCATGTGTCCTGTCATGACACTGTCTCCAGGACTGACCCTCAGGATAATGAGGATTCAAAACGAGGCAGGTGATACTGCCTTCAAAAGTAAATCCAGGGAGGTTTGGCGGTATGTCAGAGGGTTAAGGGCTTGTGGCGATCACAAATAGAGGGGACAGGTGGAAGGATTTGGGGTCTGGCCCCCAGACTGCCACCTGCAGGGGAGTCGCTTTACAGGGGGTGAAGCAGGTCTTTAGGAGCTCTATCTTTCTCTCCCACCCTGTATTTCCTCTGCTCTCTCCTTTTGTGTCTGTCAGATGCAAGGTCAGTAACAACAACAACAAAAAAAACAATAACCACCACAGTGACCAAGCAACAAGGGCAGCGAAAGGGGAACAAATGGAGTGCAGGAGCTGTGGATTATTCGTGGTGTAGGCACTCAGCTGTGGCAATAACCTCTTGAGGCAATCAATCCATACATGAAGAAGTAATACAGGTAACAGAGACGTATATGTCCCTGTGTGTTTCCACTGAGATAATGTAAATGCACTTTTATTTACTTCTTCATTTATTTATTACCTTGCCACGAGAATTTCTTTTCATTGCTAAAAAAAAGTGTCCCATCAAGGGTACCAGGTGTGCCACACCCAGTTAAGCACTCATGTTACAATGCAGGAGGACTGGGCTTCAACACCCGGGTTCGCACCTGCCAGGGGAAATCTTTACAAGTGGTGCGGAAGTGCTGCAGTTGTCTCTCTCTGTGTCTCAAACTCTCTCTACCTCCCTTCCCTCTCAATTCCTGTCTATTTATTCCAGTGAATAATCAAGAAAATAGAAAGTAAAAAAAGAAAAAGGAAAAGGAAATATTCCACGACTTCAAATGGGCTACTCAGGACAATGCTTTCCTTGTTAAGATCCTCACAGCATTCCATATGCAGAAAGGCAAAGACGCCATGTATTTTTTAACCCAGTTTTTATATTTATTTATTGATTTAGGTGCTTATTCATTTTTGTTATTGATGAATTAATGTTTTACATTTGACATTGACTAAGGATCTGACACCAGCGGACTCCAGTACCCCTATATGGTAATCTGCCTCTACAAAACCGATCCATTGACCTTTCCATCCATCCATCCATCCATCCACCCATACATCTATCCATCCATTCATCCATACATCCATCCATCCATCCATCCACCAGTCAACCAAGCTAAGTACAAAAGGAGATCTCTCCTTGAATGGTGAGGAGAAACAACGATGCATAGGTAGGTTGCAAAGGCCCAGTTTGGCTGAATAGGGCAGAGGGGCTGAACCAGGGAATGTGTTGGGGCGTGTGGGTTTGGGTGGGGTGAGCCGGAGACCCTGTGAGCTGGGTCACATTGGGGCAGGCAGGGGGTGGAAGGGGTTGCGAACAGCTGTCACTGGAGAACCATCACAAGTGCTGGAGCTGGTGAGCAGGACACCTGGAAGAGAGGACAGACAAAGGAGAGAAGCAAAGTGCGGAGGAAAGGAGAGGGGACAGGATGGTGAGGACAGGAGAGGACAGGATTGGAGGGGACCTGAGAAACCTACCTGGACAAAGGCAGCATACAGACATCCAGGAAGGCCGGCAGGCATGCAGGCAGCTCTGGCCTGGGCTCCCTGGATCCCGGGCGCACCTCCACCTATCTTCTCTTGGCTGCCAGCCCTGAGGTCCCTCGTCGGTCAGCACTGTCTTGCCATCCTTCCGTCCCTCTGTGCCAGGGCCCAGGCGTCTGGGCGCTGTTGCCTGACCTAGTGGCAGGGCAGTTGGGCTGCCCAGTGCCAGTGTGGCCAGCACAGATTGCCAGGGGCTAGGACATCACAGAGGGCTCCTGTGGTTGCTAGGCCACGGGGACCCCGCCCATCCAGTTGACCAGCAGCCATGACCCCATGCTGAACTTGACTTGAGGGGTGGTGGCCAGCCACCAGAGACAGAGCCCCAGGCCAAAGCAGGTGCTGGTCGGCCGGGCCAAGGGGCTATGGGCGGATTGGTGTGTGTCTGGGCATGGGGCTGGCATCTGACAGTCCAGGGCGGGGGACCAAGGTCCGCCAGGCCCCTGTCCCACCATGTGCACTGACACACAGTCTTGCTGACTGACTGACAGTCCCCGCCCCAGAGATACCCACACCAAGTCCCTGGGTGCCCTGAGCTGCCCCTGAGGGTTGGTGGGTGCCTGCCTGGACACATGCCTCCGTAATGGAGGCCTCTATTAATCCCGTTGCCTACTGACAGCTGCCCTCCTGCCTCCTCCTCCTCCTCCTCCTCCTCCTCCTCCTCCTCCTCCTCTTCTTCCTCCTCCTCTTTCTCCTCTTCCTCCTCCTCTTCCTCCTCCTCCTCCTACACCCCCTCCTCTTCTTCCTCATCCTCAGCGGGACTCACTCAGGGCCCTTGGCCTAGGCAATCCAGGGCTGCTGCTCTGGCTTCTGCAGCTTCTATCCAGTGGGGGGGTGTAGGAATCTGTTCCTGTCTGTCCCTGATTCCTGGGACCTTCCATGCCTCCAGCTGCCCCCACTCTCTAGTCCTGACCCCTCCTCAAGGATGCCCCCTTTCCCCTTACCTTCTGTCCCGCAGCTCCCAACTAACATCTACTGTGTTCCTCCCTACGCTACTTTACTGCCACCCTGCTTCTGCCCTTCAGCCCTGAGGGCCCAGGGCCAGCCCAGCTGCCATCTCACCATCCAGCAGGGGGACCTTCCCTAACCCCCTGCCACCACACCCACACACACAGCCCTGCACACACTCCTGGTTCCCCTGCCTGCAGCCTGCCTCTCAAACAGTCTCCTTCTGCCCCCTAGCACCTTACAGCCTCTGCCACGGACCCCCACAGACACCTGGGCATGAGCAGTGCAGACATGCAAACAGCTCCCCTCGCCCCCACTCCAGTTGCTCCAAGGTTGGAAAGAGTCTTTTTTTCATGCTGTAGGGGAGGGAGTTGAGACAGTCCAATGTCCTGGGGAGCAAGAACTGCAAACAGTCCATCTACAATGTAACATTTGGGTCTCAGGCCGCCCAATCCCTAGTGTGCTGTGCAGACCTTTGACTGGCAAAAACACCCCATCTGAGCGTGAGATCTGGCTGGGCTAGTGGCTCTCTCTGTGGACTAAGAGACAGACAGACAGAGTTTTCAGGTTCAAAACCTATACTTCCCAGAAGATGGTCATTCACTTCGGTAAAAAAAAAAAAAAAAAAAAAAAAAAAAGGCTTTTTATTTTTTTTCCCCTGCCTGGGTAACCTGTCTCCTGCCTGTTTCAAAGTGAAAAAAGGGAAAAATCTTTTTTGGAGGGAAAAGGACCAAAATGCAGGCAGGTGGACTCCGTGGAAGGTGGATGGGGAGTTGCTCCTGCCCGGGCACTAGAGCCCCAGCTGCTGTTCCAGGTGCTCTCTGATAACAGAGATCTCCATGTGTCCTGTCATGACACTGTCTCCAGGACTGACCCTCAGGATAATGAGGATTCAAAACGAGGCAGGTGATACTGCCTTCAAAAGTAAATCCAGGGAGGTTTGGCGGTATGTCAGAGGGTTAAGGGCTTGTGGCGATCACGAATAGAGGGGACAGGTGGAAGGATTTGGGGTCTGGCCCCCAGACTGCCACCTGCAGGGGAGTCGCTTTACAGGGGGTGAAGCAGGTCTTTAGGAGCTCTATCTTTCTCTCCCACCCTGTATTTCCTCTGCTCTCTCCTTTTGTGTCTGTCAGATGCAAGGTCAGTAACAACAACAACAACAAAAACAATAACCACCACAGTGACCAAGCAACAAGGGCAGCGAAAGGGGAACAAATGGAGTGCAGGAGCTGTGGATTATTCGTGGTGTAGGCACTCAGCTGTGGCAATAACCTCTTGAGGCAATCAATCCATACATGAAGAAGTAATACAGGTAACAGAGACGTATATGTCCCTGTGTGTTTCCACTGAGATAATGTAAATGCACTTTTATTTACTTCTTCATTTATTTATTACCTTGCCACGAGAATTTCTTTTCATTGCTAAAAAAAAGTGTCCCATCAAGGGTACCAGGTGTGCCACACCCAGTTAAGCACTCATGTTACAATGCAGGAGGACTGGGCTTCAACACCCGGGTTCGCACCTGCCAGGGGAAATCTTTACAAGTGGTGCGGAAGTGCTGCAGTTGTCTCTCTCTGTGTCTCAAACTCTCTCTACCTCCCTTCCCTCTCAATTCCTGTCTATTTATTCCAGTGAATAATCAAGAAAATAGAAAGTAAAAAAAGAAAAAGGAAAAGGAAATATTCCACGACTTCAAATGGGCTACTCAGGACAATGCTTTCCTTGTTAAGATCCTCACAGCATTCCATATGCAGAAAGGCAAAGACGCCATGTATTTTTTAACCCAGTTTTTATATTTATTTATTGATTTAGGTGCTTATTCATTTTTGTTATTGATGAATTAATGTTTTACATTTGACATTGACTAAGGATCTGACACCAGCGGACTCCAGTACCCCTATATGGTAATCTGCCTCTACAAAACCGATCCATTGACCTTTCCATCCATCCATCCATCCATCCATCCACCCATACATCTATCCATCCATTCATCCATACATCCATCCATCCATCCATCCACCAGTCAACCAAGCTAAGTACAAAAGGAGATCTCTCCTTGAATGGTGAGGAGAAACAACGATGCATAGGTAGGTTGCAAAGGCCCAGTTTGGCTGAATAGGGCAGAGGGGCTGAACCAGGGAATGTGTTGGGGCGTGTGGGTTTGGGTGGGGTGAGCCGGAGACCCTGTGAGCTGGGTCACATTAGGGGCAGGCAGGGGGTGGAAGGGGTTGCGAACAGCTGTCACTGGAGAACCATCACAAGTGCTGGAGCTGGTGAGCAGGACACCTGGAAGAGAGGACAGACAAAGGAGAGAAGCAAAGTGCGGAGGAAAGGAGAGGGGACAGGATGGTGAGGACAGGAGAGGACAGGATTGGAGGGGACCTGAGAAACCTACCTGGACAAAGGCAGCATACAGACATCCAGGAAGGCCGGCAGGCATGCAGGCAGCTCTGGCCTGGGCTCCCTGGATCCCGGGCGCACCTCCACCTATCTTCTCTTGGCTGCCAGCCCTGAGGTCCCTCGTCGGTCATCACTGTCTTGCCATCCTTCCGTCCCTCTGTGCCAGGGCCCAGGCGTCTGGGCGCTGTTGCCTGACCTAGTGGAGTTGGGCTGCCCAGTGCCAGTGTGGCCAGCACAGATTGCCAGGGGCTAGGACATCACAGAGGGCTCCTGTGGTTGCTAGGCCACGGGGACCCCGCCCATCCAGTTGACCAGCAGCCATGACCCCATGCTGAACTTGACTTGAGGGGTGGTGGCCAGCCACCAGAGACAGAGCCCCAGGCCAAAGCAGCTGCTGGTCGGCCGGGCCAAGGGGCTATGGGCGGATTGGTGTGTGTCTGGGCATGGGGCTGGCATCTGACAGTCCAGGGCGGGGGACCAAGGTCCGCCAGGCCCCTGTCCCACCATGTGCACTGACACACAGTCTTGCTGACTGACTGACAGTCCCCGCCCCAGAGATACCCACACCAAGTCCCTGGGTGCCCTGAGCTGCCCCTGAGGGTTGGTGGGTGCCTGCCTGGACACATGCCTCCGTAATGGAGGCCTCTATTAATCCCGTTGCCTACTGACAGCTGCCCTCCTGCCCCTCCTCCTCCTCCTCCTCCTCCTCCTCCTCCTCCTCCTCTTCTTCCTCCTCCTCTTTCTCCTCTTCCTCCTCCTCTTCCTCCTCCTCCTCCTACACCCCCTCCTCCTCTTCCTCATCCTCAGCGGGACTCACTCAGGGCCCTTGGCCTAGGCAATCCAGGGCTGCTGCTCTGGCTTCTGCAGCTTCTATCCAGTGGGGGGGTGTAGGAATCTGTTCCTGTCTGTCCCTGATTCCTGGGACCTTCCATGCCTCCAGCTGCCCCCACTCTCTAGTCCTGACCCCTCCTCAAGGATGCCCCCTTTCCCCTTACCTTCTGTCCCGCAGCTCCCAACTAACATCTACTGTGTTCCTCCCTACGCTACTTTACTGCCACCCTGCTTCTGCCCTTCAGCCCTGAGGGCCCAGGGCCAGCCCAGCTGCCATCTCACCATCCAGCAGGGGGACCTGCCCTAACCCCCTGCCACCACACCCACACACACAGCCCTGCACACACTCCTGGTTCCCCTGCCTGCAGCCTGCCTCTCAAACAGTCTCCTTCTGCCCCCTAGCACCTTACAGCCTCTGCCACGGACCCCCACAGACACCTGGGCATGAGCAGTGCAGACATGCAAACAGCTCCCCTCGCCCCCACTCCAGTTGCTCCAAGGTTGGAAAGAGTCTTTTTTTCATGCTGTAGGGGAGGGAGTTGAGACAGTCCAATGTCCTGGGGAGCAAGAACTGCAAACAGTCCATCTACAATGTAACATTTGGGTCTCAGGCCGCCCAATCCCTAGTGTGCTGTGCAGACCTTTGACTGGCAAAAACACCCCATCTGAGCGTGAGATCTGGCTGGGCTAGTGGCTCTCTCTGTGGACTAAGAGACAGACAGACAGAGTTTTCAGGTTCAAAACCTATACTTCCCAGAAGATGGTCATTCACTTCGGTAAAAAAAAAAAAAAAAAAAAAAAAAAAAGGCTTTTTATTTTTTTTCCCCTGCCTGGGTAACCTGTCTCCTGCCTGTTTCAAAGTGAAAAAAGGGAAAAATCTTTTTTGGAGGGAAAAGGACCAAAATGCAGGCAGGTGGACTCCGTGGAAGGTGGATGGGGAGTTGCTCCTGCCCGGGCACTAGAGCCCCAGCTGCTGTTCCAGGTGCTCTCTGATAACAGAGATCTCCATGTGTCCTGTCATGACACTGTCTCCAGGACTGACCCTCAGGATAATGAGGATTCAAAACGAGGCAGGTGATACTGCCTTCAAAAGTAAATCCAGGGAGGTTTGGCGGTATGTCAGAGGGTTAAGGGCTTGTGGCGATCACGAATAGAGGGGACAGGTGGAAGGATTTGGGGTCTGGCCCCCAGACTGCCACCTGCAGGGGAGTCGCTTTACAGGGGGTGAAGCAGGTCTTTAGGAGCTCTATCTTTCTCTCCCACCCTGTATTTCCTCTGCTCTCTCCTTTTGTGTCTGTCAGATGCAAGGTCAGTAACAACAACAACAACAAAAACAATAACCACCACAGTGACCAAGCAACAAGGGCAGCGAAAGGGGAACAAATGGAGTGCAGGAGCTGTGGATTATTCGTGGTGTAGGCACTCAGCTGTGGCAATAACCTCTTGAGGCAATCAATCCATACATGAAGAAGTAATACAGGTAACAGAGACGTATATGTCCCTGTGTGTTTCCACTGAGATAATGTAAATGCACTTTTATTTACTTCTTCATTTATTTATTACCTTGCCACGAGAATTTCTTTTCATTGCTAAAAAAAAGTGTCCCATCAAGGGTACCAGGTGTGCCACACCCAGTTAAGCACTCATGTTACAATGCAGGAGGACTGGGCTTCAACACCCGGGTTCGCACCTGCCAGGGGAAATCTTTACAAGTGGTGCGGAAGTGCTGCAGTTGTCTCTCTCTGTGTCTCAAACTCTCTCTACCTCCCTTCCCTCTCAATTCCTGTCTATTTATTCCAGTGAATAATCAAGAAAATAGAAAGTAAAAAAAGAAAAAGGAAAAGGAAATATTCCACGACTTCAAATGGGCTACTCAGGACAATGCTTTCCTTGTTAAGATCCTCACAGCATTCCATATGCAGAAAGGCAAAGACGCCATGTATTTTTTAACCCAGTTTTTATATTTATTTATTGATTTAGGTGCTTATTCATTTTTGTTATTGATGAATTAATGTTTTACATTTGACATTGACTAAGGATCTGACACCAGCGGACTCCAGTACCCCTATATGGTAATCTGCCTCTACAAAACCGATCCATTGACCTTTCCATCCATCCATCCATCCATCCACCCATACATCTATCCATCCATTCATCCATACATCCATCCATCCATCCATCCACCAGTCAACCAAGCTAAGTACAAAAGGAGATCTCTCCTTGAATGGTGAGGAGAAACAACGATGCATAGGTAGGTTGCAAAGGCCCAGTTTGGCTGAATAGGGCAGAGGGGCTGAACCAGGGAATGTGTTGGGGCGGGTGGGTTTGGGTGGGGTGAGCCGGAGACCCTGTGAGCTGGGTCACATTAGGGGCAGGCAGGGGGTGGAAGGGGTTGCGAACAGCTGTCACTGGAGAACCATCACAAGTGCTGGAGCTGGTGAGCAGGACACCTGGAAGAGAGGACAGACAAAGGAGAGAAGCAAAGTGCGGAGGAAAGGAGAGGGGACAGGATGGTGAGGACAGGAGAGGACAGGATTGGAGGGGACCTGAGAAACCTACCTGGACAAAGGCAGCATACAGACATCCAGGAAGGCCGGCAGGCATGCAGGCAGCTCTGGCCTGGGCTCCCTGGATCCCGGGCGCACCTCCACCTATCTTCTCTTGGCTGCCAGCCCTGAGGTCCCTCGTCGGTCAGCACTGTCTTGCCATCCTTCCGTCCCTCTGTGCCAGGGCCCAGGCGTCTGGGCGCTGTTGCCTGACCTAGTGGCAGGGCAGTTGGGCTGCCCAGTGCCAGTGTGGCCAGCACAGATTGCCAGGGGCTAGGACATCACAGAGGGCTCCTGTGGTTGCTAGGCCACGGGGACCCCGCCCATCCAGTTGACCAGCAGCCATGACCCCATGCTGAACTTGACTTGAGGGGTGGTGGCCAGCCACCAGAGACAGAGCCCCAGGCCAAAGCAGGTGCTGGTCGGCCGGGCCAAGGGGCTATGGGCGGATTGGTGTGTGTCTGGGCATGGGGCTGGCATCTGACAGTCCAGGGCGGGGGACCAAGGTCCGCCAGGCCCCTGTCCCACCATGTGCACTGACACACAGTCTTGCTGACTGACTGACAGTCCCCGCCCCAGAGATACCCACACCAAGTCCCTGGGTGCCCTGAGCTGCCCCTGAGGGTTGGTGGGTGCCTGCCTGGACACATGCCTCCGTAATGGAGGCCTCTATTAATCCCGTTGCCTACTGACAGCTGCCCTCCTGCCCCTCCTCCTCCTCCTCCTCCTCCTCCTCCTCCTCTTCTTCCTCCTCCTCTTTCTCCTCTTCCTCCTCCTCTTCCTCCTCCTCCTCCTACACCCCCTCCTCCTCTTCCTCATCCTCAGCGGGACTCACTCAGGGCCCTTGGCCTAGGCAATCCAGGGCTGCTGCTCTGGCTTCTGCAGCTTCTATCCAGTGGGGGGGTGTAGGAATCTGTTCCTGTCAGTCCCTGATTCCTGGGACCTTCCATGCCTCCAGCTGCCCCCACTCTCTAGTCCTGACCCCTCCTCAAGGATGCCCCCTTTCCCCTTACCCTCTGTCCCGCAGCTCCCAACTAACATCTACTGTGTTCCTCCCTGCGCTACTTTACTGCCACCCTGCTTCTGCCCTTCAGCCCTGAGGGCCCAGGGCCAGCCCAGCTGCCATCTCACCATCCAGCAGGGGGACCTGCCCTAACCCCCTGCCACCACACCCACACACACAGCCCTGCACACACTCCTGGTTCCCCTGCCTGCAGCCTGCCTCTCAAACAGTCTCCTTCTGCCCCCTAGCACCTTACAGCCTCTGCCACGGACCCCCACAGACACCTGGGCATGAGCAGTGCAGACATGCAAACAGCTCCCCTCGCCCCCACTCCAGTTGCTCCAAGGTTGGAAAGAGTCTTTTTTTCATGCTGTAGGGGAGGGAGTTGAGACAGTCCAATGTCCTGGGGAGCAAGAACTGCAAACAGTCCATCTACAATGTAACATTTGGGTCTCAGGCCGCCCAATCCCTAGTGTGCTGTGCAGACCTTTGACTGGCAAAAACACCCCATCTGAGCGTGAGATCTGGCTGGGCTAGTGGCTCTCTCTGTGGACTAAGAGACAGACAGACAGAGTTTTCAGGTTCAAAACCTATACTTCCCAGAAGATGGTCATTCACTTCGGTAAAAAAAAAAAAAAAAAAAAAAAAAAAAAAGGCTTTTTATTTTTTTCCCCTGCCTGGGTAACCTGTCTCCTGCCTGTTTCAAAGTGAAAAAAGGGAAAAATCTTTTTTGGAGGGAAATGGACCAAAATGCAGGCAGGTGGACTCCGTGGAAGGTGGATGGGGAGTTGCTCCTGCCCGGGCACTAGAGCCCCAGCTGCTGTTCCAGGTGCTCTCTGATAACAGAGATCTCCATGTGTCCTGTCATGACACTGTCTCCAGGACTGACCCTCAGGATAATGAGGATTCAAAACGAGGCAGGTGATACTGCCTTCAAAAGTAAATCCAGGGAGGTTTGGCGGTATGTCAGAGGGTTAAGGGCTTGTGGCGATCACAAATAGAGGGGACAGGTGGAAGGATTTGGGGTCTGGCCCCCAGACTGCCACCTGCAGGGGAGTCGCTTTACAGGGGGTGAAGCAGGTCTTTAGGAGCTCTATCTTTCTCTCCCACCCTGTATTTCCTCTGCTCTCTCCTTTTGTGTCTGTCAGATGCAAGGTCAGTAACAACAACAACAACAAAAACAATAACCACCACAGTGACCAAGCAACAAGGGCAGCGAAAGGGGAACAAATGGAGTGCAGGAGCTGTGGATTATTCGTGGTGTAGGCACTCAGCTGTGGCAATAACCTCTTGAGGCAATCAATCCATACATGAAGAAGTAATACAGGTAACAGAGACGTATATGTCCCTGTGTGTTTCCACTGAGATAATGTAAATGCACTTTTATTTACTTCTTCATTTATTTATTACCTTGCCACGAGAATTTCTTTTCATTGCTAAAAAAAAGTGTCCCATCAAGGGTACCAGGTGTGCCACACCCAGTTAAGCACTCATGTTACAATGCAGGAGGACTGGGCTTCAACACCCGGGTTCGCACCTGCCAGGGGAAATCTTTACAAGTGGTGCGGAAGTGCTGCAGTTGTCTCTCTCTGTGTCTCAAACTCTCTCTACCTCCCTTCCCTCTCAATTCCTGTCTATTTATTCCAGTGAATAATCAAGAAAATAGAAAGTAAAAAAAGAAAAAGGAAAAGGAAATATTCCACGACTTCAAATGGGCTACTCAGGACAATGCTTTCCTTGTTAAGATCCTCACAGCATTCCATATGCAGAAAGGCAAAGACGCCATGTATTTTTTAACCCAGTTTTTATATTTATTTATTGATTTAGGTGCTTATTCATTTTTGTTATTGATGAATTAATGTTTTACATTTGACATTGACTAAGGATCTGACACCAGCGGACTCCAGTACCCCTATATGGTAATCTGCCTCTACAAAACCGATCCATTGACCTTTCCATCCATCCATCCATCCATCCACCCATACATCTATCCATCCATTCATCCATACATCCATCCATCCATCCATCCACCAGTCAACCAAGCTAAGTACAAAAGGAGATCTCTCCTTGAATGGTGAGGAGAAACAACGATGCATAGGTAGGTTGCAAAGGCCCAGTTTGGCTGAATAGGGCAGAGGGGCTGAACCAGGGAATGTGTTGGGGCGGGTGGGTTTGGGTGGGGTGAGCCGGAGACCCTGTGAGCTGGGTCACATTAGGGGCAGGCAGGGGGTGGAAGGGGTTGCGAACAGCTGTCACTGGAGAACCATCACAAGTGCTGGAGCTGGTGAGCAGGACACCTGGAAGAGAGGACAGACAAAGGAGAGAAGCAAAGTGCGGAGGAAAGGAGAGGGGACAAGATGGTGAGGACAGGAGAGGACAGGAGAGGACAGGATTGGAGGGGACCTGAGAAACCTACCTGGACAAAGGCAGCATACAGACATCCAGGAAGGCCGGCAGGCATGCAGGCAGCTCTGGCCTGGGCTCCCTGGATCCCGGGCGCACCTCCACCTGTCTTCTCTTGGCTGCCAGCCCTGAGGTCCCTCGTCGGTCAGCACTGTCTTGCCATCCTTCCGTCCCTCTGTGCCAGGGCCCAGGCGTCTGGGCGCTGTTGCCTGACCTAGTGGCAGGGCAGTTGGGCTGCCCAGTGCCAGTGTGGCCAGCACAGATTGCCAGGGGCTAGGACATCACAGAGGGCTCCTGTGGTTGCTAGGCCACGGGGACCCCGCCCATCCAGTTGACCAGCAGCCATGACCCCATGCTGAACTTGACTTGAGGGGTGGTGGCCAGCCACCAGAGACAGAGCCCCAGGCCAAAGCAGGTGCTGGTCGGCAGGGCCAAGGGGCTATGGGCGGATTGGTGTGTGTCTGGGCATGGGGCTGGCATCTGACAGTCCAGGGCGGGGGACCAAGGTCCGCCAGGCCCCTGTCCCACCATGTGCACTGACACACAGTCTTGCTGACTGACTGACAGTCCCCGCCCCAGAGATACCCACACCAAGTCCCTGGGTGCCCTGAGCTGCCCCTGAGGGTTGGTGGGTGCCTGCCTGGACACATGCCTCCGTAATGGAGGCCTCTATTAATCCCGTTGCCTACTGACAGCTGCCCTCCTGCCCCTCCTCCTCCTCCTCCTCCTCCTCCTCCTCCTCCTCTTCTTCCTCCTCCTCTTTCTCCTCTTCCTCCTCCTCTTCCTCCTCCTCCTCCTACACCCCCTCCTCCTCTTCCTCATCCTCAGCGGGACTCACTCAGGGCCCTTGGCCTAGGCAATCCAGGGCTGCTGCTCTGGCTTCTGCAGCTTCTATCCAGTGGGGGGGTGTAGGAATCTGTTCCTGTCAGTCCCTGATTCCTGGGACCTTCCATGCCTCCAGCTGCCCCCACTCTCTAGTCCTGACCCCTCCTCAAGGATGCCCCCTTTCCCCTTACCCTCTGTCCCGCAGCTCCCAACTAACATCCACTGTGTTCCTCCCTGCGCTACTTTACTGCCACCCTGCTTCTGCCCTTCAGCCCTGAGGGCCCAGGGCCAGCCCAGCTGCCATCTCACCATCCAGCACGGGGACCTGCCCTAACCCCCTGCCACCACACCCACACACACAGCCCTGCACACACTCCTGGTTCCCCTGCCTGCAGCCTGCCTCTCAAACAGTCTCCTTCTGCCCCCTAGCACCTTACAGCCTCTGCCACGGACCCCCACAGACACCTGGGCATGAGCAGTGCAGACATGCAAACAGCTCCCCTCGCCCCCACTCCAGTTGCTCCAAGGTTGGAAAGAGTCTTTTTTTCATGCTGTAGGGGAGGGAGTTGAGACAGTCCAATGTCCTGGGGAGCAAGAACTGCAAACAGTCCATCTACAATGTAACATTTGGGTCTCAGGCCGCCCAATCCCTAGTGTGCTGTGCAGACCTTTGACTGGCAAAAACACCCCATCTGAGCGTGAGATCTGGCTGGGCTAGTGGCTCTTTCTGTGGACTAAGAGACAGACAGACAGAGTTTTCAGGTTCAAAACCTATACTTCCCAGAAGATGGTCATTCACTTCGGTAAAAAAAAAAAAAAAAAAAAAAAAAAAAAAGGCTTTTTATTTTTTTCCCCTGCCTGGGTAACCTGTCTCCTGCCTGTTTCAAAGTGAAAAAAGGGAAAAATCTTTTTTGGAGGGAAAAGGACCAAAATGCAGGCAGGTGGACTCCGTGGAAGGTGGATGGGGAGTTGCTCCTGCCCGGGCACTAGAGCCCCAGCTGCTGTTCCAGGTGCTCTCTGATAACAGAGATCTCCATGTGTCCTGTCATGACACTGTCTCCAGGACTGACCCTCAGGATAATGAGGATTCAAAACGAGGCAGGTGATACTGCCTTCAAAAGTAAATCCAGGGAGGTTTGGCGGTATGTCAGAGGGTTAAGGGCTTGTGGCGATCACGAATAGAGGGGACAGGTGGAAGGATTTGGGGTCTGGGCCCAGACTGCCACCTGCAGGGGAGTCGCTTTACAGGGGGTGAATCAGGTCTTTAGGAGCTCTATCTTTCTCTCCCACCCTCTATTTCCTCTGCTCTCTCCTTTTGTGTCTGTCAGATGCAAGGTCAGTAACAACAACAACAACAAAAACAATAACCACCACAGTGACCAAGCAACAAGGGCAGCGAAAGGGGAACAAATGGAGTGCAGGAGCTGTGGATTATTCGTGGTGTAGGCACTCAGCTGTGGCAATAACCTCTTGAGGCAATCAATCCATACATGAAGAAGTAATACAGGTAACAGAGACGTATATGTCCCTGTGTGTTTCCACTGAGATAATGTAAATGCACTTTTATTTACTTCTTCATTTATTTATTACCTTGCCACGAGAATTTCTTTTCATTGCTAAAAAAAAGTGTCCCATCAAGGGTACCAGGAGTGCCACACCCAGTTAAGCACTCATGTTACAATGCAGGAGGACTGGGCTTCAACACCTGGGTTCGCACCTGCCAGGGGAAATCTTTACAAGTGGTGCGGAAGTGCTGCAGTTGTCTCTCTCTGTGTCTCAAACTCTCTCTACCTCCCTTCCCTCTCAATTCCTGTCTATTTATTCCAGTGAATAATCAAGAAAATAGAAAGTAAAAAAAGAAAAAGGAAAAGGAAATATTCCATGACTTCAAATGGGCTACTCAGGACAATGCTTTCCTTGTTAAGATCCTCACAGCATTCCATATGCAGAAAGGCAAAGACGCCATGTATTTTTTAACCCAGTTTTTATATTTATTTATTGATTTAGGTGCTTATTCATTTTTGTTATTGATGAATTAATGTTTTACATTTGACATTGACTAAGGATCTGACACCAGCGGACTCCAGTACCCCTATATGGTAATCTGCCTCTACAAAACCGATCCATTGACCTTTCCATCCATCCATCCATCCACCCATACATCTATCCATCCATTCATCCATACATCCATCCATCCATCCATCCATCCATCCATCCATCCACCAGTCAACCAAGCTAAGTACAAAAGGAGATCTCTCCTTGAATGGTGAGGAGAAACAACGATGCATAGGTAGGTTGCAAAGGCCCAGTTTGGCTGAATAGGGCAGAGGGGCTGAACCAGGGAATGTGTTGGGGCGTGTGGGTTTGGGTGGGGTGAGCCGGAGACCCTGTGAGCTGGGTCACATTAGGGGCAGGCAGGGGGTGGAAGGGGTTGCGAACAGCTGTCACTGGAGAACCATCACAAGTGCTGGAGCTGGTGAGCAGGACACCTGGAAGAGAGGACAGACAAAGGAGAGAAGCAAAGTGCGGAGGAAAGGAGAGGGGACAGGATGGTGAGGACAGGAGAGGACAGGAGAGGACAGGATTGGAGGGGACCTGAGAAACCTACCTGGACAAAGGCAGCATACAGACATCCAGGAAGGCCGGCAGGCATGCAGGCAGCTCTGGCCTGGGCTCCCTGGATCCCGGGCGCACCTCCACCTGTCTTCTCTTGGCTGCCAGCCCTGAGGTCCCTCGTCGGTCAGCACTGTCTTGCCATCCTTCCGTCCCTCTGTGCCAGGGCCCAGGCGTCTGGGCGCTGTTGCCTGACCTAGTGGCAGGGCAGTTGGGCTGCCCAGTGCCAGTGTGGCCAGCACAGATTGCCAGGGGCTAGGACATCACAGAGGGCTCCTGTGGTTGCTAGGCCACGGGGACCCCGCCCATCCAGTTGACCAGCAGCCATGACGCCATGCTGAACTTGACTTGAGGGGTGGTGGCCAGCCACCAGAGACAGAGCCCCAGGCCAAAGCAGGTGCTGGTCGGCCGGGCCAAGGGGCTATGGGCGGATTGGTGTGTGTCTGGGCATGGGGCTGGCATCTGACAGTCCAGGGCGGGGGACCAAGGTCCGCCAGGCCCCTGTCCCACCATGTGCACTGACACACAGTCTTGCTGACTGACTGACAGTCCCCGCCCCAGAGATACCCACACCAAGTCCCTGGGTGCCCTGAGCTGCCCCTGAGGGTTGGTGGGTGCCTGCCTGGACACATGCCTCCGTAATGGAGGCCTCTATTAATCCCGTTGCCTACTGACAGCTGCCCTCCTGCCCTCCTCCTCCTCCTCCTCCTCCTCCTCCTCCTCTTCTTCCTCCTCCTCTTTCTCCTCTTCCTCCTCCTCTTCCTCCTCCTCCTCCTACACCCCCTCCTCCTCTTCCTCATCCTCAGCGGGACTCACTCAGGGCCCTTGGCCTAGGCAATCCAGGGCTGCTGCTCTGGCTTCTGCAGCTTCTATCCAGTGGGGGGGTGTAGGAATCTGTTCCTGTCAGTCCCTGATTCCTGGGACCTTCCATGCCTCCAGCTGCCCCCACTCTCTTGTCCTGACCCATCCTCAAGGATGCCCCCTTTCCCCTTACCCTCTGTCCCGCAGCTCCCAACTAACATCCACTGTGTTCCTCCCTGCGCTACTTTACTGCCACCCTGCTTCTGCCCTTCAGCCCTGAGGGCCCAGGGCCAGCCCAGCTGCCATCTCACCATCCAGCACGGGGACCTGCCCTAACCCCCTGCCACCACACCCACACACACAGCCCTGCACACACTCCTGGTTCCCCTGCCTGCAGCCTGCCTCTCAAACAGTCTCCTTCTGCCCCCTAGCACCTTACAGCCTCTGCCACGGACCCCCACAGACACCTGGGCATGAGCAGTGCAGACATGCAAACAGCTCCCCTCGCCCCCACTCCAGTTGCTCCAAGGTTGGAAAGAGTCTTTTTTTCATGCTGTAGGGGAGGGAGTTGAGACAGTCCAATGTCCTGGGGAGCAAGAACTGCAAACAGTCCATCTACAATGTAACATTTGGGTCTCAGGCCGCCCAATCCCTAGTGTGCTGTGCAGACCTTTGACTGGCAAAAACACCCCATCTGAGCGTGAGATCTGGCTGGGCTAGTGGCTCTTTCTGTGGACTAAGAGACAGACAGACAGAGTTTTCAGGTTCAAAACCTATACTTCCCAGAAGATGGTCATTCACTTCGGTAAAAAAAAAAAAAAAAAAAAAAGGCTTTTTATTTTTTTTCCCCTGCCTGGGTAACCTGTCTCCTGCCTGTTTCAAAGTGAAAAAAGGGAAAAATCTTTTTTGGAGGGAAAAGGACCAAAATGCAGGCAGGTGGACTCCGTGGAAGGTGGATGGGGAGTTGCTCCTGCCCGGGCACTAGAGCCCCAGCTGCTGTTCCAGGTGCTCTCTGATAACAGAGATCTCCATGTGTCGTGTCATAACACTGTCTCCAGGACTGACCCTCAGGATAATGAGGATTCAAAACGAGGCAGGTGATACTGCCTTCAAAAGTAAATCCAGGGAGGTTTGGCGGTATGTCAGAGGGTTAAGGGCTTGTGGCGATCACGAATAGAGGGGACAGGTGGAAGGATTTGGGGTCTGGCCCCCAGACTGCCACCTGCAGGGGAGTCGCTTTACAGGGGGTGAAGCAGGTCTTTAGGAGCTCTATCTTTCTCTCCCACCCTGTATTTCCTCTGCTCTCTCCTTTTGTGTCTGTCAGATGCAAGGTCAGTAACAACAACAACAACAAAAACAATAACCACCACAGTGACCAAGCAACAAGGGCAGCGAAAGGGGAACAAATGGAGTGCAGGAGCTGTGGATTATTCGTGGTGTAGGCACTCAGCTGTGGCAATAACCTCTTGAGGCAATCAATCCATACATGAAGAAGTAATACAGGTAACAGAGACGTATATGTCCCTGTGTGTTTCCACTGAGATAATGTAAATGCACTTTTATTTACTTCTTCATTTATTTATTACCTTGCCACGAGAATTTCTTTTCATTGCTAAAAAAAAGTGTCCCATCAAGGGTACCAGGAGTGCCACACCCAGTTAAGCACTCATGTTACAATGCAGGAGGACTGGGCTTCAACACCTGGGTTCGCACCTGCCAGGGGAAATCTTTACAAGTGGTGCGGAAGTGCTGCAGTTGTCTCTCTCTGTGTCTCAAACTCTCTCTACCTCCCTTCCCTCTCAATTCCTGTCTATTTATTCCAGTGAATAATCAAGAAAATAGAAAGTAAAAAAAGAAAAAGGAAAAGGAAATATTCCATGACTTCAAATGGGCTACTCAGGACAATGCTTTCCTTGTTAAGATCCTCACAGCATTCCATATGCAGAAAGGCAAAGACGCCATGTATTTTTTAACCCAGTTTTTATATTTATTTATTGATTTAGGTGCTTATTCATTTTTGTTATTGATGAATTAATGTTTTACATTTGACATTGACTAAGGATCTGACACCAGCGGACTCCAGTACCCCTATATGGTAATCTGCCTCTACAAAACCGATCCATTGACCTTTCCATCCATCCATCCATCCACCCATACATCTATCCATCCATTCATCCATACATCCATCCATCCATCCATCCATCCATCCATCCATCCACCAGTCAACCAAGCTAAGTACAAAAGGAGATCTCTCCTTGAATGGTGAGGAGAAACAATGATGCATAGGTAGGTTGCAAAGGCCCAGTTTGGCTGAATAGGGCAGAGGGGCTGAACCAGGGAATGTGTTGGGGCGTGTGGGTTTGGGTGGGGTGAGCCGGAGACCCTGTGAGCTGGGTCACATTAGGGGCAGGCAGGGGGTGGAAGGGGTTGCGAACAGCTGTCACTGGAGAACCATCACAAGTGCTGGAGCTGGTGAGCAGGACACCTGGAAGAGAGGACAGACAAAGGAGAGAAGCAAAGTGCGGAGGAAAGGAGAGGGGACAGGATGGTGAGGACAGGAGAGGACAGGAGAGGACAGGATTGGAGGGGACCTGAGAAACCTACCTGGACAAAGGCAGCATACAGACATCCAGGAAGGCCGGCAGGCATGCAGGCAGCTCTGGCCTGGGCTCCCTGGATCCCGGGCGCACCTCCACCTGTCTTCTCTTGGCTGCCAGCCCTGAGGTCCCTCGTCGGTCAGCACTGTCTTGCCATCCTTCCGTCCCTCTGTGCCAGGGCCCAGGCGTCTGGGCGCTGTTGCCTGACCTAGTGGCAGGGCAGTTGGGCTGCCCAGTGCCAGTGTGGCCAGCACAGATTGCCAGGGGCTAGGACATCACAGAGGGCTCCTGTGGTTGCTAGGCCACGGGGACCCCGCCCATCCAGTTGACCAGCAGCCATGACGCCATGCTGAACTTGACTTGAGGGGTGGTGGCCAGCCACCAGAGACAGAGCCCCAGGCCAAAGCAGGTGCTGGTCGGCCGGGCCAAGGGGCTATGGGCGGATTGGTGTGTGTCTGGGCATGGGGCTGGCATCTGACAGTCCAGGGCGGGGGACCAAGGTCCGCCAGGCCCCTGTCCCACCATGTGCACTGACACACAGTCTTGCTGACTGACTGACAGTCCCCGCCCCAGAGATACCCACACCAAGTCCCTGGGTGCCCTGAGCTGCCCCTGAGGGTTGGTGGGTGCCTGCCTGGACACATGCCTCCGTAATGGAGGCCTCTATTAATCCCGTTGCCTACTGACAGCTGCCCTCCTGCCCTCCTCCTCCTCCTCCTCCTCCTCCTCCTCTTCTTCCTCCTCCTCTTTCTCCTCTTCCTCCTCCTCTTCCTCCTCCTCCTCCTACACCCCCTCCTCCTCTTCCTCATCCTCAGCGGGACTCACTCAGGGCCCTTGGCCTAGGCAATCCAGGGCTGCTGCTCTGGCTTCTGCAGCTTCTATCCAGTGGGGGGGTGTAGGAATCTGTTCCTGTCAGTCCCTGATTCCTGGGACCTTCCATGCCTCCAGCTGCCCCCACTCTCTAGTCCTGACCCCTCCTCAAGGATGCCCCCTTTCCCCTTACCCTCTGTCCCGCAGCTCCCAACTAACATCCACTGTGTTCCTCCCTGCGCTACTTTACTGCCACCCTGCTTCTGCCCTTCAGCCCTGAGGGCCCAGGGCCAGCCCAGCTGCCATCTCACCATCCAGCACGGGGACCTGCCCTAACCCCCTGCCACCACACCCACACACACAGCCCTGCACACACTCCTGGTTCCCCTGCCTGCAGCCTGCCTCTCAAACAGTCTCCTTCTGCCCCCTAGCACCTTACAGCCTCTGCCACGGACCCCCACAGACACCTGGGCATGAGCAGTGCAGACATGCAAACAGCTCCCCTCGCCCCCACTCCAGTTGCTCCAAGGTTGGAAAGAGTCTTTTTTTCATGCTGTAGGGGAGGGAGTTGAGACAGTCCAATGTCCTGGGGAGCAAGAACTGCAAACAGTCCATCTACAATGTAACATTTGGGTCTCAGGCCGCCCAATCCCTAGTGTGCTGTGCAGACCTTTGACTGGCAAAAACACCCCATCTGAGCGTGAGATCTGGCTGGGCTAGTGGCTCTTTCTGTGGACTAAGAGACAGACAGACAGAGTTTTCAGGTTCAAAACCTATACTTCCCAGAAGATGGTCATTCACTTCGGTAAAAAAAAAAAAAAAAAAAAAAAAAAAAGGCTTTTTATTTTTTTCCCCTGCCTGGGTAACCTGTCTCCTGCCTGTTTCAAAGTGAAAAAAGGGAAAAATCTTTTTTGGAGGGAAAAGGACCAAAATGCAGGCAGGTGGACTCCGTGGAAGGTGGATGGGGAGTTGCTCCTGCCCGGGCACTAGAGCCCCAGCTGCTGTTCCAGGTGCTCTCTGATAACAGAGATCTCCATGTGTCCTGTCATGACACTGTCTCCAGGACTGACCCTCAGGATAATGAGGATTCAAAACGAGGCAGGTGATACTGCCTTCAAAAGTAAATCCAGGGAGGTTTGGCGGTATGTCAGAGGGTTAAGGGCTTGTGGCGATCACGAATAGAGGGGACAGGTGGAAGGATTTGGGGTCTGGCCCCCAGACTGCCACCTGCAGGGGAGTCGCTTTACAGGGGGTGAAGCAGGTCTTTAGGAGCTCTATCTTTCTCTCCCACCCTGTATTTCCTCTGCTCTCTCCTTTTGTGTCTGTCAGATGCAAGGTCAGTAACAACAACAACAACAAAAACAATAACCACCACAGTGACCAAGCAACAAGGGCAGCGAAAGGGGAACAAATGGAGTGCAGGAGCTGTGGATTATTCGTGGTGTAGGCACTCAGCTGTGGCAATAACCTCTTGAGGCAATCAATCCATACATGAAGAAGTAATACAGGTAACAGAGACGTATATGTCCCTGTGTGTTTCCACTGAGATAATGTAAATGCACTTTTATTTACTTCTTCATTTATTTATTACCTTGCCACGAGAATTTCTTTTCATTGCTAAAAAAAAGTGTCCCATCAAGGGTACCAGGTGTGCCACACCCAGTTAAGCACTCATGTTACAATGCAGGAGGACTGGGCTTCAACACCCGGGTTCGCACCTGCCAGGGGAAATCTTTACAAGTGGTGCGGAAGTGCTGCAGTTGTCTCTCTCTGTGTCTCAAACTCTCTCTACCTCCCTTCCCTCTCAATTCCTGTCTATTTATTCCAGTGAATAATCAAGAAAATAGAAAGTAAAAAAAGAAAAAGGAAAAGGAAATATTCCACGACTTCAAATGGGCTACTCAGGACAATGCTTTCCTTGTTAAGATCCTCACAGCATTCCATATGCAGAAAGGCAAAGACGCCATGTATTTTTTAACCCAGTTTTTATATTTATTTATTGATTTAGGTGCTTATTCATTTTTGTTATTGATGAATTAATGTTTTACATTTGACATTGACTAAGGATCTGACACCAGCGGACTCCAGTACCCCTATATGGTAATCTGCCTCTACAAAACCGATCCATTGACCTTTCCATCCATCCATCCATCCACCCATACATCTATCCATCCATTCATCCATCCATCCATCCATCCATCCATCCATCCATCCACCAGTCAACCAAGCTAAGTACAAAAGGAGATCTCTCCTTGAATGGTGAGGAGAAACAACGATGCATAGGTAGGTTGCAAAGGCCCAGTTTGGCTGAATAGGGCAGAGGGGCTGAACCAGGGAATGTGTTGGGGCGTGTGGGTTTGGGTGGGGTGAGCCGGAGACCCTGTGAGCTGGGTCACATTAGGGGCAGGCAGGGGGTGGAAGGGGTTGCGAACAGCTGTCACTGGAGAACCATCACAAGTGCTGGAGCTGGTGAGCAGGACACCTGGAAGAGAGGACAGACAAAGGAGAGAAGCAAAGTGCGGAGGAAAGGAGAGGGGACAGGATGGTGAGGACAGGAGAGGACAGGAGAGGACAGGATTGGAGGGGACCTGAGAAACCTACCTGGACAAAGGCAGCATACAGACATCCAGGAAGGCCGGCAGGCATGCAGGCAGCTCTGGCCTGGGCTCCCTGGATCCCGGGCGCACCTCCACCTGTCTTCTCTTGGCTGCCAGCCCTGAGGTCCCTCGTCGGTCAGCACTGTCTTGCCATCCTTCCGTCCCTCTGTGCCAGGGCCCAGGCGTCTGGGCGCTGTTGCCTGACCTAGTGGCAGGGCAGTTGGGCTGCCCAGTGCCAGTGTGGCCAGCACAGATTGCCAGGGGCTAGGACATCACAGAGGGCTCCTGTGGTTGCTAGGCCACGGGGACCCCGCCCATCCAGTTGACCAGCAGCCATGACGCCATGCTGAACTTGACTTGAGGGGTGGTGGCCAGCCACCAGAGACAGAGCCCCAGGCCAAAGCAGGTGCTGGTCGGCCGGGCCAAGGGGCTATGGGCGGATTGGTGTGTGTCTGGGCATGGGGCTGGCATCTGACAGTCCAGGGCGGGGGACCAAGGTCCGCCAGGCCCCTGTCCCACCATGTGCACTGACACACAGTCTTGCTGACTGACTGACAGTCCCCGCCCCAGAGATACCCACACCAAGTCCCTGGGTGCCCTGAGCTGCCCCTGAGGGTTGGTGGGTGCCTGCCTGGACACATGCCTCCGTAATGGAGGCCTCTATTAATCCCGTTGCCTACTGACAGCTGCCCTCCTGCCCCTCCTCCTCCTCCTCCTCCTCCTCCTCCTCTTCTTCCTCCTCCTCTTTCTCCTCTTCCTCCTCCTCTTCCTCCTCCTCCTCCTACACCCCCTCCTCCTCTTCCTCATCCTCAGCGGGACTCACTCAGGGCCCTTGGCCTAGGCAATCCAGGGCTGCTGCTCTGGCTTCTGCAGCTTCTATCCAGTGGGGGGGTGTAGGAATCTGTTCCTGTCAGTCCCTGATTCCTGGGACCTTCCATGCCTCCAGCTGCCCCCACTCTCTTGACCTGACCCATCCTCAAGGATGCCCCCTTTCCCCTTACCCTCTGTCCCGCAGCTCCCAACTAACATCCACTGTGTTCCTCCCTGCGCTACTTTACTGCCACCCTGCTTCTGCCCTTCAGCCCTGAGGGCCCAGGGCCAGCCCAGCTGCCATCTCACCATCCAGCACGGGGACCTGCCCTAACCCCCTGCCACCACACCCACACACACAGCCCTGCACACACTCCTGGTTCCCCTGCCTGCAGCCTGCCTCTCAAACAGTCTCCTTCTGCCCCCTAGCACCTTACAGCCTCTGCCACGGACCCCCACAGACACCTGGGCATGAGCAGTGCAGACATGCAAACAGCTCCCCTCGCCCCCACTCCAGTTGCTCCAAGGTTGGAAAGAGTCTTTTTTTCATGCTGTAGGGGAGGGAGTTGAGACAGTCCAATGTCCTGGGGAGCAAGAACTGCAAACAGTCCATCTACAATGTAACATTTGGGTCTCAGGCCGCCCAATCCCTAGTGTGCTGTGCAGACCTTTGACTGGCAAAAACACCCCATCTGAGCGTGAGATCTGGCTGGGCTAGTGGCTCTTTCTGTGGACTAAGAGACAGACAGACAGAGTTTTCAGGTTCAAAACCTATACTTCCCAGAAGATGGTCATTCACTTCGGTAAAAAAAAAAAAAAAAAAAAAAAAAAAAAAAAAAAAAAAAAAAAAGGCTTTTTATTTTTTTCCCCTGCCTGGGTAACCTGTCTCCTGCCTGTTTCAAAGTGAAAAAAGGGAAAAATCTTTTTTGGAGGGAAAAGGACCAAAATGCAGGCAGGTGGACTCCGTGGAAGGTGGATGGGGAGTTGCTCCTGCCCGGGCACTAGAGCCCCAGCTGCTGTTCCAGGTGCTCTCTGATAACAGAGATCTCCATGTGTCCTGTCATGACACTGTCTCCAGGACTGACCCTCAGGATAATGAGGATTCAAAACGAGGCAGGTGATACTGCCTTCAAAAGTAAATCCAGGGAGGTTTGGCGGTATGTCAGAGGGTTAAGGGCTTGTGGCGATCACGAATAGAGGGGACAGGTGGAAGGATTTGGGGTCTGGCCCCCAGACTGCCACCTGCAGGGGAGTCGCTTTACAGGGGGTGAAGCAGGTCTTTAGGAGCTCTATCTTTCTCTCCCACCCTGTATTTCCTCTGCTCTCTCCTTTTGTGTCTGTCAGATGCAAGGTCAGTAACAACAACAACAACAAAAACAATAACCACCACAGTGACCAAGCAACAAGGGCAGCGAAAGGGGAACAAATGGAGTGCAGGAGCTGTGGATTATTCGTGGTGTAGGCACTCAGCTGTGGCAATAACCTCTTGAGGCAATCAATCCATACATGAAGAAGTAATACAGGTAACAGAGACGTATATGTCCCTGTGTGTTTCCACTGAGATAATGTAAATGCACTTTTATTTACTTCTTCATTTATTTATTACCTTGCCACGAGAATTTCTTTTCATTGCTAAAAAAAAGTGTCCCATCAAGGGTACCAGGTGTGCCACACCCAGTTAAGCACTCATGTTACAATGCAGGAGGACTGGGCTTCAACACCCGGGTTCGCACCTGCCAGGGGAAATCTTTACAAGTGGTGCGGAAGTGCTGCAGTTGTCTCTCTCTGTGTCTCAAACTCTCTCTACCTCCCTTCCCTCTCAATTCCTGTCTATTTATTCCAGTGAATAATCAAGAAAATAGAAAGTAAAAAAAGAAAAAGGAAAAGGAAATATTCCATGACTTCAAATGGGCTACTCAGGACAATGCTTTCCTTGTTAAGATCCTCACAGCATTCCATATGCAGAAAGGCAAAGACGCCATGTATTTTTTAACCCAGTTTTTATATTTATTTATTGATTTAGGTGCTTATTCATTTTTGTTATTGATGAATTAATGTTTTACATTTGACATTGACTAAGGATCTGACACCAGCGGACTCCAGTACCCCTATATGGTAATCTGCCTCTACAAAACCGATCCATTGACCTTTCCATCCATCCATCCATCCACCCATACATCTATCCATCCATTCATCCATACATCCATCCATCCATCCATCCATCCATCCACCAGTCAACCAAGCTAAGTACAAAAGGAGATCTCTCCTTGAATGGTGAGGAGAAACAACGATGCATAGGTAGGTTGCAAAGGCCCAGTTTGGCTGAATAGGGCAGAGGGGCTGAACCAGGGAATGTGTTGGGGCGTGTGGGTTTGGGTGGGGTGAGCCGGAGACCCTGTGAGCTGGGTCACATTAGGGGCAGGCAGGGGGTGGAAGGGGTTGCGAACAGCTGTCACTGGAGAACCATCACAAGTGCTGGAGCTGGTGAGCAGGACACCTGGAAGAGAGGACAGACAAAGGAGAGAAGCAAAGTGCGGAGGAAAGGAGAGGGGACAGGATGGTGAGGACAGGAGAGGACAGGAGAGGACAGGATTGGAGGGGACCTGAGAAACCTACCTGGACAAAGGCAGCATACAGACATCCAGGAAGGCCGGCAGGCATGCAGGCAGCTCTGGCCTGGGCTCCCTGGATCCCGGGCGCACCTCCACCTGTCTTCTCTTGGCTGCCAGCCCTGAGGTCCCTCGTCGGTCAGCACTGTCTTGCCATCCTTCCGTCCCTCTGTGCCAGGGCCCAGGCGTCTGGGCGCTGTTGCCTGACCTAGTGGCAGGGCAGTTGGGCTGCCCAGTGCCAGTGTGGCCAGCACAGATTGCCAGTGGCTAGGACATCACAGAGGGCTCCTGTGGTTGCTAGGCCACGGGGACCCCGCCCATCCAGTTGACCAGCAGCCATGACGCCATGCTGAACTTGACTTGAGGGGTGGTGGCCAGCCACCAGAGACAGAGCCCCAGGCCAAAGCAGGTGCTGGTCGGCCGGGCCAAGGGGCTATGGGCGGATTGGTGTGTGTCTGGGCATGGGGCTGGCATCTGACAGTCCAGGGCAGGGGACCAAGGTCCGCCAGGCCCCTGTCCCACCATGTGCACTGACACACAGTCTTGCTGACTGACTGACAGTCCCCGCCCCAGAGATACCCACACCAAGTCCCTGGGTGCCCTGAGCTGCCCCTGAGGGTTGGTGGGTGCCTGCCTGGACACATGCCTCCGTAATGGAGGCCTCTATTAATCCCGTTGCCTACTGACAGCTGCCCTCCTGCCCCTCCTCCTCCTCCTCCTCCTCCTCCTCCTCTTCTTCCTCCTCCTCTTTCTCCTCTTCCTCCTCCTCTTCCTCCTCCTCCTCCTACACCCCCTCCTCCTCTTCCTCATCCTCAGCGGGACTCACTCAGGGCCCTTGGCCTAAGCAATCCAGGGCTGCTGCTCTGGCTTCTGCAGCTTCTATCCAGTGGGGGGGTGTAGGAATCTGTTCCTGTCAGTCCCTGATTCCTGGGACCTTCCATGCCTCCAGCTGCCCCCACTCTCTTGTCCTGACCCATCCTCAAGGATGCCCCCTTTCCCCTTACCCTCTGTCCCGCAGCTCCCAACTAACATCCACTGTGTTCCTCCCTGCGCTACTTTACTGCCACCCTGCTTCTGCCCTTCAGCCCTGAGGGCCCAGGGCCAGCCCAGCTGCCATCTCACCATCCAGCACGGGGACCTGCCCTAACCCCCTGCCACCACACCCACACACACAGCCCTGCACACACTCCTGGTTCCCCTGCCTGCAGCCTGCCTCTCAAACAGTCTCCTTCTGCCCCCTAGCACCTTACAGCCTCTGCCACGGACCCCCACAGACACCTGGGCATGAGCAGTGCAGACATGCAAACAGCTCCCCTCGCCCCCACTCCAGTTGCTCCAAGGTTGGAAAGAGTCTTTTTTTCATGCTGTAGGGGAGGGAGTTGAGACAGTCCAATGTCCTGGGGAGCAAGAACTGCAAACAGTCCATCTACAATGTAACATTTGGGTCTCAGGCCGCCCAATCCCTAGTGTGCTGTGCAGACCTTTGACTGGCAAAAACACCCCATCTGAGCGTGAGATCTGGCTGGGCTAGTGGCTCTTTCTGTGGACTAAGAGACAGACAGACAGAGTTTTCAGGGTCAAAACCTATACTTCCCAGAAGATGGTCATTCACTTCGGTAAAAAAAAAAAAAAAAAAAAAAAAAAAAAAAGGCTTTTTATTTTTTTCCCCTGCCTGGGTAACCTGTCTCCTGCCTGTTTCAAAGTGAAAAAAGGGAAAAATCTTTTTTGGAGGGAAAAGGACCAAAATGCAGGCAGGTGGACTCCGTGGAAGGTGGATGGGGAGTTGCTCCTGCCCGGGCACTAGAGCCCCAGCTGCTGTTCCAGGTGCTCTCTGATAACAGAGATCTCCATGTGTCCTGTCATGACACTGTCTCCAGGACTGACCCTCAGGATAATGAGGATTCAAAACGAGGCAGGTGATACTGCCTTCAAAAGTAAATCCAGGGAGGTTTGGCGGTATGTCAGAGGGTTAAGGGCTTGTGGCGATCACGAATAGAGGGGACAGGTGGAAGGATTTGGGGTCTGGCCCCCAGACTGCCACCTGCAGGGGAGTCGCTTTACAGGGGGTGAAGCAGGTCTTTAGGAGCTCTATCTTTCTCTCCCACCCTGTATTTCCTCTGCTCTCTCCTTTTGTGTCTGTCAGATGCAAGGTCAGTAACAACAACAACAACAAAAACAATAACCACCACAGTGACCAAGCAACAAGGGCAGCGAAAGGGGAACAAATGGAGTGCAGGAGCTGTGGATTATTCGTGGTGTAGGCACTCAGCTGTGGCAATAACCTCTTGAGGCAATCAATCCATACATGAAGAAGTAATACAGGTAACAGAGACGTATATGTCCCTGTGTGTTTCCACTGAGATAATGTAAATGCACTTTTATTTACTTCTTCATTTATTTATTACCTTGCCACGAGAATTTCTTTTCATTGCTAAAAAAAAGTGTCCCATCAAGGGTACCAGGTGTGCCACACCCAGTTAAGCACTCATGTTACAATGCAGGAGGACTGGGCTTCAACAACCGGGTTCGCACCTGCCAGGGGAAATCTTTACAAGTGGTGCGGAAGTGCTGCAGTTGTCTCTCTCTGTGTCTCAAACTCTCTCTACCTCCCTTCCCTCTCAATTCCTGTCTATTTATTCCAGTGAATAATCAAGAAAATAGAAAGTAAAAAAAGAAAAAGGAAAAGGAAATATTCCACGACTTCAAATGGGCTACTCAGGACAATGCTTTCCTTGTTAAGATCCTCACAGCATTCCATATGCAGAAAGGCAAAGACGCCATGTATTTTTTAACCCAGTTTTTATATTTATTTATTGATTTAGGTGCTTATTCATTTTTGTTATTGATGAATTAATGTTTTACATTTGACATTGACTAAGGATCTGACACCAGCGGACTCCAGTACCCCTATATGGTAATCTGCCTCTACAAAACCGATCCATTGACCTTTCCATCCATCCATCCATCCACCCATACATCTATCCATCCATTCATCCATCCATCCATCCATCCATCCATCCACCAGTCAACCAAGCTAAGTACAAAAGGAGATCTCTCCTTGAATGGTGAGGAGAAACAACGATGCATAGGTAGGTTGCAAAGGCCCAGTTTGGCTGAATAGGGCAGAGGGGCTGAACCAGGGAATGTGTTGGGGCGTGTGGGTTTGGGTGGGGTGAGCCGGAGACCCTGTGAGCTGGGTCACATTAGGGGCAGGCAGGGGGTGGAAGGGGTTGCGAACAGCTGTCACTGGAGAACCATCACAAGTGCTGGAGCTGGTGAGCAGGACACCTGGAAGAGAGGACAGACAAAGGAGAGAAGCAAAGTGCAGAGGAAAGGAGAGGGGACAGGTTGGTGAGGACAGGAGAGGACAGGAGAGGACAGGATTGGAGGGGACCTGAGAAACCTACCTGGACAAAGGCAGCATACAGACATCCAGGAAGGCCGGCAGGCATGCAGGCAGCTCTGGCCTGGGCTCCCTGGATCCCGGGCGCACCTCCACCTGTCTTCTCTTGGCTGCCAGCCCTGAGGTCCCTCGTCGGTCAGCACTGTCTTGCCATCCTTCCGTCCCTCTGTGCCAGGGCCCAGGCGTCTGGGCGCTGTTGCCTGACCTAGTGGCAGGGCAGTTGGGCTGCCCAGTGCCAGTGTGGCCAGCACAGATTGCCAGGGGCTAGGACATCACAGAGGGCTCCTGTGGTTGCTAGGCCACGGGGACCCCGCCCATCCAGTTGACCAGCAGCCATGACCCCATGCTGAACTTGACTTGAGGGGTGGTGGCCAGCCACCAGAGACAGAGCCCCAGGCCAAAGCAGGTGCTGGTCGGCAGGGCCAAGGGGCTATGGGCGGATTGGTGTGTGTCTGGGCATGGGGCTGGCATCTGACAGTCCAGGGCGGGGACCAAGGTCCGCCAGGCCCCTGTCCCACCATGTGCACTGACACACAGTCTTGCTGACTGACTGACAGTCCCCGCCCCAGAGATACCCACACCAAGTCCATGGGTGCCCTGAGCTGCCCCTGAGGGTTGGTGGGTGCCTGCCTGGACACATGCCTCCGTAATGGAGGCCTCTATTAATCCCGTTGCCTACTGACAGCTGCCCTCCTGCCCCTCCTCCTCCTCCTCCTCCTCCTCCTCCTCCTCCTCTTCTTCCTCCTCCTCTTTCTCCTCTTCCTCCTCCTCTTCCTCCTCCTCCTCCTACACCCCCTCCTCCTCTTCCTCATCCTCAGCGGGACTCACTCAGGGCCCTTGGCCTAGGCAATCCAGGGCTGCTGCTCTGGCTTCTGCAGCTTCTATCCAGTGGGGGGGTGTAGGAATCTGTTCCTGTCAGTCCCTGATTCCTGGGACCTTCCATGCCTCCAGCTGCCCCCACTCTCTTGTCCTGACCCATCCTCAAGGATGCCCCCTTTCCCCTTACCCTCTGTCCCGCAGCTCCCAACTAACATCCACTGTGTTCCTCCCTGCGCTACTTTACTGCCACCCTGCTTCTGCCCTTCAGCCCTGAGGGCCCAGGGCCAGCCCAGCTGCCATCTCACCATCCAGCACGGGGACCTGCCCTAACCCCCTGCCACCACACCCACACACACAGCCCTGCACACACTCCTGGTTCCCCTGCCTGCAGCCTGCCTCTCAAACAGTCTCCTTCTGCCCCCTAGCACCTTACAGCCTCTGCCACGGACCCCCACAGACACCTGGGCATGAGCAGTGCAGACATGCAAACAGCTCCCCTCGCCCCCACTCCAGTTGCTCCAAGGTTGGAAAGAGTCTTTTTTTCATGCTGTAGGGGAGGGAGTTGAGACAGTCCAATGTCCTGGGGAGCAAGAACTGCAAACAGTCCATCTACAATGTAATATTTGGGTCTCAGGCCGCCCAATCCCTAGTGTGCTGTGCAGACCTTTGACTGGCAAAAACACCCCATCTGAGCGTGAGATCTGGCTGGGCTAGTGGCTCTTTCTGTGGACTAAGAGACAGACAGACAGAGTTTTCAGGTTCAAAACCTATACTTCCCAGAAGATGGTCATTCACTTCGGTAAAAAAAAAAAAAAAAAAAAAAAAAAAAAAAAAAGGCTTTTTATTTTTTTCCCCTGCCTGGGTAACCTGTCTCCTGCCTGTTTCAAAGTGAAAAAAGGGAAAAATCTTTTTTGGAGGGAAAAGGACCAAAATGCAGGCAGGTGGACTCCGTGGAAGGTGGATGGGGAGTTGCTCCTGCCCGGGCACTAGAGCCCCAGCTGCTGTTCCAGGTGCTCTCTGATAACAGAGATCTCCATGTGTCCTGTCATGACACTGTCTCCAGGACTGACCCTCAGGATAATGAGGATTCAAAACGAGGCAGGTGATACTGCCTTCAAAAGTAAATCCAGGGAGGTTTGGCGGTATGTCAGAGGGTTAAGGGCTTGTGGCGATCACGAATAGAGGGGACAGGTGGAAGGATTTGGGGTCTGGCCCCCAGACTGCCACCTGCAGGGGAGTCTCTTTACAGGGGGTGAAGCAGGTCTTTAGGAGCTCTATCTTTCTCTCCCACCCTGTATTTCCTCTGCTCTCTCCTTTTGTGTCTGTCAGATGCAAGGTCAGTAACAACAACAACAACAAAAACAATAACCACCACAGTGACCAAGCAACAAGGGCAGCGAAAGGGGAACA
Source organism: Erinaceus europaeus (assembly GCF_950295315.1). NCBI lineage: Eukaryota > Metazoa > Chordata > Mammalia > Eulipotyphla > Erinaceidae > Erinaceus > Erinaceus europaeus. The sequence goes on along the minus strand of NW_026647147.1, from coordinate 1,720,684 downwards.
AATGGAGTGCAGGAGCTGTGGATTATTCGTGGTGTAGGCACTCAGCTGTGGCAATAACCTCTTGAGGCAATCAATCCATACATGAAGAAGGAATACAGGTAACAGAGACGTATATGTCCCTGTGTGTTTCCACTGAGATAATGTAAATGCACTTTTATTTACTTCTTCATTTATTTATTACCTTGCCACGAGAATTTCTTTTCATTGCTAAAAAAAAGTGTCCCATCAAGGGTACCAGGTGTGCCACACCCAGTTAAGCACTCATGTTACAATGCAGGAGGACTGGGCTTCAACACCCGGGTTCGCACCTGCCAGGGGAAATCTTTACAAGTGGTGCGGAAGTGCTGCAGTTGTCTCTCTCTGTGTCTCAAACTCTCTCTACCTCCCTTCCCTCTCAATTCCTGTCTATTTATTCCAGTGAATAATCAAGAAAATAGAAAGTAAAAAAAGAAAAAGGAAAAGGAAATATTCCACGACTTCAAATGGGCTACTCAGGACAATGCTTTCCTTGTTAAGATCCTCACAGCATTCCATATGCAGAAAGGCAAAGACGCCATGTATTTTTTAACCCAGTTTTTATATTTATTTATTGATTTAGGTGCTTATTCATTTTTGTTATTGATGAATTAATGTTTTACATTTGACATTGACTAAGGATCTGACACCAGCGGACTCCAGTACCCCTATATGGTAATCTGCCTCTACAAAACCGATCCATTGACCTTTCCATCCATCCATCCATCCACCCATACATCTATCCATCCATTCATCCATCCATCCATCCATCCATCCATCCATCCATCCATCCATCCACCAGTCAACCAAGCTAAGTACAAAAGGAGATCTCTCCTTGAATGGTGAGGAGAAACAACGATGCATAGGTAGGTTGCAAAGGCCCAGTTTGGCTGAATAGGGCAGAGGGGCTGAACCAGGGAATGTGTTGGGGCGTGTGGGTTTGGGTGGGGTGAGCCGGAGACCCTGTGAGCTGGGTCACATTAGGGGCAGGCAGGGGGTGGAAGGGGTTGCGAACAGCTGTCACTGGAGAACCATCACAAGTGCTGGAGCTGGTGAGCAGGACACCTGGAAGAGAGGACAGACAAAGGAGAGAAGCAAAGTGCGGAGGAAAGGAGAGGGGACAGGATGGTGAGGACAGGAGAGGACAGGAGAGGACAGGATTGGAGGGGACCTGAGAAACCTACCTGGACAAAGGCAGCATACAGACATCCAGGAAGGCCGGCAGGCATGCAGGCAGCTCTGGCCTGGGCTCCCTGGATCCCGGGCGCACCTCCACCTGTCTTCTCTTGGCTGCCAGCCCTGAGGTCCCTCGTCGGTCAGCACTGTCTTGCCATCCTTCCGTCCCTCTGTGCCAGGGCCCAGGCGTCTGGGCGCTGTTGCCTGACCTAGTGGCAGGGCAGTTGGGCTGCCCAGTGCCAGTGTGGCCAGCACAGATTGCCAGTGGCTAGGACATCACAGAGGGCTCCTGTGGTTGCTAGGCCACGGGGACCCCGCCCATCCAGTTGACCAGCAGCCATGACGCCATGCTGAACTTGACTTGAGGGGTGGTGGCCAGCCACCAGAGACAGAGCCCCAGGCCAAAGCAGGTGCTGGTCGGCCGGGCCAAGGGGCTATGGGCGGATTGGTGTGTGTCTGGGCATGGGGCTGGCATCTGACAGTCCAGGGCGGGGGACCAAGGTCCGCCAGGCCCCTGTCCCACCATGTGCACTGACACACAGTCTTGCTGACTGACTGACAGTCCCCGCCCCAGAGATACCCACACCAAGTCCCTGGGTGCCCTGAGCTGCCCCTGAGGGTTGGTGGGTGCCTGCCTGGACACATGCCTCCGTAATGGAGGCCTCTATTAATCCCGTTGCCTACTGACAGCTGCCCTCCTGCCCCTCCTCCTCCTCCTCCTCCTCCTCCTCCTCCTCTTCTTCCTCCTCCTCTTTCTCCTCTTCCTCCTCCTCTTCCTCCTCCTCCTCCTACACCCCCTCCTCCTCTTCCTCATCCTCAGCGGGACTCACTCAGGGCCCTTGGCCTAAGCAATCCAGGGCTGCTGCTCTGGCTTCTGCAGCTTCTATCCAGTGGGGGGGTGTAGGAATCTGTTCCTGTCAGTCCCTGATTCCTGGGACCTTCCATGCCTCCAGCTGCCCCCACTCTCTTGTCCTGACCCATCCTCAAGGATGCCCCCTTTCCCCTTACCCTCTGTCCCGCAGCTCCCAACTAACATCCACTGTGTTCCTCCCTGCGCTACTTTACTGCCACCCTGCTTCTGCCCTTCAGCCCTGAGGGCCCAGGGCCAGCCCAGCTGCCATCTCACCATCCAGCACGGGGACCTGCCCTAACCCCCTGCCACCACACCCACACACACAGCCCTGCACACACTCCTGGTTCCCCTGCCTGCAGCCTGCCTCTCAAACAGTCTCCTTCTGCCCCCTAGCACCTTACAGCCTCTGCCACGGACCCCCACAGACACCTGGGCATGAGCAGTGCAGACATGCAAACAGCTCCCCTCGCCCCCACTCCAGTTGCTCCAAGGTTGGAAAGAGTCTTTTTTTCATGCTGTAGGGGAGGGAGTTGAGACAGTCCAATGTCCTGGGGAGCAAGAACTGCAAACAGTCCATCTACAATGTAACATTTGGGTCTCAGGCCGCCCAATCCCTAGTGTGCTGTGCAGACCTTTGACTGGCAAAAACACCCCATCTGAGCGTGAGATCTGGCTGGGCTAGTGGCTCTTTCTGTGGACTAAGAGACAGACAGACAGAGTTTTCAGGTTCAAAACCTATACTTCCCAGAAGATGGTCATTCACTTCGGTAAAAAAAAAAAAAAAAAAAAAAGGCTTTTTATTTTTTTTCCCCTGCCTGGGTAACCTGTCTCCTGCCTGTTTCAAAGTGAAAAAAGGGAAAAATCTTTTTTGGAGGGAAAAGGACCAAAATGCAGGCAGGTGGACTCCGTGGAAGGTGGATGGGGAGTTGCTCCTGCCCGGGCACTAGAGCCCCAGCTGCTGTTCCAGGTGCTCTCTGATAACAGAGATCTCCATGTGTCGTGTCATAACACTGTCTCCAGGACTGACCCTCAGGATAATGAGGATTCAAAACGAGGCAGGTGATACTGCCTTCAAAAGTAAATCCAGGGAGGTTTGGCGGTATGTCAGAGGGTTAAGGGCTTGTGGCGCTCACGAATAGAGGGGACAGGGGGAAGGATTTGGGGTCTGGCCCCCAGACTGCCACCTGCAGGGGAGTCGCTTTACAGGGGGTGAAGCAGGTCTTTAGGAGCTCTATCTTTCTCTCCCACCCTGTATTTCCTCTGCTCTCTCCTTTTGTGTCTGTCAGATGCAAGGTCAGTAACAACAACAACAACAAAAACAATAACCACCACAGTGACCAAGCAACAAGGGCAGCGAAAGGGGAACAAATGGAGTGCAGGAGCTGTGGATTATTCGTGGTGTAGGCACTCAGCTGTGGCAATAACCTCTTGAGGCAATCAATCCATACATGAAGAAGTAATACAGGTAACAGAGACGTATATGTCCCTGTGTGTTTCCACTGAGATAATGTAAATGCACTTTTATTTACTTCTTCATTTATTTATTACCTTGCCACGAGAATTTCTTTTCATTGCTAAAAAAAAGTGTCCCATCAAGGGTACCAGGAGTGCCACACCCAGTTAAGCACTCATGTTACAATGCAGGAGGACTGGGCTTCAACACCTGGGTTCGCACCTGCCAGGGGAAATCTTTACAAGTGGTGCGGAAGTGCTGCAGTTGTCTCTCTCTGTGTCTCAAACTCTCTCTACCTCCCTTCCCTCTCAATTCCTGTCTATTTATTCCAGTGAATAATCAAGAAAATAGAAAGTAAAAAAAGAAAAAGGAAAAGGAAATATTCCATGACTTCAAATGGGCTACTCAGGACAATGCTTTCCTTGTTAAGATCCTCACAGCATTCCATATGCAGAAAGGCAAAGACGCCATGTATTTTTTAACCCAGTTTTTATATTTATTTATTGATTTAGGTGCTTATTCATTTTTGTTATTGATGAATTAATGTTTTACATTTGACATTGACTAAGGATCTGACACCAGCGGACTCCAGTACCCCTATATGGTAATCTGCCTCTACAAAACCGATCCATTGACCTTTCCATCCATCCATCCATCCACCCATACATCTATCCATCCATTCATCCATACATCCATCCATCCATCCATCCATCCATCCATCCACCAGTCAACCAAGCTAAGTACAAAAGGAGATCTCTCCTTGAATGGTGAGGAGAAACAACGATGCATAGGTAGGTTGCAAAGGCCCAGTTTGGCTGAATAGGGCAGAGGGGCTGAACCAGGGAATGTGTTGGGGCGTGTGGGTTTGGGTGGGGTGAGCCGGAGACCCTGTGAGCTGGGTCACATTAGGGGCAGGCAGGGGGTGGAAGGGGTTGCGAACAGCTGTCACTGGAGAACCATCACAAGTGCTGGAGCTGGTGAGCAGGACACCTGGAAGAGAGGACAGACAAAGGAGAGAAGCAAAGTGCGGAGGAAAGGAGAGGGGACAGGATGGTGAGGACAGGAGAGGACAGGAGAGGACAGGATTGGAGGGGACCTGAGAAACCTACCTGGACAAAGGCAGCATACAGACATCCAGGAAGGCCGGCAGGCATGCAGGCAGCTCTGGCCTGGGCTCCCTGGATCCCGGGCGCACCTCCACCTGTCTTCTCTTGGCTGCCAGCCCTGAGGTCCCTCGTCGGTCAGCACTGTCTTGCCATCCTTCCGTCCCTCTGTGCCAGGGCCCAGGCGTCTGGGCGCTGTTGCCTGACCTAGTGGCAGGGCAGTTGGGCTGCCCAGTGCCAGTGTGGCCAGCACAGATTGCCAGGGGCTAGGACATCACAGAGGGCTCCTGTGGTTGCTAGGCCACGGGGACCCCGCCCATCCAGTTGACCAGCAGCCATGACGCCATGCTGAACTTGACTTGAGGGGTGGTGGCCAGCCACCAGAGACAGAGCCCCAGGCCAAAGCAGGTGCTGGTCGGCCGGGCCAAGGGGCTATGGGCGGATTGGTGTGTGTCTGGGCATGGGGCTGGCATCTGACAGTCCAGGGCGGGGGACCAAGGTCCGCCAGGCCCCTGTCCCACCATGTGCACTGACACACAGTCTTGCTGACTGACTGACAGTCCCCGCCCCAGAGATACCCACACCAAGTCCCTGGGTGCCCTGAGCTGCCCCTGAGGGTTGGTGGGTGCCTGCCTGGACACATGCCTCCGTAATGGAGGCCTCTATTAATCCCGTTGCCTACTGACAGCTGCCCTCCTGCCCTCCTCCTCCTCCTCCTCCTCCTCCTCCTCTTCTTCCTCCTCCTCTTTCTCCTCTTCCTCCTCCTCTTCCTCCTCCTCCTCCTACACCCCCTCCTCCTCTTCCTCATCCTCAGCGGGACTCACTCAGGGCCCTTGGCCTAGGCAATCCAGGGCTGCTGCTCTGGCTTCTGCAGCTTCTATCCAGTGGGGGGGTGTAGGAATCTGTTCCTGTCAGTCCCTGATTCCTGGGACCTTCCATGCCTCCAGCTGCCCCCACTCTCTAGTCCTGACCCCTCCTCAAGGATGCCCCCTTTCCCCTTACCCTCTGTCCCGCAGCTCCCAACTAACATCCACTGTGTTCCTCCCTGCGCTACTTTACTGCCACCCTGCTTCTGCCCTTCAGCCCTGAGGGCCCAGGGCCAGCCCAGCTGCCATCTCACCATCCAGCACGGGGACCTGCCCTAACCCCCTGCCACCACACCCACACACACAGCCCTGCACACACTCCTGGTTCCCCTGCCTGCAGCCTGCCTCTCAAACAGTCTCCTTCTGCCCCCTAGCACCTTACAGCCTCTGCCACGGACCCCCACAGACACCTGGGCATGAGCAGTGCAGACATGCAAACAGCTCCCCTCGCCCCCACTCCAGTTGCTCCAAGGTTGGAAAGAGTCTTTTTTTCATGCTGTAGGGGAGGGAGTTGAGACAGTCCAATGTCCTGGGGAGCAAGAACTGCAAACAGTCCATCTACAATGTAACATTTGGGTCTCAGGCCGCCCAATCCCTAGTGTGCTGTGCAGACCTTTGACTGGCAAAAACACCCCATCTGAGCGTGAGATCTGGCTGGGCTAGTGGCTCTTTCTGTGGACTAAGAGACAGACAGACAGAGTTTTCAGGTTCAAAACCTATACTTCCCAGAAGATGGTCATTCACTTCGGTAAAAAAAAAAAAAAAAAAAAAAAAAAAAAGGCTTTTTATTTTTTTCCCCTGCCTGGGTAACCTGTCTCCTGCCTGTTTCAAAGTGAAAAAAGGGAAAAATCTTTTTTGGAGGGAAAAGGACCAAAATGCAGGCAGGTGGACTCCGTGGAAGGTGGATGGGGAGTTGCTCCTGCCCGGGCACTAGAGCCCCAGCTGCTGTTCCAGGTGCTCTCTGATAACAGAGATCTCCATGTGTCCTGTCATGACACTGTCTCCAGGACTGACCCTCAGGATAATGAGGATTCAAAACGAGGCAGGTGATACTGCCTTCAAAAGTAAATCCAGGGAGGTTTGGCGGTATGTCAGAGGGTTAAGGGCTTGTGGCGATCACGAATAGAGGGGACAGGTGGAAGGATTTGGGGTCTGGCCCCCAGACTGCCACCTGCAGGGGAGTCGCTTTACAGGGGGTGAAGCAGGTCTTTAGGAGCTCTATCTTTCTCTCCCACCCTGTATTTCCTCTGCTCTCTCCTTTTGTGTCTGTCAGATGCAAGGTCAGTAACAACAACAACAACAAAAACAATAACCACCACAGTGACCAAGCAACAAGGGCAGCGAAAGGGGAACAAATGGAGTGCAGGAGCTGTGGATTATTCGTGGTGTAGGCACTCAGCTGTGGCAATAACCTCTTGAGGCAATCAATCCATACATGAAGAAGTAATACAGGTAACAGAGACGTATATGTCCCTGTGTGTTTCCACTGAGATAATGTAAATGCACTTTTATTTACTTCTTCATTTATTTATTACCTTGCCACGAGAATTTCTTTTCATTGCTAAAAAAAAGTGTCCCATCAAGGGTACCAGGTGTGCCACACCCAGTTAAGCACTCATGTTACAATGCAGGAGGACTGGGCTTCAACACCCGGGTTCGCACCTGCCAGGGGAAATCTTTACAAGTGGTGCGGAAGTGCTGCAGTTGTCTCTCTCTGTGTCTCAAACTCTCTCTACCTCCCTTCCCTCTCAATTCCTGTCTATTTATTCCAGTGAATAATCAAGAAAATAGAAAGTAAAAAAAGAAAAAGGAAAAGGAAATATTCCACGACTTCAAATGGGCTACTCAGGACAATGCTTTCCTTGTTAAGATCCTCACAGCATTCCATATGCAGAAAGGCAAAGACGCCATGTATTTTTTAACCCAGTTTTTATATTTATTTATTGATTTAGGTGCTTATTCATTTTTGTTATTGATGAATTAATGTTTTACATTTGACATTGACTAAGGATCTGACACCAGCGGACTCCAGTACCCCTATATGGTAATCTGCCTCTACAAAACCGATCCATTGACCTTTCCATCCATCCATCCATCCACCCATACATCTATCCATCCATTCATCCATCCATCCATCCATCCATCCATCCATCCACCAGTCAACCAAGCTAAGTACAAAAGGAGATCTCTCCTTGAATGGTGAGGAGAAACAACGATGCATAGGTAGGTTGCAAAGGCCCAGTTTGGCTGAATAGGGCAGAGGGGCTGAACCAGGGAATGTGTTGGGGCGTGTGGGTTTGGGTGGGGTGAGCCGGAGACCCTGTGAGCTGGGTCACATTAGGGGCAGGCAGGGGGTGGAAGGGGTTGCGAACAGCTGTCACTGGAGAACCATCACAAGTGCTGGAGCTGGTGAGCAGGACACCTGGAAGAGAGGACAGACAAAGGAGAGAAGCAAAGTGCGGAGGAAAGGAGAGGGGACAGGATGGTGAGGACAGGAGAGGACAGGAGAGGACAGGATTGGAGGGGACCTGAGAAACCTACCTGGACAAAGGCAGCATACAGACATCCAGGAAGGCCGGCAGGCATGCAGGCAGCTCTGGCCTGGGCTCCCTGGATCCCGGGCGCACCTCCACCTGTCTTCTCTTGGCTGCCAGCCCTGAGGTCCCTCGTCGGTCAGCACTGTCTTGCCATCCTTCCGTCCCTCTGTGCCAGGGCCCAGGCGTCTGGGCGCTGTTGCCTGACCTAGTGGCAGGGCAGTTGGGCTGCCCAGTGCCAGTGTGGCCAGCACAGATTGCCAGGGGCTAGGACATCACAGAGGGCTCCTGTGGTTGCTAGGCCACGGGGACCCCGCCCATCCAGTTGACCAGCAGCCATGACGCCATGCTGAACTTGACTTGAGGGGTGGTGGCCAGCCACCAGAGACAGAGCCCCAGGCCAAAGCAGGTGCTGGTCGGCCGGGCCAAGGGGCTATGGGCGGATTGGTGTGTGTCTGGGCATGGGGCTGGCATCTGACAGTCCAGGGCGGGGGACCAAGGTCCGCCAGGCCCCTGTCCCACCATGTGCACTGACACACAGTCTTGCTGACTGACTGACAGTCCCCGCCCCAGAGATACCCACACCAAGTCCCTGGGTGCCCTGAGCTGCCCCTGAGGGTTGGTGGGTGCCTGCCTGGACACATGCCTCCGTAATGGAGGCCTCTATTAATCCCGTTGCCTACTGACAGCTGCCCTCCTGCCCCTCCTCCTCCTCCTCCTCCTCCTCCTCCTCTTCTTCCTCCTCCTCTTTCTCCTCTTCCTCCTCCTCCTCCTACACCCCCTCCTCCTCTTCCTCATCCTCAGCGGGACTCACTCAGGGCCCTTGGCCTAGGCAATCCAGGGCTGCTGCTCTGGCTTCTGCAGCTTCTATCCAGTGGGGGGGTGTAGGAATCTGTTCCTGTCAGTCCCTGATTCCTGGGACCTTCCATGCCTCCAGCTGCCCCCACTCTCTTGACCTGACCCATCCTCAAGGATGCCCCCTTTCCCCTTACCCTCTGTCCCGCAGCTCCCAACTAACATCCACTGTGTTCCTCCCTGCGCTACTTTACTGCCACCCTGCTTCTGCCCTTCAGCCCTGAGGGCCCAGGGCCAGCCCAGCTGCCATCTCACCATCCAGCACGGGGACCTGCCCTAACCCCCTGCCACCACACCCACACACACAGCCCTGCACACACTCCTGGTTCCCCTGCCTGCAGCCTGCCTCTCAAACAGTCTCCTTCTGCCCCCTAGCACCTTACAGCCTCTGCCACGGACCCCCACAGACACCTGGGCATGAGCAGTGCAGACATGCAAACAGCTCCCCTCGCCCCCACTCCAGTTGCTCCAAGGTTGGAAAGAGTCTTTTTTTCATGCTGTAGGGGAGGGAGTTGAGACAGTCCAATGTCCTGGGGAGCAAGAACTGCAAACAGTCCATCTACAATGTAACATTTGGGTCTCAGGCCGCCCAATCCCTAGTGTGCTGTGCAGACCTTTGACTGGCAAAAACACCCCATCTGAGCGTGAGATCTGGCTGGGCTAGTGGCTCTTTCTGTGGACTAAGAGACAGACAGACAGAGTTTTCAGGTTCAAAACCTATACTTCCCAGAAGATGGTCATTCACTTCGGTAAAAAAAAAAAAAAAAAAAAAAAAAAAAAAAAAAAAAAAAAAAGGCTTTTTATTTTTTTCCCCTGCCTGGGTAACCTGTCTCCTGCCTGTTTCAAAGTGAAAAAAGGGAAAAATCTTTTTTGGAGGGAAAAGGACCAAAATGCAGGCAGGTGGACTCCGTGGAAGGTGGATGGGGAGTTGCTCCTGCCCGGGCACTAGAGCCCCAGCTGCTGTTCCAGGTGCTCTCTGATAACAGAGATCTCCATGTGTCCTGTCATGACACTGTCTCCAGGACTGACCCTCAGGATAATGAGGATTCAAAACGAGGCAGGTGATACTGCCTTCAAAAGTAAATCCAGGGAGGTTTGGCGGTATGTCAGAGGGTTAAGGGCTTGTGGCGATCACGAATAGAGGGGACAGGTGGAAGGATTTGGGGTCTGGCCCCCAGACTGCCACCTGCAGGGGAGTCGCTTTACAGGGGGTGAAGCAGGTCTTTAGGAGCTCTATCTTTCTCTCCCACCCTGTATTTCCTCTGCTCTCTCCTTTTGTGTCTGTCAGATGCAAGGTCAGTAACAACAACAACAACAAAAACAATAACCACCACAGTGACCAAGCAACAAGGGCAGCGAAAGGGGAACAAATGGAGTGCAGGAGCTGTGGATTATTCGTGGTGTAGGCACTCAGCTGTGGCAATAACCTCTTGAGGCAATCAATCCATACATGAAGAAGTAATACAGGTAACAGAGACGTATATGTCCCTGTGTGTTTCCACTGAGATAATGTAAATGCACTTTTATTTACTTCTTCATTTATTTATTACCTTGCCACGAGAATTTCTTTTCATTGCTAAAAAAAAGTGTCCCATCAAGGGTACCAGGTGTGCCACACCCAGTTAAGCACTCATGTTACAATGCAGGAGGACTGGGCTTCAACACCCGGGTTCGCACCTGCCAGGGGAAATCTTTACAAGTGGTGCGGAAGTGCTGCAGTTGTCTCTCTCTGTGTCTCAAACTCTCTCTACCTCCCTTCCCTCTCAATTCCTGTCTATTTATTCCAGTGAATAATCAAGAAAATAGAAAGTAAAAAAAGAAAAAGGAAAAGGAAATATTCCATGACTTCAAATGGGCTACTCAGGACAATGCTTTCCTTGTTAAGATCCTCACAGCATTCCATATGCAGAAAGGCAAAGACGCCATGTATTTTTTAACCCAGTTTTTATATTTATTTATTGATTTAGGTGCTTATTCATTTTTGTTATTGATGAATTAATGTTTTACATTTGACATTGACTAAGGATCTGACACCAGCGGACTCCAGTACCCCTATATGGTAATCTGCCTCTACAAAACCGATCCATTGACCTTTCCATCCATCCATCCATCCACCCATACATCTATCCATCCATTCATCCATACATCCATCCATCCATCCATCCATCCATCCACCAGTCAACCAAGCTAAGTACAAAAGGAGATCTCTCCTTGAATGGTGAGGAGAAACAACGATGCATAGGTAGGTTGCAAAGGCCCAGTTTGGCTGAATAGGGCAGAGGGGCTGAACCAGGGAATGTGTTGGGGCGTGTGGGTTTGGGTGGGGTGAGCCGGAGACCCTGTGAGCTGGGTCACATTAGGGGCAGGCAGGGGGTGGAAGGGGTTGCGAACAGCTGTCACTGGAGAACCATCACAAGTGCTGGAGCTGGTGAGCAGGACACCTGGAAGAGAGGACAGACAAAGGAGAGAAGCAAAGTGCGGAGGAAAGGAGAGGGGACAGGATGGTGAGGACAGGAGAGGACAGGAGAGGACAGGATTGGAGGGGACCTGAGAAACCTACCTGGACAAAGGCAGCATACAGACATCCAGGAAGGCCGGCAGGCATGCAGGCAGCTCTGGCCTGGGCTCCCTGGATCCCGGGCGCACCTCCACCTGTCTTCTCTTGGCTGCCAGCCCTGAGGTCCCTCGTCGGTCAGCACTGTCTTGCCATCCTTCCGTCCCTCTGTGCCAGGGCCCAGGCGTCTGGGCGCTGTTGCCTGACCTAGTGGCAGGGCAGTTGGGCTGCCCAGTGCCAGTGTGGCCAGCACAGATTGCCAGTGGCTAGGACATCACAGAGGGCTCCTGTGGTTGCTAGGCCACGGGGACCCCGCCCATCCAGTTGACCAGCAGCCATGACGCCATGCTGAACTTGACTTGAGGGGTGGTGGCCAGCCACCAGAGACAGAGCCCCAGGCCAAAGCAGGTGCTGGTCGGCCGGGCCAAGGGGCTATGGGCGGATTGGTGTGTGTCTGGGCATGGGGCTGGCATCTGACAGTCCAGGGCAGGGGACCAAGGTCCGCCAGGCCCCTGTCCCACCATGTGCACTGACACACAGTCTTGCTGACTGACTGACAGTCCCCGCCCCAGAGATACCCACACCAAGTCCCTGGGTGCCCTGAGCTGCCCCTGAGGGTTGGTGGGTGCCTGCCTGGACACATGCCTCCGTAATGGAGGCCTCTATTAATCCCGTTGCCTACTGACAGCTGCCCTCCTGCCCCTCCTCCTCCTCCTCCTCCTCCTCCTCCTCTTCTTCCTCCTCCTCTTTCTCCTCTTCCTCCTCCTCTTCCTCCTCCTCCTCCTACACCCCCTCCTCCTCTTCCTCATCCTCAGCGGGACTCACTCAGGGCCCTTGGCCTAAGCAATCCAGGGCTGCTGCTCTGGCTTCTGCAGCTTCTATCCAGTGGGGGGGTGTAGGAATCTGTTCCTGTCAGTCCCTGATTCCTGGGACCTTCCATGCCTCCAGCTGCCCCCACTCTCTTGTCCTGACCCATCCTCAAGGATGCCCCCTTTCCCCTTACCCTCTGTCCCGCAGCTCCCAACTAACATCCACTGTGTTCCTCCCTGCGCTACTTTACTGCCACCCTGCTTCTGCCCTTCAGCCCTGAGGGCCCAGGGCCAGCCCAGCTGCCATCTCACCATCCAGCACGGGGACCTGCCCTAACCCCCTGCCACCACACCCACACACACAGCCCTGCACACACTCCTGGTTCCCCTGCCTGCAGCCTGCCTCTCAAACAGTCTCCTTCTGCCCCCTAGCACCTTACAGCCTCTGCCACGGACCCCCACAGACACCTGGGCATGAGCAGTGCAGACATGCAAACAGCTCCCCTCGCCCCCACTCCAGTTGCTCCAAGGTTGGAAAGAGTCTTTTTTTCATGCTGTAGGGGAGGGAGTTGAGACAGTCCAATGTCCTGGGGAGCAAGAACTGCAAACAGTCCATCTACAATGTAACATTTGGGTCTCAGGCCGCCCAATCCCTAGTGTGCTGTGCAGACCTTTGACTGGCAAAAACACCCCATCTGAGCGTGAGATCTGGCTGGGCTAGTGGCTCTTTCTGTGGACTAAGAGACAGACAGACAGAGTTTTCAGGTTCAAAACCTATACTTCCCAGAAGATGGTCATTCACTTCGGTAAAAAAAAAAAAAAAAAAAAAAAAAAAAAAAAGGCTTTTTATTTTTTTCCCCTGCCTGGGTAACCTGTCTCCTGCCTGTTTCAAAGTGAAAAAAGGGAAAAATCTTTTTTGGAGGGAAAAGGACCAAAATGCAGGCAGGTGGACTCCGTGGAAGGTGGATGGGGAGTTGCTCCTGCCCGGGCACTAGAGCCCCAGCTGCTGTTCCAGGTGCTCTCTGATAACAGAGATCTCCATGTGTCCTGTCATGACACTGTCTCCAGGACTGACCCTCAGGATAATGAGGATTCAAAACGAGGCAGGTGATACTGCCTTCAAAAGTAAATCCAGGGAGGTTTGGCGGTATGTCAGAGGGTTAAGGGCTTGTGGCGATCACGAATAGAGGGGACAGGTGGAAGGATTTGGGGTCTGGCCCCCAGACTGCCACCTGCAGGGGAGTCGCTTTACAGGGGGTGAAGCAGGTCTTTAGGAGCTCTATCTTTCTCTCCCACCCTGTATTTCCTCTGCTCTCTCCTTTTGTGTCTGTCAGATGCAAGGTCAGTAACAACAACAACAACAAAAACAATAACCACCACAGTGACCAAGCAACAAGGGCAGCGAAAGGGGAACAAATGGAGTGCAGGAGCTGTGGATTATTCGTGGTGTAGGCACTCAGCTGTGGCAATAACCTCTTGAGGCAATCAATCCATACATGAAGAAGTAATACAGGTAACAGAGACGTATATGTCCCTGTGTGTTTCCACTGAGATAATGTAAATGCACTTTTATTTACTTCTTCATTTATTTATTACCTTGCCACGAGAATTTCTTTTCATTGCTAAAAAAAAGTGTCCCATCAAGGGTACCAGGTGTGCCACACCCAGTTAAGCACTCATGTTACAATGCAGGAGGACTGGGCTTCAACAACCGGGTTCGCACCTGCCAGGGGAAATCTTTACAAGTGGTGCGGAAGTGCTGCAGTTGTCTCTCTCTGTGTCTCAAACTCTCTCTACCTCCCTTCCCTCTCAATTCCTGTCTATTTATTCCAGTGAATAATCAAGAAAATAGAAAGTAAAAAAAGAAAAAGGAAAAGGAAATATTCCACGACTTCAAATGGGCTACTCAGGACAATGCTTTCCTTGTTAAGATCCTCACAGCATTCCATATGCAGAAAGGCAAAGACGCCATGTATTTTTTAACCCAGTTTTTATATTTATTTATTGATTTAGGTGCTTATTCATTTTTGTTATTGATGAATTAATGTTTTACATTTGACATTGACTAAGGATCTGACACCAGCGGACTCCAGTACCCCTATATGGTAATCTGCCTCTACAAAACCGATCCATTGACCTTTCCATCCATCCATCCATCCACCCATACATCTATCCATCCATTCATCCATCCATCCATCCATCCATCCATCCACCAGTCAACCAAGCTAAGTACAAAAGGAGATCTCTCCTTGAATGGTGAGGAGAAACAACGATGCATAGGTAGGTTGCAAAGGCCCAGTTTGGCTGAATAGGGCAGAGGGGCTGAACCAGGGAATGTGTTGGGGCGTGTGGGTTTGGGTGGGGTGAGCCGGAGACCCTGTGAGCTGGGTCACATTAGGGGCAGGCAGGGGGTGGAAGGGGTTGCGAACAGCTGTCACTGGAGAACCATCACAAGTGCTGGAGCTGGTGAGCAGGACACCTGGAAGAGAGGACAGACAAAGGAGAGAAGCAAAGTGCAGAGGAAAGGAGAGGGGACAGGTTGGTGAGGACAGGAGAGGACAGGAGAGGACAGGATTGGAGGGGACCTGAGAAACCTACCTGGACAAAGGCAGCATACAGACATCCAGGAAGGCCGGCAGGCATGCAGGCAGCTCTGGCCTGGGCTCCCTGGATCCCGGGCGCACCTCCACCTGTCTTCTCTTGGCTGCCAGCCCTGAGGTCCCTCGTCGGTCAGCACTGTCTTGCCATCCTTCCGTCCCTCTGTGCCAGGGCCCAGGCGTCTGGGCGCTGTTGCCTGACCTAGTGGCAGGGCAGTTGGGCTGCCCAGTGCCAGTGTGGCCAGCACAGATTGCCAGGGGCTAGGACATCACAGAGGGCTCCTGTGGTTGCTAGGCCACGGGGACCCCGCCCATCCAGTTGACCAGCAGCCATGACCCCATGCTGAACTTGACTTGAGGGGTGGTGGCCAGCCACCAGAGACAGAGCCCCAGGCCAAAGCAGGTGCTGGTCGGCAGGGCCAAGGGGCTATGGGCGGATTGGTGTGTGTCTGGGCATGGGGCTGGCATCTGACAGTCCAGGGCGGGGACCAAGGTCCGCCAGGCCCCTGTCCCACCATGTGCACTGACACACAGTCTTGCTGACTGACTGACAGTCCCCGCCCCAGAGATACCCACACCAAGTCCCTGGGTGCCCTGAGCTGCCCCTGAGGGTTGGTGGGTGCCTGCCTGGACACATGCCTCCGTAATGGAGGCCTCTATTAATCCCGTTGCCTACTGACAGCTGCCCTCCTGCCCCTCCTCCTCCTCCTCCTCCTCCTCCTCCTCCTCTTCTTCCTCCTCCTCTTTCTCCTCTTCCTCCTCCTCTTCCTCCTCCTCCTCCTACACCCCCTCCTCCTCTTCCTCATCCTCAGCGGGACTCACTCAGGGCCCTTGGCCTAGGCAATCCAGGGCTGCTGCTCTGGCTTCTGCAGCTTCTATCCAGTGGGGGGGTGTAGGAATCTGTTCCTGTCAGTCCCTGATTCCTGGGACCTTCCATGCCTCCAGCTGCCCCCACTCTCTTGTCCTGACCCATCCTCAAGGATGCCCCCTTTCCCCTTACCCTCTGTCCCGCAGCTCCCAACTAACATCCACTGTGTTCCTCCCTGCGCTACTTTACTGCCACCCTGCTTCTGCCCTTCAGCCCTGAGGGCCCAGGGCCAGCCCAGCTGCCATCTCACCATCCAGCACGGGGACCTGCCCTAACCCCCTGCCACCACACCCACACACACAGCCCTGCACACACTCCTGGTTCCCCTGCCTGCAGCCTGCCTCTCAAACAGTCTCCTTCTGCCCCCTAGCACCTTACAGCCTCTGCCACGGACCCCCACAGACACCTGGGCATGAGCAGTGCAGACATGCAAACAGCTCCCCTCGCCCCCACTCCAGTTGCTCCAAGGTTGGAAAGAGTCTTTTTTTCATGCTGTAGGGGAGGGAGTTGAGACAGTCCAATGTCCTGGGGAGCAAGAACTGCAAACAGTCCATCTACAATGCAATATTTGGGTCTCAGGCCGCCCAATCCCTAGTGTGCTGTGCAGACCTTTGACTGGCAAAAACACCCCATCTGAGCGTGAGATCTGGCTGGGCTAGTGGCTCTTTCTGTGGACTAAGAGACAGACAGACAGAGTTTTCAGGTTCAAAACCTATACTTCCCAGAAGATGGTCATTCACTTCGGTAAAAAAAAAAAAAAAAAAAAAAAAAAAAAAAAGGCTTTTTATTTTTTTCCCCTGCCTGGGTAACCTGTCTCCTGCCTGTTTCAAAGTGAAAAAAGGGAAAAATCTTTTTTGGAGGGAAAAGGACCAAAATGCAGGCAGGTGGACTCCGTGGAAGGTGGATGGGGAGTTGCTCCTGCCCGGGCACTAGAGCCCCAGCTGCTGTTCCAGGTGCTCTCTGATAACAGAGATCTCCATGTGTCCTGTCATGACACTGTCTCCAGGACTGACCCTCAGGATAATGAGGATTCAAAACGAGGCAGGTGATACTGCCTTCAAAAGTAAATCCAGGGAGGTTTGGCGGTATGTCAGAGGGTTAAGGGCTTGTGGCGATCACGAATAGAGGGGACAGGTGGAAGGATTTGGGGTCTGGCCCCCAGACTGCCACCTGCAGGGGAGTCTCTTTACAGGGGGTGAAGCAGGTCTTTAGGAGCTCTATCTTTCTCTCCCACCCTGTATTTCCTCTGCTCTCTCCTTTTGTGTCTGTCAGATGCAAGGTCAGTAACAACAACAACAACAAAAACAATAACCACCACAGTGACCAAGCAACAAGGGCAGCGAAAGGGGAACAAATGGAGTGCAGGAGCTGTGGATTATTCGTGGTGTAGGCACTCAGCTGTGGCAATAACCTCTTGAGGCAATCAATCCATACATGAAGAAGGAATACAGGTAACAGAGACGTATATGTCCCTGTGTGTTTCCACTGAGATAATGTAAATGCACTTTTATTTACTTCTTCATTTATTTATTACCTTGCCACGAGAATTTCTTTTCATTGCTAAAAAAAAGTGTCCCATCAAGGGTACCAGGTGTGCCACACCCAGTTAAGCACTCATGTTACAATGCAGGAGGACTGGGCTTCAACACCCGGGTTCGCACCTGCCAGGGGAAATCTTTACAAGTGGTGCGGAAGTGCTGCAGTTGTCTCTCTCTGTGTCTCAAACTCTCTCTACCTCCCTTCCCTCTCAATTCCTGTCTATTTATTCCAGTGAATAATCAAGAAAATAGAAAGTAAAAAAAGAAAAAGGAAAAGGAAATATTCCACGACTTCAAATGGGCTACTCAGGACAATGCTTTCCTTGTTAAGATCCTCACAGCATTCCATATGCAGAAAGGCAAAGACGCCATGTATTTTTTAACCCAGTTTTTATATTTATTTATTGATTTAGGTGCTTATTCATTTTTGTTATTGATGAATTAATGTTTTACATTTGACATTGACTAAGGATCTGACACCAGCGGACTCCAGTACCCCTATATGGTAATCTGCCTCTACAAAACCGATCCATTGACCTTTCCATCCATCCATCCATCCACCCATACATCTATCCATCCATTCATCCATCCATCCATCCATCCATCCATCCATCCATCCATCCATCCATCCACCAGTCAACCAAGCTAAGTACAAAAGGAGATCTCTCCTTGAATGGTGAGGAGAAACAACGATGCATAGGTAGGTTGCAAAGGCCCAGTTTGGCTGAATAGGGCAGAGGGGCTGAACCAGGGAATGTGTTGGGGCGTGTGGGTTTGGGTGGGGTGAGCCGGAGACCCTGTGAGCTGGGTCACATTAGGGGCAGGCAGGGGGTGGAAGGGGTTGCGAACAGCTGTCACTGGAGAACCATCACAAGTGCTGGAGCTGGTGAGCAGGACACCTGGAAGAGAGGACAGACAAAGGAGAGAAGCAAAGTGCGGAGGAAAGGAGAGGGGACAGGATGGTGAGGACAGGAGAGGACAGGATTGGAGGGGACCTGAGAAACCTACCTGGACAAAGGCAGCATACAGACATCCAGGAAGGCCGGCAGGCATGCAGGCAGCTCTGGCCTGGGCTCCCTGGATCCCGGGCGCACCTCCACCTGTCTTCTCTTGGCTGCCAGCCCTGAGGTCCCTCGTCGGTCAGCACTGTCTTGCCATCCTTCCGTCCCTCTGTGCCAGGGCCCAGGCGTCTGGGCGCTGTTGCCTGACCTAGTGGCAGGGCAGTTGGGCTGCCCAGTGCCAGTGTGGCCAGCACAGATTGCCAGTGGCTAGGACATCACAGAGGGCTCCTGTGGTTGCTAGGCCACGGGGACCCCGCCCATCCAGTTGACCAGCAGCCATGACGCCATGCTGAACTTGACTTGAGGGGTGGTGGCCAGCCACCAGAGACAGAGCCCCAGGCCAAAGCAGGTGCTGGTCGGCCGGGCCAAGGGGCTATGGGCGGATTGGTGTGTGTCTGGGCATGGGGCTGGCATCTGACAGTCCAGGGCGGGGGACCAAGGTCCGCCAGGCCCCTGTCCCACCATGTGCACTGACACACAGTCTTGCTGACTGACTGACAGTCCCCGCCCCAGAGATACCCACACCAAGTCCCTGGGTGCCCTGAGCTGCCCCTGAGGGTTGGTGGGTGCCTGCCTGGACACATGCCTCCGTAATGGAGGCCTCTATTAATCCCGTTGCCTACTGACAGCTGCCCTCCTGCCCCTCCTCCTCCTCCTCCTCCTCCTCCTCCTCCTCTTCTTCCTCCTCCTCTTTCTCCTCTTCCTCCTCCTCTTCCTCCTCCTCCTCCTACACCCCCTCCTCCTCTTCCTCATCCTCAGCGGGACTCACTCAGGGCCCTTGGCCTAAGCAATCCAGGGCTGCTGCTCTGGCTTCTGCAGCTTCTATCCAGTGGGGGGGTGTAGGAATCTGTTCCTGTCAGTCCCTGATTCCTGGGACCTTCCATGCCTCCAGCTGCCCCCACTCTCTTGTCCTGACCCATCCTCAAGGATGCCCCCTTTCCCCTTACCCTCTGTCCCGCAGCTCCCAACTAACATCCACTGTGTTCCTCCCTGCGCTACTTTACTGCCACCCTGCTTCTGCCCTTCAGCCCTGAGGGCCCAGGGCCAGCCCAGCTGCCATCTCACCATCCAGCACGGGGACCTGCCCTAACCCCCTGCCACCACACCCACACACACAGCCCTGCACACACTCCTGGTTCCCCTGCCTGCAGCCTGCCTCTCAAACAGTCTCCTTCTGCCCCCTAGCACCTTACAGCCTCTGCCACGGACCCCCACAGACACCTGGGCATGAGCAGTGCAGACATGCAAACAGCTCCCCTCGCCCCCACTCCAGTTGCTCCAAGGTTGGAAAGAGTCTTTTTTTCATGCTGTAGGGGAGGGAGTTGAGACAGTCCAATGTCCTGGGGAGCAAGAAACTGCAAACAGTCCATCTACAATGTAACATTTGGGTCTCAGGCCGCCCAATCCCTAGTGTGCTGTGCAGACCTTTGACTGGCAAAAACACCCCATCTGAGCGTGAGATCTGGCTGGGCTAGTGGCTCTTTCTGTGGACTAAGAGACAGACAGACAGAGTTTTCAGGTTCAAAACCTATACTTCCCAGAAGATGGTCATTCACTTCGGTAAAAAAAAAAAAAAAAAAAAAAAAAAAGGCTTTTTATTTTTTTTCCCCTGCCTGGGTAACCTGTCTCCTGCCTGTTTCAAAGTTAAAAAAGGGAAAAATCTTTTTTGGAGGGAAAAGGACCAAAATGCAGGCAGGTGGACTCCGTGGAAGGTGGATGGGGAGTTGCTCCTGCCCGGGCACTAGAGCCCCAGCTGCTGTTCCAGGTGCTCTCTGATAACAGAGATCTCCATGTGTCCTGTCATGACACTGTCTCCAGGACTGACCCTCAGGATAATGAGGATTCAAAACGAGGCAGGTGATACTGCCTTCAAAAGTAAATCCAGGGAGGTTTGGCGGTATGTCAGAGGGTTAAGGGCTTGTGGCGATCACGAATAGAGGGGACAGGTGGAAGGAATTGGGGTCTGGCCCCCAGACTGCCACCTGCAGGGGAGTCGCTTTACAGGGGGTGAAGCAGGTCTTTAGGAGCTCTATCTTTCTCTCCCACCCTGTATTTCCTCTGCTCTCTCCTTTTGTGTCTGTCAGATGCAAGGTCAGTAACAACAACAACAACAAAAACAATAACCACCACAGTGACCAAGCAACAAGGGCAGCGAAAGGGGAACAAATGGAGTGCAGGAGCTGTGGATTATTCGTGGTGTAGGCACTCAGCTGTGGCAATAACCTCTTGAGGCAATCAATCCATACATGAAGAAGTAATACAGGTAACAGAGACGTATATGTCCCTGTGTGTTTCCACTGAGATAATGTAAATGCACTTTTATTTACTTCTTCATTTATTTATTACCTTGCCACGAGAATTTCTTTTCATTGCTAAAAAAAAGTGTCCCATCAAGGGTACCAGGTGTGCCACACCCAGTTAAGCACTCATGTTACAATGCAGGAGGACTGGGCTTCAACACCCGGGTTCGCACCTGCCAGGGGAAATCTTTACAAGTGGTGCGGAAGTGCTGCAGTTGTCTCTCTCTGTGTCTCAAACTCTCTCTACCTCCCTTCCCTCTCAATTCCTGTCTATTTATTCCAGTGAATAATCAAGAAAATAGAAAGTAAAAAAAGAAAAAGGAAAAGGAAATATTCCACGACTTCAAATGGGCTACTCAGGACAATGCTTTCCTTGTTAAGATCCTCACAGCATTCCATATGCAGAAAGGCAAAGACGCCATGTATTTTTTAACCCAGTTTTTATATTTATTTATTGATTTAGGTGCTTATTCATTTTTGTTATTGATGAATTAATGTTTTACATTTGACATTGACTAAGGATCTGACACCAGCGGACTCCAGTACCCCTATATGGTAATCTGCCTCTACAAAACCGATCCATTGACCTTTCCATCCATCCATCCATCCACCCATACATCTATCCATCCATTCATCCATACATCCATCCATCCATCCATCCATCCATCCATCCATCCACCAGTCAACCAAGCTAAGTACAAAAGGAGATCTCTCCTTGAATGGTGAGGAGAAACAACGATGCATAGGTAGGTTGCAAAGGCCCAGTTTGGCTGAATAGGGCAGAGGGGCTGAACCAGGGAATGTGTTGGGGCGTGTGGGTTTGGGTGGGGTGAGCCGGAGACCCTGTGAGCTGGGTCACATTAGGGGCAGGCAGGGGGTGGAAGGGGTTGCGAACAGCTGTCACTGGAGAACCATCACAAGTGCTGGAGCTGGTGAGCAGGACACCTGGAAGAGAGGACAGACAAAGGAGAGAAGCAAAGTGCGGAGGAAAGGAGAGGGGACAGGATGGTGAGGACAGGAGAGGACAGGAGAGGACAGGATTGGAGGGGACCTGAGAAACCTACCTGGACAAAGGCAGCATACAGACATCCAGGAAGGCCGGCAGGCATGCAGGCAGCTCTGGCCTGGGCTCCCTGGATCCCGGGCGCACCTCCACCTGTCTTCTCTTGGCTGCCAGCCCTGAGGTCCCTCGTCGGTCAGCACTGTCTTGCCATCCTTCCGTCCCTCTGTGCCAGGGCCCAGGCGTCTGGGCGCTGTTGCCTGACCTAGTGGCAGGGCAGTTGGGCTGCCCAGTGCCAGTGTGGCCAGCACAGATTGCCAAGGGCTAGGACATCACAGAGGGCTCCTGTGGTTGCTAGGCCACGGGGACCCCGCCCATCCAGTTGACCAGCAGCCATGACGCCATGCTGAACTTGACTTGAGGGGTGGTGGCCAGCCACCAGAGACAGAGCCCCAGGCCAAAGCAGGTGCTGGTCGGCCGGGCCAAGGGGCTATGGGCGGACTGGTGTGTGTCTGGGCATGGGGCTGGCATCTGACAGTCCAGGGCGGGGGACCAAGGTCCGCCAGGCCCCTGTCCCACCATGTGCACTGACACACAGTCTTGCTGACTGACTGACAGTCCCCGCCCCAGAGATACCCACACCAAGTCCCTGGGTGCCCTGAGCTGCCCCTGAGGGTTGGTGGGTGCCTGCCTGGACACATGCCTCCGTAATGGAGGCCTCTATTAATCCCGTTGCCTACTGACAGCTGCCCTCCTGCCCCTCCTCCTCCTCCTCCTCCTCCTCCTCCTCTTCTTCCTCCTCCTCTTTCTCCTCTTCCTCCTCCTCTTCCTCCTCCTCCTCCTACACCCCCTCCTCCTCTTCCTCATCATCAGCGGGACTCACTCAGGGCCCTTGGCCTAGGCAATCCAGGGCTGCTGCTCTGGCTTCTGCAGCTTCTATCCAGTGGGGGGGTGTAGGAATCTGTTCCTGTCAGTCCCTGATTCCTGGGACCTTCCATGCCTCCAGCTGCCCCCACTCTCTTGTCCTGACCCATCCTCAAGGATGCCCCCTTTCCCCTTACCCTCTGTCCCGCAGCTCCCAACTAACATCCACTGTGTTCCTCCCTGCGCTACTTTACTGCCACCCTGCTTCTGCCCTTCAGCCCTGAGGGCCCAGGGCCAGCCCAGCTGCCATCTCACCATCCAGCACGGGGACCTGCCCTAACCCCCTGCCACCACACCCACACACACAGCCCTGCACACACTCCTGGTTCCCCTGCCTGCAGCCTGCCTCTCAAACAGTCTCCTTCTGCCCCCTAGCACCTTACAGCCTCTGCCACGGACCCCCACAGACACCTGGGCATGAGCAGTGCAGACATGCAAACAGCTCCCCTCGCCCCCACTCCAGTTGCTCCAAGGTTGGAAAGAGTCTTTTTTTCATGCTGTAGGGGAGGGAGTTGAGACAGTCCAATGTCCTGGGGAGCAAGAACTGCAAACAGTCCATCTACAATGTAACATTTGGGTCTCAGGCCGCCCAATCCCTAGTGTGCTGTGCAGACCTTTGACTGGCAAAAACACCCCATCTGAGCGTGAGATCTGGCTGGGCTAGTGGCTCTTTCTGTGGACTAAGAGACAGACAGACAGAGTTTTCAGGTTCAAAACCTATACTTCCCAGAAGATGGTCATTCACTTCGGTAAAAAAAAAAAAAAAAAAAAAAAAAAAAAAAAAAAAAGGCTTTTTATTTTTTTCCCCTGCCTGGGTAACCTGTCTCCTGCCTGTTTCAAAGTGAAAAAAGGGAAAAATCTTTTTTGGAGGGAAAAGGACCAAAATGCAGGCAGGTGGACTCCGTGGAAGGTGGATGGGGAGTTGCTCCTGCCCGGGCACTAGAGCCCCAGCTGCTGTTCCAGGTGCTCTCTGATAACAGAGATCTCCATGTGTCCTGTCATGACACTGTCTCCAGGACTGACCCTCAGGATAATGAGGATTCAAAACGAGGCAGGTGATACTGCCTTCAAAAGTAAATCCAGGGAGGTTTGGCGGTATGTCAGAGGGTTAAGGGCTTGTGGCGATCACGAATAGAGGGGACAGGTGGAAGGATTTGGGGTCTGGCCCCCAGACTGCCACCTGCAGGGGAGTCTCTTTACAGGGGGTGAAGCAGGTCTTTAGGAGCTCTATCTTTCTCTCCCACCCTGTATTTCCTCTGCTCTCTCCTTTTGTGTCTGTCAGATGCAAGGTCAGTAACAACAACAACAACAAAAACAATAACCACCACAGTGACCAAGCAACAAGGGCAGCGAAAGGGGAACAAATGGAGTGCAGGAGCTGTGGATTATTCGTGGTGTAGGCACTCAGCTGTGGCAATAACCTCTTGAGGCAATCAATCCATACATGAAGAAGGAATACAGGTAACAGAGACGTATATGTCCCTGTGTGTTTCCACTGAGATAATGTAAATGCACTTTTATTTACTTCTTCATTTATTTATTACCTTGCCACGAGAATTTCTTTTCATTGCTAAAAAAAAGTGTCCCATCAAGGGTACCAGGTGTGCCACACCCAGTTAAGCACTCATGTTACAATGCAGGAGGACTGGGCTTCAACACCCGGGTTCGCACCTGCCAGGGGAAATCTTTACAAGTGGTGCGGAAGTGCTGCAGTTGTCTCTCTCTGTGTCTCAAACTCTCTCTACCTCCCTTCCCTCTCAATTCCTGTCTATTTATTCCAGTGAATAATCAAGAAAATAGAAAGTAAAAAAAGAAAAAGGAAAAGGAAATATTCCACGACTTCAAATGGGCTACTCAGGACAATGCTTTCCTTGTTAAGATCCTCACAGCATTCCATATGCAGAAAGGCAAAGACGCCATGTATTTTTTAACCCAGTTTTTATATTTATTTATTGATTTAGGTGCTTATTCATTTTTGTTATTGATGAATTAATGTTTTACATTTGACATTGACTAAGGATCTGACACCAGCGGACTCCAGTACCCCTATATGGTAATCTGCCTCTACAAAACCGATCCATTGACCTTTCCATCCATCCATCCATCCACCCATACATCTATCCATCCATTCATCCATCCATCCATCCATCCATCCATCCATCCATCCACCAGTCAACCAAGCTAAGTACAAAAGGAGATCTCTCCTTGAATGGTGAGGAGAAACAACGATGCATAGGTAGGTTGCAAAGGCCCAGTTTGGCTGAATAGGGCAGAGGGGCTGAACCAGGGAATGTGTTGGGGCGTGTGGGTTTGGGTGGGGTGAGCCGGAGACCCTG
The DNA here is from genome assembly GCF_950295315.1 of Erinaceus europaeus. Taxonomy (NCBI): domain Eukaryota; kingdom Metazoa; phylum Chordata; class Mammalia; order Eulipotyphla; family Erinaceidae; genus Erinaceus; species Erinaceus europaeus. The sequence goes on along the minus strand of NW_026647147.1, from coordinate 1,695,842 downwards.
TGAGCTGGGTCACATTAGGGGCAGGCAGGGGGTGGAAGGGGTTGCGAACAGCTGTCACTGGAGAACCATCACAAGTGCTGGAGCTGGTGAGCAGGACACCTGGAAGAGAGGACAGACAAAGGAGAGAAGCAAAGTGCGGAGGAAAGGAGAGGGGACAGGATGGTGAGGACAAGAGAGGACAGGAGAGGACAGGATTGGAGGGGACCTGAGAAACCTACCTGGACAAAGGCAGCATACAGACATCCAGGAAGGCCGGCAGGCATGCAGGCAGCTCTGGCCTGGGCTCCCTGGATCCCGGGCGCACCTCCACCTGTCTTCTCTTGGCTGCCAGCCCTGAGGTCCCTCGTCGGTCAGCACTGACTTGCCATCCTTCCGTCCCTCTGTGCCAGGGCCCAGGCGTCTGGGCGCTGTTGCCTGACCTAGTGGCAGGGCAGTTGGGCTGCCCAGTGCCAGTGTGGCCAGCACAGATTGCCAGGGGCTAGGACATCACAGAGGGCTCCTGTGGTTGCTAGGCCACGGGGACCCCGCCCATCCAGTTGACCAGCAGCCATGATGCAATGCTGAACTTGACTTGAGGGGTGGTGGCCAGCCACCAGAGACAGAGCCCCAGGCCAAAGCAGGTGCTGGTCGGCCGGGCCAAGGGGCTATGGGCGGATTGGTGTGTGTCTGGGCATGGGGCTGGCATCTGACAGTCCAGGGCGGGGGACCAAGGTCCGCCAGGCCCCTGTCCCACCATGTGCACTGACACACAGTCTTGCTGACTGACTGACAGTCCCCGCCCCAGAGATACCCACACCAAGTCCCTGGGTGCCCTGAGCTGCCCCTGAGGGTTGGTGGGTGCCTGCCTGGACACATGCCTCCGTAATGGAGGCCTCTATTAATCCCGTTGCCTACTGACAGCTGCCCTCCTGCCCCTCCTTCTCCTCCTCCTCCTCCTCCTCCTCCTCTTCTTCCTCCTCCTCTTTCTCCTCTTCCTCCTCCTCTTCCTCCTCCTCCTCCTACACCCCCTCCTCCTCTTCCTCATCCTCAGCGGGACTCACTCAGGGCCCTTGGCCTAGGCAATCCAGGGCTGCTGCTCTGGCTTCTGCAGCTTCTATCCAGTGGGGGGGTGTAGGAATCTGTTCCTGTCAGTCCCTGATTCCTGGGACCTTCCATGCCTCCAGCTGCCCCCACTCTCTTGTCCTGACCCATCCTCAAGGATGCCCCCTTTCCCCTTACCCTCTGTCCCGCAGCTCCCAACTAACATCCACTGTGTTCCTCCCTGCGCTACTTTACTGCCACCCTGCTTCTGCCCTTCAGCCCTGAGGGCCCAGGGCCAGCCCAGCTGCCATCTCACCATCCAGCACGGGGACCTGCCCTAACCCCCTGCCACCACACCCACACACACAGCCCTGCACACACTCCTGGTTCCCCTGCCTGCAGCCTGCCTCTCAAACAGTCTCCTTCTGCCCCCCTAGCACCTTACAGCCTCTGCCACGGACCCCCACAGACACCTGGGCATGAGCAGTGCAGACATGCAAACAGCTCCCCTCGCCCCCACTCCAGTTGCTCCAAGGTTGGAAAGAGTCTTTTTTTCATGCTGTAGGGGAGGGAGTTGAGACAGTCCAATGTCCTGGGGAGCAAGAACTGCAAACAGTCCATCTACAATGTAACATTTGGGTCTCAGGCCGCCCAATCCCTAGTGTGCTGTGCAGACCTTTGACTGGCAAAAACACCCCATCTGAGCGTGAGATCTGGCTGGGCTAGTGGCTCTTTCTGTGGACTAAGAGACAGACAGACAGAGTTTTCAGGTTCAAAACCTATACTTCCCAGAAGATGGTCATTCACTTCGGTAAAAAAAAAAAAAAAAAAAAAAAAAAAAAAAAAAAAAAAGGCTTTTTATTTTTTTCCCCTGCCTGGGTAACCTGTCTCCTGCCTGTTTCAAAGTGAAAAAAGGGAAAAATCTTTTTTGGAGGGAAAAGGACCAAAATGCAGGCAGGTGGACTCCGTTGAAGGTGGATGGGGAGTTGCTCCTGCCCGGGCACTAGAGCCCCAGCTGCTGTTCCAGGTGCTCTCTGATAACAGAGATCTCCATGTGTCCTGTCATGACACTGTCTCCAGGACTGACCCTCAGGATAATGAGGATTCAAAACGAGGCAGGTGATACTGCCTTCAAAAGTAAATCCAGGGAGGTTTGGCGGTATGTCAGAGGGTTAAGGGCTTGTGGCGATCACGAATAGAGGGGACAGGTGGAAGGATTTGGGGTCTGGCCCCCAGACTGCCACCTGCAGGGGAGTCGCTTTACAGGGGGTGAAGCAGGTCTTTAGGAGCTCTATCTTTCTCTCCCACCCTGTATTTCCTCTGCTCTCTCCTTTTGTGTCTGTCAGATGCAAGGTCAGTAACAACAACAACAACAAAAACAATAACCACCACAGTGACCAAGCAACAAGGGCAGCGAAAGGGGAACAAATGGAGTGCAGGAGCTGTGGATTATTCGTGGTGTAGGCACTCAGCTGTGGCAATAACCTCTTGAGGCAATCAATCCATACATGAAGAAGTAATACAGGTAACAGAGACGTATATGTCCCTGTGTGTTTCCACTGAGATAATGTAAATGCACTTTTATTTACTTCTTCATTTATTTATTACCTTGCCACGAGAATTTCTTTTCATTGCTAAAAAAAAGTGTCCCATCAAGGGTACCAGGTGTGCCACACCCAGTTAAGCACTCATGTTACAATGCAGGAGGACTGGGCTTCAACACCCGGGTTCGCACCTGCCAGGGGAAATCTTTACAAGTGGTGCGGAAGTGCTGCAGTTGTCTCTCTCTGTGTCTCAAACTCTCTCTACCTCCCTTCCCTCTCAATTCCTGTCTATTTATTCCAGTGAATAATCAAGAAAATAGAAAGTAAAAAAAGAAAAAGGAAAAGGAAATATTCCACGACTTCAAATGGGCTACTCAGGACAATGCTTTCCTTGTTAAGATCCTCACAGCATTCCATATGCAGAAAGGCAAAGACGCCATGTATTTTTTAACCCAGTTTTTATATTTATTTATTGATTTAGGTGCTTATTCATTTTTGTTATTGATGAATTAATGTTTTACATTTGACATTGACTAAGGATCTGACACCAGCGGACTCCAGTACCCCTATATGGTAATCTGCCTCTACAAAACCGATCCATTGACCTTTCCATCCATCCATCCATCCACCCATACATCTATCCATCCATTCATCCATACATCCATCCATCCATCCATCCATCCATCCATCCACCAGTCAACCAAGCTAAGTACAAAAGGAGATCTCTCCTTGAATGGTGAGGAGAAACAACGATGCATAGGTAGGTTGCAAAGGCCCAGTTTGGCTGAATAGGGCAGAGGGGCTGAACCAGGGAATGTGTTGGGGCGTGTGGGTTTGGGTGGGGTGAGCCGGAGACCCTGTGAGCTGGGTCACATTAGGGGCAGGCAGGGGGTGGAAGGGGTTGCGAACAGCTGTCACTGGAGAACCATCACAAGTGCTGGAGCTGGTGAGCAGGACACCTGGAAGAGAGGACAGACAAAGGAGAGAAGCAAAGTGCGGAGGAAAGGAGAGGGGACAGGATGGTGAGGACAGGAGAGGACAGGAGAGGACAGGATTGGAGGGGACCTGAGAAACCTACCTGGACAAAGGCAGCATACAGACATCCAGGAAGGCCGGCAGGCATGCAGGCAGCTCTGGCCTGGGCTCCCTGGATCCCGGGCGCACCTCCACCTGTCTTCTCTTGGCTGCCAGCCCTGAGGTCCCTCGTCGGTCAGCACTGTCTTGCCATCCTTCCGTCCCTCTGTGCCAGGGCCCAGGCGTCTGGGCGCTGTTGCCTGACCTAGTGGCAGGGCAGTTGGGCTGCCCAGTGCCAGTGTGGCCAGCACAGATTGCCAGTGGCTAGGACATCACAGAGGGCTCCTGTGGTTGCTAGGCCACGGGGACCCCGCCCATCCAGTTGACCAGCAGCCATGACGCCATGCTGAACTTGACTTGAGGGGTGGTGGCCAGCCACCAGAGACAGAGCCCCAGGCCAAAGCAGGTGCTGGTCGGCCGGGCCAAGGGGCTATGGGCGGATTGGTGTGTGTCTGGGCATGGGGCTGGCATCTGACAGTCCAGGGCAGGGGACCAAGGTCCGCCAGGCCCCTGTCCCACCATGTGCACTGACACACAGTCTTGCTGACTGACTGACAGTCCCCGCCCCAGAGATACCCACACCAAGTCCCTGGGTGCCCTGAGCTGCCCCTGAGGGTTGGTGGGTGCCTGCCTGGACACATGCCTCCGTAATGGAGGCCTCTATTAATCCCGTTGCCTACTGACAGCTGCCCTCCTGCCCCTCCTCCTCCTCCTCCTCCTCCTCCTCTTCTTCCTCCTCCTCTTTCTCCTCTTCCTCCTCCTCTTCCTCCTCCTCCTCCTACACCCCCTCCTCCTCTTCCTCATCCTCAGCGGGACTCACTCAGGGCCCTTGGCCTAAGCAATCCAGGGCTGCTGCTCTGGCTTCTGCAGCTTCTATCCAGTGGGGGGGTGTAGGAATCTGTTCCTGTCAGTCCCTGATTCCTGGGACCTTCCATGCCTCCAGCTGCCCCCACTCTCTTGTCCTGACCCATCCTCAAGGATGCCCCCTTTCCCCTTACCCTCTGTCCCGCAGCTCCCAACTAACATCCACTGTGTTCCTCCCTGCGCTACTTTACTGCCACCCTGCTTCTGCCCTTCAGCCCTGAGGGCCCAGGGCCAGCCCAGCTGCCATCTCACCATCCAGCACGGGGACCTGCCCTAACCCCCTGCCACCACACCCACACACACAGCCCTGCACACACTCCTGGTTCCCCTGCCTGCAGCCTGCCTCTCAAACAGTCTCCTTCTGCCCCCTAGCACCTTACAGCCTCTGCCACGGACCCCCACAGACACCTGGGCATGAGCAGTGCAGACATGCAAACAGCTCCCCTCGCCCCCACTCCAGTTGCTCCAAGGTTGGAAAGAGTCTTTTTTTCATGCTGTAGGGGAGGGAGTTGAGACAGTCCAATGTCCTGGGGAGCAAGAACTGCAAACAGTCCATCTACAATGTAACATTTGGGTCTCAGGCCGCCCAATCCCTAGTGTGCTGTGCAGACCTTTGACTGGCAAAAACACCCCATCTGAGCGTGAGATCTGGCTGGGCTAGTGGCTCTTTCTGTGGACTAAGAGACAGACAGACAGAGTTTTCAGGTTCAAAACCTATACTTCCCAGAAGATGGTCATTCACTTCGGTAAAAAAAAAAAAAAAAAAAAAAAAAAAAAAAAAAAAAAAAAAAAGGCTTTTTATTTTTTTCCCCTGCCTGGGTAACCTGTCTCCTGCCTGTTTCAAAGTGAAAAAAGGGAAAAATCTTTTTTGGAGGGAAAAGGACCAAAATGCAGGCAGGTGGACTCCGTGGAAGGTGGATGGGGAGTTGCTCCTGCCCGGGCACTAGAGCCCCAGCTGCTGTTCCAGGTGCTCTCTGATAACAGAGATCTCCATGTGTCCTGTCATGACACTGTCTCCAGGACTGACCCTCAGGATAATGAGGATTCAAAACGAGGCAGGTGATACTGCCTTCAAAAGTAAATCCAGGGAGGTTTGGCGGTATGTCAGAGGGTTAAGGGCTTGTGGCGATCACGAATAGAGGGGACAGGTGGAAGGATTTGGGGTCTGGCCCCCAGACTGCCACCTGCAGGGGAGTCGCTTTACAGGGGGTGAAGCAGGTCTTTAGGAGCTCTATCTTTCTCTCCCACCCTGTATTTCCTCTGCTCTCTCCTTTTGTGTCTGTCAGATGCAAGGTCAGTAACAACAACAACAACAAAAACAATAACCACCACAGTGACCAAGCAACAAGGGCAGCGAAAGGGGAACAAATGGAGTGCAGGAGCTGTGGATTATTCGTGGTGTAGGCACTCAGCTGTGGCAATAACCTCTTGAGGCAATCAATCCATACATGAAGAAGTAATACAGGTAACAGAGACGTATATGTCCCTGTGTGTTTCCACTGAGATAATGTAAATGCACTTTTATTTACTTCTTCATTTATTTATTACCTTGCCACGAGAATTTCTTTTCATTGCTAAAAAAAAGTGTCCCATCAAGGGTACCAGGTGTGCCACACCCAGTTAAGCACTCATGTTACAATGCAGGAGGACTGGGCTTCAACACCCGGGTTCGCACCTGCCAGGGGAAATCTTTACAAGTGGTGCGGAAGTGCTGCAGTTGTCTCTCTCTGTGTCTCAAACTCTCTCTACCTCCCTTCCCTCTCAATTCCTGTCTATTTATTCCAGTGAATAATCAAGAAAATAGAAAGTAAAAAAAGAAAAAGGAAAAGGAAATATTCCACGACTTCAAATGGGCTACTCAGGACAATGCTTTCCTTGTTAAGATCCTCACAGCATTCCATATGCAGAAAGGCAAAGACGCCATGTATTTTTTAACCCAGTTTTTATATTTATTTATTGATTTAGGTGCTTATTCATTTTTGTTATTGATGAATTAATGTTTTACATTTGACATTGACTAAGGATCTGACACCAGCGGACTCCAGTACCCCTATATGGTAATCTGCCTCTACAAAACCGATCCATTGACCTTTCCATCCATCCATCCATCCACCCATACATCTATCCATCCATTCATCCATCCATCCATCCATCCATCCATCCATCCACCAGTCAACCAAGCTAAGTACAAAAGGAGATCTCTCCTTGAATGGTGAGGAGAAACAACGATGCATAGGTAGGTTGCAAATGCCCAGTTTGGCTGAATAGGTCAGAGGGGCTGAACCAGGGAATGTGTTGGGGCGTGTGGGTTTGGGTGGGGTGAGCCGGAGACCCTGTGAGCTGGGTCACATTAGGGGCAGGCAGGGGGTGGAAGGGGTTGCGAACAGCTGTCACTGGAGAACCATCACAAGTGCTGGAGCTGGTGAGCAGGACACCTGGAAGAGAGGACAGACAAAGGAGAGAAGCAAAGTGCAGAGGAAAGGAGAGGGGACAGGTTGGTGAGGACAGGAGAGGACAGGATTGGAGGGGACCTGAGAAACCTACCTGGACAAAGGCAGCATACAGACATCCAGGAAGGCCGGCAGGCATGCAGGCAGCTCTGGCCTGGGCTCCCTGGATCCCGGGCGCACCTCCACCTGTCTTCTCTTGGCTGCCAGCCCTGAGGTCCCTCGTCGGTCAGCACTGTCTTGCCATCCTTCCGTCCCTCTGTGCCAGGGCCCAGGCGTCTGGGCGCTGTTGCCTGACCTAGTGGCAGGGCAGTTGGGCTGCCCAGTGCCAGTGTGGCCAGCACAGATTGCCAGGGGCTAGGACATCACAGAGGGCTCCTGTGGTTGCTAGGCCACGGGGACCCCGCCCATCCAGTTGACCAGCAGCCATGACGCCATGCTGAACTTGACTTGAGGGGTGGTGGCCAGCCACCAGAGACAGAGCCCCAGGCCAAAGCAGGTGCTGGTCGGCCGGGCCAAGGGGCTATGGGCGGATTGGTGTGTGTCTGGGCATGGGGCTGGCATCTGACAGTCCAGGGCGGGGGACCAAGGTCCGCCAGGCCCCTGTCCCACCATGTGCACTGACACACAGTCTTGCTGACTGACTGACAGTCCCCGCCCCAGAGATACCCACACCAAGTCCCTGGGTGCCCTGAGCTGCCCCTGAGGGTTGGTGGGTGCCTGCCTGGACACATGCCTCCGTAATGGAGGCCTCTATTAATCCCGTTGCCTACTGACAGCTGCCCTCCTGCCCCTCCTCCTCCTCCTCCTCCTCCTCCTCCTCTTCTTCCTCCTCCTCTTTCTCCTCTTCCTCCTCCTCTTCCTCCTCCTCCTCCTACACCCCCTCCTCCTCTTCCTCATCCTCAGCGGGACTCACTCAGGGCCCTTGGCCTAGGCAATCCAGGGCTGCTGCTCTGGCTTCTGCAGCTTCTATCCAGTGGGGGGGTGTAGGAATCTGTTCCTGTCAGTCCCTGATTCCTGGGACCTTCCATGCCTCCAGCTGCCCCCACTCTCTTGTCCTGACCCATCCTCAAGGATGCCCCCTTTCCCCTTACCCTCTGTCCCGCAGCTCCCAACTAACATCCACTGTGTTCCTACCTGCGCTACTTTACTGCCACCCTGCTTCTGCCCTTCAGCCCTGAGGGCCCAGGGCCAGCCCAGCTGCCATCTCACCATCCAGCACGGGGACCTGCCCTAACCCCCTGCCACCACACCCACACACACAGCCCTGCACACACTCCTGGTTCCCCTGCCTGCAGCCTGCCTCTCAAACAGTCTCCTTCTGCCCCCTAGCACCTTACAGCCTCTGCCACGGACCCCCACAGACACCTGGGCATGAGCAGTGCAGACATGCAAACAGCTCCCCTCGCCCCCACTCCAGTTGCTCCAAGGTTGGAAAGAGTCTTTTTTTCATGCTGTAGGGGAGGGAGTTGAGACAGTCCAATGTCCTGGGGAGCAAGAACTGCAAACAGTCCATCTACAATGTAACATTTGGGTCTCAGGCCGCCCAATCCCTAGTGTGCTGTGCAGACCTTTGACTGGCAAAAACACCCCATCTGAGCGTGAGATCTGGCTGGGCTAGTGGCTCTTTCTGTGGACTAAGAGACAGACAGACAGAGTTTTCAGGTTCAAAACCTATACTTCCCAGAAGATGGTCATTCACTTCGGTAAAAAAAAAAAAAAAAAAAAAAAAAAAGGCTTTTTATTTTTTTTCCCCTGCCTGGGTAACCTGTCTCCTGCCTGTTTCAAAGTTAAAAAAGGGAAAAATCTTTTTTGGAGGGAAAAGGACCAAAATGCAGGCAGGTGGACTCCGTGGAAGGTGGATGGGGAGTTGCTCCTGCCCGGGCACTAGAGCCCCAGCTGCTGTTCCAGGTGCTCTCTGATAACAGAGATCTCCATGTGTCCTGTCATGACACTGTCTCCAGGACTGACCCTCAGGATAATGAGGATTCAAAACGAGGCAGGTGATACTGCCTTCAAAAGTAAATCCAGGGAGGTTTGGCGGTATGTCAGAGGGTTAAGGGCTTGTGGCGATCACGAATAGAGGGGACAGGTGGAAGGATTTGGGGTCTGGCCCCCAGACTGCCACCTGCAGGGGAGTCGCTTTACAGGGGGTGAAGCAGGTCTTTAGGAGCTCTATCTTTCTCTCCCACCCTGTATTTCCTCTGCTCTCTCCTTTTGTGTCTGTCAGATGCAAGGTCAGTAACAACAACAACAACAAAAACAATAACCACCACAGTGACCAAGCAACAAGGGCAGCGAAAGGGGAACAAATGGAGTGCAGGAGCTGTGGATTATTCGTGGTGTAGGCACTCAGCTGTGGCAATAACCTCTTGAGGCAATCAATCCATACATGAAGAAGTAATACAGGTAACAGAGACGTATATGTCCCTGTGTGTTTCCACTGAGATAATGTAAATGCACTTTTATTTACTTCTTCATTTATTTATTACCTTGCCACGAGAATTTCTTTTCATTGCTAAAAAAAAGTGTCCCATCAAGGGTACCAGGTGTGCCACACCCAGTTAAGCACTCATGTTACAATGCAGGAGGACTGGGCTTCAACACCCGGGTTCGCACCTGCCAGGGGAAATCTTTACAAGTGGTGCGGAAGTGCTGCAGTTGTCTCTCTCTGTGTCTCAAACTCTCTCTACCTCCCTTCCCTCTCAATTCCTGTCTATTTATTCCAGTGAATAATCAAGAAAATAGAAAGTAAAAAAAGAAAAAGGAAAAGGAAATATTCCACGACTTCAAATGGGCTACTCAGGACAATGCTTTCCTTGTTAAGATCCTCACAGCATTCCATATGCAGAAAGGCAAAGACGCCATGTATTTTTAACCCAGTTTTTATATTTATTTATTGATTTAGGTGCTTATTCATTTTTGTTATTGATGAATTAATGTTTTACATTTGACATTGACTAAGGATCTGACACCAGCGGACTCCAGTACCCCTATATGGTAATCTGCCTCTACAAAACCGATCCATTGACCTTTCCATCCATCCATCCATCCACCCATACATCTATCCATCCATTCATCCATCCATCCATCCATCCATCCATCCACCAGTCAACCAAGCTAAGTACAAAAGGAGATCTCTCCTTGAATGGTGAGGAGAAACAACGATGCATAGGTAGGTTGCAAAGGCCCAGTTTGGCTGAATAGGGCAGAGGGGCTGAACCAGGGAATGTGTTGGGGCGTGTGGGTTTGGGTGGGGTGAGCCGGAGACCCTGTGAGCTGGGTCACATTAGGGGCAGGCAGGGGGTGGAAGGGGTTGCGAACAGCTGTCACTGGAGAACCATCACAAGTGCTGGAGCTGGTGAGCAGGACACCTGGAAGAGAGGACAGACAAAGGAGAGAAGCAAAGTGCAGAGGAAAGGAGAGGGGACAGGTTGGTGAGGACAGGAGAGGACAGGATTGGAGGGGACCTGAGAAACCTACCTGGACAAAGGCAGCATACAGACATCCAGGAAGGCCGGCAGGCATGCAGGCAGCTCTGGCCTGGGCTCCCTGGATCCCGGGCGCACCTCCACCTGTCTTCTCTTGGCTGCCAGCCCTGAGGTCCCTCGTCGGTCAGCACTGTCTTGCCATCCTTCCGTCCCTCTGTGCCAGGGCCCAGGCGTCTGGGCGCTGTTGCCTGACCTAGTGGCAGGGCAGTTGGGCTGCCCAGTGCCAGTGTGGCCAGCACAGATTGCCAGGGGCTAGGACATCACAGAGGGCTCCTGTGGTTGCTAGGCCACGGGGACCCCGCCCATCCAGTTGACCAGCAGCCATGACGCCATGCTGAACTTGACTTGAGGGGTGGTGGCCAGCCACCAGAGACAGAGCCCCAGGCCAAAGCAGGTGCTGGTCGGCCGGGCCAAGGGGCTATGGGCGGATTGGTGTGTGTCTGGGCATGGGGCTGGCATCTGACAGTCCAGGGCGGGGGACCAAGGTCCGCCAGGCCCCTGTCCCACCATGTGCACTGACACACAGTCTTGCTGACTGACTGACAGTCCCCGCCCCAGAGATACCCACACCAAGTCCCTGGGTGCCCTGAGCTGCCCCTGAGGGTTGGTGGGTGCCTGCCTGGACACATGCCTCCGTAATGGAGGCCTCTATTAATCCCGTTGCCTACTGACAGCTGCCCTCCTGCCCCTCCTCCTCCTCCTCCTCCTCCTCCTCCTCTTCTTCCTCCTCCTCTTTCTCCTCTTCCTCCTCCTCTTCCTCCTCCTCCTCCTACACCCCCTCCTCCTCTTCCTCATCCTCAGCGGGACTCACTCAGGGCCCTTGGCCTAGGCAATCCAGGGCTGCTGCTCTGGCTTCTGCAGCTTCTATCCAGTGGGGGGGTGTAGGAATCTGTTCCTGTCAGTCCCTGATTCCTGGGACCTTCCATGCCTCCAGCTGCCCCCACTCTCTTGTCCTGACCCATCCTCAAGGATGCCCCCTTTCCCCTTACCCTCTGTCCCGCAGCTCCCAACTAACATCCACTGTGTTCCTACCTGCGCTACTTTACTGCCACCCTGCTTCTGCCCTTCAGCCCTGAGGGCCCAGGGCCAGCCCAGCTGCCATCTCACCATCCAGCACGGGGACCTGCCCTAACCCCCTGCCACCACACCCACACACACAGCCCTGCACACACTCCTGGTTCCCCTGCCTGCAGCCTGCCTCTCAAACAGTCTCCTTCTGCCCCCTAGCACCTTACAGCCTCTGCCACGGACCCCCACAGACACCTGGGCATGAGCAGTGCAGACATGCAAACAGCTCCCCTCGCCCCCACTCCAGTTGCTCCAAGGTTGGAAAGAGTCTTTTTTTCATGCTGTAGGGGAGGGAGTTGAGACAGTCCAATGTCCTGGGGAGCAAGAACTGCAAACAGTCCATCTACAATGTAACATTTGGGTCTCAGGCCGCCCAATCCCTAGTGTGCTGTGCAGACCTTTGACTGGCAAAAACACCCCATCTGAGCGTGAGATCTGGCTGGGCTAGTGGCTCTTTCTGTGGACTAAGAGACAGACAGACAGAGTTTTCAGGTTCAAAACCTATACTTCCCAGAAGATGGTCATTCACTTCGGTAAAAAAAAAAAAAAAAAAAAAAAAAAAAAAAAAAAAAAAAAAAAGGCTTTTTATTTTTTTCCCCTGCCTGGGTAACCTGTCTCCTGCCTGTTTCAAAGTGAAAAAAGGGAAAAATCTTTTTTGGAGGGAAAAGGACCAAAATGCAGGCAGGTGGACTCCGTGGAAGGTGGATGGGGAGTTGCTCCTGCCCGGGCACTAGAGCCCCAGCTGCTGTTCCAGGTGCTCTCTGATAACAGAGATCTCCATGTGTCCTGTCATGACACTGTCTCCAGGACTGACCCTCAGGATAATGAGGATTCAAAACGAGGCAGGTGATACTGCCTTCAAAAGTAAATCCAGGGAGGTTTGGCGGTATGTCAGAGGGTTAAGGGCTTGTGGCGATCACGAATAGAGGGGACAGGTGGAAGGATTTGGGGTCTGGCCCCCAGACTGCCACCTGCAGGGGAGTCGCTTTACAGGGGGTGAAGCAGGTCTTTAGGAGCTCTATCTTTCTCTCCCACCCTGTATTTCCTCTGCTCTCTCCTTTTGTGTCTGTCAGATGCAAGGTCAGTAACAACAACAACAACAAAAACAATAACCACCACAGTGACCAAGCAACAAGGGCAGCGAAAGGGGAACAAATGGAGTGCAGGAGCTGTGGATTATTCGTGGTGTAGGCACTCAGCTGTGGCAATAACCTCTTGAGGCAATCAATCCATACATGAAGAAGTAATACAGGTAACAGAGACGTATATGTCCCTGTGTGTTTCCACTGAGATAATGTAAATGCACTTTTATTTACTTCTTCATTTATTTATTACCTTGCCACGAGAATTTCTTTTCATTGCTAAAAAAAAGTGTCCCATCAAGGGTACCAGGTGTGCCACACCCAGTTAAGCACTCATGTTACAATGCAGGAGGACTGGGCTTCAACACCCGGGTTCGCACCTGCCAGGGGAAATCTTTACAAGTGGTGCGGAAGTGCTGCAGTTGTCTCTCTCTGTGTCTCAAACTCTCTCTACCTCCCTTCCCTCTCAATTCCTGTCTATTTATTCCAGTGAATAATCAAGAAAATAGAAAGTAAAAAAAGAAAAAGGAAAAGGAAATATTCCACGACTTCAAATGGGCTACTCAGGACAATGCTTTCCTTGTTAAGATCCTCACAGCATTCCATATGCAGAAAGGCAAAGACGCCATGTATTTTTTAACCCAGTTTTTATATTTATTTATTGATTTAGGTGCTTATTCATTTTTGTTATTGATGAATTAATGTTTTACATTTGACATTGACTAAGGATCTGACACCAGCGGACTCCAGTACCCCTATATGGTAATCTGCCTCTACAAAACCGATCCATTGACCTTTCCATCCATCCATCCATCCACCCATACATCTATCCATCCATTCATCCATCCATCCATCCATCCATCCATCCATCCACCAGTCAACCAAGCTAAGTACAAAAGGAGATCTCTCCTTGAATGGTGAGGAGAAACAACGATGCATAGGTAGGTTGCAAATGCCCAGTTTGGCTGAATAGGTCAGAGGGGCTGAACCAGGGAATGTGTTGGGGCGTGTGGGTTTGGGTGGGGTGAGCCGGAGACCCTGTGAGCTGGGTCACATTAGGGGCAGGCAGGGGGTGGAAGGGGTTGCGAACAGCTGTCACTGGAGAACCATCACAAGTGCTGGAGCTGGTGAGCAGGACACCTGGAAGAGAGGACAGACAAAGGAGAGAAGCAAAGTGCAGAGGAAAGGAGAGGGGACAGGTTGGTGAGGACAGGAGAGGACAGGATTGGAGGGGACCTGAGAAACCTACCTGGACAAAGGCAGCATACAGACATCCAGGAAGGCCGGCAGGCATGCAGGCAGCTCTGGCCTGGGCTCCCTGGATCCCGGGCGCACCTCCACCTGTCTTCTCTTGGCTGCCAGCCCTGAGGTCCCTCGTCGGTCAGCACTGTCTTGCCATCCTTCCGTCCCTCTGTGCCAGGGCCCAGGCGTCTGGGCGCTGTTGCCTGACCTAGTGGCAGGGCAGTTGGGCTGCCCAGTGCCAGTGTGGCCAGCACAGATTGCCAGGGGCTAGGACATCACAGAGGGCTCCTGTGGTTGCTAGGCCACGGGGACCCCGCCCATCCAGTTGACCAGCAGCCATGACGCCATGCTGAACTTGACTTGAGGGGTGGTGGCCAGCCACCAGAGACAGAGCCCCAGGCCAAAGCAGGTGCTGGTCGGCCGGGCCAAGGGGCTATGGGCGGATTGGTGTGTGTCTGGGCATGGGGCTGGCATCTGACAGTCCAGGGCGGGGGACCAAGGTCCGCCAGGCCCCTGTCCCACCATGTGCACTGACACACAGTCTTGCTGACTGACTGACAGTCCCCGCCCCAGAGATACCCACACCAAGTCCCTGGGTGCCCTGAGCTGCCCCTGAGGGTTGGTGGGTGCCTGCCTGGACACATGCCTCCGTAATGGAGGCCTCTATTAATCCCGTTGCCTACTGACAGCTGCCCTCCTGCCCCTCCTCCTCCTCCTCCTCCTCCTCCTCCTCTTCTTCCTCCTCCTCTTTCTCCTCTTCCTCCTCCTCTTCCTCCTCCTCCTCCTACACCCCCTCCTCCTCTTCCTCATCCTCAGCGGGACTCACTCAGGGCCCTTGGCCTAGGCAATCCAGGGCTGCTGCTCTGGCTTCTGCAGCTTCTATCCAGTGGGGGGGTGTAGGAATCTGTTCCTGTCAGTCCCTGATTCCTGGGACCTTCCATGCCTCCAGCTGCCCCCACTCTCTTGTCCTGACCCATCCTCAAGGATGCCCCCTTTCCCCTTACCCTCTGTCCCGCAGCTCCCAACTAACATCCACTGTGTTCCTACCTGCGCTACTTTACTGCCACCCTGCTTCTGCCCTTCAGCCCTGAGGGCCCAGGGCCAGCCCAGCTGCCATCTCACCATCCAGCACGGGGACCTGCCCTAACCCCCTGCCACCACACCCACACACACAGCCCTGCACACACTCCTGGTTCCCCTGCCTGCAGCCTGCCTCTCAAACAGTCTCCTTCTGCCCCCTAGCACCTTACAGCCTCTGCCACGGACCCCCACAGACACCTGGGCATGAGCAGTGCAGACATGCAAACAGCTCCCCTCGCCCCCACTCCAGTTGCTCCAAGGTTGGAAAGAGTCTTTTTTTCATGCTGTAGGGGAGGGAGTTGAGACAGTCCAATGTCCTGGGGAGCAAGAACTGCAAACAGTCCATCTACAATGTAACATTTGGGTCTCAGGCCGCCCAATCCCTAGTGTGCTGTGCAGACCTTTGACTGGCAAAAACACCCCATCTGAGCGTGAGATCTGGCTGGGCTAGTGGCTCTTTCTGTGGACTAAGAGACAGACAGACAGAGTTTTCAGGTTCAAAACCTATACTTCCCAGAAGATGGTCATTCACTTCGGTAAAAAAAAAAAAAAAAAAAAAAAAAAAGGCTTTTTATTTTTTTTCCCCTGCCTGGGTAACCTGTCTCCTGCCTGTTTCAAAGTTAAAAAAGGGAAAAATCTTTTTTGGAGGGAAAAGGACCAAAATGCAGGCAGGTGGACTCCGTGGAAGGTGGATGGGGAGTTGCTCCTGCCCGGGCACTAGAGCCCCAGCTGCTGTTCCAGGTGCTCTCTGATAACAGAGATCTCCATGTGTCCTGTCATGACACTGTCTCCAGGACTGACCCTCAGGATAATGAGGATTCAAAACGAGGCAGGTGATACTGCCTTCAAAAGTAAATCCAGGGAGGTTTGGCGGTATGTCAGAGGGTTAAGGGCTTGTGGCGATCACGAATAGAGGGGACAGGTGGAAGGATTTGGGGTCTGGCCCCCAGACTGCCACCTGCAGGGGAGTCGCTTTACAGGGGGTGAAGCAGGTCTTTAGGAGCTCTATCTTTCTCTCCCACCCTGTATTTCCTCTGCTCTCTCCTTTTGTGTCTGTCAGATGCAAGGTCAGTAACAACAACAACAACAAAAACAATAACCACCACAGTGACCAAGCAACAAGGGCAGCGAAAGGGGAACAAATGGAGTGCAGGAGCTGTGGATTATTCGTGGTGTAGGCACTCAGCTGTGGCAATAACCTCTTGAGGCAATCAATCCATACATGAAGAAGTAATACAGGTAACAGAGACGTATATGTCCCTGTGTGTTTCCACTGAGATAATGTAAATGCACTTTTATTTACTTCTTCATTTATTTATTACCTTGCCACGAGAATTTCTTTTCATTGCTAAAAAAAAGTGTCCCATCAAGGGTACCAGGTGTGCCACACCCAGTTAAGCACTCATGTTACAATGCAGGAGGACTGGGCTTCAACACCCGGGTTCGCACCTGCCAGGGGAAATCTTTACAAGTGGTGCGGAAGTGCTGCAGTTGTCTCTCTCTGTGTCTCAAACTCTCTCTACCTCCCTTCCCTCTCAATTCCTGTCTATTTATTCCAGTGAATAATCAAGAAAATAGAAAGTAAAAAAAGAAAAAGGAAAAGGAAATATTCCACGACTTCAAATGGGCTACTCAGGACAATGCTTTCCTTGTTAAGATCCTCACAGCATTCCATATGCAGAAAGGCAAAGACGCCATGTATTTTTAACCCAGTTTTTATATTTATTTATTGATTTAGGTGCTTATTCATTTTTGTTATTGATGAATTAATGTTTTACATTTGACATTGACTAAGGATCTGACACCAGCGGACTCCAGTACCCCTATATGGTAATCTGCCTCTACAAAACCGATCCATTGACCTTTCCATCCATCCATCCATCCACCCATACATCTATCCATCCATTCATCCATCCATCCATCCATCCATCCATCCACCAGTCAACCAAGCTAAGTACAAAAGGAGATCTCTCCTTGAATGGTGAGGAGAAACAACGATGCATAGGTAGGTTGCAAAGGCCCAGTTTGGCTGAATAGGGCAGAGGGGCTGAACCAGGGAATGTGTTGGGGCGTGTGGGTTTGGGTGGGGTGAGCCGGAGACCCTGTGAGCTGGGTCACATTAGGGGCAGGCAGGGGGTGGAAGGGGTTGCGAACAGCTGTCACTGGAGAACCATCACAAGTGCTGGAGCTGGTGAGCAGGACACCTGGAAGAGAGGACAGACAAAGGAGAGAAGCAAAGTGCAGAGGAAAGGAGAGGGGACAGGTTGGTGAGGACAGGAGAGGACAGGATTGGAGGGGACCTGAGAAACCTACCTGGACAAAGGCAGCATACAGACATCCAGGAAGGCCGGCAGGCATGCAGGCAGCTCTGGCCTGGGCTCCCTGGATCCCGGGCGCACCTCCACCTGTCTTCTCTTGGCTGCCAGCCCTGAGGTCCCTCGTCGGTCAGCACTGTCTTGCCATCCTTCCGTCCCTCTGTGCCAGGGCCCAGGCGTCTGGGCGCTGTTGCCTGACCTAGTGGCAGGGCAGTTGGGCTGCCCAGTGCCAGTGTGGCCAGCACAGATTGCCAGGGGCTAGGACATCACAGAGGGCTCCTGTGGTTGCTAGGCCACGGGGACCCCGCCCATCCAGTTGACCAGCAGCCATGACGCCATGCTGAACTTGACTTGAGGGGTGGTGGCCAGCCACCAGAGACAGAGCCCCAGGCCAAAGCAGGTGCTGGTCGGCCGGGCCAAGGGGCTATGGGCGGATTGGTGTGTGTCTGGGCATGGGGCTGGCATCTGACAGTCCAGGGCGGGGGACCAAGGTCCGCCAGGCCCCTGTCCCACCATGTGCACTGACACACAGTCTTGCTGACTGACTGACAGTCCCCGCCCCAGAGATACCCACACCAAGTCCCTGGGTGCCCTGAGCTGCCCCTGAGGGTTGGTGGGTGCCTGCCTGGACACATGCCTCCGTAATGGAGGCCTCTATTAATCCCGTTGCCTACTGACAGCTGCCCTCCTGCCCCTCCTCCTCCTCCTCCTCCTCCTCCTCCTCTTCTTCCTCCTCCTCTTTCTCCTCTTCCTCCTCCTCTTCCTCCTCCTCCTCCTACACCCCCTCCTCCTCTTCCTCATCCTCAGCGGGACTCACTCAGGGCCCTTGGCCTAGGCAATCCAGGGCTGCTGCTCTGGCTTCTGCAGCTTCTATCCAGTGGGGGGGTGTAGGAATCTGTTCCTGTCAGTCCCTGATTCCTGGGACCTTCCATGCCTCCAGCTGCCCCCACTCTCTTGTCCTGACCCATCCTCAAGGATGCCCCCTTTCCCCTTACCCTCTGTCCCGCAGCTCCCAACTAACATCCACTGTGTTCCTACCTGCGCTACTTTACTGCCACCCTGCTTCTGCCCTTCAGCCCTGAGGGCCCAGGGCCAGCCCAGCTGCCATCTCACCATCCAGCACGGGGACCTGCCCTAACCCCCTGCCACCACACCCACACACACAGCCCTGCACACACTCCTGGTTCCCCTGCCTGCAGCCTGCCTCTCAAACAGTCTCCTTCTGCCCCCTAGCACCTTACAGCCTCTGCCACGGACCCCCACAGACACCTGGGCATGAGCAGTGCAGACATGCAAACAGCTCCCCTCGCCCCCACTCCAGTTGCTCCAAGGTTGGAAAGAGTCTTTTTTTCATGCTGTAGGGGAGGGAGTTGAGACAGTCCAATGTCCTGGGGAGCAAGAACTGCAAACAGTCCATCTACAATGTAACATTTGGGTCTCAGGCCGCCCAATCCCTAGTGTGCTGTGCAGACCTTTGACTGGCAAAAACACCCCATCTGAGCGTGAGATCTGGCTGGGCTAGTGGCTCTTTCTGTGGACTAAGAGACAGACAGACAGAGTTTTCAGGTTCAAAACCTATACTTCCCAGAAGATGGTCATTCACTTCGGTAAAAAAAAAAAAAAAAAAAAAAAAAAGGCTTTTTATTTTTTTTCCCCTGCCTGGGTAACCTGTCTCCTGCCTGTTTCAAAGTTAAAAAAGGGAAAAATCTTTTTTGGAGGGAAAAGGACCAAAATGCAGGCAGGTGGACTCCGTGGAAGGTGGATGGGGAGTTGCTCCTGCCCGGGCACTAGAGCCCCAGCTGCTGTTCCAGGTGCTCTCTGATAACAGAGATCTCCATGTGTCCTGTCATGACACTGTCTCCAGGACTGACCCTCAGGATAATGAGGATTCAAAACGAGGCAGGTGATACTGCCTTCAAAAGTAAATCCAGGGAGGTTTGGCGGTATGTCAGAGGGTTAAGGGCTTGTGGCGATCACGAATAGAGGGGACAGGTGGAAGGATTTGGGGTCTGGCCCCCAGACTGCCACCTGCAGGGGAGTCGCTTTACAGGGGGTGAAGCAGGTCTTTAGGAGCTCTATCTTTCTCTCCCACCCTGTATTTCCTCTGCTCTCTCCTTTTGTGTCTGTCAGATGCAAGGTCAGTAACAACAACAACAACAAAAACAATAACCACCACAGTGACCAAGCAACAAGGGCAGCGAAAGGGGAACAAATGGAGTGCAGGAGCTGTGGATTATTCGTGGTGTAGGCACTCAGCTGTGGCAATAACCTCTTGAGGCAATCAATCCATACATGAAGAAGTAATACAGGTAACAGAGACGTATATGTCCCTGTGTGTTTCCACTGAGATAATGTAAATGCACTTTTATTTACTTCTTCATTTATTTATTACCTTGCCACGAGAATTTCTTTTCATTGCTAAAAAAAAGTGTCCCATCAAGGGTACCAGGTGTGCCACACCCAGTTAAGCACTCATGTTACAATGCAGGAGGACTGGGCTTCAACACCCGGGTTCGCACCTGCCAGGGGAAATCTTTACAAGTGGTGCGGAAGTGCTGCAGTTGTCTCTCTCTGTGTCTCAAACTCTCTCTACCTCCCTTCCCTCTCAATTCCTGTCTATTTATTCCAGTGAATAATCAAGAAAATAGAAAGTAAAAAAAGAAAAAGGAAAAGGAAATATTCCACGACTTCAAATGGGCTACTCAGGACAATGCTTTCCTTGTTAAGATCCTCACAGCATTCCATATGCAGAAAGGCAAAGACGCCATGTATTTTTTAACCCAGTTTTTATATTTATTTATTGATTTAGGTGCTTATTCATTTTTGTTATTGATGAATTAATGTTTTACATTTGACATTGACTAAGGATCTGACACCAGCGGACTCCAGTACCCCTATATGGTAATCTGCCTCTACAAAACCGATCCATTGACCTTTCCATCCATCCATCCATCCACCCATACATCTATCCATCCATTCATCCATCCATCCATCCATCCATCCATCCACCAGTCAACCAAGCTAAGTACAAAAGGAGATCTCTCCTTGAATGGTGAGGAGAAACAACGATGCATAGGTAGGTTGCAAAGGCCCAGTTTGGCTGAATAGGGCAGAGGGGCTGAACCAGGGAATGTGTTGGGGCGTGTGGGTTTGGGTGGGGTGAGCCGGAGACCCTGTGAGCTGGGTCACATTAGGGGCAGGCAGGGGGTGGAAGGGGTTGCGAACAGCTGTCACTGGAGAACCATCACAAGTGCTGGAGCTGGTGAGCAGGACACCTGGAAGAGAGGACAGACAAAGGAGAGAAGCAAAGTGCAGAGGAAAGGAGAGGGGACAGGTTGGTGAGGACAGGAGAGGACAGGAGAGGACAGGATTGGAGGGGACCTGAGAAACCTACCTGGACAAAGGCAGCATACAGACATCCAGGAAGGCCGGCAGGCATGCAGGCAGCTCTGGCCTGGGCTCCCTGGATCCCGGGCGCACCTCCACCTGTCTTCTCTTGGCTGCCAGCCCTGAGGTCCCTCGTCGGTCAGCACTGTCTTGCCATCCTTCCGTCCCTCTATGCCAGGGTCCAGGCGTCTGGGCGCTGTTGCCTGACCTAGTGGCAGGGCAGTTGGGCTGCCCAGTGCCAGTGTGGCCAGCACAGATTGCCAGGGGCTAGGACATCACAGAGGGCTCCTGTGGTTGCTAGGCCACGGGGACCCCGCCCATCCAGTTGACCAGCAGCCATGACCCCATGCTGAACTTGACTTGAGGGGTGGTGGCCAGCCACCAGAGACAGAGCCCCAGGCCAAAGCAGGTGCTGGTCGGCAGGGCCAAGGGGCTATGGGCGGATTGGTGTGTGTCTGGGCATGGGGCTGGCATCTGACAGTCCAGGGCGGGGGACCAAGGTCCGCCAGGCCCCTGTCCCACCATGTGCACTGACACACAGTCTTGCTGACTGACTGACAGTCCCCGCCCCAGAGATACCCACACCAAGTCCCTGGGTGCCCTGAGCTGCCCCTGAGGGTTGGTGGGTGCCTGCCTGGACACATGCCTCCGTAATGGAGGCCTCTATTAATCCCGTTGCCTACTGACAGCTGCCCTCCTGCCCCTCCTCCTCCTCCTCCTCCTCCTCCTCCTCCTCTTCTTCCTCCTCCTCTTTCTCCTCTTCCTCCTCCTCTTCCTCCTCCTCCTCCTACACCCCCTCCTCCTCTTCCTCATCCTCAGCGGGACTCACTCAGGGCCCTTGGCCTAGGCAATCCAGGGCTGCTGCTCTGGCTTCTGCAGCTTCTATCCAGTGGGGGGGTGTAGGAATCTGTTCCTGTCAGTCCCTGATTCCTGGGACCTTCCATGCCTCCAGCTGCCCCCACTCTCTTGTCCTGACCCATCCTCAAGGATGCCCCCTTTCCCCTTACCCTCTGTCCCGCAGCTCCCAACTAACATCCACTGTGTTCCTCCCTGCGCTACTTTACTGCCACCCTGCTTCTGCCCTTCAGCCCTGAGGGCCCAGGGCCAGCCCAGCTGCCATCTCACCATCCAGCACGGGGACCTGCCCTAACCCCCTGCCACCACACCCACACACACAGCCCTGCACACACTCCTGGTTCCCCTGCCTGCAGCCTGCCTCTCAAACAGTCTCCTTCTGCCCCCTAGCACCTTACAGCCTCTGCCACGGACCCCCACAGACACCTGGGCATGAGCAGTGCAGACATGCAAACAGCTCCCCTCGCCCCCACTCCAGTTGCTCCAAGGTTGGAAAGAGTCTTTTTTTCATGCTGTAGGGGAGGGAGTTGAGACAGTCCAATGTCCTGGGGAGCAAGAACTGCAAACAGTCCATCTACAATGTAACATTTGGGTCTCAGGCCGCCCAATCCCTAGTGTGCTGTGCAGACCTTTGACTGGCAAAAACACCCCATCTGAGCGTGAGATCTGGCTGGGCTAGTGGCTCTTTCTGTGGACTAAGAGACAGACAGACAGAGTTTTCAGGTTCAAAACCTATACTTCCCAGAAGATGGTCATTCACTTCGGTAAAAAAAAAAAAAAAAAAAAAAAAAAAGGCTTTTTATTTTTTTCCCCTGCCTGGGTAACCTGTCTCCTGCCTGTTTCAAAGTGAAAAAAGGGAAAAATCTTTTTTGGAGGGAAAAGGACCAAAATGCAGGCAGGTGGACTCCGTGGAAGGTGGATGGGGAGTTGCTCCTGCCCGGGCACTAGAGCCCCAGCTGCTGTTCCAGGTGCTCTCTGATAACAGAGATCTCCATGTGTCCTGTCATGACACTGTCTCCAGGACTGACCCTCAGGATAATGAGGATTCAAAACGAGGCAGGTGATACTGCCTTCAAAAGTAAATCCAGGGAGGTTTGGCGGTATGTCAGAGGGTTAAGGGCTTGTGGGGATCACGAATAGAGGGGACAGGTGGAAGGATTTGGGGTCTGGCCCCCAGACTGCCACCTGCAGGGGAGTCGCTTTACAGGGGGTGAAGCAGGTCTTTAGGAGCTCTATCTTTCTCTCCCACCCTGTATTTCCTCTGCTCTCTCCTTTTGTGTCTGTCAGATGCAAGGTCAGTAACAACAACAACAACAAAAACAATAACCACCACAGTGACCAAGCAACAAGGGCAGCGAAAGGGGAACAAATGGAGTGCAGGAGCTGTGGATTATTCGTGGTGTAGGCACTCAGCTGTGGCAATAACCTCTTGAGGCAATCAATCCATACATGAAGAAGGAATACAGGTAACAGAGACATATATGTCCCTGTGTGTTTCCACTGAGATAATGTAAATGCACTTTTATTTACTTCTTCATTTATTTATTACCTTGCCACGAGAATTTCTTTTCATTGCTAAAAAAAAGTGTCCCATCAAGGGTACCAGGTGTGCCACACCCAGTTAAGCACTCATGTTACAATGCAGGAGGACTGGGCTTCAACACCCGGGTTCGCACCTGCCAGGGGAAATCTTTACAAGTGGTGCGGAAGTGCTGCAGTTGTCTCTCTCTGTGTCTCAAACTCTCTCTACCTCCCTTCCCTCTCAATTCCTGTCTATTTATTCCAGTGAATAATCAAGAAAATAGAAAGTAAAAAAAGAAAAAGTAAAAGGAAATATTCCACGACTTCAAATGGGCTACTCAGGACAATGCTTTCCTTGTTAAGATCCTCACAGCATTCCATATGCAGAAAGGCAAAGACGCCATGTATTTTTTAACCCAGTTTTTATATTTATTTATTGATTTAGGTGCTTATTCATTTTTGTTATTGATGAATTAATGTTTTACATTTGACATTGACTAAGGATCTGACACCAGCGGACTCCAGTACCCCTATATGGTAATCTGCCTCTACAAAACCGATCCATTGACCTTTCCATCCATCCATCCATCCACCCATACATCTATCCATCCATTCATCCATCCATCCATCCATCCATCCATCCATCCACCAGTCAACCAAGCTAAGTACAAAAGGAGATCTCTCCTTGAATGGTGAGGAGAAACAACGATGCATAGGTAGGTTGCAAAGGCCCAGTTTGGCTGAATAGGGCAGAGGGGCTGAACCAGGGAATGTGTTGGGGCGTGTGGGTTTGGGTGGGGTGAGCCGGAGACCCTGTGAGCTGGGTCACATTAGGGGCAGGCAGGGGGTGGAAGGGGTTGCGAACAGCTGTCACTGGAGAACCATCACAAGTGCTGGAGCTGGTGAGCAGGACACCTGGAAGAGAGGACAGACAAAGGAGAGAAGCAAAGTGCAGAGGAAAGGAGAGGGGACAGGTTGGTGAGGACAGGAGAGGACAGGAGAGGACAGGATTGGAGGGGACCTGAGAAACCTACCTGGACAAAGGCAGCATACAGACATCCAGGAAGGCCGGCAGGCATGCAGGCAGCTCTGGCCTGGGCTCCCTGGATCCCGGGCGCACCTCCACCTGTCTTCTCTTGGCTGCCAGCCCTGAGGTCCCTCGTCGGTCAGCACTGTCTTGCCATCCTTCCGT
The DNA here is from genome assembly GCF_950295315.1 of Erinaceus europaeus. Taxonomy (NCBI): domain Eukaryota; kingdom Metazoa; phylum Chordata; class Mammalia; order Eulipotyphla; family Erinaceidae; genus Erinaceus; species Erinaceus europaeus. The sequence goes on along the minus strand of NW_026647147.1, from coordinate 1,671,660 downwards.
CCCTCTGTGCCAGGGCCCAGGCGTCTGGGCGCTGTTGCCTGACCTAGTGGCAGGGCAGTTGGGCTGCCCAGTGCCAGTGTGGCCAGCACAGATTGCCAGGGGCTAGGACATCACAGAGGGCTCCTGTGGTTGCTAGGCCACGGGGACCCCGCCCATCCAGTTGACCAGCAGCCATGACCCCATGCTGAACTTGACTTGAGGGGTGGTGGCCAGCCACCAGAGACAGAGCCCCAGGCCAAAGCAGGTGCTGGTCGGCAGGGCCAAGGGGCTATGGGCGGATTGGTGTGTGTCTGGGCATGGGGCTGGCATCTGACAGTCCAGGGCGGGGGACCAAGGTCCGCCAGGCCCCTGTCCCACCATGTGCACTGACACACAGTCTTGCTGACTGACTGACAGTCCCCGCCCCAGAGATACCCACACCAAGTCCCTGGGTGCCCTGAGCTGCCCCTGAGGGTTGGTGGGTGCCTGCCTGGACACATGCCTCCGTAATGGAGGCCTCTATTAATCCCGTTGCCTACTGACAGCTGCCCTCCTGCCCCTCCTCCTCCTCCTCCTCCTCCTCCTCCTCTTCTTCCTCCTCCTCTTTCTCCTCTTCCTCCTCCTCTTCCTCCTCCTCCTCCTACACCCCCTCCTCCTCTTCCTCATCCTCAGCGGGACTCACTCAGGGCCCTTGGCCTAGGCAATCCAGGGCTGCTGCTCTGGCTTCTGCAGCTTCTATCCAGTGGGGGGGTGTAGGAATCTGTTCCTGTCAGTCCCTGATTCCTGGGACCTTCCATGCCTCCAGCTGCCCCCACTCTCTTGTCCTGACCCATCCTCAAGGATGCCCCCTTTCCCCTTACCCTCTGTCCCGCAGCTCCCAACTAACATCCACTGTGTTCCTCCCTGCGCTACTTTACTGCCACCCTGCTTCTGCCCTTCAGCCCTGAGGGCCCAGGGCCAGCCCAGCTGCCATCTCACCATCCAGCAGGGGAACCTGCCCTAAACCCCTGCCACCAAACCCACACACACAGCCCTGCACACACTCCTGGTTCCCCTGCCTGCAGCCTGCCTCTCAAACAGTCTCCTTCTGCCCCCTAGCACCTTACAGCCTCTGCCACGGACCCCCACAGACACCTGGGCATGAGCAGTGCAGACATGCAAACAGCTCCCCTCGCCCCCACTCCAGTTGCTCCAAGGTTGGAAAGAGTCTTTTTTTCATGCTGTAGGGGAGGGAGTTGAGACAGTCCAATGTCCTGGGGAGCAAGAACTGCAAACAGTCCATCTACAATGTAACATTTGGGTCTCAGGCCACCCAATCCCTAGTGTGCTGTGCAGACCTTTGACTGGCAAAAACACCCCATCTGAGCGTGAGATCTGGCTGGGCTAGTGGCTCTTTCTGTGGACTAAGAGACAGACAGACAGAGTTTTCAGGTTCAAAACCTATACTTCCCAGAAGATGGTCATTCACTTCGGTAAAAAAAAAAAAAAAAAAAAAAAAAAAAAAGGCTTTTTATTTTTTTCCCCTGCCTGGGTAACCTGTCTCCTGCCTGTTTCAAAGTGAAAAAAGGGAAAAATCTTTTTTGGAGGGAAAAGGACCAAAATGCAGGCAGGTGGACTCCGTGGAAGGTGGATGGGGAGTTGCTCCTGCCCGGGCACTAGAGCCCCAGCTGCTGTTCCAGGTGCTCTCTGATAACAGAGATCTCCATGTGTCCTGTCATGACACTGTCTCCAGGACTGACCCTCAGGATAATGAGGATTCAAAACGAGGCAGGTGATACTGCCTTCAAAAGTAAATCCAGGGAGGTTTGGCGGTATGTCAGAGGGTTAAGGGCTTGTGGCGATCACGAATAGAGGGGACAGGTGGAAGGATTTGGGGTCTGGCCCCCAGACTGCCACCTGCAGGGGAGTCGCTTTACAGGGGGTGAAGCAGGTCTTTAGGAGCTCTATCTTTCTCTCCCACCCTGTATTTCCTCTGCTCTCTCCTTTTGTGTCTGTCAGATGCAAGGTCAGTAACAACAACAACAACAAAAACAATAACCACCACAGTGACCAAGCAACAAGGGCAGCGAAAGGGGAACAAATGGAGTGCAGGAGCTGTGGATTATTCGTGGTGTAGGCACTCAGCTGTGGCAATAACCTCTTGAGGCAATCAATCCATACATGAAGAAGTAATACAGGTAACAGAGACGTATATGTCCCTGTGTGTTTCCACTGAGATAATGTAAATGCACTTTTATTTACTTCTTCATTTATTTATTACCTTGCCACGAGAATTTCTTTTCATTGCTAAAAAAAAGTGTCCCATCAAGGGTACCAGGTGTGCCACACCCAGTTAAGCACTCATGTTACAATGCAGGAGGACTGGGCTTCAACACCCGGGTTCGCACCTGCCAGGGGAAATCTTTACAAGTGGTGCGGAAGTGCTGCAGTTGTCTCTCTCTGTGTCTCAAACTCTCTCTACCTCCCTTCCCACTCAATTCCTGTCTATTTATTCCAGTGAATAATCAAGAAAATAGAAAGTAAAAAAAGAAAAAGGAAAAGGAAATATTCCACGACTTCAAATGGGCTACTCAGGACAATGCTTTCCTTGTTAAGATCCTCACAGCATTCCATATGCAGAAAGGCAAAGACGCCATGTATTTTTTAACCCAGTTTTTATATTTATTTATTTATTTAGGTGCTTATTCATTTTTGTTATTGATGAATTAATGTTTTACATTTGACATTGACTAAGGATCTGACACCAGCGGACTCCAGTACCCCTATATGGTAATCTGCCTCTACAAAACCGATCCATTGACCTTTCCATCCATCCATCCATCCATCCACCCATACATCTATCCATCCATTCATCCATCCATCCATCCATCCATCCATCCATCCATCCACCAGTCAACCAAGCTAAGTACAAAAGGAGATCTCTCCTTGAATGGTGAGGAGAAACAACGATGCATAGGTAGGTTGCAAAGGCCCAGTTTGGCTGAATAGGGCAGAGGGGCTGAACCAGGGAATGTGTTGGGGCGTGTGGGTTTGGGTGGGGTGAGCCGGAGACCCTGTGAGCTGGGTCACATTAGGGGCAGGCAGGGGGTGGAAGGGGTTGCGAACAGCTGTCACTGGAGAACCATCACAAGTGCTGGAGCTGGTGAGCAGGACACCTGGAAGAGAGGACAGACAAAGGAGAGAAGCAAAGTGCGGAGGAAAGGAGAGGGGACAGGATGGTGAGGACAGGAGAGGACAGGAGAGGACAGGATTGGAGGGGACCTGAGAAACCTACCTGGACAAAGGCAGCATACAGACATCCAGGAAGGCCGGCAGGCATGCAGGCAGCTCTGGCCTGGGCTCCCTGGATCCCGGGCGCACCTCCACCTGTCTTCTCTTGGCTGCCAGCCCTGAGGTCCCTCGTCGGTCAGCACTGTCTTGCCATCCTTCCGTCCCTCTGTGCCAGGGCCCAGGCGTCTGGGCGCTGTTGCCTGACCTAGTGGCAGGGCAGTTGGGCTGCCCAGTGCCAGTGTGGCCAGCACAGATTGCCAGGGGCTAGGACATCACAGAGGGCTCCTGTGGTTGCTAGGCCACGGGGACCCCGCCCATCCAGTTGACCAGCAGCCATGACCCCATGCTGAACTTGACTTGAGGGGTGGTGGCCGGCCACCAGAGACAGAGCCCCAGGCCAAAGCAGGTGCTGGTCGGCAGGGCCAAGGGGCTATGGGCGGATTGGTGTGTGTCTGGGCATGGGGCTGGCATCTGACAGTCCAGGGCGGGGGACCAAGTTCCGCCAGGCCCCTGTCCCACCATGTGCACTGACACACAGTCTTGCTGACTGACTGACAGTCCCCGCCCCAGAGATACCCACACCAAGTCCCTGGGTGCCCTGAGCTGCCCCTGAGGGTTGGTGGGTGCCTGCCTGGACACATGCCTCCGTAATGGAGGCCTCTATTAATCCCGTTGCCTACTGACAGCTGCCCTCCTGCCCCTCCTCCTCCTCCTCCTCCTCCTCCTCCTCCTCTTCTTCCTCCTCCTCTTTCTCCTCTTCCTCCTCCTCTTCCTCCTCCTCCTCCTACACCCCCTCCTCCTCTTCCTCATCCTCAGCGGGACTCACTCAGGGCCCTTGGCCTAGGCTATCCAGGGCTGCTGCTCTGGCTTCTGCAGCTTCTATCCAGTGGGGGGGTGTAGGAATCTGTTCCTGTCAGTCCCTGATTCCTGGGACCTTCCATGCCTCCAGCTGCCCCCACTCTCTAGTCCTGACCCCTCCTCAAGGATGCCCCCTTTCCCCTTACCCTCTGTCCCGCAGCTCCCAACTAACATCCACTGTGTTCCTCCCTGCGCTACTTTACTGCCACCCTGCTTCTGCCCTTCAGCCCTGAGGGCCCAGGGCCAGCCCAGCTGCCATCTCACCATCCAGCACGGGGACCTGCCCTAACCCCCTGCCACCACACCCACACACACAGCCCTGCACACACTCCTGGTTCCCCTGCCTGCAGCCTGCCTCTCAAACAGTCTCCTTCTGCCCCCTAGCACCTTACAGCCTCTGCCACGGACCCCCACAGACACCTGGGCATGAGCAGTGCAGACATGCAAACAGCTCCCCTCGCCCCCACTCCAGTTGCTCCAAGGTTGGAAAGAGTCTTTTTTTCATGCTGTAGGGGAGGGAGTTGAGACAGTCCAATGTCCTGGGGAGCAAGAACTGCAAACAGTCCATCTACAATGTAACATTTGGGTCTCAGGCCGCCCAATCCCTAGTGTGCTGTGCAGACCTTTGACTGGCAAAAACACCCCATCTGAGCGTGAGATCTGGCTGGGCTAGTGGCTCTTTCTGTGGACTAAGAGACAGACAGACAGAGTTTTCAGGTTCAAAACCTATACTTCCCAGAAGATGGTCATTCACTTCGGAAAAAAAAAAAAAAAAAAAAAAAAAAAGGCTTTTTATTTTTTTTCCCCTGCCTGGGTAACCTGTCTCCTGCCTGTTTCAAAGTTAAAAAAGGGAAAAATCTTTTTTGGAGGGAAAAGGACCAAAATGCAGGCAGGTGGACTCCGTGGAAGGTGGATGGGGAGTTGCTCCTGCCCGGGCACTAGAGCCCCAGCTGCTGTTCCAGGTGCTCTCTGATAACAGAGATCTCCATGTGTCCTGTCATGACACTGTCTCCAGGACTGACCCTCAGGATAATGAGGATTCAAAACGAGGCAGGTGATACTGCCTTCAAAAGTAAATCCAGGGAGGTTTGGCGGTATGTCAGAGGGTTAAGGGCTTGTGGGGATCACGAATAGAGGGGACAGGTGGAAGGATTTGAGGTCTGGGCCCAGACTGCCACCTGCAGGGGAGTCGCTTTACAGGGGGTGAAGCAGGTCTTTAGGAGCTCTATCTTTCTCTCCCACCCTCTATTTCCTCTGCTCTCTCCTTTTGTGTCTGTCAGATGCAAGGTCAGTAACAACAACAACAACAAAAACAATAACCACCACAGTGACCAAGCAACAAGGGCAGCGAAAGGGGAACAAATGGAGTGCAGGAGCTGTGGATTATTCGTGGTGTAGGCACTCAGCTGTGGCAATAACCTCTTGAGGCAATCAATCCATACATGAAGAAGTAATACAGGTAACAGAGACGTATATGTCCCTGTGTGTTTCCACTGAGATAATGTAAATGCACTTTTATTTACTTCTTCATTTATTTATTACCTTGCCACGAGAATTTCTTTTCATTGCTAAAAAAAAGTGTCCCATCAAGGGTACCAGGTGTGCCACACCCAGTTAAGCACTCATGTTACAATGCAGGAAAACTGGGCTTCAACACCGGGGTTCGCACCTGCCAGGGGAAATCTTTACAAGTGGTGCGGAAGTGCTGCAGTTGTCTCTCTCTGTGTCTCAAACTCTCTCTACCTCCCTTCCCTCTCAATTCCTGTCTATTTATTCCAGTGAATAATCAAGAAAATAGAAAGTAAAAAAAGAAAAAGGAAAAGGAAATATTCCACGACTTCAAATGGGCTACTCAGGACAATGCTTTCCTTGTTAAGATCCTCACAGCATTCCATATGCAGAAAGGCAAAGACGCCATGTATTTTTTAATCCAGTTTTTATATTTATTTATTGATTTAGGTGCTTATTCATTTTTGTTATTGATGAATTAATGTTTTACATTTGACATTGACTAAGGATCTGACACCAGCGGACTCCAGTACCCCTATATGGTAATCTGCCTCTACAAAACCGATCCATTGACCTTTCCATCCATCCATCCATCCATCCACCCATACATCTATCCATCCATTCATCCATACATCCATCCATCCATCCATCCATCCATCCACCAGTCAACCAAGCTAAGTACAAAAGGAGATCTCTCCTTGAATGGTGAGGAGAAACAACGATGCATAGGTAGGTTGCAAAGGCCCAGTTTGGCTGAATAGGGCAGAGGGGCTGAACCAGGGAATGTGTTGGGGCGTGTGGGTTTGGGTGGGGTGAGCCGGAGACCCTGTGAGCTGGGTCACATTAGGGGCAGGCAGGGGGTGGAAGGGGTTGCCAACAGCTGTCACTGGAGAACCATCACAAGTGCTGGAGCTGGTGAGCAGGACACCTGGAAGAGAGGACAGACAAAGGAGAGAAGCAAAGTGCGGAGGAAAGGAGAGGGGACAGGATGGTGAGGACAGAAGAGGACAGGATTGGAGGGGACCTGAGAAACCTACCTGGACAAAGGCAGCATACAGACATCCAGGAAGGCCGGCAGGCATGCAGGCAGCTCTGGCCTGGGCTCCCTGGATCCCGGGCGCACCTCCACCTGTCTTCTCTTGGCTGCCAGCCCTGAGGTCCCTCGTCGGTCAGCACTGTCTTGCCATCCTTCCGTCCCTCTGTGCCAGGGCCCAGGCGTCTGGGCGCTGTTGCCTGACCTAGTGGCAGGGCAGTTGGGCTGCCCAGTGCCAGTGTGGCCAGCACAGATTGCCAGGGGCTAGGACATCACAGAGGGCTCCTGTGGTTGCTAGGCCACGGGGACCCCGCCCATCCAGTTGACCAGCAGCCATGACCCCATGCTGAACTTGACTTGAGGGGTGGTGGCCAGCCACCAGAGACAGAGCCCCAGGCCAAAGCAGGTGCTGGTCGGCCGGGCCAAGGGGCTATGGGCGGATTGGTGTGTGTCTGGGCATGGGGCTGGCATCTGACAGTCCAGGGCGGGGGACCAAGGTCCGCCAGGCCCCTGTCCCACCATGTGCACTGACACACAGTCTTGCTGACTGACTGACTGACAGTCCCCGCCCCAGAGATACCCACACCAAGTCCCTGGGTGCCCTGAGCTGCCCCTGAGGGTTGGTGGGTGCCTGCCTGGACACATGCCTCCGTAATGGAGGCCTCTATTAATCCCGTTGCCTACTGACAGCTGCCCTCCTGCCCCTCCTCCTCCTCCTCCTCCTCCTCCTCCTCCTCCTCTTCTTCCTCCTCCTCTTTCTCCTCTTCCTCCTCCTCTTCCTCCTCCTCCTCCTACACCCCCTCCTCCTCTTCCTCATCCTCAGCGGGACTCACTCAGGGCCCTTGGCCTAGGCAATCCAGGGCTGCTGCTCTGGCTTCTACAGCTTGTATCCAGTGGGGGGTGTAGGAATCTGTTCCTGTCAGTCCCTGATTCCTGGGACCTTCCATGCCTCCAGCTGCCCCCACTCTCTAGTCCTGACCCCTCCTCAAGGATGCCCCCTTTCCCCTTACCCTCTGTCCCGCAGCTCCCAACTAACATCTACTGTGTTCCTCCCTGCGCTACTTTACTGCCACCCTGCTTCTGCCCTTCAGCCCTGAGGGCCCAGGGCCAGCCCAGCTGCCATCTCACCATCCAGCACGGGGACCTGCCCTAACCCCCTCCCACCACACCCACACACACAGCCCTGCACACACTCCTGGTTCCCCTGCCTGCAGCCTGCCTCTCAAACAGTCTCCTTCTGCCCCCTAGCACCTTACAGCCTCTGCCACGGACCCCCACAGACACCTGGGCATGAGCAGTGCAGACATGCAAACAGCTCCCCTCGCCCCCACTCCAGTTGCTCCAAGGTTGGAAAGAGTCTTTTTTTCATGCTGTAGGGGAGGGAGTTGAGACAGTCCAATGTCCTGGGGAGCAAGAACTGCAAACAGTCCATCTACAATGTAACATTTGGGTCTCAGGCCGCCCAATCCCTAGTGTGCTGTGCAGACCTTTGACTGGCAAAAACACCCCATCTGAGCGTGAGATCTGGCTGGGCTAGTGGCTCTTTCTGTGGACTAAGAGACAGACAGACAGAGTTTTCAGGTTCAAAACCTATACTTCCCAGAAGATGGTCATTCACTTCGGTAAAAAAAAAAAAAAAAAAAAAAAAGGCTTTTTATTTTTTTCCCCTGCCTGGGTAACCTGTGTCCTGCCTGTTTCAAAGTGAAAAAAGGGAAAAAGCTTTTTTGGAGGGAAAAGGACCAAAATGCAGGCAGGTGGACTCCGTGGAAGGTGGATGGGGAGTTGCTCCTGCCCGGGCACTAGAGCCCCAGCTGCTGTTCCAGGTGCTCTCTGATAACAGAGATCTCCATGTGTCCTGTCATGACACTGTCTCCAGGACTGACCCTCAGGATAATGAGGATTCAAAACGAGGCAGGTGATACTGCCTTCAAAAGTAAATCCAGGGAGGTTTGGCGGTATGTCAGAGGGTTAAGGGCTTGTGGCGATCACGAATAGAGGGGACAGGTGGAAGGATTTGGGGTCTGGCCCCCAGACTGCCACCTGCAGGGGAGTCGCTTTACAGGGGGTGAAGCAGGTCTTTAGGAGCTCTATCTTTCTCTCCCACCCTGTATTTCCTCTGCTCTCTCCTTTTGTGTCTGTCAGATGCAAGGTCAGTAACAACAACAACAACAAAAACAATAACCACCACAGTGACCAAGCAACAAGGGCAGCGAAAGGGGAACAAATGGAGTGCAGGAGCTGTGGATTATTCGTGGTGTAGGCACTCAGCTGTGGCAATAACCTCTTGTGGCAATCAATCCATACATGAAGAAGTAATACAGGTAACAGAGACGTATATGTCCCTGTGTGTTTCCACTGAGATAATGTAAATGCACCTTTATTTACTTCTTCATTTATTTATTACCTTGCCACGAGAATTTCTTTTCATTGCTAAAAAAAAGTGTCCCATCAAGGGTACCAGGTGTGCCACACCCAGTTAAGCACTCATGTTACAATGCAGGAGGACTGGGCTTCAACACCCGGGTTCGCACCTGCCAGGGGAAATCTTTACAAGTGGTGCGGAAGTGCTGCAGTTGTCTCTCTCTGTGTCTCAAACTCTCTCTACCTCCCTTCCCTCTCAATTCCTGTCTATTTATTCCAGTGAATAATCAAGAAAATAGAAAGTAAAAAAAGAAAAAGGAAAAGGAAATATTCCACGACTTCAAATGGGCTACTCAGGACAATGCTTTCCTTGTTAAGATCCTCACAGCATTCCATATGCAGAAAGGCAAAGACGCCATGTATTTTTTAACCCAGTTTTTATATTTATTTATTGATTTAGGTGCTTATTCATTTTTGTTATTGATGAATTAATGTTTTACATTTGACATTGACTAAGGATCTGACACCAGCGGACTCCAGTACCCCTATATGGTAATCTGCCTCTACAAAACCGATCCATTGACCTTTCCATCCATCCATCCATCCACCCATACATCTATCCATCCATTCATCCATACATCCATCCATCCATCCATCCATCCACCAGTCAACCAAGCTAAGTACAAAAGGAGATCTCTCCTTGAATGGTGAGGAGAAACAACGATGCATAGGTAGGTTGCAAAGGCCCAGTTTGGCTGAATAGGGCAGAGGGGCTGAACCAGGGAATGTGTTGGGGCGTGTGGGTTTGGGTGGGGTGAGCCGGAGACCCTGTGAGCTGGGTCACATTAGGGGCAGGCAGGGGGTGGAAGGGGTTGCGAACAGCTGTCACTGGAGAACCATCACAAGTGCTGGAGCTGGTGAGCAGGACACCTGGAAGAGAGGACAGACAAAGGAGAGAAGCAAAGTGCGGAGGAAAGGAGAGGGGACAGGATGGTGAGGACAGGAGAGGACAGGATTGGAGGGGACCTGAGAAACCTACCTGGACAAAGGCAGCATACAGACATCCAGGAAGGCCGGCAGGCATGCAGGCAGCTCTGGCCTGGGCTCCCTGGATCCCGGGCGCACCTCCACCTGTCTTCTCTTGGCTGCCAGCCCTGAGGTCCCTCGTCGGTCAGCACTGTCTTGCCATCCTTCCGTCCCTCTGTGCCAGGGCCCAGGCGTCTGGGCGCTGTTGCCTGACCTAGTGGCAGGGCAGTTGGGCTGCACAGTGCCAGTGTGGCCAGCACAGATTGCCAGGGGCTAGGACATCACAGAGGGCTCCTGTGGTTGCTAGGCCACGGGGACCCCGCCCATCCAGTTGACCAGCAGCCATGACCCCATGCTAAACTTGACTTGAGGGGTGGTGGCCAGCCACCAGAGACAGAGCCCCAGGCCAAAGCAGGTGCTGGTCGGCCGGGCCAAGGGGCTATGGGCGGATTGGTGTGTGTCTGGGCATGGGGCTGGCATCTGACAGTCCAGGGCGGGGGACCAAGGTCCGCCAGGCCCCTGTCCCACCATGTGCACTGACACACAGTCTTGCTGACTGACTGACAGTCCCCGCCCCAGAGATACCCACACCAAGTCCCTGGGTGCCCTGAGCTGCCCCTGAGGGTTGGTGGGTGCCTGCCTGGACACATGCCTCCGTAATGGAGGCCTCTATTAATCCCGTTGCCTACTGACAGCTGCCCTCCTGCCCCTCCTCCTCCTCCTCCTCCTCCTCCTCCTCTTCTTCCTCCTCCTCTTTCTCCTCTTCCTCCTCCTCTTCCTCCTCCTCCTCCTACACCCCCTCCTCCTCTTCCTCATCCTCAGCGGGACTCACTCAGGGCCCTTGGCCTAGGCAATCCAGGGCTGCTGCTCTGGCTTCTGCAGCTTCTATCCAGTGGGGGGGTGTAGGAATCTGTTCCTGTCAGTCCCTGATTCCTGGGACCTTCCATGCCTCCAGCTGCCCCCACTCTCTAGTCCTGACCCCTCCTCAAGGATGCCCCCTTTCCCCTTACCCTCTGTCCCGCAGCTCCCAACTAACATCCACTGTGTTCCTCCCTGCGCTACTTTACTGCCACCCTGCTTCTGCCCTTCAGCCCTGAGGGCCCAGGGCCAGCCCAGCTGCCATCTCACCATCCAGCACGGGGACCTGCCCTAACCCCCTGCCACCACACCCACACACACAGCCCTGCACACACTCCTGGTTCCCCTGCCTGCAGCCTGCCTCTCAAACAGTCTCCTTCTGCCCCCTAGCACCTTACAGCCTCTGCCACGGACCCCCACAGACACCTGGGCATGAGCAGTGCAGACATGCAAACAGCTCCCCTCGCCCCCACTCCAGTTGCTCCAAGGTTGGAAAGAGTCTTTTTTTCATGCTGTAGGGGAGGGAGTTGAGACAGTCCAATGTCCTGGGGAGCAAGAACTGCAAACAGTCCATCTACAATGTAACATTTGGGTCTCAGGCCGCCCAATCCCTAGTGTGCTGTGCAGACCTTTGACTGGCAAAAACACCCCATCTGAGCGTGAGATTTGGCTGGGCTAGTGGCTCTTTCTGTGGACTAAGAGACAGACAGACAGAGTTTTCAGGTTCAAAACCTATACTTCCCAGAAGATGGTCATTCACTTCGGTAAAAAAAAAAAAAAAAAAAAAGGCTTTCTATTTTTTTCCCCTGCCTGGGTAACCTGTCTCCTGCCTGTTTCAAAGTGAAAAAAGGGAAAAATCTTTTTTGGAGGGAAAAGGACCAAAATGCAGGCAGGTGGACTCCGTGGAAGGTGGATGGGGAGTTGCTCCTGCCCGGGCACTAGAGCCCCAGCTGCTGTTCCAGGTGCTCTCTGATAACAGAGATCTCCATGTGTCCTGTCATGACACTGTCTCCAGGACTGACCCTCAGGATAATGAGGATTCAAAACGAGGCAGGTGATACTGCCTTCAAAAGTAAATCCAGGGAGGTTTGGCGGTATGTCAGAGGGTTAAGGGCTTGTGGCGATCACGAATAGAGGGGACAGGTGGAAGGATTTGGGGTCTGGCCCCCAGACTGCCACCTGCAGGGGAGTCGCTTTACAGGGGGTGAAGCAGGTCTTTAGGAGCTCTATCTTTCTCTCCCACCCTGTATTTCCTCTGCTCTCTCCTTTTGTGTCTGTCAGATGCAAGGTCAGTAACAACAACAACAACAAAAACAATAACCACCACAGTGACCAAGCAACAAGGGCAGCGAAAGGGGAACAAATGGAGTGCAGGAGCTGTGGATTATTCGTGGTGTAGGCACTCAGCTGTGGCAATAACCTCTTGAGGCAATCAATCCATACATGAAGAAGTAATACAGGTAACAGAGACGTATATGTCCCTGTGTGTTTCCACTGAGATAATGTAAATGCACTTTTATTTACTTCTTCATTTATTTATTACCTTGCCACGAGAATTTTTTTTCATTGCTAAAAAAAAGTGTCCCATCAAGGGTACCAGGTGTGCCACACCCAGTTAAGCACTCATGTTACAATGCAGGAGGACTGGGCTTCAACACCCGGGTTCGCACCTGCCAGGGGAAATCTTTACAAGTGGTGCGGAAGTGCTGCAGTTGTCTCTCTCTGTGTCTCAAACTCTCTCTACCTCCCTTCCCTCTCAATTCCTGTCTATTTATTCCAGTGAATAATCAAGAAAATAGAAAGTAAAAAAAGAAAAAGGAAAAGGAAATATTCCACGACTTCAAATGGGCTACTCAGGACAATGCTTTCCTTGTTAAGATCCTCACAGCATTCCATATGCAGAAAGGCAAAGACGCCATGTATTTTTTAACCCAGTTTTTATATTTATTTATTGATTTAGGTGCTTATTCATTTTTGTTATTGATGAATTAATGTTTTACATTTGACATTGACTAAGGATCTGACACCAGCGGACTCCAGTACCCCTATATGGTAATCTGCCTCTACAAAACCGATCCATTGACCTTTCCATCCATCCATCCATCCATCCACGCATACATCTATCCATCCATTCATCCATACATCCATCCATCCATCCATCCATCCATCCATCCACCAGTCAACCAAGCTAAGTACAAAAGGAGATCTCTCCTTGAATGGTGAGGAGAAACAACGATGCATAGGTAGGTTGCAAAGGCCCAGTTTGGCTGAATAGGGCAGAGGGGCTGAACCAGGGAATGTGTTGGGGCGTGTGGGTTTGGGTGGGGTGAGCCGGAGACCCTGTGAGCTGGGTCACATTAGGGGCAGGCAGGGGGTGGAAGGGGTTGCGAACAGCTGTCACTGGAGAACCATCACAAGTGCTGGAGCTGGTGAGCAGGACACCTGGAAGAGAGGACAGACAAAGGAGAGAAGCAAAGTGCGGAGGAAAGGAGAGGGGACAGGATGGTGAGGACAGGAGAGGACAGGATTGGAGGGGACCTGAGAAACCTACCTGGACAAAGGCAGCATACAGACATCCAGGAAGGCCGGCAGGCATGCAGGCAGCTCTGGCCTGGGCTCCCTGAATCCCGGGCGCACCTCCACCTGTCTTCTCTTGGCTGCCAGCCCTGAGGTCCCTCGTCGGTCAGCACTGTCTTGCCATCCTTCCGTCCCTCTGTGCCAGGGCCCAGGCGTCTGGGCGCTGTTGCCTGACCTAGTGGCAGGGCAGTTGGGCTGCACAGTGCCAGTGTGGCCAGCACAGATTGCCAGGGGCTAGGACATCACAGAGGGCTCCTGTGGTTGCTAGGCCACGGGGACCCCGCCCATCCAGTTGACCAGCAGCCATGACCCCATGCTGAACTTGACTTGAGGGGTGGTGGCCAGCCACCAGAGACAGAGCCCCAGGCCAAAGCAGGTGCTGGTCGGCCGGGCCAAGGGGCTATGGGCGGATTGGTGTGTGTCTGGGCATGGGGCTGGCATCTGACAGTCCAGGGCGGGGGACCAAGGTCCGCCAGGCCCCTGTCCCACCATGTGCACTGACACACAGTCTTGCTGACTGACTGACAGTCCCCGCCCCAGAGATACCCACACCAAGTCCCTGGGTGCCCTGAGCTGCCCCTGAGGGTTGGTGGGTGCCTGCCTGGACACATGCCTCCGTAATGGAGGCCTCTATTAATCCCGTTGCCTACTGACAGCTGCCCTCCTGCCCCTCCTCCTCCTCCTCCTCCTCCTCCTCTTCTTCCTCCTCCTCTTTCTCCTCTTCCTCCTCCTCTTCCTCCTCTTCCTCCTCCTCCTCCTACACCCCCTCCTCCTCTTCCTCATCCTCAGCGGGACTCACTCAGGGCCCTTGGCCTAGGCAATCCAGGGCTGCTGCTCTGGCTTCTGCAGCTTCTATCCAGTGGGGGGGTGTAGGAATCTGTTCCTGTCAGTCCCTGATTCCTGGGACCTTCCATGCCTCCAGCTGCCCCCACTCTCTAGTCCTGACCCCTCCTCAAGGATGCCCCCTTTCCCCTTACCCTCTGTCCCGCAGCTCCCAACTAACATCTACTGTGTTCCTCCCTGCGCTACTTTACTGCCACCCTGCTTCTGCCCTTCAGCCCTGAGGGCCCAGGGCCAGCCCAGCTGCCATCTCACCATCCAGCACGGGGACCTGCCCTAACCCCCTGCCACCACACCCACACACACAGCCCTGCACACACTCCTGGTTCCCCTGCCTGCAGCCTGCCTCTCAAACAGTCTCCTTCTGCCCCCTAGCACCTTACAGCCTCTGCCACGGACCCCCACAGACACCTGGGCATGAGCAGTGCAGACATGCAAACAGCTCCCCTCGCCCCCACTCCAGTTGCTCCAAGGTTGGAAAGAGTCTTTTTTTCATGCTGTAGGGGAGGGAGTTGAGACAGTCCAATGTCCTGGGGAGCAAAAACTGCAAACAGTCCATCTACAATGTAACATTTGGGTCTCAGGCCGCCCAATCCCTAGTGTGCTGTGCAGACCTTTGACTGGCAAAAACACCCCATCTGAGCGTGAGATCTGGCTGGGCTAGTGGCTCTTTCTGTGGACTAAGAGACAGACAGACAGAGTTTTCAGGTTCAAAACCTATACTTCCCAGAAGATGGTCATTCACTTCGGTAAAAAAAAAAAAAAAAAAAAAAGGCTTTTTATTTTTTTCCCCTGCCTGGGTAACCTGTCTCCTGCCTGTTTCAAAGTTAAAAAAGGGAAAAATCTTTTTTGGAGGGAAAAGGACCAAAATGCAGGCAGGTGGACTCCGTGGAAGGTGGATGGGGAGTTGCTCCTGCCCGGGCACTAGAGCCCCAGCTGCTGTTCCAGGTGCTCTCTGATAACAGAGATCTCCATGTGTCGTGTCATGACACTGTCTCCAGGACTGACCCTCAGGATAATGAGGATTCAAAACGAGGCAGGTGATACTGCCTTCAAAAGTAAATCCAGGGAGGTTTGGCGGTATGTCAGGGGGTTAAGGGCTTGTGGCCATCACAAATAGAGGGGACAGGTGGAAGGATTTGGGGTCTGGCCCCCAGACTGCCACCTGCAGGGGAGTCGCTTTACAGGGGGTGAAGCAGGTCTTTAGGAGCTCTATCTTTCTCTCCCACCCTGTATTTCCTCTGCTCTCTCCTTTTGTGTCTGTCAGATGCAAGGTCAGTAACAACAACAACAACAAAAACAATAACCACCACAGTGACCAAGCAACAAGGGCAGCGAAAGGGGAACAAATGGAGTGCAGGAGCTGTGGATTATTCGTGGTGTAGGCACTCAGCTGTGGCAATAACCTCTTGAGGCAATCAATCCATACATGAAGAAGTAATACAGGTAACAGAGACGTATATGTCCCTGTGTGTTTCCACTGAGATAATGTAAATGCACTTTTATTTACTTCTGCATTTATTTATTACCTTGCCACGAGAATTTCTTTTCATTGCTAAATAAAAGTGTCCCATCAAGGGTACCAGGTGTGCCACACCCAGTTAAGCACTCATGTTACAATGCAGGAGGACTGGGCTTCAACACCCGGGTTCGCACCTGCCAGGGGAAATCTTTACAAGTGGTGCGGAAGTGCTGCAGTTGTCTCTCTCTGTGTCTCAAACTCTCTCTACCTCCCTTCCCTCTCAATTCCTGTCTATTTATTCCAGTGAATAATCAAGAAAATAGAAAGTAAAAAAAGAAAAAGGAAAAGGAAATATTCCACGACTTCAAATGGGCTACTCAGGACAATGCTTTCCTTGTTAAGATCCTCACAGCATTCCATATGCAGAAAGGCAAAGACGCCATGTATTTTTTAACCCAGTTTTTATATTGATTTATTTATTTATTTAGGTGCTTATTCATTTTTGTTATTGATGAATTAATGTTTTACATTTGACATTGACTAAGGATCTGACACCAGCGGACTCCAGTACCCCTATATGGTAATCTGCCTCTACAAAGCCGATCCATTGACCTTTCCATCCATCCATCCATCCATCCACCCATACATCTATCCATCCATTCATCCATACATCCATCCATCCATCCATCCATCCATCCATCCACCAGTCAACCAAGCTAAGTACAAAAGGAGATCTCTCCTTGAATGGTGAGGAGAAACAACGATGCATAGGTAGGTTGCAAAGGCCCAGTTTGGCTGAATAGGGCAGAGGGGCTGAACCAGGGAATGTGTTGGGGCGTGTGGGTTTGGGTGGGGTGAGCCGGAGACCCTGTGAGCTGGGTCACATTAGGGGCAGGCAGGGGGTGGAAGGGGTTGCGAACAGCTGTCACTGGAGAACCATCACAAGTGCTGGAGCTGGTGAGCAGGACACCTGGAAGAGAGGACAGACAAAGGAGAGAAGCAAAGTGCGGAGGAAAGGAGAGGGGACAGGATGGTGAGGACAGGAGAGGACAGGAGAGGACAGGATTGGAGGGGACCTGAGAAACCTACCTGGACAAAGGCAGCATACAGACATCCAGGAAGGCCGGCAGGCATGCAGGCAGCTCTGGCCTGGGCTCCCTGGATCCCGGGCGCACCTCCACCTGTCTTCTCTTGGCTGCCAGCCCTGAGGTCCCTCGTCGGTCAGCACTGTCTTGCCATCCTTCCGTCCCTCTGTGCCAGGGCCCAGGCGTCTGGGCGCTGTTGCCTGACCTAGTGGCAGGGCAGTTGGGCTGCCCAGTGCCAGTGTGGCCAGCACAGATTGCCAGGGGCTAGGACATCACAGAGGGCTCCTGTGGTTGCTAGGCCACGGGGACCCCGCCCATCCAGTTGACCAGCAGCCATGACCCCATGCTGAACTTGACTTGAGGGGTGGTGGCCAGCCACCAGAGACAGAGCCCCAGGCCAAAGCAGGTGCTGGTCGGCCGGGCCAAGGGGCTATGGGCGGATTGGTGTGTGTCTGGGCATGGGGCTGGCATCTGACAGTCCAGGGCGGGGGACCAAGTTCCGCCAGGCCCCTGTCCCACCATGTGCACTGACACACAGTCTTGCTGACTGACTGACAGTCCCCGCCCCAGAGATACCCACACCAAGTCCCTGGGTGCCCTGAGCTGCCCCTGAGGGTTGGTGGGTGCCTGCCTGGACACATGCCTCCGTAATGGAGGCCTCTATTAATCCCGTTGCCTACTGACAGCTGCCCTCCTGCCCCTCCTCCTCCTCCTCCTCCTCCTCCTCCTCCTCCTCTTCTTCCTCCTCCTCTTTCTCCTCTTCCTCCTCCTCTTCCTCCTCCTCCTCCTACACCCCCTCCTCCTCTTCCTCATCCTCAGCGGGACTCACTCAGGGCCCTTGGCCTAGGCTATCCAGGGCTGCTGCTCTGGCTTCTGCAGCTTCTATCCAGTGGGGGGGTGTAGGAATCTGTTCCTGTCAGTCCCTGATTCCTGGGACCTTCCATGCCTCCAGCTGCCCCCACTCTCTAGTCCTGACCCCTCCTCAAGGATGCCCCCTTTCCCCTTACCCTCTGTCCCGCAGCTCCCAACTAACATCCACTGTGTTCCTCCCTGCGCTACTTTACTGCCACCCTGCTTCTGCCCTTCAGCCCTGAGGGCCCAGGGCCAGCCCAGCTGCCATCTCACCATCCAGCACGGGGACCTGCCCTAACCCCCTGCCACCACACCCACACACACAGCCCTGCACACACTCCTGGTTCCCCTGCCTGCAGCCTGCCTCTCAAACAGTCTCCTTCTGCCCCCTAGCACCTTACAGCCTCTGCCACGGACCCCCACAGACACCTGGGCATGAGCAGTGCAGACATGCAAACAGCTCCCCTCGCCCCCACTCCAGTTGCTCCAAGGTTGGAAAGAGTCTTTTTTTCATGCTGTAGGGGAGGGAGTTGAGACAGTCCAATGTCCTGGGGAGCAAGAACTGCAAACAGTCCATCTACAATGTAACATTTGGGTCTCAGGCCGCCCAATCCCTAGTGTGCTGTGCAGACCTTTGACTGGCAAAAACACCCCATCTGAGCGTGAGATCTGGCTGGGCTAGTGGCTCTTTCTGTGGACTAAGAGACAGACAGACAGAGTTTTCAGGTTCAAAACCTATACTTCCCAGAAGATGGTCATTCACTTCGGAAAAAAAAAAAAAAAAAAAAAAAAAAGGCTTTTTATTTTTTTTCCCCTGCCTGGGTAACCTGTCTCCTGCCTGTTTCAAAGTTAAAAAAGGGAAAAATCTTTTTTGGAGGGAAAAGGACCAAAATGCAGGCAGGTGGACTCCGTGGAAGGTGGATGGGGAGTTGCTCCTGCCCGGGCACTAGAGCCCCAGCTGCTGTTCCAGGTGCTCTCTGATAACAGAGATCTCCATGTGTCCTGTCATGACACTGTCTCCAGGACTGACCCTCAGGATAATGAGGATTCAAAACGAGGCAGGTGATACTGCCTTCAAAAGTAAATCCAGGGAGGTTTGGCGGTATGTCAGAGGGTTAAGGGCTTGTGGGGATCACGAATAGAGGGGACAGGTGGAAGGATTTGGGGTCTGGGCCCAGACTGCCACCTGCAGGGGAGTCGCTTTACAGGGGGTGAAGCAGGTCTTTAGGAGCTCTATCTTTCTCTCCCACCCTCTATTTCCTCTGCTCTCTCCTTTTGTGTCTGTCGGATGCAAGGTCAGTAACAACAACAACAACAAAAACAATAACCACCACAGTGACCAAGCAACAAGGGCAGCGAAAGGGGAACAAATGGAGTGCAGGAGCTGTGGATTATTCGTGGTGTAGGCACTCAGCTGTGGCAATAACCTCTTGAGGCAATCAATCCATACATGAAGAAGTAATACAGGTAACAGAGACGTATATGTCCCTGTGTGTTTCCACTGAGATAATGTAAATGCACTTTTATTTACTTCTTCATTTATTTATTACCTTGCCACGAGAATTTCTTTTCATTGCTAAAAAAAAGTGTCCCATCAAGGGTACCAGGTGTGCCACACCCAGTTAAGCACCATGTTACAATGCAGGAAAACTGGGCTTCAACACCGGGGTTCGCACCTTCCAGGGGAAATCTTTACAAGTGGTGCGGAAGTGCTGCAGTTGTCTCTCTCTGTGTCTCAAACTCTCTCTACCTCCCTTCCCTCTCAATTCCTGTCTATTTATTCCAGTGAATAATCAAGAAAATAGAAAGTAAAAAAAGAAAAAGGAAAAGGAAATATTCCACGACTTCAAATGGGCTACTCAGGACAATGCTTTCCTTGTTAAGATCCTCACAGCATTCCATATGCAGAAAGGCAAAGACGCCATGTATTTTTTAATCCAGTTTTTATATTTATTTATTGATTTAGGTGCTTATTCATTTTTGTTATTGATGAATTAATGTTTTACATTTGACATTGACTAAGGATCTGACACCAGCGGACTCCAGTACCCCTATATGGTAATCTGCCTCTACAAAACCGATCCATTGACCTTTCCATCCATCCATCCATCCATCCACCCATACATCTATCCATCCATTCATCCATACATCCATCCATCCATCCATCCATCCATCCATCCATCCACCAGTCAACCAAGCTAAGTACAAAAGGAGATCTCTCCTTGAATGGTGAGGAGAAACAACGATGCATAGGTAGGTTGCAAAGGCCCAGTTTGGCTGAATAGGGCAGAGGGGCTGAACCAGGGAATGTGTTGGGGCGTGTGGGTTTGGGTGGGGTGAGCCGGAGACCCTGTGAGCTGGGTCACATTAGGGGCAGGCAGGGGGTGGAAGGGGTTGCGAACAGCTGTCACTGGAGAACCATCACAAGTGCTGGAGCTGGTGAGCAGGACACCTGGAAGAGAGGACAGACAAAGGAGAGAAGCAAAGTGCGGAGGAAAGGAGAGGGGACAGGATGGTGAGGACAGAAGAGGACAGGATTGGAGGGGACCTGAGAAACCTACCTGGACAAAGGCAGCATACAGACATCCAGGAAGGCCGGCAGGCATGCAGGCAGCTCTGGCCTGGGCTCCCTGGATCCCGGGCGCACCTCCACCTGTCTTCTCTTGGCTGCCAGCCCTGAGGTCCCTCGTCGGTCAGCACTGTCTTGCCATCCTTCCGTCCCTCTGTGCCAGGGCCCAGGCGTCTGGGCGCTGTTGCCTGACCTAGTGGCAGGGCAGTTGGGCTGCCCAGTGCCAGTGTGGCCAGCACAGATTGCCAGGGGCTAGGACATCACAGAGGGCTCCTGTGGTTGCTAGGCCACGGGGACCCCGCCCATCCAGTTGACCAGCAGCCATGACCCCATGCTGAACTTGACTTGAGGGGTGGTGGCCAGCCACCAGAGACAGAGCCCCAGGCCAAAGCAGGTGCTGCTCGGCCGGGCCAAGGGGCTATGGGCGGATTGGTGTGTGTCTGGGCATGGGGCTGGCATCTGACAGTCCAGGGCGGGGGACCAAGGTCCGCCAGGCCCCTGTCCCACCATGTGCACTGACACACAGTCTTGCTGACTGACTGACTGACAGTCCCCGCCCCAGAGATACCCACACCAAGTCCCTGGGTGCCCTGAGCTGCCCCTGAGGGTTGGTGGGTGCCTGCCTGGACACATGCCTCCGTAATGGAGGCCTCTATTAATCCCGTTGCCTACTGACAGCTGCCCTCCTGCCCCTCCTCCTCCTCCTCCTCCTCCTCCTCCTCTTCTTCCTCCTCCTCTTTCTCCTCTTCCTCCTCCTCTTCCTCCTCCTCCTCCTACACCCCCTCCTCCTCTTCCTCATCCTCAGCGGGACTCACTCAGGGCCCTTGGCCTAGGCAATCCAGGGCTGCTGCTCTGGCTTCTACAGCTTGTATCCAGTGGGGGGTGTAGGAATCTGTTCCTTTCAGTCCCTGATTCCTGGGACCTTCCATGCCTCCAGCTGCCCCCACTCTCTAGTCCTGACCCCTCCTCAAGGATGCCCCCTTTCCCCTTACCCTCTGTCCCGCAGCTCCCAACTAACATCTACTGTGTTCCTCCCTGCGCTACTTTACTGCCACCCTGCTTCTGCCCTTCAGCCCTGAGGGCCCAGGGCCAGCCCAGCTGCCATCTCACCATCCAGCACGGGGACCTGCCCTAACCCCCTGCCACCACACCCACACACACAGCCCTGCACACACTCCTGGTTCCCCTGCCTGCAGCCTGCCTCTCAAACAGTCTCCTTCTGCCCCCTAGCACCTTACAGCCTCTGCCACGGACCCCCACAGACACCTGGGCATGAGCAGTGCAGACATGCAAACAGCTCCCCTCGCCCCCACTCCAGTTGCTCCAAGGTTGGAAAGAGTCTTTTTTTCATGCTGTAGGGGAGGGAGTTGAGACAGTCCAATGTCCTGGGGAGCAAGAACTGCAAACAGTCCATCTACAATGTAACATTTGGGTCTCAGGCCGCCCAATCCCTAGTGTGCTGTGCAGACCTTTGACTGGCAAAAACACCCCATCTGAGCGTGAGATCTGGCTGGGCTAGTGGCTCTTTCTGTGGACTAAGAGACAGACAGACAGAGTTTTCAGGTTCAAAACCTATACTTCCCAGAAGATGGTCATTCACTTCGGTAAAAAAAAAAAAAAAAAAAAAAAAAGGCTTTTTATTTTTTTCCCCTGCCTGGGTAACCTGTGTCCTGCCTGTTTCAAAGTGAAAAAAGGGAAAAAGCTTTTTTGGAGGGAAAAGGACCAAAATGCAGGCAGGTGGACTCCGTGGAAGGTGGATGGGGAGTTGCTCCTGCCCGGGCACTAGAGCCCCAGCTGCTGTTCCAGGTGCTCTCTGATAACAGAGATCTCCATGTGTCCTGTCATGACACTGTCTCCAGGACTGACCCTCAGGATAATGAGGATTCAAAACGAGGCAGGTGATACTGCCTTCAAAAGTAAATCCAGGGAGGTTTGGCGGTATGTCAGAGGGTTAAGGGCTTGTGGCGATCACGAATAGAGGGGACAGGTGGAAGGATTTGGGGTCTGGCCCCCAGACTGCCACCTGCAGGGGAGTCGCTTTACAGGGGGTGAAGCAGGTCTTTAGGAGCTCTATCTTTCTCTCCCACCCTGTATTTCCTCTGCTCTCTCCTTTTGTGTCTGTCAGATGCAAGGTCAGTAACAACAACAACAACAAAAACAATAACCACCACAGTGACCAAGCAACAAGGGCAGCGAAAGGGGAACAAATGGAGTGCAGGAGCTGTGGATTATTCGTGGTGTAGGCACTCAGCTGTGGCAATAACCTCTTGTGGCAATCAATCCATACATGAAGAAGTAATACAGGTAACAGAGACGTATATGTCCCTGTGTGTTTCCACTGAGATAATGTAAATGCACCTTTATTTACTTCTTCATTTATTTATTACCTTGCCACGAGAATTTCTTTTCATTGCTAAAAAAAAGTGTCCCATCAAGGGTACCAGGTGTGCCACACCCAGTTAAGCACTCATGTTACAATGCAGGAGGACTGGGCTTCAACACCCGGGTTCGCACCTGCCAGGGGAAATCTTTACAAGTGGTGCGGAAGTGCTGCAGTTGTCTCTCTCTGTGTCTCAAACTCTCTCTACCTCCCTTCCCTCTCAATTCCTGTCTATTTATTCCAGTGAATAATCAAGAAAATAGAAAGTAAAAAAAGAAAAAGGAAAAGGAAATATTCCACGACTTCAAATGGGCTACTCAGGACAATGCTTTCCTTGTTAAGATCCTCACAGCATTCCATATGCAGAAAGGCAAAGACGCCATGTATTTTTTAACCCAGTTTTTATATTTATTTATTGATTTAGGTGCTTATTCATTTTTGTTATTGATGAATTAATGTTTTACATTTGACATTGACTAAGGATCTGACACCAGCGGACTCCAGTACCCCTATATGGTAATCTGCCTCTACAAAACCGATCCATTGACCTTTCCATCCATCCATCCATCCACCCATACATCTATCCATCCATTCATCCATACATCCATCCATCCATCCATCCATCCACCAGTCAACCAAGCTAAGTACAAAAGGAGATCTCTCCTTGAATTGTGAGGAGAAACAACGATGCATAGGTAGGTTGCAAAGGCCCAGTTTGGCTGAATAGGGCAGAGGGGCTGAACCAGGGAATGTGTTGGGGCGTGTGGGTTTGGGTGGGGTGAGCCGGAGACCCTGTGAGCTGGGTCACATTAGGGGCAGGCAGGGGGTGGAAGGGGTTGCGAACAGCTGTCACTGGAGAACCATCACAAGTGCTGGAGCTGGTGAGCAGGACACCTGGAAGAGAGGACAGACAAAGGAGAGAAGCAAAGTGCGGAGGAAAGGAGAGGGGACAGGATGGTGAGGACAGGAGAGGACAGGATTGGAGGGGACCTGAGAAACCTACCTGGACAAAGGCAGCATACAGACATCCAGGAAGGCCGGCAGGCATGCAGGCAGCTCTGGCCTGGGCTCCCTGGATCCCGGGCGCACCTCCACCTGTCTTCTCTTGGCTGCCAGCCCTGAGGTCCCTCGTCGGTCAGCACTGTCTTGCCATCCTTCCGTCCCTCTGTGCCAGGGCCCAGGCGTCTGGGCGCTGTTGCCTGACCTAGTGGCAGGGCAGTTGGGCTGCACAGTGCCAGTGTGGCCAGCACAGATTGCCAGGGGCTAGGACATCACAGAGGGCTCCTGTGGTTGCTAGGCCACGGGGACCCCGCCCATCCAGTTGACCAGCAGCCATGACCCCATGCTAAACTTGACTTGAGGGGTGGTGGCCAGCCACCAGAGACAGAGCCCCAGGCCAAAGCAGGTGCTGGTCGGCCGGGCCAAGGGGCTATGGGCGGATTGGTGTGTGTCTGGGCATGGGGCTGGCATCTGACAGTCCAGGGCGGGGGACCAAGGTCCGCCAGGCCCCTGTCCCACCATGTGCACTGACACACAGTCTTGCTGACTGACTGACAGTCCCCGCCCCAGAGATACCCACACCAAGTCCCTGGGTGCCCTGAGCTGCCCCTGAGGGTTGGTGGGTGCCTGCCTGGACACATGCCTCCGTAATGGAGGCCTCTATTAATCCCGTTGCCTACTGACAGCTGCCCTCCTGCCCCTCCTCCTCCTCCTCCTCCTCCTCCTCCTCTTCTTCCTCCTCCTCTTTCTCCTCTTCCTCCTCCTCTTCCTCCTCCTCCTCCTACACCCCCTCCTCCTCTTCCTCATCCTCAGCGGGACTCACTCAGGGCCCTTGGCCTAGGCAATCCAGGGCTGCTGCTCTGGCTTCTGCAGCTTCTATCCAGTGGGGGGGTGTAGGAATCTGTTCCTGTCAGTCCCTGATTCCTGGGACCTTCCATGCCTCCAGCTGCCCCCACTCTCTAGTCCTGACCCCTCCTCAAGGATGCCCCCTTTCCCCTTACCCTCTGTCCCGCAGCTCCCAACTAACATCCACTGTGTTCCTCCCTGCGCTACTTTACTGCCACCCTGCTTCTGCCCTTCAGCCCTGAGGGCCCAGGGCCAGCCCAGCTGCCATCTCACCATCCAGCACGGGGACCTGCCCTAACCCCCTGCCACCACACCCACACACACAGCCCTGCACACACTCCTGGTTCCCCTGCCTGCAGCCTGCCTCTCAAACAGTCTCCTTCTGCCCCCTAGCACCTTACAGCCTCTGCCACGGACCCCCACAGACACCTGGGCATGAGCAGTGCAGACATGCAAACAGCTCCCCTCGCCCCCACTCCAGTTGCTCCAAGGTTGGAAAGAGTCTTTTTTTCATGCTGTAGGGGAGGGAGTTGAGACAGTCCAATGTCCTGGGGAGCAAGAACTGCAAACAGTCCATCTACAATGTAACATTTGGGTCTCAGGCCGCCCAATCCCTAGTGTGCTGTGCAGACCTTTGACTGGCAAAAACACCCCATCTGAGCGTGAGATCTGGCTGGGCTAGTGGCTCTTTCTGTGGACTAAGAGACAGACAGACAGAGTTTTCAGGTTCAAAACCTATACTTCCCAGAAGATGGTCATTCACTTCGGTAAAAAAAAAAAAAAAAAAAAAGGCTTTCTATTTTTTTCCCCTGCCTGGGTAACCTGTCTCCTGCCTGTTTCAAAGTGAAAAAAGGGAAAAATCTTTTTTGGAGGGAAAAGGACCAAAATGCAGGCAGGTGGACTCCGTGGAAGGTGGATGGGGAGTTGCTCCTGCCCGGGCACTAGAGCCCCAGCTGCTGTTCCAGGTGCTCTCTGATAACAGAGATCTCCATGTGTCCTGTCATGACACTGTCTCCAGGACTGACCCTCAGGATAATGAGGATTCAAAACGAGGCAGGTGATACTGCCTTCAAAAGTAAATCCAGGGAGGTTTGGCGGTATGTCAGAGGGTTAAGGGCTTGTGGCGATCACGAATAGAGGGGACAGGTGGAAGGATTTGGGGTCTGGCCCCCAGACTGCCACCTGCAGGGGAGTCGCTTTACAGGGGGTGAAGCAGGTCTTTAGGAGCTCTATCTTTCTCTCCCACCCTGTATTTCCTCTGCTCTCTCCTTTTGTGTCTGTCAGATGCAAGGTCAGTAACAACAACAACAACAAAAACAATAACCACCACAGTGACCAAGCAACAAGGGCAGCGAAAGGGGAACAAATGGAGTGCAGGAGCTGTGGATTATTCGTGGTGTAGGCACTCAGCTGTGGCAATAACCTCTTGAGGCAATCAATCCATACATGAAGAAGTAATACAGGTAACAGAGACGTATATGTCCCTGTGTGTTTCCACTGAGATAATGTAAATGCACTTTTATTTACTTCTTCATTTATTTATTACCTTGCCACGAGAATTTTTTTTCATTGCTAAAAAAAAGTGTCCCATCAAGGGTACCAGGTGTGCCACACCCAGTTAAGCACTCATGTTACAATGCAGGAGGACTGGGCTTCAACACCCGGGTTCGCACCTGCCAGGGGAAATCTTTACAAGTGGTGCGGAAGTGCTGCAGTTGTCTCTCTCTGTGTCTCAAACTCTCTCTACCTCCCTTCCCTCTCAATTCCTGTCTATTTATTCCAGTGAATAATCAAGAAAATAGAAAGTAAAAAAAGAAAAAGGAAAAGGAAATATTCCACGACTTCAAATGGGCTACTCAGGACAATGCTTTCCTTGTTAAGATCCTCACAGCATTCCATATGCAGAAAGGCAAAGACGCCATGTATTTTTTAACCCAGTTTTTATATTTATTTATTGATTTAGGTGCTTATTCATTTTTGTTATTGATGAATTAATGTTTTACATTTGACATTGACTAAGGATCTGACACCAGCGGACTCCAGTACCCCTATATGGTAATCTGCCTCTACAAAACCGATCCATTGACCTTTCCATCCATCCATCCATCCATCCACGCATACATCTATCCATCCATTCATCCATACATCCATCCATCCATCCATCCATCCATCCATCCACCAGTCAACCAAGCTAAGTACAAAAGGAGATCTCTCCTTGAATGGTGAGGAGAAACAACGATGCATAGGTAGGTTGCAAAGGCCCAGTTTGGCTGAATAGGGCAGAGGGGCTGAACCAGGGAATGTGTTGGGGCGTGTGGGTTTGGGTGGGGTGAGCCGGAGACCCTGTGAGCTGGGTCACATTAGGGGCAGGCAGGGGGTGGAAGGGGTTGCGAACAGCTGTCACTGGAGAACCATCACAAGTGCTGGAGCTGGTGAGCAGGACACCTGGAAGAGAGGACAGACAAAGGAGAGAAGCAAAGTGCGGAGGAAAGGAGAGGGGACAGGATGGTGAGGACAGGAGAGGACAGGATTGGAGGGGACCTGAGAAACCTACCTGGACAAAGGCAGCATACAGACATCCAGGAAGGCCGGCAGGCATGCAGGCAGCTCTGGCCTGGGCTCCCTGAATCCCGGGCGCACCTCCACCTGTCTTCTCTTGGCTGCCAGCCCTGAGGTCCCTCGTCGGTCAGCACTGTCTTGCCATCCTTCCGTCCCTCTGTGCCAGGGCCCAGGCGTCTGGGCGCTGTTGCCTGACCTAGTGGCAGGGCAGTTGGGCTGCACAGTGCCAGTGTGGCCAGCACAGATTGCCAGGGGCTAGGACATCACAGAGGGCTCCTGTGGTTGCTAGGCCACGGGGACCCCGCCCATCCAGTTGACCAGCAGCCATGACCCCATGCTGAACTTGACTTGAGGGGTGGTGGCCAGCCACCAGAGACAGAGCCCCAGGCCAAAGCAGGTGCTGGTCGGCCGGGCCAAGGGGCTATGGGCGGATTGGTGTGTGTCTGGGCATGGGGCTGGCATCTGACAGTCCAGGGCGGGGGACCAAGGTCCGCCAGGCCCCTGTCCCACCATGTGCACTGACACACAGTCTTGCTGACTGACTGACAGTCCCCGCCCCAGAGATACCCACACCAAGTCCCTGGGTGCCCTGAGCTGCCCCTGAGGGTTGGTGGGTGCCTGCCTGGACACCTGCCTCCGTAATGGAGGCCTCTATTAATCCCGTTGCCTACTGACAGCTGCCCTCCTGCCCCTCCTCCTCCTCCTCCTCCTCCTCCTCTTCTTCCTCCTCCTCTTTCTCCTCTTCCTCCTCCTCTTCCTCCTCCTCCTCCTACACCCCCTCCTCCTCTTCCTCATCCTCAGCGGGACTCACTCAGGGCCCTTGGCCTAGGCAATCCAGGGCTGCTGCTCTGGCTTCTGCAGCTTCTATCCAGTGGGGGGGTGTAGGAATCTGTTCCTGTCAGTCCCTGATTCCTGGGACCTTCCATGCCTCCAGCTGCCCCCACTCTCTAGTCCTGACCCCTCCTCAAGGATGCCCCCTTTCCCCTTACCCTCTGTCCCGCAGCTCCCAACTAACATCTACTGTGTTCCTCCCTGCGCTACTTTACTGCCACCCTGCTTCTGCCCTTCAGCCCTGAGGGCCCAGGGCCAGCCCAGCTGCCATCTCACCATCCAGCACGGGGACCTGCCCTAACCCCCTGCCACCACACCCACACACACAGCCCTGCACACACTCCTGGTTCCCCTGCCTGCAGCCTGCCTCTCAAACAGTCTCCTTCTGCCCCCTAGCACCTTACAGCCTCTGCCACGGACCCCCACAGACACCTGGGCATGAGCAGTGCAGACATGCAAACAGCTCCCCTCGCCCCCACTCCAGTTGCTCCAAGGTTGGAAAGAGTCTTTTTTTCATGCTGTAGGGGAGGGAGTTGAGACAGTCCAATGTCCTGGGGAGCAAGAACTGCAAACAGTCCATCTACAATGTAACATTTGGGTCTCAGGCCGCCCAATCCCTAGTGTGCTGTGCAGACCTTTGACTGGCAAAAACACCCCATCTGAGCGTGAGATCTGGCTGGGCTAGTGGCTCTTTCTGTGGACTAAGAGACAGACAGACAGAGTTTTCAGGTTCAAAACCTATACTTCCCAGAAGATGGTCATTCACTTCGGTAAAAAAAAAAAAAAAAAAAAAAAAAAAAAGGCTTTTTATTTTTTTTCCCCTGCCTGGGTAACCTGTCTCCTGCCTGTTTCAAAGTTAAAAAAGGGAAAAATCTTTTTTGGAGGGAAAAGGACCAAAATGCAGGCAGGTGGACTCCGTGGAAGGTGGATGGGGAGTTGCTCCTGCCCGGGCACTAGAGCCCCAGCTGCTGTTCCAGGTGCTCTCTGATAACAGAGATCTCCATGTGTCCTGTCATGACACTGTCTCCAGGACTGACCCTCAGGATAATGAGGATTCAAAACGAGGCAGGTGATACTGCCTTCAAAAGTAAATCCAGGGAGGTTTGGCGGTATGTCAGAGGGTTAAGGGCTTGTGGCGATCACGAATAGAGGGGACAGGTGGAAGGATTTGGGGTCTGGCCCCCAGACTGCCACCTGCAGGGGAGTCGCTTTACAGGGGGTGAAGCAGGTCTTTAGGAGCTCTATCTTTCTCTCCCACCCTGTATTTCCTCTGCTCTCTCCTTTTGTGTCTGTCAGATGCAAGGTCAGTAACAACAACAACAACAAAAACAATAACCACCACAGTGACCAAGCAACAAGGGCAGCGAAAGGGGAACAAATGGAGTGCAGGAGCTGTGGATTATTCGTGGTGTAGGCACTCAGCTGTGGCAATAACCTCTTGAGGCAATCAATCCATACATGAAGAAGTAATACAGGTAACAGAGACGTATATGTCCCTGTGTGTTTCCACTGAGATAATGTAAATGCACTTTTATTTACTTCTGCATTTATTTATTACCTTGCCACGAGAATTTCTTTTCATTGCTAAATAAAAGTGTCCCATCAAGGGTACCAGGTGTGCCACACCCAGTTAAGCACTCATGTTACAATGCAGGAGGACTGGGCTTCAACACCCGGGTTCGCACCTGCCAGGGGAAATCTTTACAAGTGGTGCGGAAGTGCTGCAGTTGTCTCTCTCTGTGTCTCAAACTCTCTCTACCTCCCTTCCCTCTCAATTCCTGTCTATTTATTCCAGTGAATAATCAAGAAAATAGAAAGTAAAAAAAGAAAAAGGAAAAGGAAATATTCCACGACTTCAAATGGGCTACTCAGGACAATGCTTTCCTTGTTAAGATCCTCACAGCATTCCATATGCAGAAAGGCAAAGACGCCATGTATTTTTTAACCCAGTTTTTATATTTATTTATTGATTTAGGTGCTTATTCATTTTTATTATTGATGAATTAATGTTTTACATTTGACATTGACTAAGGATCTGACACCAGCGGACTCCAGTACCCCTATATGGTAATCTGCCACTACAAAACCGATCCATTGACCTTTCCATTCATCCATCCATCCACCCATACATCTATCCATCCATTCATCCATACATCCATCCATCCATCCATCCATCCATCCATCCACCAGTCAACCAAGCTAAGTACAAAAGGAGATCTCTCCTTGAATGGTGAGGAGAAACAACGATGCATAGGTAGGTTGCAAAGGCCCAGTTTGGCTGAATAGGGCAGAGGGGCTGAACCAGGGAATGTGTTGGGGCGTGTGGGTTTGGGTGGGGTGAGCCGGAGACCCTGTGAGCTGGGTCACATTAGGGGCAGGCAGGGGGTGGAAGGGGTTGCGAACAGCTGTCACTGGAGAACCATCACAAGTGCTGGAGCTGGTGAGCAGGACACCTGGAAGAGAGGACAGACAAAGGAGAGAAGCAAAGTGCGGAGGAAAGGAGAGGGGACAGGATGGTGAGGACAGGAGAGGACAGGATTGGAGGGGACCTGAGAAACCTACCTGGACAAAGGCAGCATACAGACATCCAGGAAGGCCGGCAGGCATGCAGGCAGCTCTGGCCTGGGCTCCCTGGATCCCGGGCGCACCTCCACCTGTCTTCTCTTGGCTGCCAGCCCTGAGGTCCCTCGTCGGTCAGCACTGTCTTGCCATCCTTCCGTCCCTCTGTGCCAGGGCCCAGGCGTCTGGGCGCTGTTGCCTGACCTAGTGGCAGGGCAGTTGGGCTGCCCAGTGCCAGTGTGGCCAGCACAGATTGCCAGGGGCTAGGACATCACAGAGGGCTCCTGTGGTTGCTAGGCCACGGGGACCCCGCCCATCCAGTTGACCAGCAGCCATGACCCCATGCTGAACTTGACTTGAGGGGTGGTGGCCAGCCACCAGAGACAGAGCCCCAGGCCAAAGCAGGTGCTGGTCGGCCGGGCCAAGGGGCTATGGGCGGATTGGTGTGTGTCTGGGCATGGGGCTGGCATCTGACAGTCCAGGGCGGGGGACCAAGGTCCGCCAGGCCCCTGTCCCACCATGTGCACTGACACACAGTCTTGCTGACTGACTGACAGTCCCCGCCCCAGAGATACCCACACCAAGTCCCTGGGTGCCCTGAGCTGCCCCTGAGGGTTGGTGGGTGCCTGCCTGGACACATGCCTCCGTAATGGAGGCCTCTATTAATCCCGTTGCCTACTGACAGCTGCCCTCCTGCCCCTCCTCCTCCTCCTCCTCCTCCTCCTCCTCTTCTTCCTCCTCCTCTTTCTCCTCTTCCTCCTCCTCTTCCTCCTCCTCCTCCTACACCCCCTCCTCCTCTTCCTCATCCTCAGCGGGACTCACTCAGGGCCCTTGGCCTAGGCAATCCAGGGCTGCTGCTCTGGCTTCTGCAGCTTCTATCCAGTGGGGGGGTGTAGGAATCTGTTCCTGTCAGTCCCTGATTCCTGGGACCTTCCATGCCTCCAGCTGCCCCCACTCTCTAGTCCTGACCCCTCCTCAAGGATGCCCCCTTTCCCCTTACCCTCTGTCCCGCAGCTCCCAACTAACATCTACTGTGTTCCTCCCTGCGCTACTTTACTGCCACCCTGCTTCTGCCCTTCAGCCCTGAGGGCCCAGGGCCAGCCCAGCTGCCATCTCACCATCCAGCACGGGGACCTGCCCTAACCCCCTGCCACCACACCCACACACACAGCCCTGCACACACTCCTGGTTCCCCTGCCTGCAGCCTGCCTCTCAAACAGTCTCCTTCTGCCCCCTAGCACCTTACAGCCTCTGCCACGGACCCCCACAGACACCTGGGCATGAGCAGTGCAGACATGCAAACAGCTCCCCTCGCCCCCACTCCAGTTGCTCCAAGGTTGGAAAGAGTCTTTTTTTCATGCTGTAGGGGAGGGAGTTGAGACAGTCCAATGTCCTGGGGAGCAAGAACTGCAAACAGTCCATCTACAATGTAACATTTGGGTCTCAGGCCGCCCAATCCCTAGTGTGCTGTGCAGACCTTTGACTGGCAAAAACACCCCATCGGAGCGTGAGATCTGGCTGGGCTAGTGGCTCTTTCTGTGGACTAAGAGACAGACAGACAGAGTTTTCAGGTTCAAAACCTATACTTCCCAGAAGATGGTCATTCACTTCGGTAAAAAAAAAAAAAAAAAAAAAAAAAAAAGGCTTTTTATTTTTTTTCCCCTGCCTGGGTAACCTGTCTCCTGCCTGTTTCAGTTAAAAAAGGGAAAAATCTTTTTTGGAGGGAAAAGGACCAAAATGCAGGCAGGTGGACTCCGTGGAAGGTGGATGGGGAGTTGCTCCTGCCCGGGCACTAGAGCCCCAGCTGCTGTTCCAGGTGCTCTCTGATAACAGAGATCTCCATGTGTCCTGTCATGACACTGTCTCCAGGACTGACCCTCAGGATAATGAGGATTCAAAACGAGGCAGGTGATACTGCCTTCAAAAGTAAATCCAGGGAGGTTTGGCGGTATGTCAGAGGGTTAAGGGCTTGTGGCGATCACAAATAGAGGGGACAGGTGGAAGGATTTGGGGTCTGGCCCCCAGACTGCCACCTGCAGGGGAGTCGCTTTACAGGGGGTGAAGCAGGTCTTTAGGAGCTCTATCTTTCTCTCCCACCCTGTATTTCCTCTGCTCTCTCCTTTTGTGTCTGTCAGATGCAAGGTCAGTAACAACAACAACAACAAAAACAATAACCACCACAGTGACCAAGCAACAAGGGCAGCGAAAGGGGAACAAATGGAGTGCAGGAGCTGTGGATTATTCGTGGTGTAGGCACTCAGCTGTGGCAATAACCTCTTGAGGCAATCAATCCATACATGAAGAAGTAATACAGGTAACAGAGACGTATATGTCCCTGTGTGTTTCCACTGAGATAATGTAAATGCACTTTTATTTACTTCTTCATTTATTTATTACCTTGCCACGAGAATTTCTTTTCATTGCTAAAAAAAAGTGTCCCATCAAGGGTACCAGGTGTGCCACACCCAGTTAAGCACTCATGTTACAATGCAGGAGGACTGGGCTTCAACACCCGGGTTCGCACCTGCCAGGGGAAATCTTTACAAGTGGTGCGGAAGTGCTGCAGTTGTCTCTCTCTGTGTCTCAAACTCTCTCTACCTCCCTTCCCTCTCAATTCCTGTCTATTTATTCCAGTGAATAATCAAGAAAATAGAAAGTAAAAAAAGAAAAAGGAAAAGGAAATATTCCACGACTTCAAATGGGCTACTCAGGACAATGCTTTCCTTGTTAAGATCCTCACAGCATTCCATATGCAGAAAGGCAAAGACGCCATGTATTTTTTAACCCAGTTTTTATATTTATTTATTGATTTAGGTGCTTATTCATTTTTATTATTGATGAATTAATGTTTTACATTTGACATTGACTAAGGATCTGACACCAGCGGACTCCAGTACCCCTATATGGTAATCTGCCACTACAAAACCGATCCATTGACCTTTCCATTCATCCATCCATCCACCCATACATCTATCCATCCATTCATCCATACATCCATCCATCCATCCATCCATCCATCCATCCACCAGTCAACCAAGCTAAGTACAAAAGGAGATCTCTCCTTGAATGGTGAGGAGAAACAACGATGCATAGGTAGGTTGCAAAGGCCCAGTTTGGCTGAATAGGGCAGAGGGGCTGAACCAGGGAATGTGTTGGGGCGTGTGGGTTTGGGTGGGGTGAGCCGGAGACCCTGTGAGCTGGGTCACATTAGGGGCAGGCAGGGGGTGGAAGGGGTTGCGAACAGCTGTCACTGGAGAACCATCACAAGTGCTGGAGCTGGTGAGCAGGACACCTGGAAGAGAGGACAGACAAAGGAGAGAAGCAAAGTGCGGAGGAAAGGAGAGGGGACAGGATGGTGAGGACAGGAGAGGACAGGATTGGAGGGGACCTGAGAAACCTACCTGGACAAAGGCAGCATACAGACATCCAGGAAGGCCGGCAGGCATGCAGGCAGCTCTGGCCTGGGCTCCCTGGATCCCGGGCGCACCTCCACCTGTCTTCTCTTGGCTGCCAGCCCTGAGGTCCCTCGTCGGTCAGCACTGTCTTGCCATCCTTCCGTCCCTCTGTGCCAGGGCCCAGGCGTCTGGGCGCTGTTGCCTGACCTAGTGGCAGGGCAGTTGGGCTGCCCAGTGCCAGTGTGGCCAGCACAGATTGCCAGGGGCTAGGACATCACAGAGGGCTCCTGTGGTTGCTAGGCCACGGGGACCCCGCCCATCCAGTTGACCAGCAGCCATGACCCCATGCTGAACTTGACTTGAGGGGTGGTGGCCAGCCACCAGAGACAGAGCCCCAGGCCAAAGCAGGTGCTGGTCGGCCGGGCCAAGGGGCTATGGGCGGATTGGTGTGTGTCTGGGCATGGGGCTGGCATCTGACAGTCCAGGGCGGGGGACCAAGGTCCGCCAGGCCCCTGTCCCACCATGTGCACTGACACACAGTCTTGCTGACTGACTGACAGTCCCCGCCCCAGAGATACCCACACCAAGTCCCTGGGTGCCCTGAGCTGCCCCTGAGGGTTGGTGGGTGCCTGCCTGGACACATGCCTCTGTAATGGAGGCCTCTATTAATCCCGTTGCCTACTGACAGCTGCCCTCCTGCCCCTCCTCCTCCTCCTCCTCCTCCTCCTCCTCTTCTTCCTCCTCCTCTTTCTCCTCTTCCTCCTCCTCTTCCTCCTCCTCCTCCTACACCCCCTCCTCCTCTTCCTCATCCTCAGCGGGACTCACTCAGGGCCCTTGGCCTAGGCAATCCAGGGCTGCTGGTCTGGCTTCTGCAGCTTCTATCCAGTGGGGGGGTGTAGGAATCTGTTCCTGTCAGTCCCTGATTCCTGGGACCTTCCATGCCTCCAGCTGCCCCCACTCTCTAGTCCTGACCCCTCCTCAAGGATGCCCCCTTTCCCCTTACCCTCTGTCCCGCAGCTCCCAACTAACATCTACTGTGTTCCTCCCTGCGCTACTTTACTGCCACCCTGCTTCTGCCCTTCAGCCCTGAGGGCCCAGGGCCAGCCCAGCTGCCATCTCACCATCCAGCACGGGGACCTGCCCTAACCCCCTGCCACCACACCCACACACACAGCCCTGCACACACTCCTGGTTCCCCTGCCTGCAGCCTGCCTCTCAAACAGTCTCCTTCTGCCCCCTAGCACCTTACAGCCTCTGCCACGGACCCCCACAGACACCTGGGCATGAGCAGTGCAGACATGCAAACAGCTCCCCTCGCCCCCACTCCAGTTGCTCCAAGGTTGGAAAGAGTCTTTTTTTCATGCTGTAGGGGAGGGAGTTGAGACAGTCCAATGTCCTGGGGAGCAAGAACTGCAAACAGTCCATCTACAATGTAACATTTGGGTCTCAGGCCGCCCAATCCCTAGTGTGCTGTGCAGACCTTTGACTGGCAAAAACACCCCATCTGAGCGTGAGATCTGGCTGGGCTAGTGGCTCTTTCTGTGGACTAAGAGACAGACAGACAGAGTTTTCAGGTTCAAAACCTATACTTCCCAGAAGATGGTCATTCACTTCGGTAAAAAAAAAAAAAAAAAAAAAAAAAAAAAAGGCTTTTTATTTTTTTTCCCCTGCCTGGGTAACCTGTCTCCTGCCTGTTTCAAAGTTAAAAAAGGGAAAAATCTTTTTTGGAGGGAAAAGGACCAAAATGCAGGCAGGTGGACTCCGTGGAAGGTGGATGGGGAGTTGCTCCTGCCCGGGCACTAGAGCCCCAGCTGCTGTTCCAGGTGCTCTCTGATAACAGAGATCTCCATGTGTCCTGTCATGACACTGTCTCCAGGACTGACCCTCAGGATAATGAGGATTCAAAACGAGGCAGGTGATACTGCCTTCAAAAGTAAATCCAGGGAGGTTTGGCGGTATGTCAGAGGGTTAAGGGCTTGTGGCGATCACGAATAGAGGGGACAGGTGGAAGGATTTGGGGTCTGGCCCCCAGACTGCCACCTGCAGGGGAGTCGCTTTACAGGGGGTGAAGCAGGTCTTTAGGAGCTCTATCTTTCTCTCCCACCCTGTATTTCCTCTGCTCTCTCCTTTTGTGTCTGTCAGATGCAAGGTCAGTAACAACAACAACAACAAAAACAATAACCACCACAGTGACCAAGCAACAAGGGCAGCGAAAGGGGAACAAATGGAGTGCAGGAGCTGTGGATTATTCGTGGTGTAGGCACTCAGCTGTGGCAATAACCTCTTGAGGCAATCAATCCATACATGAAGAAGTAATACAGGTAACAGAGACGTATATGTCCCTGTGTGTTTCCACTGAGATAATGTAAATGCACTTTTATTTACTTCTTCATTTATTTATTACCTTGCCACGAGAATTTCTTTTCATTGCTAAAAAAAAGTGTCCCATCAAGGGTACCAGGTGTGCCACACCCAGTTAAGCACTCATGTTACAATGCAGGAGGACTGGGCTTCAACACCCGGGTTCGCACCTGCCAGGGGAAATCTTTACAAGTGGTGCGGAAGTGCTGCAGTTGTCTCTCTCTGTGTCTCAAACTCTCTCTACCTCCCTTCCCTCTCAATTCCTGTCTATTTATTCCAGTGAATAATCAAGAAAATAGAAAGTAAAAAAAGAAAAAGGAAAAGGAAATATTCCACGACTTCAAATGGGCTACTCAGGACAATGCTTTCCTTGTTAAGATCCTCACAGCATTCCATATGCAGAAAGGCAAAGACGCCATGTATTTTTTAACCCAGTTTTTATATTTATTTATTGATTTAGGTGCTTATTCATTTTTATTATTGATGAATTAATGTTTTACATTTGACATTGACTAAGGATCTGACACCAGCGGACTCCAGTACCCCTATATGGTAATCTGCCACTACAAAACCGATCCATTGACCTTTCCATTCATCCATCCATCCACCCATACATCTATCCATCCATTCATCCATACATCCATCCATCCATCCATCCATCCATCCATCCACCAGTCAACCAAGCTAAGTACAAAAGGAGATCTCTCCTTGAATGGTGAGGAGAAACAACGATGCATAGGTAGGTTGCAAAGGCCCAGTTTGGCTGAATAGGGCAGAGGGGCTGAACCAGGGAATGTGTTGGGGCGTGTGGGTTTGGGTGGGGTGAGCCGGAGACCCTGTGAGCTGGGTCACATTAGGGGCAGGCAGGGGGTGGAAGGGGTTGCGAACAGCTGTCACTGGAGAACCATCACAAGTGCTGGAGCTGGTGAGCAGGACACCTGGAAGAGAGGACAGACAAAGGAGAGAAGCAAAGTGCGGAGGAAAGGAGAGGGGACAGGATGGTGAGGACAGGAGAGGACAGGATTGGAGGGGACCTGAGAAACCTACCTGGACAAAGGCAGCATACAGACATCCAGGAAGGCCGGCAGGCATGCAGGCAGCTCTGGCCTGGGCTCCCTGGATCCCGGGCGCACCTCCACCTGTCTTCTCTTGGCTGCTAGCCCTGAGGTCCCTCGTCGGTCAGCACTGTCTTGCCATCCTTCCGTCCCTCTGTGCCAGGGCCCAGGCGTCTGGGCGCTGTTGCCTGACCTAGTGGCAGGGCAGTTGGGCTGCCCAGTGCCAGTGTGGCCAGCACAGATTGCCAGGGGCTAGGACATCACAGAGGGCTCCTGTGGTTGCTAGGCCACGGGGACCCCGCCCATCCAGTTGACCAGCAGCCATGACCCCATGCTGAACTTGACTTGAGGGGTGGTGGCCAGCCACCAGAGACAGAGCCCCAGGCCAAAGCAGGTGCTGGTCGGCCGGGCCAAGGGGCTATGGGCGGATTGGTGTGTGTCTGGGCATGGGGCTGGCATCTGACAGTCCAGGGCGGGGGACCAAGGTCCGCCAGGCCCCTGTCCCACCATGTGCACTGACACACAGTCTTGCTGACTGACTGACAGTCCCCGCCCCAGAGATACCCACACCAAGTCCCTGGGTGCCCTGAGCTGCCCCTGAGGGTTGGTGGGTGCCTGCCTGGACACATGCCTCCGTAATGGAGGCCTCTATTAATCCCGTTGCCTACTGACAGCTGCCCTCCTGCCCCTCCTCCTCCTCCTCCTCCTCCTCCTCCTCCTCTTCTTCCTCCTCCTCTTTCTCCTCTTCCTCCTCCTCTTCCTCCTCCTCCTCCTACACCCCCTCCTCCTCTTCCTCATCCTCAGCGGGACTCACTCAGGGCCCTTGGCCTAGGCAATCCAGGGCTGCTGCTCTGGCTTCTGCAGCTTCTATCCAGTGGGGGGGTGTAGGAATCTGTTCCTGTCAGTCCCTGATTCCTGGGACCTTCCATGCCTCCAGCTGCCCCCACTCTCTAGTCCTGACCCCTCCTCAAGGATGCCCCCTTTCCCCTTACCCTCTGTCCCGCAGCTCCCAACTAACATCTACTGTGTTCCTCCCTGCGCTACTTTACTGCCACCCTGCTTCTGCCCTTCAGCCCTGAGGGCCCAGGGCCAGCCCAGCTGCCATCTCACCATCCAGCACGGGGACCTGCCCTAACCCCCTGCCACCACACCCACACACACAGCCCTGCACACACTCCTGGTTCCCCTGCCTGCAGCCTGCCTCTCAAACAGTCTCCTTCTGCCCCCTAGCACCTTACAGCCTCTGCCACGGACCCCCACAGACACCTGGGCATGAGCAGTGCAGACATGCAAACAGCTCCCCT
Organism: Erinaceus europaeus; assembly: GCF_950295315.1. Classification (NCBI taxonomy): domain Eukaryota; kingdom Metazoa; phylum Chordata; class Mammalia; order Eulipotyphla; family Erinaceidae; genus Erinaceus; species Erinaceus europaeus. Next base: position 1,633,092 of record NW_026647147.1, on the reverse strand, counting down.
CGCCCCCACTCCAGTTGCTCCAAGGTTGGAAAGAGTCTTTTTTTCATGCTGTAGGGGAGGGAGTTGAGACAGTCCAATGTCCTGGGGAGCAAGAACTGCAAACAGTCCATCTACAATGTAACATTTGGGTCTCAGGCCGCCCAATCCCTAGTGTGCTGTGCAGACCTTTGACTGGCAAAAACACCCCATCGGAGCGTGAGATCTGGCTGGGCTAGTGGCTCTTTCTGTGGACTAAGAGACAGACAGACAGAGTTTTCAGGTTCAAAACCTATACTTCCCAGAAGATGGTCATTCACTTCGGTAAAAAAAAAAAAAAAAAAAAAAAAAAAAAAGGCTTTTTATTTTTTTTCCCCTGCCTGGGTAACCTGTCTCCTGCCTGTTTCAGTTAAAAAAGGGAAAAATCTTTTTTGGAGGGAAAAGGACCAAAATGCAGGCAGGTGGACTCCGTGGAAGGTGGATGGGGAGTTGCTCCTGCCCGGGCACTAGAGCCCCAGCTGCTGTTCCAGGTGCTCTCTGATAACAGAGATCTCCATGTGTCCTGTCATGACACTGTCTCCAGGACTGACCCTCAGGATAATGAGGATTCAAAACGAGGCAGGTGATACTGCCTTCAAAAGTAAATCCAGGGAGGTTTGGCGGTATGTCAGAGGGTTAAGGGCTTGTGGCGATCACAAATAGAGGGGACAGGTGGAAGGATTTGGGGTCTGGCCCCCAGACTGCCACCTGCAGGGGAGTCGCTTTACAGGGGGTGAAGCAGGTCTTTAGGAGCTCTATCTTTCTCTCCCACCCTGTATTTCCTCTGCTCTCTCCTTTTGTGTCTGTCAGATGCAAGGTCAGTAACAACAACAACAACAAAAACAATAACCACCACAGTGACCAAGCAACAAGGGCAGCGAAAGGGGAACAAATGGAGTGCAGGAGCTGTGGATTATTCGTGGTGTAGGCACTCAGCTGTGGCAATAACCTCTTGAGGCAATCAATCCATACATGAAGAAGTAATACAGGTAACAGAGACGTATATGTCCCTGTGTGTTTCCACTGAGATAATGTAAATGCACTTTTATTTACTTCTTCATTTATTTATTACCTTGCCACGAGAATTTCTTTTCATTGCTAAAAAAAAGTGTCCCATCAAGGGTACCAGGTGTGCCACACCCAGTTAAGCACTCATGTTACAATGCAGGAGGACTGGGCTTCAACACCCGGGTTCGCACCTGCCAGGGGAAATCTTTACAAGTGGTGCGGAAGTGCTGCAGTTGTCTCTCTCTGTGTCTCAAACTCTCTCTACCTCCCTTCCCTCTCAATTCCTGTCTATTTATTCCAGTGAATAATCAAGAAAATAGAAAGTAAAAAAAGAAAAAGGAAAAGGAAATATTCCACGACTTCAAATGGGCTACTCAGGACAATGCTTTCCTTGTTAAGATCCTCACAGCATTCCATATGCAGAAAGGCAAAGACGCCATGTATTTTTTAACCCAGTTTTTATATTTATTTATTGATTTAGGTGCTTATTCATTTTTGTTATTGATGAATTAATGTTTTACATTTGACATTGACTAAGGATCTGACACCAGCGGACTCCAGTACCCCTATATGGTAATCTGCCTCTACAAAACCGATCCATTGACCTTTCCATCCATCCATCCATCCATCCACCCATACATCTATCCATCCATTCATCCATACATCCATCCATCCATCCATCCACCAGTCAACCAAGCTAAGCACAAAAGGAGATCTCTCCTTGAATGGTGAGGAGAAACAACGATGCATAGGTAGGTTGCAAAGGCCCAGTTTGGCTGAATAGGGCAGAGGGGCTGAACCAGGGAATGTGTTGGGGCGTGTGGGTTTGGGTGGGGTGAGCCGGAGACCCTGTGAGCTGGGTCACATTAGGGGCAGGCAGGGGGTGGAAGGGGTTGCGAACAGCTGTCACTGGAGAACCATCACAAGTGCTGGAGCTGGTGAGCAGGACACCTGGAAGAGAGGACAGACAAAGGAGAGAAGCAAAGTGCGGAGGAAAGGAGAGGGGACAGGATGGTGAGGACAGGAGAGGACAGGATTGGAGGGGACCTGAGAAACCTACCTGGACAAAGGCAGCATACAGACATCCAGGAAGGCCGGCAGGCATGCAGGCAGCTCTGGCCTGGGCTCCCTGGATCCCGGGCGCACCTCCACCTGTCTTCTCTTGGCTGCTAGCCCTGAGGTCCCTCGTCGGTCAGCACTGTCTTGCCATCCTTCCGTCCCTCTGTGCCAGGGCCCAGGCGTCTGGGCGCTGTTGCCTGACCTAGTGGCAGGGCAGTTGGGCTGCCCAGTGCCAGTGTGGCCAGCACAGATTGCCAGGGGCTAGGACATCACAGAGGGCTCCTGTGGTTGCTAGGCCACGGGGACCCCGCCCATCCAGTTGACCAGCAGCCATGACCCCATGCTGAACTTGACTTGAGGGGTGGTGGCCAGCCACCAGAGACAGAGCCCCAGGCCAAAGCAGGTGCTGGTCGGCCGGGCCAAGGGGCTATGGGCGGATTGGTGTGTGTCTGGGCATGGGGCTGGCATCTGACAGTCCAGGGCGGGGGACCAAGGTCCGCCAGGCCCCTGTCCCACCATGTGCACTGACACACAGTCTTGCTGACTGACTGACAGTCCCCGCCCCAGAGATACCCACACCAAGTCCCTGGGTGCCCTGAGCTGCCCCTGAGGGTTGGTGGGTGCCTGCCTGGACACATGCCTCCGTAATGGAGGCCTCTATTAATCCCGTTGCCTACTGACAGCTGCCCTCCTGCCCCTCCTCCTCCTCCTCCTCCTCCTCTTCTTCCTCCTCCTCTTTCTCCTCTTCCTCCTCCTCTTCCTCCTCCTCCTCCTACACCCCCTCCTCCTCTTCCTCATCCTCAGCGGGACTCACTCAGGGCCCTTGGCCTAGGCAATCCAGGGCTGCTGCTCTGGCTTCTGCAGCTTCTATCCAGTGGGGGGGTGTAGGAATCTGTTCCTGTCAGTCCCTGATTCCTGGGACCTTCCATGCCTCCAGCTGCCCCCACTCTCTAGTCCTGACCCCTCCTCAAGGATGCCCCCTTTCCCCTTACCCTCTGTCCCGCAGCTCCCAACTAACATCTACTGTGTTCCTCCCTGCGCTACTTTACTGCCACCCTGCTTCTGCCCTTCAGCCCTGAGGGCCCAGGGCCAGCCCAGCTGCCATCTCACCATCCAGCACGGGGACCTGCCCTAACCCCCTGCCACCACACCCACACACACAGCCCTGCACACACTCCTGGTTCCCCTGCCTGCAGCCTGCCTCTCAAACAGTCTCCTTCTGCCCCCTAGCACCTTACAGCCTCTGCCACGGACCCCCACAGACACCTGGGCATGAGCAGTGCAGACATGCAAACAGCTCCCCTCGCCCCCACTCCAGTTGCTCCAAGGTTGGAAAGAGTCTTTTTTTCATGCTGTAGGGGAGGGAGTTGAGACAGTCCAATGTCCTGGGGAGCAAGAACTGCAAACAGTCCATCTACAATGTAACATTTGGGTCTCAGGCCGCCCAATCCCTAGTGTGCTGTGCAGACCTTTGACTGGCAAAAACACCCCATCGGAGCGTGAGATCTGGCTGGGCTAGTGGCTCTTTCTGTGGACTAAGAGACAGACAGACAGAGTTTTCAGGTTCAAAACCTATACTTCCCAGAAGATGGTCATTCACTTCGGTAAAAAAAAAAAAAAAAAAAAAAAAAAAGGCTTTTTATTTTTTTTCCCCTGCCTGGGTAACCTGTCTCCTGCCTGTTTCAGTTAAAAAAGGGAAAAATCTTTTTTGGAGGGAAAAGGACCAAAATGCAGGCAGGTGGACTCCGTGGAAGGTGGATGGGGAGTTGCTCCTGCCCGGGCACTAGAGCCCCAGCTGCTGTTCCAGGTGCTCTCTGATAACAGAGATCTCCATGTGTCCTGTCATGACACTGTCTCCAGGACTGACCCTCAGGATAATGAGGATTCAAAACGAGGCAGGTGATACTGCCTTCAAAAGTAAATCCAGGGAGGTTTGGCGGTATGTCAGAGGGTTAAGGGCTTGTGGCGATCACAAATAGAGGGGACAGGTGGAAGGATTTGGGGTCTGGCCCCCAGACTGCCACCTGCAGGGGAGTCGCTTTACAGGGGGTGAAGCAGGTCTTTAGGAGCTCTATCTTTCTCTCCCACCCTGTATTTCCTCTGCTCTCTCCTTTTGTGTCTGTCAGATGCAAGGTCAGTAACAACAACAACAACAAAAACAATAACCACCACAGTGACCAAGCAACAAGGGCAGCGAAAGGGGAACAAATGGAGTGCAGGAGCTGTGGATTATTCGTGGTGTAGGCACTCAGCTGTGGCAATAACCTCTTGAGGCAATCAATCCATACATGAAGAAGTAATACAGGTAACAGAGACGTATATGTCCCTGTGTGTTTCCACTGAGATAATGTAAATGCACTTTTATTTACTTCTTCATTTATTTATTACCTTGCCACGAGAATTTCTTTTCATTGCTAAAAAAAAGTGTCCCATCAAGGGTACCAGGTGTGCCACACCCAGTTAAGCACTCATGTTACAATGCAGGAGGACTGGGCTTCAACACCCGGGTTCGCACCTGCCAGGGGAAATCTTTACAAGTGGTGCGGAAGTGCTGCAGTTGTCTCTCTCTGTGTCTCAAACTCTCTCTACCTCCCTTCCCTCTCAATTCCTGTCTATTTATTCCAGTGAATAATCAAGAAAATAGAAAGTAAAAAAAGAAAAAGGAAAAGGAAATATTCCACGACTTCAAATGGGCTACTCAGGACAATGCTTTCCTTGTTAAGATCCTCACAGCATTCCATATGCAGAAAGGCAAAGACGCCATGTATTTTTTAACCCAGTTTTTATATTTATTTATTGATTTAGGTGCTTATTCATTTTTGTTATTGATGAATTAATGTTTTACATTTGACATTGACTAAGGATCTGACACCAGCGGACTCCAGTACCCCTATATGGTAATCTGCCTCTACAAAACCGATCCATTGACCTTTCCATCCATCCATCCATCCATCCACCCATACATCTATCCATCCATTCATCCATACATCCATCCATCCATCCATCCACCAGTCAACCAAGCTAAGTACAAAAGGAGATCTCTCCTTGAATGGTGAGGAGAAACAACGATGCATAGGTAGGTTGCAAAGGCCCAGTTTGGCTGAATAGGGCAGAGGGGCTGAACCAGGGAATGTGTTGGGGCGTGTGGGTTTGGGTGGGGTGAGCCGGAGACCCTGTGAGCTGGGTCACATTAGGGGCAGGCAGGGGGTGGAAGGGGTTGCGAACAGCTGTCACTGGAGAACCATCACAAGTGCTGGAGCTGGTGAGCAGGACACCTGGAAGAGAGGACAGACAAAGGAGAGAAGCAAAGTGCGGAGGAAAGGAGAGGGGACAGGATGGTGAGGACAGGAGAGGACAGGATTGGAGGGGACCTGAGAAACCTACCTGGACAAAGGCAGCATACAGACATCCAGGAAGGCCGGCAGGCATGCAGGCAGCTCTGGCCTGGGCTCCCTGGATCCCGGGCGCACCTCCACCTGTCTTCTCTTGGCTGCCAGCCCTGAGGTCCCTCGTCGGTCAGCACTGTCTTGCCATCCTTCCGTCCCTCTGTGCCAGGGCCCAGGCGTCTGGGCGCTGTTGCCTGACCTAGTGGCAGGGCAGTTGGGCTGCCCAGTGCCAGTGTGGCCAGCACAGATTGCCAGGGGCTAGGACATCACAGAGGGCTCCTGTGGTTGCTAGGCCACGGGGACCCCGCCCATCCAGTTGACCAGCAGCCATGACCCCATGCTGAACTTGACTTGAGGGGTGGTGGCCAGCCACCAGAGACAGAGCCCCAGGCCAAAGCAGGTGCTGGTCGGCCGGGCCAAGGGGCTATGGGCGGATTGGTGTGTGTCTGGGCATGGGGCTGGCATCTGACAGTCCAGGGCGGGGGACCAAGGTCCGCCAGGCCCCTGTCCCACCATGTGCACTGACACACAGTCTTGCTGACTGACTGACAGTCCCCGCCCCAGAGATACCCACACCAAGTCCCTGGGTGCCCTGAGCTGCCCCTGAGGGTTGGTGGGTGCCTGCCTGGACACATGCCTCCGTAATGGAGGCCTCTATTAATCCCGTTGCCTACTGACAGCTGCCCTCCTGCCCCTCCTCCTCCTCCTCCTCCTCCTCCTCCTCCTCCTCCTCTTCTTCCTCCTCCTCTTTCTCCTCTTCCTCCTCCTTTCCTCCTCCTCCACCTACACCCCCTCCTCCTCTTCCTCATCCTCAGCGGGACTCACTCAGGGCCCTTGGCCTAGGCAATCCAGGGCTGCTGCTCTGGCTTCTGCAGCTTCTATCCAGTGGGGGGGTGTAGGAATCTGTTCCTGTCAGTCCCTGATTCCTGGGACCTTCCATGCCTCCAGCTGCCCCCACTCTCTAGTCCTGACCCCTCCTCAAGGATGCCCCCTTTCCCCTTACCCTCTGTCCCGCAGCTCCCAACTAACATCTACTGTGTTCCTCCCTGCGCTACTTTACTGCCACCCTGCTTCTGCCCTTCAGCCCTGAGGGCCCAGGGCCAGCCCAGCTGCCATCTCACCATCCAGCACGGGGACCTGCCCTAACCCCCTGCCACCACACCCACACACACAGCCCTGCACACACTCCTGGTTCCCCTGCCTGCAGCCTGCCTCTCAAACAGTCTCCTTCTGCCCCCTAGCACCTTACAGCCTCTGCCACGGACCCCCACAGACACCTGGGCATGAGCAGTGCAGACATGCAAACAGCTCCCCTCGCCCCCACTCCAGTTGCTCCAAGGTTGGAAAGAGTCTTTTTTTCATGCTGTAGGGGAGGGAGTTGAGACAGTCCAATGTCCTGGGGAGCAAGAACTGCAAACAGTCCATCTACAATGTAACATTTGGGTCTCAGGCCGCCCAATCCCTAGTGTGCTGTGCAGACCTTTGACTGGCAAAAACACCCCATCGGAGCGTGAGATCTGGCTGGGCTAGTGGCTCTTTCTGTGGACTAAGAGACAGACAGACAGAGTTTTCAGGTTCAAAACCTATACTTCCCAGAAGATGGTCATTCACTTCGGTAAAAAAAAAAAAAAAAAAAAAAAAGGCTTTTTATTTTTTTTCCCCTGCCTGGGTAACCTGTCTCCTGCCTGTTTCAAAGTTAAAAAAGGGAAAAATCTTTTTTGGAGGGAAAAGGACCAAAATGCAGGCAGGTGGACTCCGTGGAAGGTGGATGGGGAGTTGCTCCTGCCCGGGCACTAGAGCCCCAGCTGCTGTTCCAGGTGCTCTCTGATAACAGAGATCTCCATGTGTCCTGTCATGACACTGTCTCCAGGACTGACCCTCAGGATAATGAGGATTCAAAACGAGGCAGGTGATACTGCCTTCAAAAGTAAATCCAGGGAGGTTTGGCGGTATGTCAGAGGGTTAAGGGCTTGTGGCGATCACAAATAGAGGGGACAGGTGGAAGGATTTGGGGTCTGGCCCCCAGACTGCCACCTGCAGGGGAGTCGCTTTACAGGGGGTGAAGCAGGTCTTTAGGAGCTCTATCTTTCTCTCCCACCCTGTATTTCCTCTGCTCTCTCCTTTTGTGTCTGTCAGATGCAAGGTCAGTAACAACAACAACAACAAAAACAATAACCACCACAGTGACCAAGCAACAAGGGCAGCGAAAGGGGAACAAATGGAGTGCAGGAGCTGTGGATTATTCGTGGTGTAGGCACTCAGCTGTGGCAATAACCTCTTGAGGCAATCAATCCATACATGAAGAAGTAATACAGGTAACAGAGACGTATATGTCCCTGTGTGTTTCCACTGAGATAATGTAAATGCACTTTTATTTACTTCTTCATTTATTTATTACCTTGCCACGAGAATTTCTTTTCATTGCTAAAAAAAAGTGTCCCATCAAGGGTACCAGGTGTGCCACACCCAGTTAAGCACTCATGTTACAATGCAGGAGGACTGGGCTTCAACACCCGGGTTCGCACCTGCCAGGGGAAATCTTTACAAGTGGTGCGGAAGTGCTGCAGTTGTCTCTCTCTGTGTCTCAAACTCTCTCTACCTCCCTTCCCTCTCAATTCCTGTCTATTTATTCCAGTGAATAATCAAGAAAATAGAAAGTAAAAAAAGAAAAAGGAAAAGGAAATATTCCACGACTTCAAATGGGCTACTCAGGACAATGCTTTCCTTGTTAAGATCCTCACAGCATTCCATATGCAGAAAGGCAAAGACGCCATGTATTTTTTAACCCAGTTTTTATATTTATTTATTGATTTAGGTGCTTATTCATTTTTGTTATTGATGAATTAATGTTTTACATTTGACATTGACTAAGGATCTGACACCAGCGGACTCCAGTACCCCTATATGGTAATCTGCCTCTACAAAACCGATCCATTGACCTTTCCATCCATCCATCCACCCATACATCTATCCATCCATTCATCCATACATCCATGCATCCATCCATCCATCCATCCATCCATCCATCCATCCATCCATCCATCCACCAGTCAACCAAGCTAAGCACAAAAGGAGATCTCTCCTTGAATGGTGAGGAGAAACAACGATGCATAGGTAGGTTGCAAAGGCCCAGTTTGGCTGAATAGGGCAGAGGGGCTGAAGCAGGGAATGTGTTGGGGCGTGTGGGTTTGGGTGGGCTGAGCCGGAGACCCTGTGAGCTGGGTCACATTAGGGGCAGGCAGGGGGTGGAAGTGGTTGCGAACAGCTGTCACTGGAGAACCATCACAAGTGCTGGAGCTGGTGAGCAGGACACCTGGAAGAGAGGACAGACAAAGGAGAGAAGCAAAGTGCGGAGGAAAGGAGAGGGGACAGGATGGTGAGGACAGGAGAGGACAGGATTGGAGGGGACCTGAGAAACCTACCTGGACAAAGGCAGCATACAGACATCCAGGAAGGCCGGCAGGCATGCAGGCAGCTCTGGCCTGGGCTCCCTGGATCCCGGGCGCACCTCCACCTGTCTTCTCTTGGCTGCCAGCCCTGAGGTCCCTCGTCGGTCAGCACTGTCTTGCCATCCTTCCGTCCCTCTGTGCCAGGGCCCAGGCGTCTGGGCGCTGTTGCCTGACCTAGTGGCAGGGCAGTTGGGCTGCCCAGTGCCAGTGTGGCCAGCACAGATTGCCAGGGGCTAGGACATCACAGAGGGCTCCTGTGGTTGCTAGGCCACGGGGACCCCGCCCATCCAGTTGACCAGCAGCCATGACCCCATGCTGAACTTGACTTGAGGGGTGGTGGCCAGCCACCAGAGACAGAGCCCCAGGCCAAAGCAGGTGCTGGTCGGCCGGGCCAAGGGGCTATGGGCGGATTGGTGTGTGTCTGGGCATGGGGCTGGCATCTGACAGTCCAGGGCGGGGGACCAAGGTCCGCCAGGCCCCTGTCCCACCATGTGCACTGACACACAGTCTTGCTGACTGACTGACAGTCCCCGCCCCAGAGATACCCACACCAAGTCCCTGGGTGCCCTGAGCTGCCCCTGAGGGTTGGTGGGTGCCTGCCTGGACACATGCCTCCGTAATGGAGGCCTCTATTAATCCCGTTGCCTACTGACAGCTGCCCTCCTGCCCCTCCTCCTCCTCCTCCTCCTCCTCCTCCTCTTCTTCCTCCTCCTCTTTCTCCTCTTCCTCCTCCTCTTCCTCCTCCTCCTCCTACACCCCCTCCTCCTCTTCCTCATCCTCAGCGGGACTCACTCAGGGCCCTTGGCCTAGGCAATCCAGGGCTGCTGCTCTGGCTTCTGCAGCTTCTATCCAGTGGGGGGGTGTAGGAATCTGTTCCTGTCAGTCCCTGATTCCTGGGACCTTCCATGCCTCCAGCTGCCCCCACTCTCTAGTCCTGACCCCTCCTCAAGGATGCCCCCTTTCCCCTTACCCTCTGTCCCGCAGCTCCCAACTAACATCTACTGTGTTCCTCCCTGCGCTACTTTACTGCCACCCTGCTTCTGCCCTTCAGCCCTGAGGGCCCAGGGCCAGCCCAGCTGCCATCTCACCATCCAGCACGGGGACCTGCCCTAACCCCCTGCCACCACACCCACACACACAGCCCTGCACACACTCCTGGTTCCCCTGCCTGCAGCCTGCCTCTCAAACAGTCTCATTCTGCCCCCTAGCACCTTACAGCCTCTGCCACGGACCCCCACAGACACCTGGGCATGAGCAGTGCAGACATGCAAACAGCTCCCCTCGCCCCCACTCCAGTTGCTCCAAGGTTGGAAAGAGTCTTTTTTTCATGCTGTAGGGGAGGGAGTTGAGACAGTCCAATGTCCTGGGGAGCAAAAACTGCAAACAGTCCATCTACAATGTAACATTTGGGTCTCAGGCCGCCCAATCCCTAGTGTGCTGTGCAGACCTTTGACTGGCAAAAACACCCCATCTGAGCGTGAGATCTGGCTGGGCTAGTGGCTCTTTCTGTGGACTAAGAGACAGACAGACAGAGTTTTCAGGTTCAAAACCTATACTTCCCAGAAGATGGTCATTCACTTCGGTAAAAAAAAAAAAAAAAAAAAAAAAAAAAAAAAGGCTTTTTATTTTTTTCCCCTGCCTGGGTAACCTGTCTCCTGCCTGTTTCAAAGTGAAAAAAGGGAAAAAGCTTTTTTGGAGGGAAAAGGACCAAAATGCAGGCAGGTGGACTCCGTGGAAGGTGGATGGGGAGTTGCTCCTGCCCGGGCACTAGAGCCCCAGCTGCTGTTCCAGGTGCTCTCTGATAACAGAGATCTCCATGTGTCCTGTCATGACACTGTCTCCAGGACTGACCCTCAGGATAATGAGGATTCAAAACGAGGCAGGTGATACTGCCTTCAACAGTAAATCCAGGGAGGTTTGGCGGTATTTCAGAGGGTTAAGGGCTTGTGGCCATCACAAATAGAGGGGACAGGTGGAAGGATTTGGGGTCTGGCCCCCAGACTGCCACCTGCAGGGGAGTCGCTTTACAGGGGGTGAAGCAGGTCTTTAGGAGCTCTATCTTTCTCTCCCACCCTGTATTTCCTCTGCTCTCTCCTTTTGTGTCTGTCAGATGCAAGGTCAGTAACAACAACAACAACAAAAACAATAACCACCACAGTGACCAAGCAACAAGGGCAGCGAAAGGGGAACAAATGGAGTGCAGGAGCTGTGGATTATTCGTGGTGTAGGCACTCAGCTGTGGCAATAACCTCTTGAGGCAATCAATCCATACATGAAGAAGTAATACAGGTAACAGAGACGTATATGTCCCTGTGTGTTTCCACTGAGATAATGTAAATGCACTTTTATTTACTTCTTCATTTATTTATTACCTTGCCACGAGAATTTCTTTTCATTGCTAAAAAAAAGTGTCCCATCAAGGGTACCAGGTGTGCCACACCCAGTTAAGCACTCATGTTACAATGCAGGAGGACTGGGCTTCAACACCCGGGTTCGCACCTGCCAGGGGAAATCTTTACAAGTGGTGCGGAAGTGCTGCAGTTGTCTCTCTCTGTGTCTCAAACTCTCTCTACCTCCCTTCCCTCTCAATTCCTGTCTATTTATTCCAGTGAATAATCAAGAAAATAGAAAGTAAAAAAAGAAAAAGGAAAAGGAAATATTCCACGACTTCAAATGGGCTACTCAGGACAATGCTTTCCTTGTTAAGATCCTCACAGCATTCCATATGCAGAAAGGCAAAGACGCCATGTATTTTTTAACCCAGTTTTTATATTTATTTATTGATTTAGGTGCTTATTCATTTTTGTTATTGATGAATTAATGTTTTACATTTGACATTGACTAAGGATCTGACACCAGCGGACTCCAGTACCCCTATATGGTAATCTGCCTCTACAAAACCGATCCATTGACCTTTCCATCCATCCATCCATCCATCCACCCATACATCTATCCATCCATTCATCCATACATCCATCCATCCATCCATCCACCAGTCAACCAAGCTAAGTACAAAAGGAGATCTCTCCTTGAATGGTGAGGAGAAACAACGATGCATAGGTAGGTTGCAAAGGCCCAGTTTGGCTGAATAGGGCAGAGGGGCTGAACCAGGGAATGTGTTGGGGCGTGTGGGTTTGGGTGGGGTGAGCCGGAGACCCTGTGAGCTGGGTCACATTAGGGGCAGGCAGGGGGTGGAAGGGGTTGCGAACAGCTGTCACTGGAGAACCATCACAAGTGCTGGAGCTGGTGAGCAGGACACCTGGAAGAGAGGACAGACAAAGGAGAGAAGCAAAGTGCGGAGGAAAGGAGAGGGGACAGGATGGTGAGGACAGGAGAGGACAGGATTGGAGGGGACCTGAGAAACCTACCTGGACAAAGGCAGCATACAGACATCCAGGAAGGCCGGCAGGCATGCAGGCAGCTCTGGCCTGGGCTCCCTGGATCCCGGGCGCACCTCCACCTGTCTTCTCTTGGCTGCCAGCCCTGAGGTCCCTCGTCGGTCAGCACTGTCTTGCCATCCTTCCGTCCCTCTGTGCCAGGGCCCAGGCGTCTGGGCGCTGTTGCCTGACCTAGTGGCAGGGCAGTTGGGCTGCCCAGTGCCAGTGTGGCCAGCACAGATTGCCAGGGGCTAGGACATCACAGAGGGCTCCTGTGGTTGCTAGGCCACGGGGACCCCGCCCATCCAGTTGACCAGCAGCCATGACCCCATGCTGAACTTGACTTGAGGGGTGGTGGCCAGCCACCAGAGACAGAGCCCCAGGCCAAAGCAGGTGCTGGTCGGCCGGGCCAAGGGGCTATGGGCGGATTGGTGTGTGTCTGGGCATGGGGCTGGCATCTGACAGTCCAGGGCGGGGGACCAAGGTCCGCCAGGCCCCTGTCCCACCATGTGCACTGACACACAGTCTTGCTGACTGACTGACAGTCCCCGCCCCAGAGATACCCACACCAAGTCCCTGGGTGCCCTGAGCTGCCCCTGAGGGTTGGTGGGTGCCTGCCTGGACACATGCCTCCGTAATGGAGGCCTCTATTAATCCCGTTGCCTACTGACAGCTGCCCTCCTGCCCCTCCTCCTCCTCCTCCTCCTCCTCCTCCTCCTCCTCCTCTTCTTCCTCCTCCTCTTTCTCCTCTTCCTCCTCCTTTCCTCCTCCTCCACCTACACCCCCTCCTCCTCTTCCTCATCCTCAGCGGGACTCACTCAGGGCCCTTGGCCTAGGCAATCCAGGGCTGCTGCTCTGGCTTCTGCAGCTTCTATCCAGTGGGGGGGTGTAGGAATCTGTTCCTGTCAGTCCCTGATTCCTGGGACCTTCCATGCCTCCAGCTGCCCCCACTCTCTAGTCCTGACCCCTCCTCAAGGATGCCCCCTTTCCCCTTACCCTCTGTCCCGCAGCTCCCAACTAACATCTACTGTGTTCCTCCCTGCGCTACTTTACTGCCACCCTGCTTCTGCCCTTCAGCCCTGAGGGCCCAGGGCCAGCCCAGCTGCCATCTCACCATCCAGCACGGGGACCTGCCCTAACCCCCTGCCACCACACCCACACACACAGCCCTGCACACACTCCTGGTTCCCCTGCCTGCAGCCTGCCTCTCAAACAGTCTCCTTCTGCCCCCTAGCACCTTACAGCCTCTGCCACGGACCCCCACAGACACCTGGGCATGAGCAGTGCAGACATGCAAACAGCTCCCCTCGCCCCCACTCCAGTTGCTCCAAGGTTGGAAAGAGTCTTTTTTTCATGCTGTAGGGGAGGGAGTTGAGACAGTCCAATGTCCTGGGGAGCAAGAACTGCAAACAGTCCATCTACAATGTAACATTTGGGTCTCAGGCCGCCCAATCCCTAGTGTGCTGTGCAGACCTTTGACTGGCAAAAACACCCCATCGGAGCGTGAGATCTGGCTGGGCTAGTGGCTCTTTCTGTGGACTAAGAGACAGACAGACAGAGTTTTCAGGTTCAAAACCTATACTTCCCAGAAGATGGTCATTCACTTCGGTAAAAAAAAAAAAAAAAAAAAAAAAGGCTTTTTATTTTTTTTCCCCTGCCTGGGTAACCTGTCTCCTGCCTGTTTCAAAGTTAAAAAAGGGAAAAATCTTTTTTGGAGGGAAAAGGACCAAAATGCAGGCAGGTGGACTCCGTGGAAGGTGGATGGGGAGTTGCTCCTGCCCGGGCACTAGAGCCCCAGCTGCTGTTCCAGGTGCTCTCTGATAACAGAGATCTCCATGTGTCCTGTCATGACACTGTCTCCAGGACTGACCCTCAGGATAATGAGGATTCAAAACGAGGCAGGTGATACTGCCTTCAAAAGTAAATCCAGGGAGGTTTGGCGGTATGTCAGAGGGTTAAGGGCTTGTGGCGATCACAAATAGAGGGGACAGGTGGAAGGATTTGGGGTCTGGCCCCCAGACTGCCACCTGCAGGGGAGTCGCTTTACAGGGGGTGAAGCAGGTCTTTAGGAGCTCTATCTTTCTCTCCCACCCTGTATTTCCTCTGCTCTCTCCTTTTGTGTCTGTCAGATGCAAGGTCAGTAACAACAACAACAACAAAAACAATAACCACCACAGTGACCAAGCAACAAGGGCAGCGAAAGGGGAACAAATGGAGTGCAGGAGCTGTGGATTATTCGTGGTGTAGGCACTCAGCTGTGGCAATAACCTCTTGAGGCAATCAATCCATACATGAAGAAGTAATACAGGTAACAGAGACGTATATGTCCCTGTGTGTTTCCACTGAGATAATGTAAATGCACTTTTATTTACTTCTTCATTTATTTATTACCTTGCCACGAGAATTTCTTTTCATTGCTAAAAAAAAGTGTCCCATCAAGGGTACCAGGTGTGCCACACCCAGTTAAGCACTCATGTTACAATGCAGGAGGACTGGGCTTCAACACCCGGGTTCGCACCTGCCAGGGGAAATCTTTACAAGTGGTGCGGAAGTGCTGCAGTTGTCTCTCTCTGTGTCTCAAACTCTCTCTACCTCCCTTCCCTCTCAATTCCTGTCTATTTATTCCAGTGAATAATCAAGAAAATAGAAAGTAAAAAAAGAAAAAGGAAAAGGAAATATTCCACGACTTCAAATGGGCTACTCAGGACAATGCTTTCCTTGTTAAGATCCTCACAGCATTCCATATGCAGAAAGGCAAAGACGCCATGTATTTTTTAACCCAGTTTTTATATTTATTTATTGATTTAGGTGCTTATTCATTTTTGTTATTGATGAATTAATGTTTTACATTTGACATTGACTAAGGATCTGACACCAGCGGACTCCAGTACCCCTATATGGTAATCTGCCTCTACAAAACCGATCCATTGACCTTTCCATCCATCCATCCACCCATACATCTATCCATCCATTCATCCATACATCCATGCATCCATCCATCCATCCATCCATCCATCCATCCATCCATCCATCCACCAGTCAACCAAGCTAAGCACAAAAGGAGATCTCTCCTTGAATGGTGAGGAGAAACAACGATGCATAGGTAGGTTGCAAAGGCCCAGTTTGGCTGAATAGGGCAGAGGGGCTGAAGCAGGGAATGTGTTGGGGCGTGTGGGTTTGGGTGGGCTGAGCCGGAGACCCTGTGAGCTGGGTCACATTAGGGGCAGGCAGGGGGTGGAAGGGGTTGCGAACAGCTGTCACTGGAGAACCATCACAAGTGCTGGAGCTGGTGAGCAGGACACCTGGAAGAGAGGACAGACAAAGGAGAGAAGCAAAGTGCGGAGGAAAGGAGAGGGGACAGGATGGTGAGGACAGGAGAGGACAGGATTGGAGGGGACCTGAGAAACCTACCTGGACAAAGGCAGCATACAGACATCCAGGAAGGCCGGCAGGCATGCAGGCAGCTCTGGCCTGGGCTCCCTGGATCCCGGGCGCACCTCCACCTGTCTTCTCTTGGCTGCCAGCCCTGAGGTCCCTCGTCGGTCAGCACTGTCTTGCCATCCTTCCGTCCCTCTGTGCCAGGGCCCAGGCGTCTGGGCGCTGTTGCCTGACCTAGTGGCAGGGCAGTTGGGCTGCCCAGTGCCAGTGTGGCCAGCACAGATTGCCAGGGGCTAGGACATCACAGAGGGCTCCTGTGGTTGCTAGGCCACGGGGACCCCGCCCATCCAGTTGACCAGCAGCCATGACCCCATGCTGAACTTGACTTGAGGGGTGGTGGCCAGCCACCAGAGACAGAGCCCCAGGCCAAAGCAGGTGCTGGTCGGCCGGGCCAAGGGGCTATGGGCGGATTGGTGTGTGTCTGGGCATGGGGCTGGCATCTGACAGTCCAGGGCGGGGGACCAAGGTCCGCCAGGCCCCTGTCCCACCATGTGCACTGACACACAGTCTTGCTGACTGACTGACAGTCCCCGCCCCAGAGATACCCACACCAAGTCCCTGGGTGCCCTGAGCTGCCCCTGAGGGTTGGTGGGTGCCTGCCTGGACACATGCCTCCGTAATGGAGGCCTCTATTAATCCCGTTGCCTACTGACAGCTGCCCTCCTGCCCCTCCTCCTCCTCCTCCTCCTCCTCCTCCTCTTCTTCCTCCTCCTCTTTCTCCTCTTCCTCCTCCTCTTCCTCCTCCTCCTCCTACACCCCCTCCTCCTCTTCCTCATCCTCAGCGGGACTCACTCAGGGCCCTTGGCCTAGGCAATCCAGGGCTGCTGCTCTGGCTTCTGCAGCTTCTATCCAGTGGGGGGGTGTAGGAATCTGTTCCTGTCAGTCCCTGATTCCTGGGACCTTCCATGCCTCCAGCTGCCCCCACTCTCTAGTCCTGACCCCTCCTCAAGGATGCCCCCTTTCCCCTTACCCTCTGTCCCGCAGCTCCCAACTAACATCTACTGTGTTCCTCCCTGCGCTACTTTACTGCCACCCTGCTTCTGCCCTTCAGCCCTGAGGGCCCAGGGCCAGCCCAGCTGCCATCTCACCATCCAGCACGGGGACCTGCCCTAACCCCCTGCCACCACACCCACACACACAGCCCTGCACACACTCCTGGTTCCCCTGCCTGCAGCCTGCCTCTCAAACAGTCTCATTCTGCCCCCTAGCACCTTACAGCCTCTGCCACGGACCCCCACAGACACCTGGGCATGAGCAGTGCAGACATGCAAACAGCTCCCCTCGCCCCCACTCCAGTTGCTCCAAGGTTGGAAAGAGTCTTTTTTTCATGCTGTAGGGGAGGGAGTTGAGACAGTCCAATGTCCTGGGGAGCAAAAACTGCAAACAGTCCATCTACAATGTAACATTTGGGTCTCAGGCCGCCCAATCCCTAGTGTGCTGTGCAGACCTTTGACTGGCAAAAACACCCCATCTGAGCGTGAGATCTGGCTGGGCTAGTGGCTCTTTCTGTGGACTAAGAGACAGACAGACAGAGTTTTCAGGTTCAAAACCTATACTTCCCAGAAGATGGTCATTCACTTCGGTAAAAAAAAAAAAAAAAAAAAAAAAAAAAAAAAAAGGCTTTTTATTTTTTTCCCCTGCCTGGGTAACCTGTCTCCTGCCTGTTTCAAAGTGAAAAAAGGGAAAAAGCTTTTTTGGAGGGAAAAGGACCAAAATGCAGGCAGGTGGACTCCGTGGAAGGTGGATGGGGAGTTGCTCCTGCCCGGGCACTAGAGCCCCAGCTGCTGTTCCAGGTGCTCTCTGATAACAGAGATCTCCATGTGTCCTGTCATGACACTGTCTCCAGGACTGACCCTCAGGATAATGAGGATTCAAAACGAGGCAGGTGATACTGCCTTCAACAGTAAATCCAGGGAGGTTTGGCGGTATTTCAGAGGGTTAAGGGCTTGTGGCCATCACAAATAGAGGGGACAGGTGGAAGGATTTGGGGTCTGGCCCCCAGACTGCCACCTGCAGGGGAGTCGCTTTACAGGGGGTGAAGCAGGTCTTTAGGAGCTCTATCTTTCTCTCCCACCCTGTATTTCCTCTGCTCTCTCCTTTTGTGTCTGTCAGATGCAAGGTCAGTAACAACAACAACAACAAAAAAAACAATAACCACCACAGTGACCAAGCAACAAGGGCAGCGAAAGGGGAACAAATGGAGTGCAGGAGCTGTGGATTATTCGTGGTGTAGGCACTCAGCTGTGGCAATAACCTCTTGAGGCAATCAATCCATACATGAAGAAGTAATACAGGTAACAGAGACGTATATGTCCCTGTGTGTTTCCACTGAGATAATGTAAATGCACTTTTATTTACTTCTGCATTTATTTATTACCTTGCCACGAGAATTTCTTTTCATTGCTAAATAAAAGTGTCCCATCAAGGGTACCAGGTGTGCCACACCCAGTTAAGCACTCATGTTACAATGCAGGAGGACTGGGCTTCACACCCGGGTTCGCACCTGCCAGGGGAAATCTTTACAAGTGGTGCGGAAGTGCTGCAGTTGTCTCTCTCTGTGTCTCAAACTCTCTCTACCTCCCTTCCCTCTCAATTCCTGTCTATTTATTCCAGTGAATAATCAAGAAAATAGAAAGTAAAAAAAGAAAAAGGAAAAGGAAATATTCCACGACTTCAAATGGGCTACTCAGGACAATCCTTTCCTTGTTAAGATCCTCACAGCATTCCATATGCAGAAAGGCAAAGACGCCATGTATTTTTTAACCCAGTTTTTATATTGATTTATTTATTTATTTAGGTGCTTATTCATTTTTGTTATTGATGAATTAATGTTTTACATTTGACATTGACTAAGGATCTGACACCAGCGGACTCCAGTACCCCTATATGGTAATCTGCCTCTACAAAACCGATCCATTGACCTTTCCATCCATCCATCCATCCACCCATACATCTATCCATCCATTCATCCATACATCCATCCATCCATCCATCCATCCATCCATCCATCCACCAGTCAACCAAGCTAAGTACAAAAGGAGATCTCTCCTTGAATGGTGAGGAGAAACAACGATGCATAGGTAGGTTGCAAAGGCCCAGTTTGGCTGAATAGGGCAGAGGGGCTGAACCAGGGAATGTGTTGGGGCGTGTGGGTTTGGGTGGGGTGAGCCGGAGACCCTGTGAGCTGGGTCACATTAGGGGCAGGCAGGGGGTGGAAGGGGTTGCGAACAGCTGTCACTGGAGAACCATCACAAGTGCTAGAGCTGGTGAGCAGGACACCTGGAAGAGAGGACAGACAAAGGAGAGAAGCAAAGTGCGGAGGAAAGGAGAGGGGACAGGATGGTGAGGACAGGAGAGGACAGGAGAGGACAGGATTGGAGTGGACCTGAGAAACCTACCTGGACAAAGGCAGCATACAGACATCCAGGAAGGCCGGCAGGCATGCAGGCAGCTCTGGCCTGGGCTCCCTGGATCCCGGGCGCACCTCCACCTGTCTTCTCTTGGCTGCCAGCCCTGAGGTCCCTCGTCGGTCAGCACTGTCTTGCCATCCTTCCGTCCCTCTGTGCCAGGGCCCAGGCGTCTGGGCGCTGTTGCCTGACCTAGTGGCAGGGCAGTTGGGCTGCCCAGTGCCAGTGTGGCCAGCACAGATTGCCAGGGGCTAGGACATCACAGAGGGCTCCTGTGGTTGCTAGGCCACGGGGACCCCGGCCATCCAGTTGACCAGCAGCCATGACCCCATGCTGAACTTGACTTGAGGGGTGGTGGCCAGCCACCAGAGACAGAGCCCCAGGCCAAAGCAGGTGCTGGTCGGCCGGGCCAAGGGGCTATGGGCGGATTGGTGTGTGTCTGGGCATGGGGCTGGCATCTGACAGTCCACGGCTGGGGACCAAGGTCCGCCAGGCCCCTGTCCCACCATGTGCACTGACACACAGTCTTGCTGACTGACTGACAGTCCCCGCCCCAGAGATACCCACACCAAGTCCCTGGGTGCCCTGAGCTGCCCCTGAGGGTTGGTGGGTGCCTGCCTGGACACATGCCTCCGTAATGGAGGCCTCTATTAATCCCGTTGCCTACTGACAGCTGCCCTCCTGCCCCTCCTCCTCCTCCTCCTCCTCCTCCTCCTCCTCCTCTTCTTCCTCCTCCTCTTTCTCCTCTTCCTCCTCCTCTTCCTCCTCCTCCTCCTACACCCCCTCCTCCTCTTCCTCATCCTCAGCGGGACTCACTCAGGGCCCTTGGCCTAGGCAATCCAGGGCTGCTGCTCTGGCTTCTGCAGCTTCTATCCAGTGGGGGGGTGTAGGAATCTGTTCCTGTCAGTCCCTGATTCCTGGGACCTTCCATGCCTCCAGCTGCCCCCACTCTCTAGTCCTGACCCCTCCTCAAGGATGCCCCCTTTCCCCTTACCCTCTGTCCCGCAGCTCCCAACTAACATCTACTGTGTTCCTCCCTGCGCTACTTTACTGCCACCCTGCTTCTGCCCTTCAGCCCTGAGGGCCCAGGGCCAGCCCAGCTGCCATCTCACCATCCAGCACGGGGACCTGCCCTAACCCCCTGCCACCACACCCACACACACAGCCCTGCACACACTCCTGGTTCCCCTGCCTGCAGCCTGCCTCTCAAACAGTCTCCTTCTGCCCCCTAGCACCTTACAGCCTCTGCCACGGACCCCCACAGACACCTGGGCATGAGCAGTGCAGACATGCAAACAGCTCCCCTCGCCCCCACTCCAGTTGCTCCAAGGTTGGAAAGAGTCTTTTTTTCATGCTGTAGGGGAGGGAGTTGAGACAGTCCAATGTCCTGGGGAGCAAGAACTGCAAACAGTCCATCTACAATGTAACATTTGGGTCTCAGGCCGCCCAATCCCTAGTGTGCTGTGCAGACCTTTGACTGGCAAAAACACCCCATCTGAGCGTGAGATCTGGCTGGGCTAGTGGCTCTTTCTGTGGACTAAGAGACAGACAGACAGAGTTTTCAGGTTCAAAACCTATACTTCCCAGAAGATGGTCATTCACTTCGGTAAAAAAAAAAAAAAAAAAAAAAAAAAAAAAAGGCTTTTTATTTTTTTTCCCCTGCCTGGGTAACCTGTCTCCTGCCTGTTTCAAAGTGAAAAAAGGGAAAAATCTTTTTTGGAGGGAAAAGGACCAAAATGCAGGCAGGTGGACTCCGTGGAAGGTGGATGGGGAGTTGCTCCTGCCCGGGCACTAGAGCCCCAGCTGCTGTTCCAGGTGCTCTCTGATAACAGAGATCTCCATGTGTCCTGTCATGACACTGTCTCCAGGACTGACCCTCAGGATAATGAGGATTCAAAACGAGGCAGGTGATACTGCCTTCAAAAGTAAATCCAGGGAGGTTTGGCGGTATGTCAGAGGGTTAAGGGCTTGTGGCGATCACGAATAGAGGGGACAGGTGGAAGGATTTGGGGTCTGGCCCCCAGACTGCCACCTGCAGGGGAGTCGCTTTACAGGGGGTGAAGCAGGTCTTTAGGAGCTCTATCTTTCTCTCCCACCCTGTATTTCCTCTGCTCTCTCCTTTTGTGTCTGTCAGATGCAAGGTCAGTAACAACAACAACAACAAAAACAATAACCACCACAGTGACCAAGCAACAAGGGCAGCGAAAGGGGAACAAATGGAGTGCAGGAGCTGTGGATTATTCGTGGTGTAGGCACTCAGCTGTGGCAATAACCTCTTGAGGCAATCAATCCATACATGAAGAAGTAATACAGGTAACAGAGACGTATATGTCCCTGTGTGTTTCCACTGAGATAATGTAAATGCACTTTTATTTACTTCTGCATTTATTTATTACCTTGCCACGAGAATTTCTTTTCATTGCTAAAAAAAAGTGTCCCATCAAGGGTACCAGGTGTGCCACACACAGTTAAGCACTCATGTTACAATGCAGGAGGACTGGGCTTCAACACCCGGGTTCGCACCTGCCAGGGGAAATCTTTACAAGTGGTGCGGAAGTGCTGCAGTTGTCTCTCTCTGTGTCTCAAACTCTCTCTACCTCCCTTCCCTCTCAATTCCTGTCTATTTATTCCAGTGAATAATCAAGAAAATAGAAAGTAAAAAAAGAAAAAGGAAAAGGAAATATTCCACGACTTCAAATGGGCTACTCAGGACAATGCTTTCCTTGTTAAGATCCTCACAGCATTCCATATGCAGAAAGGCAAAGACGCCATGTATTTTTTAACCCAGTTTTTATATTTATTTATTGATTTAGGTGCTTATTCATTTTTATTATTGATGAATTAATGTTTTACATTTGACATTGACTAAGGATCTGACACCAGCGGACTCCAGTACCCCTATATGGTAATCTGCCACTACAAAACCGATCCATTGACCTTTCCATTCATCCATCCATCCACCCATACATCTATCCATGCATCCATCCATCCATCCATCCATCCATCCATCCATCCACCAGTCAACCAAGCTAAGCACAAAAGGAGATCTCTCCTTGAATGGTCAGGAGAAACAACGATGCATAGGTAGGTTGCAAAGGCCCAGTTTGGCTGAATAGGGCAGAGGGGCTGAACCAGGGAATGTGTTGGGGCGTGTGGGTTTGGGTGGGGTGAGCCGGAGACCCTGTGAGCTGGGTCACATTAGGGGCATGCAGGGGGTGGAAGGGGTTGCGAACAGCTGTCACTGGAGAACCATCACAAGTGCTGGAGCTGGTGAGCAGGACACCTGGAAGAGAGGACAGACAAAGGAGAGAAGCAAAGTGCGGAGGAAAGGAGAGGGGACAGGATGGTGAGGACAGGAGAGGACAGGATTGGAGGGGACCTGAGAAACCTACCTGGACAAAGGCAGCATACAGACATCCAGGAAGGCCGGCAGGCATGCAGGCAGCTCTGGCCTGGGCTCCCTGGATCCCGGGCGCACCTCCACCTGTCTTCTCTTGGCTGCCAGCCCTGAGGTCCCTCGTCGGTCAGCACTGTCTTGCCATCCTTCCGTCCCTCTGTGCCAGGGCCCAGGCGTCTGGGCGCTGTTGCCTGACCTAGTGGCAGGGCAGTTGGGCTGCGCAGTGCCAGTGTGGCCAGCACAGATTGCCAGGGGCTAGGACATCACAGAGGGCTCCTGTGGTTGCTAGGCCACGGGGACCCCGCCCATCCAGTTGACCAGCAGCCATGACCCCATGCTGAACTTGACTTGAGGGGTGGTGGCCAGCCACCAGAGACAGAGCCCCAGGCCAAAGCAGGTGCTGGTCGGCCGGGCCAAGGGGCTATGGGCGGATTGGTGTGTGTCTGGGCATGGGGCTGGCATCTGACAGTCCAGGGCGGGGGACCAAGGTCCGCCAGGCCCCTGTCCCACCATGTGCACTGACACACAGTCTTGCTGACTGACTGACAGTCCCCGCCCCAGAGATACCCACACCAAGTCCCTGGGTGCCCTGAGCTGCCCCTGAGGGTTGGTGGGTGCCTGCCTGGACACATGCCTCCGTAATGGAGGCCTCTATTAATCCCGTTGCCTACTGACAGCTGCCCTCCTGCCCCTCCTCCTCCTCCTCCTCCTCCTCTTCTTCCTCCTCCTCTTTCTCCTCTTCCTCCTCCTCTTCCTCCTCCTCCTCCTACACCCCCTCCTCCTCTTCCTCATCCTCAGCGGGACTCACTCAGGGCCCTCGGCCTAGGCAATCCAGGGCTGCTGCTCTGGCTTCTGCAGCTTCTATCCAGTGGGGGGTGTAGGAATCTGTTCCTGTCAGTCCCTGATTCCTGGGACCTTCCATGCCTCCAGCTGCCCCCACTCTCTAGTCCTGACCCCTCCTCAAGGATGCCCCCTTTCCCCTTACCCTCTGTCCCGCAGCTCCCAACTAACATCTACTGTGTTCCTCCCTGCGCTACTTTACTGCCACCCTGCTTCTGCCCTTCAGCCCTGAGGGCCCAGGGCCAGCCCAGCTGCCATCTCACCATCCAGCACGGGGACCTGCCCTAACCCCCTGCCACCACACCCACACACACAGCCCTGCACACACTCCTGGTTCCCCTGCCTGCAGCCTGCCTCTCAAACAGTCTCCTTCTGCCCCCTAGCACCTTACAGCCTCTGCCACGGACCCCCACAGACACCTGGGCATGAGCAGTGCAGACATGCAAACAGCTCCCCTCGCCCCCACTCCAGTTGCTCCAAGGTTGGAAAGAGTCTTTTTTTCATGCTGTAGGGGAGGGAGTTGAGACAGTCCAATGTCCTGGGGAGCAAGAACTGCAAACAGTCCATCTACAATGTAACATTTGGGTCTCAGGCCGCCCAATCCCTAGTGTGCTGTGCAGACCTTTGACTGGCAAAAACACCCCATCGGAGCGTGAGATCTGGCTGGGCTAGTGGCTCTTTCTGTGGACTAAGAGACAGACAGACAGAGTTTTCAGGTTCAAAACCTATACTTCCCAGAAGATGGTCATTCACTTCGGTAAAAAAAAAAAAAAAAAAAAAAAAAAAAGGCTTTTTATTTTTTTTCCCCTGCCTGGGTAACCTGTCTCCTGCCTGTTTCAAAGTTAAAAAAGGGAAAAATCTTTTTTGGAGGGAAAAGGACCAAAATGCAGGCAGGTGGACTCCGTGGAAGGTGGATGGGGAGTTGCTCCTGCCCGGGCACTAGAGCCCCAGCTGCTGTTCCAGGTGCTCTCTGATAACAGAGATCTCCATGGGTCCTGTCATGACACTGTCTCCAGGACTGACCCTCAGGATAATGAGGATTCAAAACGAGGCAGGTGATACTGCCTTCAAAAGTAAATCCAGGGAGGTTTGGCGGTATGTCAGAGGGTTAAGGGCTTGTGGCGATCACAAATAGAGGGGACAGGTGGAAGGATTTGGGGTCTGGCCCCCAGACTGCCACCTGCAGGGGAGTCGCTTTACAGGGGGTGAAGCAGGTCTTTAGGAGCTCTATCTTTCTCTCCCACCCTGTATTTCCTCTGCTCTCTCCTTTTGTGTCTGTCAGATGCAAGGTCAGTAACAACAACAACAACAAAAACAATAACCACCACAGTGACCAAGCAACAAGGGCAGCGAAAGGGGAACAAATGGAGTGCAGGAGCTGTGGATTATTCGTGGTGTAGGCACTCAGCTGTGGCAATAACCTCTTGAGGCAATCAATCCATACATGAAGAAGTAATACAGGTAACAGAGACGTATATGTCCCTGTGTGTTTCCACTGAGATAATGTAAATGCACTTTTATTTACTTCTTCAATTATTTATTACCTTGCCACGAGAATTTCTTTTCATTGCTAAAAAAAAGTGTCCCATCAAGGGTACCAGGTGTGCCACACCCAGTTAAGCACTCATGTTACAATGCAGGAGGACTGGGCTTCAACACCCGGGTTCGCACCTGCCAGGGGAAATCTTTACAAGTGGTGCGGAAGTGCTGCAGTTGTCTCTCTCTGTGTCTCAAACTCTCTCTACCTCCCTTCCCTCTCAATTCCTGTCTATTTATTCCAGTGAATAATCAAGAAAATAGAAAGTAAAAAAAGAAAAAGGAAAAGGAAATATTCCACGACTTCAAATGGGCTACTCAGGACAATGCTTTCCTTGTTAAGATCCTCACAGCATTCCATATGCAGAAAGGCAAAGACGCCATGTATTTTTTAACCCAGTTTTTATATTTATTTATTGATTTAGGTGCTTATTCATTTTTGTTATTGATGAATTAATGTTTTACATTTGACATTGACTAAGGATCTGACACCAGCGGACTCCAGTACCCCTATATGGTAATCTGCCTCTACAAAACCGATCCATTGACCTTTCCATCCATCCATCCATCCATCCACCCATACATCTATCCATCCATTCATCCATACATCCATCCATCCATCCATCCACCAGTCAACCAAGCTAAGTACAAAAGGAGATCTCTCCTTGAATGGTGAGGAGAAACAACGATGCATAGGTAGGTTGCAAAGGCCCAGTTTGGCTGAATAGGGCAGAGGGGCTGAACCAGGGAATGTGTTGGGGCGGGTGGGTTTGGGTGGGGTGAGCCGGAGACCCTGTGAGCTGGGTCACATTAGGGGCAGGCAGGGGGTGGAAGGGGTTGCGAACAGCTGTCACTGGAGAACCATCACAAGTGCTGGAGCTGGTGAGCAGGACACCTGGAAGAGAGGACAGACAAAGGAGAGAAGCAAAGTGCGGAGGAAAGGAGAGGGGACAGGATGGTGAGGACAGGAGAGGACAGGATTGGAGGGGACCTGAGAAACCTACCTGGACAAAGGCAGCATACAGACATCCAGGAAGGCCGGCAGGCATGCAGGCAGCTCTGGCCTGGGCTCCCTGGATCCCGGGCGCACCTCCACCTGTCTTCTCTTGGCTGCCAGCCCTGAGGTCCCTCGTCGGTCAGCACTGTCTTGCCATCCTTCCGTCCCTCTGTGCCAGGGCCCAGGCGTCTGGGCGCTGTTGCCTGACCTAGTGGCAGGGCAGTTGGGCTGCCCAGTGCCAGTGTGGCCAGCACAGATTGCCAGGGGCTAGGACATCACAGAGGGCTCCTGTGGTTGCTAGGCCACGGGGACCCCGCCCATCCAGTTGACCAGCAGCCATGACCCCATGCTGAACTTGACTTGAGGGGTGGTGGCCAGCCACCAGAGACAGAGCCCCAGGCCAAAGCAGGTGCTGGTCGGCCGGGCCAAGGGGCTATGGGCGGATTGGTGTGTGTCTGGGCATGGGGCTGGCCTCTGACAGTCCAGGGCGGGGGACCAAGGTCCGCCAGGCCCCTGTCCCACCATGTGCACTGACACACAGTCTTGCTGACTGACTGACAGTCCCCGCCCCAGAGATACCCACACCAAGTCCCTGGGTGCCCTGAGCTGCCCCTGAGGGTTGGTGGGTGCCTGCCTGGACACATGCCTCCGTAATGGAGGCCTCTATTAATCCCGTTGCCTACTGACAGCTGCCCTCCTGCCCCTCCTCCTCCTCCTCCTCCTCCTCCTCCTCTTCTTCCTCCTCCTCTTTCTCCTCTTCCTCCTCCTCTTCCTCCTCCTCCTCCTACACCCCCTCCTCCTCTTCCTCATCCTCAGCGGGACTCACTCAGGGCCCTTGGCCTAGGCAATCCAGGGCTGCTGCTCTGGCTTCTGCAGCTTCTATCCAGTGGGGGGGTGTAGGAATCTGTTCCTGTCAGTCCCTGATTCCTGGGACCTTCCATGCCTCCAGCTGCCCCCACTCTCTAGTCCTGACCCCTCCTCAAGGATGCCCCCTTTCCCCTTACCCTCTGTCCTGCAGCTCCCAACTAACATCTACTGTGTTCCTCCCTGCGCTACTTTACTGCCACCCTGCTTCTGCCCTTCAGCCCTGAGGGCCCAGGGCCAGCCCAGCTGCCATCTCACCATCCAGCACGGGGACCTGCCCTAACCCCCTGCCACCACACCCACACACACAGCCCTGCACACACTCCTGGTTCCCCCGCCTGCAGCCTGCCTCTCAAACAGTCTCCTTCTGCCCCCTAGCACCTTACAGCCTCTGCCACGGACCCCCACAGACACCTGGGCATGAGCAGTGCAGACATGCAAACAGCTCCCCTCGCCCCCACTCCAGTTGCTCCAAGGTTGGAAAGAGTCTTTTTTTCATGCTGTAGGGGAGGGAGTTGAGACAGTCCAATGTCCTGGGGAGCAAGAACTGCAAACAGTCCATCTACAATGTAACATTTGGGTCTCAGGCCGCCCAATCCCTAGTGTGCTGTGCAGACCTTTGACTGGCAAAAACACCCCATCTGAGCGTGAGATCTGGCTGGGCTAGTGGCTCTTTCTGTGGACTAAGAGACAGACAGACAGAGTTTTCAGGTTCAAAACCTATACTTCCCAGAAGATGGTCATTCACTTCGGTAAAAAAAAAAAAAAAAAAAAAAAAAAAAGGCTTTTTATTTTTTTTCCCCTGCCTGGGTAACCTGTCTCCTGCCTGTTTCAAAGTGAAAAAAGGGAAAAATCTTTTTTGGAGGGAAAAGGACCAAAATGCAGGCAGGTGGACTCCGTGGAAGGTGGATGGGGAGTTGCTCCTGCCCGGGCACTAGAGCCCCAGCTGCTGTTCCAGGTGCTCTCTGATAACAGAGATCTCCATGTGTCCTGTCATGACACTGTCTCCAGGACTGACCCTCAGGATAATGAGGATTCAAAACGAGGCAGGTGATACTGCCTTCAAAAGTAAATCCAGGGAGGTTTGGCGGTATGTCAGAGGGTTAAGGGCTTGTGGCGATCACGAATAGAGGGGACAGGTGGAAGGATTTGGGGTCTGGCCCCCAGACTGCCACCTGCAGGGGAGTCGCTTTACAGGGGGTGAAGCAGGTCTTTAGGAGCTCTATCTTTCTCTCCCACCCTGTATTTCCTCTGCTCTCTCCTTTTGTGTCTGTCAGATGCAAGGTCAGTAACAACAACAACAACAAAAACAATAACCACCACAGTGACCAAGCAACAAGGGCAGCGAAAGGGGAACAAATGGAGTGCAGGAGCTGTGGATTATTCGTGGTGTAGGCACTCAGCTGTGGCAATAACCTCTTGAGGCAATCAATCCATACATGAAGAAGTAATACAGGTAACAGAGATGTATATGTCCCTGTGTGTTTCCACTGAGATAATGTAAATGCACTTTTATTTACTTCTTCATTTATTTATTACCTTGCCACGAGAATTTCTTTTCATTGCTAAAAAAAAAGTGTCCCATCAAGGGTACCAGGTGTGCCACACCCAGTTAAGCACTCATGTTACAATGCAGGAGGACTGGGCTTCAACACCCGGGTTCGCACCTGCCAGGGGAAATCTTTACAAGTGGTGCGGAAGTGCTGCAGTTGTCTCTCTCTGTGTCTCAAACTCTCTCTACCTCCCTTCCCTCTCAATTCCTGTCTATTTATTCCAGTGAATAATCAAGAAAATAGAAAGTAAAAAAAGAAAAAGGAAAAGGAAATATTCCACGACTTCAAATGGGCTACTCAGGACAATGCTTTCCTTGTTAAGATCCTCACAGCATTCCATATGCAGAAAGGCAAAGACGCCATGTATTTTTTAACCCAGTTTTTATATTTATTTATTGATTTAGGTGCTTATTCATTTTTGTTATTGATGAATTAATGTTTTACATTTGACATTGACTAAGGATCTGACACCAGCGGACTCCAGTACCCCTATATGGTAATCTGCCTCTACAAAACCGATACATTGACCTTTCCATCCATCCATCCATCCACCCATACATCTATCCATCCATTCATCCATACATCCATGCATCCATCCATCCATCCATCCATCCATCCATCCATCCATCCATCCACCAGTCAACCAAGCTAAGCACAAAAGGAGATCTCTCCTTGAATGGTGAGGAGAAACAACGATGCATAGGTAGGTTGCAAAGGCCCAGTTTGGCTGAATAGGGCAGAGGGGCTGAAGCAGGGAATGTGTTGGGGCGTGTGGGTTTGGGTGGGCTGAGCCGGAGACCCTGTGAGCTGGGTCACATTAGGGGCAGGCAGGGGGTGGAAGGGGTTGCGAACAGCTGTCACTGGAGAACCATCACAAGTGCTGGAGCTGGTGAGCAGGACACCTGGAAGAGAGGACAGACAAAGGAGAGAAGCAAAGTGCGGAGGAAAGGAGAGGGGACAGGATGGTGAGGACAGGAGAGGACAGGATTGGAGGGGACCTGAGAAACCTACCTGGACAAAGGCAGCATACAGACATCCAGGAAGGCCGGCAGGCATGCAGGCAGCTCTGGCCTGGGCTCCCTGGATCCCGGGCGCACCTCCACCTGTCTTCTCTTGGCTGCCAGCCCTGAGGTCCCTCGTCGGTCAGCACTGTCTTGCCATCCTTCCGTCCCTCTGTGCCAGGGCCCAGGCGTCTGGGCGCTGTTGCCTGACCTAGTGGCAGGGCAGTTGGGCTGCCCAGTGCCAGTGTGGCCAGCACAGATTGCCAGGGGCTAGGACATCACAGAGGGCTCCTGTGGTTGCTAGGCCACGGGGACCCCGCCCATCCAGTTGACCAGCAGCCATGACCCCATGCTGAACTTGACTTGAGGGGTGGTGGCCAGCCACCAGAGACAGAGCCCCAGGCCAAAGCAGGTGCTGGTCGGCCGGGCCAAGGGGCTATGGGCGGATTGGTGTGTGTCTGGGCATGGGGCTGGCATCTGCAGTCCAGGGCGGGGGACCAAGGTCCGCCAGGCCCCTGTCCCACCATGTGCACTGACACACAGTCTTGCTGACTGACTGACAGTCCCCGCCCCAGAGATACCCACACCAAGTCCCTGGGTGCCCTGAGCTGCCCCTGAGGGTTGGTGGGTGCCTGCCTGGACACATGCCTCCGTAATGGAGGCCTCTATTAATCCCGTTGCCTACTGACAGCTGCCCTCCTGCCCCTCCTCCTCCTCCTCCTCCTCCTCCTCCTCTTCTTCCTCCTCCTCTTTCTCCTCTTCCTCCTCCTCTTCCTCCTCCTCCTCCTACACCCCCTCCTCCTCTTCCTCATCCTCAGCGGGACTCACTCAGGGCCCTTGGCCTAGGCAATCCAGGGCTGCTGCTCTGGCTTCTGCAGCTTCTATCCAGTGGGGGGGTGTAGGAATCTGTTCCTGTCAGTCCCTGATTCCTGGGACCTTCCATGCCTCCAGCTGCCCCCACTCTCTAGTCCTGACCCCTCCTCAAGGATGCCCCCTTTCCCCTTACCCTCTGTCCCGCAGCTCCCAACTAACATCTACTGTGTTCCTCCCTGCGCTACTTTACTGCCACCCTGCTTCTGCCCTTCAGCCCTGAGGGCCCAGGGCCAGCCCAGCTGCCATCTCACCATCCAGCACGGGGACCTGCCCTAACCCCCTGCCACCACACCCACACACACAGCCCTGCACACACTCCTGGTTCCCCTGCCTGCAGCCTGCCTCTCAAACAGTCTCCTTCTGCCCCCTAGCACCTTACAGCCTCTGCCACGGACCCCCACAGACACCTGGGCATGAGCAGTGCAGACATGCAAACAGCTCCCCTCGCCCCCACTCCAGTTGCTCCAAGGTTGGAAAGAGTCTTTTTTTCATGCTGTAGGGGAGGGAGTTGAGACAGTCCAATGTCCTGGGGAGCAAAAACTGCAAACAGTCCATCTACAATGTAACATTTGGGTCTCAGGCCGCCCAATCCCTAGTGTGCTGTGCAGACCTTTGACTGGCAAAAACACCCCATCTGAGCGTGAGATCTGGCTGGGCTAGTGGCTCTTTCTGTGGACTAAGAGACAGACAGACAGAGTTTTCAGGTTCAAAACCTATACTTCCCAGAAGATGGTCATTCACTTCGGTAAAAAAAAAAAAAAAAAAAAAAAAAAGGCTTTTTATTTTTTTTCCCCTGCCTGGGTAACCTGTCTCCTGCCTGTTTCAAAGTTAAAAAAGGGAAAAATCTTTTTTGGAGGGAAAAGGACCAAAATGCAGGCAGGTGGACTCCGTGGAAGGTGGATGGGGAGTTGCTCCTGCCCGGGCACTAGAGCCCCAGCTGCTGTTCCAGGTGCTCTCTGATAACAGAGATCTCCATGTGTCCTGTCATGACACTGTCTCCAGGACTGACCCTCAGGATAATGAGGATTCAAAACGAGGCAGGTGATACTGCCTTCAAAAGTAAATCCAGGGAGGTTTGGCGGTATGTCAGAGGGTTAAGGGCTTGTGGCCATCACAAATAGAGGGGACAGGTGGAAGGATTTGGGGTCTGGCCCCCAGACTGCCACCTGCAGGGGAGTCGCTTTACAGGGGGTGAAGCAGGTCTTTAGGAGCTCTATCTTTCTCTCCCACCCTGTATTTCCTCTGCTCTCTCCTTTTGTGTCTGTCAGATGCAAGGTCAGTAACAACAACAACAAAAAAAACAATAACCACCACAGTGACCAAGCAACAAGGGCAGCGAAAGGGGAACAAATGGAGTGCAGGAGCTGTGGATTATTCGTGGTGTAGGCACTCAGCTGTGGCAATAACCTCTTGAGGCAATCAATCCATACATGGAGAAGTAATACAGGTAACAGAGACGTATATGTCCCTGTGTGTTTCCACTGAGATAATGTAAATGCACTTTTATTTACTTCTGCATTTATTTATTACCTTGCCACGAGAATTTCTTTTCATTGCTAAATAAAAGTGTCCCATCAAGGGTACCAGGTGTGCCACACCCAGTTAAGCACTCATGTTACAATGCAGGAGGACTGGGCTTCAACACCCGGGTTCGCACCTGCCAGGGGAAATCTTTACAAGTGGTGCGGAAGTGCTGCAGTTGTCTCTCTCTGTGTCTCAAACTCTCTCTACCTCCCTTCCCTCTCAATTCCTGTCTATTTATTCCAGTGAATAATCAAGAAAATAGAAAGTAAAAAAAGAAAAAGGAAAAGGAAATATTCCACGACTTCAAATGGGCTACTCAGGACAATGCTTTCCTTGTTAAGATCCTCACAGCATTCCATATGCAGAAAGGCAAAGACGCCATGTATTTTTTAACCCAGTTTTTATATTTATTTATTGATTTAGGTGCTTATTCATTTTTATTATTGATGAATTAATGTTTTACATTTGACATTGACTAAGGATCTGACACCAGCGGACTCCAGTACCCCTATATGGTAATCTGCCACTACAAAACCGATCCATTGACCTTTCCATTCATCCATCCATCCACCCATACATCTATCCATGCATCCATCCATCCATCCATCCATCCATCCATCCATCCACCAGTCAACCAAGCTAAGCACAAAAGGAGATCTCTCCTTGAATGGTGAGGAGAAACAACGATGCATAGGTAGGTTGCAAAGGCCCAGTTTGGCTGAATAGGGCAGAGGGGCTGAACCAGGGAATGTGTTGGGGCGTGTGGGTTTGGGTGGGGTGAGCCGGAGACCCTGTGAGCTGGGTCACATTAGGGGCAGGCAGGGGGTGGAAGGGGTTGCGAACAGCTGTCACTGGAGAACCATCACAAGTGCTGGAGCTGGTGAGCAGGACACCTGGAAGAGAGGACAGACAAAGGAGAGAAGCAAAGTGCGGAGGAAAGGAGAGGGGACAGGATGGTGAGGACAGGAGAGGACAGGATTGGAGGGGACCTGAGAAACCTACCTGGACAAAGGCAGCATACAGACATCCAGGAAGGCCGGCAGGCATGCAGGCAGCTCTGGCCTGGGCTCCCTGGATCCCGGGCGCACCTCCACCTGTCTTCTCTTGGCTGCCAGCCCTGAGGTCCCTCGTCGGTCAGCACTGTCTTGCCATCCTTCCGTCCCTCTGTGCCAGGGCCCAGGCGTCTGGGCGCTGTTGCCTGACCTAGTGGCAGGGCAGTTGGGCTGCCCAGTGCCAGTGTGGCCAGCACAGATTGCCAGGGGCTAGGACATCACAGAGGGCTCCTGTGGTTGCTAGGCCACGGGGACCCCGCCCATCCAGTTGACCAGCAGCCATGACCCCATGCTGAACTTGACTTGAGGGGTGGTGGCCAGCCACCAGAGACAGAGCCCCAGGCCAAAGCAGGTGCTGGTCGGCCGGGCCAAGGGGCTATGGGCGGATTGGTGTGTGTCTGGGCATGGGGCTGGCATCTGACAGTCCAGGGCGGGGGACCAAGGTCCGCCAGGCCCCTGTCCCACCATGTGCACTGACACACAGTCTTGCTGACTGACTGACAGTCCCCGCCCCAGAGATACCCACACCAAGTCCCTGGGTGCCCTGAGCTCCCCCTGAGGGTTGGTGGGTGCCTGCCTGGACACATGCCTCCGTAATGGAGGCCTCTATTAATCCCGTTGCCTACTGACAGCTGCCCTCCTGCCCCTCCTCCTCCTCCTCCTCCTCCTCCTCCTCTTCTTCCTCCTCCTCTTTCTCCTCTTCCTCCTCCTCTTCCTCCTCCTCCTCCTACACCCCCTCCTCCTCTTCCTCATCCTCAGCGGGACTCACTCAGGGCCCTTGGCCTAGGCAATCCAGGGCTGCTGCTCTGGCTTCTGCAGCTTCTATCCAGTGGGGGGGTGTAGGAATCTGTTCCTGTCAGTCCCTGATTCCTGGGACCTTCCATGCCTCCAGCTGCCCCCACTCTCTAGTCCTGACCCCTCCTCAAGGATGCCCCCGTTCCCCTTACCCTCTGTCCCGCAGCTCCCAACTAACATCTACTGTGTTCCTCCCTGCGCTGCTTTACTGCCACCCTGCTTCTGCCCTTCAGCCCTGAGGGCCCAGGGCCAGCCCAGCTGCCATCTCACCATCCAGCACGGGGACCTGCCCTAACCCCCTGCCACCACACCCACACACACAGCCCTGCACACACTCCTGGTTCCCCTGCCTGCAGCCTGCCTCTCAAACAGTCTCCTTCTGCCCCCTAGCACCTTACAGCCTCTGCCACGGACCCCCACAGACACCTGGGCATGAGCAGTGCAGACATGCAAACAGCTCCCCTCGCCCCCACTCCAGTTGCTCCAAGGTTGGAAAGAGTCTTTTTTTCATGCTGTAGGGGAGGGAGTTGAGACAGTCCAATGTCCTGGGGAGCAAGAACTGCAAACAGTCCATCTACAATGTAACATTTGGGTCTCAGGCCGCCCAATCCCTAGTGTGCTGTGCAGACCTTTGACTGGCAAAAACACCCCATCGGAGCGTGAGATCTGGCTGGGCTAGTGGCTCTTTCTGTGGACTAAGAGACAGACAGACAGAGTTTTCAGGTTCAAAACCTATACTTCCCAGAAGATGGTCATTCACTTCGGTAAAAAAAAAAAAAAAAAAAAAAAAAAAAAGGCTTTTTATTTTTTTTCCCCTGCCTGGGTAACCTGTCTCCTGCCTGTTTCAAAGTTAAAAAAGGGAAAAATCTTTTTTGGAGGGAAAAGGACCAAAATGCAGGCAGGTGGACTCCGTGGAAGGTGGATGGGGAGTTGCTCCTGCCCGGGCACTAGAGCCCCAGCTGCTGTTCCAGGTGCTCTCTGATAACAGAGATCTCCATGTGTCCTGTCATGACACTGTCTCCAGGACTGACCCTCAGGATAATGAGGATTCAAAACGAGGCAGGTGATACTGCCTTCAAAAGTAAATCCAGGGAGGTTTGGCGGTATGTCAGAAGGTTAAGGGCTTGTGGCGATCACAAATAGAGGGGACAGGTGGAAGGATTTGGGGTCTGGCCCCCAGACTGCCACCTGCAGGGGAGTCGCTTTACAGGGGGTGAAGCAGGTCTTTAGGAGCTCTATCTTTCTCTCCCACCCTGTATTTCCTCTGCTCTCTCCTTTTGTGTCTGTCAGATGCAAGGTCAGTAACAACAACAACAACAAAAACAATAACCACTACAGTGACCAAGCAACAAGGGCAGCGAAAGGGGAACAAATGGAGTGCAGGAGCTGTGGATTATTCGTGGTGTAGGCACTCAGCTGTGGCAATAACCTCTTGAGGCAATCAATCCATACATGAAGAAGTAATACAGGTAACAGAGACGTATATGTCCCTGTGTGTTTCCACTGAGATAATGTAAATGCACTTTTATTTACTTCTTCATTTATTTATTACCTTGCCACGAGAATTTCTTTTCATTGCTAAAAAAAAGTGTCCCATCAAGGGTACCAGGTGTGCCACACCCAGTTAAGCACTCATGTTACAATGCAGGAGGACTGGGCTTCAACACCCGGGTTCGCACCTGCCAGGGGAAATCTTTACAAGTGGTGCGGAAGTGCTGCAGTTGTCTCTCTCTGTGTCTCAAACTCTCTCTACCTCCCTTCCCTCTCAATTCCTGTCTATTTATTCCAGTGAATAATCAAGAAAATAGAAAGTAAAAAAAGAAAAAGGAAAAGGAAATATTCCACGACTTCAAATGGGCTACTCAGGACAATGCTTTCCTTGTTAAGATCCTCACAGCATTCCATATGCAGAAAGGCAAAGACGCCATGTATTTTTTAACCCAGTTTTTATATTTATTTATTGATTTAGGTGCTTATTCATTTTTGTTATTGATGAATTAATGTTTTACATTTGACATTGACTAAGGATCTGACACCAGCGGACTCCAGTACCCCTATATGGTAATCTGCCTCTACAAAACCGATCCATTGACCTTTCCATCCATCCATCCATCCATCCACCCATACATCTATCCATCCATTCATCCATACATCCATCCATCCATCCATCCACCAGTCAACCAAGCTAAGTACAAAAGGAGATCACTCCTTGAATGGTGAGGAGAAACAACGATGCATAGGTAGGTTGCAAAGGCCCAGTTTGGCTGAATAGGGCAGAGGGGCTGAACCAGGGAATGTGTTGGGGCGGGTGGGTTTGGGTGGGGTGAGCCGGAGACCCTGTGAGCTGGGTCACATTAGGGGCAGGCAGGGGGTGGAAGGGGTTGCGAACAGCTGTCACTGGAGAACCATCACAAGTGCTGGAGCTGGTGAGCAGGACACCTGGAAGAGAGGACAGACAAAGGAGAGAAGCAAAGTGCGGAGGAAAGGAGAGGGGACAGGATGGTGAGGACAGGAGAGGACAGGATTGGAGGGGACCTGAGAAACCTACCTGGACAAAGGCCAAAGCAGGTGCTGGTCGGCCGGGCCAAGGGGCTATGGGCGGATTGGTGTGTGTCTGGGCATGGGGCTGGCATCTGACAGTCCAGGGCGGGGGACCAAGGTCCGCCAGGCCCCTGTCCCACCATGTGCACTGATACACAGTCTTGCTGACTGACTGACAGTCCCCGCCCCAGAGATACCCACACCAAGTCCCTGGGTGCCCTGAGCTGCCCCTGAGGGTTGGTGGGTGCCTGCCTGGACACATGCCTCCGTAAAGGAGGCCTCTATTAATCCCGTTGCCTACTGACAGCTGCCCTCCTGCCCCTCCTCCTCCTCCTCCTCCTCCTCCTCCTCTTCTTCCTCCTCCTCTTTCTCCTCTTCCTCCTCCTCTTCCTCCTCCTCCTCCTACACCCCCTCCTCCTCTTCCTCATCCTCAGCGGGACTCACTCAGGGCCCTTGGCCTAGGCAATCCAGGGCTGCTGCTCTGGCTTCTGCAGCTTCTATCCAGTGGGGGGGTGTAGGAATCTGTTCCTGTCAGTCCCTGATTCCTGGGACCTTCCATGCCTCCAGCTGCCCCCACTCTCTAGTCCTGACCCCTCCTCAAGGATGCCCCCTTTCCCCTTACCCTCTGTCCCGCAGCTCCCAACTAACATCTACTGTGTTCCTCCCTGCGCTACTTTACTGCCACCCTGCTTCTGCCCTTCAGCCCTGAGGGCCCAGGGCCAGCCCAGCTGCCATCTCACCATCCAGCACGGGGACCTGCCCTAACCCCCTGCCACCACACCCACACACACAGCCCTGCACACACTCCTGGTTCCCCTGCCTGCAGCCTGCCTCTCAAACAGTCTCCTTCTGCCCCCTAGCACCTTACAGCCTCTGCCACGGACCCCCACAGACACCTGGGCATGAGCAGTGCAGACATGCAAACAGCTCCCCTCGCCCCCACTCCAGTTGCTCCAAGGTTGGAAAGAGTCTTTTTTTCATGCTGTAGGGGAGGGAGTTGAGACAGTCCAATGTCCTGGGGAGCAAAAACTGCAAACAGTCCATCTACAATGTAACATTTGGGTCTCAGGCCGCCCAATCCCTAGTGTGCTGTGCAGACCTTTGACTGGCAAAAACACCCCATCTGAGCGTGAGATCTGGCTGGGCTAGTGGCTCTTTCTGTGGACTAAGAGACAGACAGACAGAGTTTTCAGGTTCAAAACCTATACTTCCCAGAAGATGGTCATTCACTTCGGTAAAAAAAAAAAAAAAAAAAAAAAAAAAAGGCTTTTTATTTTTTTTCCCCTGCCTGGGTAACCTGTCTCCTGCCTGTTTCAAAGTTAAAAAAGGGAAAAATCTTTTTTGGAGGGAAAAGGACCAAAATGCAGGCAGGTGGACTCCGTGGAAGGTGGATGGGGAGTTGCTCCTGCCCGGGCACTAGAGCCCCAGCTGCTGTTCCAGGTGCTCTCTGATAACAGAGATCTCCATGTGTCCTGTCATGACACTGTCTCCAGGACTGACCCTCAGGATAATGAGGATTCAAAACGAGGCAGGTGATACTGCCTTCAAAAGTAAATCCAGGGAGGTTTGGCGGTATGTCAGAGGGTTAAGGGCTTGTGGCGATCACGAATAGAGGGGACAGGTGGAAGGATTTGGGGTCTGGCCCCCAGACTGCCACCTGCAGGGGAGTCGCTTTACAGGGGGTGAAGCAGGTCTTTAGGAGCTCTATCTTTCTCTCCCACCCTGTATTTCCTCTGCTCTCTCCTTTTGTGTCTGTCAGATGCAAGGTCAGTAACAACAACAACAACAAAAACAATAACCACCACAGTGACCAAGCAACAAGGGCAGCGAAAGGGGAACAAATGGAGTGCAGGAGCTGTGGATTATTCGTGGTGTAGGCACTCAGCTGTGGCAATAACCTCTTGAGGCAATCAATCCATACATGAAGAAGTAATACAGGTAACAGAGATGTATATGTCCCTGTGTGTTTCCACTGAGATAATGTAAATGCACTTTTATTTACTTCTTCATTTATTTATTACCTTGCCACGAGAATTTCTTTTCATTGCTAAAAAAAAAGTGTCCCATCAAGGGTACCAGGTGTGCCACACCCAGTTAAGCACTCATGTTACAATGCAGGAGGACTGGGCTTCAACACCCGGGTTCGCACCTGCCAGGGGAAATCTTTACAAGTGGTGCGGAAGTGCTGCAGTTGTCTCTCTCTGTGTCTCAAACTCTCTCTACCTCCCTTCCCTCTCAATTCCTGTCTATTTATTCCAGTGAATAATCAAGAAAATAGAAAGTAAAAAAAGAAAAAGGAAAAGGAAATATTCCACGACTTCAAATGGGCTACTCAGGACAATGCTTTCCTTGTTAAGATCCTCACAGCATTCCATATGCAGAAAGGCAAAGACGCCATGTATTTTTTAACCCAGTTTTTATATTTATTTATTGATTTAGGTGCTTATTCATTTTTGTTATTGATGAATTAATGTTTTACATTTGACATTGACTAAGGATCTGACACCAGCGGACTCCAGTACCCCTATATGGTAATCTGCCTCTACAAAACCGATACATTGACCTTTCCATCCATCCATCCATCCACCCATACATCTATCCATCCATTCATCCATACATCCATGCATCCATCCATCCATCCATCCATCCATCCATCCATCCATCCACCAGTCAACCAAGCTAAGCACAAAAGGAGATCTCTCCTTGAATGGTGAGGAGAAACAACGATGCATAGGTAGGTTGCAAAGGCCCAGTTTGGCTGAATAGGGCAGATTGGCTGAAGCAGGGAATGTGTTGGGGCGTGTGGGTTTGGGTGGGCTGAGCCGGAGACCCTGTGAGCTGGGTCACATTAGGGGCAGGCAGGGGGTGGAAGGGGTTGCGAACAGCTGTCACTGGAGAACCATCACAAGTGCTGGAGCTGGTGAGCAGGACACCTGGAAGAGAGGACAGACAAAGGAGAGAAGCAAAGTGCGGAGGAAAGGAGAGGGGACAGGATGGTGAGGACAGGAGAGGACAGGATTGGAGGGGACCTGAGAAACCTACCTGGACAAAGGCAGCATACAGACATCCAGGAAGGCCGGCAGGCATGCAGGCAGCTCTGGCCTGGGCTCCCTGGATCCCGGGCGCACCTCCACCTGTCTTCTCTTGGCTGCCAGCCCTGAGGTCCCTCGTCGGTCAGCACTGTCTTGCCATCCTTCCGTCCCTCTGTGCCAGGGCCCAGGCGTCTGGGCGCTGTTGCCTGACCTAGTGGCAGGGCAGTTGGGCTGCCCAGTGCCAGTGTGGCCAGCACAGATTGCCAGGGGCTAGGACATCACAGAGGGCTCCTGTGGTTGCTAGGCCACGGGGACCCCGCCCATCCAGTTGACCAGCAGCCATGACCCCATGCTGAACTTTACTTGAGGGGTGGTGGCCAGCCACCAGAGACAGAGCCCCAGGCCAAAGCAGGTGCTGGTCAGCCGGGCCAAGGGGCTATGGGCGGATTGGTGTGTGTCTGGGCATGGGGCTGGCATCTGACAGTCCAGGGCGGGGGACCAAGGTCCGCCAGGCCCCTGTCCCACCATGTGCACTGACACACAGTCTTGCTGACTGACTGACAGTCCGCGCCCCAGAGATACCCACACCAAGTCCCTGGGTGCCCTGAGCTGCCCCTGAGGGTTGGTGGGTGCCTGCCTGGACACATGCCTCCGTAATGGAGGCCTCTATTAATCCCGTTGCCTACTGACAGCTGCCCTCCTGCCCCTCCTCCTCCTCCTCCTCCTCCTCCTCCTCTTCTTCCTCCTCCTCTTTCTCCTCTTCCTCCTCCTCTTCCTCCTCCTCCTCCTACACCCCCTCCTCCTCTTCCTCATCCTCAGCGGGACTCACTCAGGGCCCTTGGCCTAGGCAATCCAGGGCTGCTGCTCTGGCTTCTGCAGCTTCTATCCAGTGGGGGGGTGTAGGAATCTGTTCCTGTCAGTCCCTGATTCCTGGGACCTTCCATGCCTCCAGCTGCCCCCACTCTCTAGTCCTGACCCCTCCTCAAGGATGCGCCCTTTCCCCTTACCCTCTGTCCCGCAGCTCCCAACTAACATCTACTGTGTTCCTCCCTGCGCTACTTTACTGCCACCCTGCTTCTGCCCTTCAGCCCTGAGGGCCCAGGGCCAGCCCAGCTGCCATCTCACCATCCAGCACGGGGACCTGCCCTAACCCCCTGCCACCACACCCACACACACAGCCCTGCACACACTCCTGGTTCCCCTGCCTGCAGCCTGCCTCTCAAACAGTCTCCTTCTGCCCCCTAGCACCTTACAGCCTCTGCCACGGACCCCCACAGACACCTGGGCATGAGCAGTGCAGACATGCAAACAGCTCCCCTCGCCCCCACTCCAGTTGCTCCAAGGTTGGAAAGAGTCTTTTTTTCATGCTGTAGGGGAGGGAGTTGAGACAGTCCAATGTCCTGGGGAGCAAGAACTGCAAACAGTCCATCTACAATGTAACATTTGGGTCTCAGGCCGCCCAATCCCTAGTGTGCTGTGCAGACCTTTGACTGGCAAAAACACCCCATCTGAGCGTGAGATCTGGCTGGGCTAGTGGCTCTTTCTGTGGACTAAGAGACAGACAGACAGAGTTTTCAGGTTCAAAACCTATACTTCCCAGAAGATGGTCATTCACTTCGGTAAAAAAAAAAAAAAAAAAAAAAAGGCTTTTTATTTTTTTTCCCCTGCCTGGGTAACCTGTCTCCTGCCTGTTTCAAAGTTAAAAAAGGGAAAAATCTTTTTTGGAGGGAAAAGGACCAAAATGCAGGCAGGTGGACTCCGTGGAAGGTGGATGGGGAGTTGCTCCTGCCCGGGCACTAGAGCCCCAGCTGCTGTTCCAGGTGCTCTCTGATAACAGAGATCTCCATGTGTCCTGTCATGACACTGTCTCCAGGACTGACCCTCAGGATAATGAGGATTCAAAACGAGGCAGGTGATACTGCCTTCAAAAGTAAATCCAGGGAGGTTTGGCGGTATGTCAGAGGGTTAAGGGCTTGTGGCGATCACGAATAGAGGGGACAGGTGGAAGGATTTGGGGTCTGGCCCCCAGACTGCCACCTGCAGGGGAGTCGCTTTACAGGGGGTGAAGCAGGTCTTTAGGAGCTCTATCTTTCTCTCCCACCCTGTATTTCCTCTGCTCTCTCCTTTTGTGTCTGTCAGATGCAAGGTCAGTAACAACAACAACAACAAAAACAATAACCACCACAGTGACCAAGCAACAAGGGCAGCGAAAGGGGAACAAATGGAGTGCAGGAGCTGTGGATTATTCGTGGTGTAGGCACTCAGCTGTGGCAATAACCTCTTGAGGCAATCAATCCATACATGAAGAAGTAATACAGGTAACAGAGACGTATATGTCCCTGTGTGTTTCCACTGAGATAATGTAAATGCACTTTTATTTACTTCTTCATTTATTTATTACCTTGCCACGAGAATTTCTTTTCATTGCTAAAAAAAAGTGTCCCATCAAGGGTACCAGGTGTGCCACACCCAGTTAAGCACTCATGTTACAATGCAGGAGGACTGGGCTTCAACACCCGGGTTCGCACCTGCCAGGGGAAATCTTTACAAGTGGTGCGGAAGTGCTGCAGTTGTCTCTCTCTGTGTCTCAAACTCTCTCTACCTCCCTTCCCTCTCAATTCCTGTCTATTTATTCCAGTGAATAATCAAGAAAATAGAAAGTAAAAAAAGAAAAAGGAAAAGGAAATATTCCACGACTTCAAATGGGCTACTCAGGACAATGCTTTCCTTGTTAAGATCCTCACAGCATTCCATATGCAGAAAGGCAAAGACGCCATGTATTTTTTAACCCAGTTTTTATATTTATTTATTGATTTAGGTGCTTATTCATTTTTATTATTGATGAATTAATGTTTTACATTTGACATTGACTAAGGATCTGACACCAGCGGACTCCAGTACCCCTATATGGTAATCTGCCACTACAAAACCGATCCATTGACCTTTCCATTCATCCATCCATCCACCCATACATCTATCCATGCATCCATCCATCCATCCATCCATCCATCCATCCATCCACCAGTCAACCAAGCTAAGCACAAAAGGAGATCTCTCCTTGAATGGTGAGGAGAAACAACGATGCATAGGTAGGTTGCAAAGGCCCAGTTTGGCTGAATAGGGCAGAGGGGCTGAACCAGGGAATGTGTTGGGGCGTGTGGGTTTGGGTGGGGTGAGCCGGAGACCCTGTGAGCTGGGTCACATTAGGGGCAGGCAGGGGGTGGAAGGGGTTGCGAACAGCTGTCACTGGAGAACCATCACAAGTGCTGGAGCTGGTGAGCAGGACACCTGGAAGAGAGGACAGACAAAGGAGAGAAGCAAAGTGCGGAGGAAAGGAGAGGGGACAGGATGGTGAGGACAGGAGAGGACAGGATTGGAGGGGACCTGAGAAACCTACCTGGACAAAGGCAGCATACAGACATCCAGGAAGGCCGGCAGGCATGCAGGCAGCTCTGGCCTGGGCTCCCTGGATCCCGGGCGCACCTCCACCTGTCTTCTCTTGGCTGCCAGCCCTGAGGTCCCTCGTCGGTCAGCACTGTCTTGCCATCCTTCCGTCCCTCTGTGCCAGGGCCCAGGCGTCTGGGCGCTGTTGCCTGACCTAGTGGCAGGGCAGTTGGGCTGCCCAGTGCCAGTGTGGCCAGCACAGATTGCCAGGGGCTAGGACATCACAGAGGGCTCCTGTGGTTGCTAGGCCACGGGGACCCCGCCCATCCAGTTGACCAGCAGCCATGACCCCATGCTGAACTTGACTTGAGGGGTGGTGGCCAGCCACCAGAGACAGAGCCCCAGGCCAAAGCAGGTGCTGGTCGGCCGGGCCAAGGGGCTATGGGCGGATTGGTGTGTGTCTGGGCATGGGGCTGGCATCTGACAGTCCAGGGCGGGGGACCAAGGTCCGCCAGGCCCCTGTCCCACCATGTGCACTGACACACAGTCTTGCTGACTGACTGACAGTCCCCGCCCCAGAGATACCCACACCAAGTCCCTGGGTGCCCTGAGCTGCCCCTGAGGGTTGGTGGGTGCCTGCCTGGACACATGCCTCCGTAATGGAGGCCTCTATTAATCCCGTTGCCTACTGACAGCTGCCTTCCTGCCCCTCCTCCTCCTCCTCCT
This sequence comes from Erinaceus europaeus, assembly GCF_950295315.1. Classification (NCBI taxonomy): domain Eukaryota; kingdom Metazoa; phylum Chordata; class Mammalia; order Eulipotyphla; family Erinaceidae; genus Erinaceus; species Erinaceus europaeus. The sequence goes on along the minus strand of NW_026647147.1, from coordinate 1,589,838 downwards.
CCTCCTCCTCCTCTTCTTCCTCCTCCTCTTTCTCCTCTTCCTCCTCCTCTTCCTCCTCCTCCTCCTACACCCCCTCCTCCTCTTCCTCATCCTCAGCGGGACTCACTCAGGGCCCTTGGCCTAGGCAATCCAGGGCTGCTGCTCTGGCTTCTGCAGCTTCTATCCAGTGGGGGGGTGTAGGAATCTGTTCCTGTCAGTCCCTGATTCCTGGGACCTTCCATGCCTCCAGCTGCCCCCACTCTCTAGTCCTGACCCCTCCTCAAGGATGCCCCCTTTCCCCTTACCCTCTGTCCCGCAGCTCCCAACTAACATCTACTGTGTTCCTCCCTGCGCTACTTTACTGCCACCCTGCTTCTGCCCTTCAGCCCTGAGGGCCCAGGGCCAGCCCAGCTGCCATCTCACCATCCAGCACGGGGACCTGCCCTAACCCCCTGCCACCACACCCACACACACAGCCCTGCACACACTCCTGGTTCCCCTGCCTGCAGCCTGCCTCTCAAACAGTCTCCTTCTGCCCCCTAGCACCTTACAGCCTCTGCCACGGACCCCCACAGACACCTGGGCATGAGCAGTGCAGACATGCAAACAGCTCCCCTCGCCCCCACTCCAGTTGCTCCAAGGTTGGAAAGAGTCTTTTTTTCATGCTGTAGGGGAGGGAGTTGAGACAGTCCAATGTCCTGGGGAGCAAAAACTGCAAACAGTCCATCTACAATGTAACATTTGGGTCTCAGGCCGCCCAATCCCTAGTGTGCTGTGCAGACCTTTGACTGGCAAAAACACCCCATCTGAGCGTGAGATCTGGCTGGGCTAGTGGCTCTTTCTGTGGACTAAGAGACAGACAGACAGAGTTTTCAGGTTCAAAACCTATACTTCCCAGAAGATGGTCATTCACTTCGGTAAAAAAAAAAAAAAAAAAAAGGCTTTTTATTTTTTTTCCCCTGCCTGGGTAACCTGTCTCCTGCCTGTTTCAAAGTTAAAAAAGGGAAAAATCTTTTTTGGAGGGAAAAGGACCAAAATGCAGGCAGGTGGACTCCGTGGAAGGTGGATGGGGAGTTGCTCCTGCCCGGGCACTAGAGCCCCAGCTGCTGTTCCAGGTGCTCTCTGATAACAGAGATCTCCATGTGTCCTGTCATGACACTGTCTCCAGGACTGACCCTCAGGATAATGAGGATTCAAAACGAGGCAGGTGATACTGCCTTCAAAAGTAAATCCAGGGAGGTTTGGCGGTATGTCAGAGGGTTAAGGGCTTGTGGCCATCACAAATAGAGGGGACAGGTGGAAGGATTTGGGGTCTGGCCCCCAGACTGCCACCTGCAGGGGAGTCGCTTTACAGGGGGTGAAGCAGGTCTTTAGGAGCTCTATCTTTCTCTCCCACCCTGTATTTCCTCTGCTCTCTCCTTTTGTGTCTGTCAGATGCAAGGTCAGTAACAACAACAACAAAAAAAACAATAACCACCACAGTGACCAAGCAACAAGGGCAGCGAAAGGGGAACAAATGGAGTGCAGGAGCTGTGGATTATTCGTGGTGTAGGCACTCAGCTGTGGCAATAACCTCTTGAGGCAATCAATCCATACATGAAGAAGTAATACAGGTAACAGAGACGTATATGTCCCTGTGTGTTTCCACTGAGATAATGTAAATGCACTTTTATTTACTTCTGCATTTATTTATTACCTTGCCACGAGAATTTCTTTTCATTGCTAAATAAAAGTGTCCCATCAAGGGTACCAGGTGTGCCACACCCAGTTAAGCACTCATGTTACAATGCAGGAGGACTGGGCTTCAACACCCGGGTTCGCACCTGCCAGGGGAAATCTTTACAAGTGGTGCGGAAGTGCTGCAGTTGTCTCTCTCTGTGTCTCAAACTCTCTCTACCTCCCTTCCCTCTCAATTCCTGTCTATTTATTCCAGTGAATAATCAAGAAAATAGAAAGTAAAAAAAGAAAAAGGAAAAGGAAATATTCCACGACTTCAAATGGGCTACTCAGGACAATCCTTTCCTTGTTAAGATCCTCACAGCATTCCATATGCAGAAAGGCAAAGACGCCATGTATTTTTTAACCCAGTTTTTATATTTATTTATTGATTTAGGTGCTTATTCATTTTTGTTATTGATGAATTAATGTTTTACATTTGACATTGACTAAGGATCTGACACCAGCGGACTCCAGTACCCCTATATGGTAATCTGCCTCTACAAAACCGATCCATTGACCTTTCCATCCATCCATCCATCCATCCACCCATACATCTATCCATCCATTCATCCATACATCCATCCATCCATCCATCCATCCATCCATCCATCCATCCATCCACCAGTCAACCAAGCTAAGTACAAAAGGAGATCTCTCCTTGAATGGTGAGGAGAAACAACGATGCATAGGTAGGTTGCAAAGGCCCAGTTTGGCTGAATAGGGCAGAGGGGCTGAACCAGGGAATGTGTTGGGGCGTGTGGGTTTGGGTGGGGTGAGCCGGAGACCCTGTGAGCTGGGTCACATTAGGGGCAGGCAGGGGGTGGAAGGGGTTGCGAACAGCTGTCACTGGAGAACCATCACAAGTGCTGGAGCTGGTGAGCAGGACACCTGGAAGAGAGGACAGACAAAGGAGAGAAGCAAAGTGCGGAGGAAAGGAGAGGGGACAGGATGGTGAGGACAGGAGAGGACAGGAGAGGACAGGATTGGAGGGGACCTGAGAAACCTACCTGGACAAAGGCAGCATACAGACATCCAGGAAGGCCGGCAGGCATGCAGGCAGCTCTGGCCTGGGCTCCCTGGATCCCGGGCGCACCTCCACCTGTCTTCTCTTGGCTGCCAGCCCTGAGGTCCCTCGTCGGTCAGCACTGTCTTGCCATCCTTCCGTCCCTCTGTGCCAGGGCCCAGGCGTCTGGGCGCTGTTGCCTGACCTAGTGGCAGGGCAGTTGGGCTGCCCAGTGCCAGTGTGGCCAGCACAGATTGCCAGGGGCTAGGACATCACAGAGGGCTCCTGTGGTTGCTAGGCCACGGGGACCCCGCCCATCCAGTTGACCAGCAGCCATGACCCCATGCTGAACTTGACTTGAGGGGTGGTGGCCAGCCACCAGAGACAGAGCCCCAGGCCAAAGCAGGTGCTGGTCGGCCGGGCCAAGGGGCTATGGGCGGATTGGTGTGTGTCTGGGCATGGGGCTGGCATCTGACAGTCCAGGGCGGGGGACCAAGGTCCGCCAGGCCCCTGTCCCACCATGTGCACTGACACACAGTCTTGCTGACTGACTGACAGTCCCCGCCCCAGAGATACCCACACCAAGTCCCTGGGTGCCCTGAGCTGCCCCTGAGGGTTGGTGGGTGCCTGCCTGGACACATGCCTCCGTAATGGAGGCCTCTATTAATCCCGTTGCCTACTGACAGCTGCCCTCCTGCCCCTCCTCCTCCTCCTCCTCCTCCTCCTCCTCTTCTTCCTCCTCCTCTTTCTCCTCTTCCTCCTCCTCTTCCTCCTCCTCCTCCTACACCCCCTCCTCCTCTTCCTCATCCTCAGCGGGACTCACTCAGGGCCCTTGGCCTAGGCAATCCAGGGCTGCTGCTCTGGCTTCTGCAGCTTCTATCCAGTGGGGGGTGTAGGAATCTGTTCCTGTCAGTCCCTGATTCCTGGGACCTTCCATGCCTCCAGCTGCCCCCACTCTCTAGTCCTGACCCCTCCTCAAGGATGCCCCCTTTCCCCTTACCCTCTGTCCCGCAGCTCCCAACTAACATCTACTGTGTTCCTCCCTGCGCTACTTTACTGCCACCCTGCTTCTGCCCTTCAGCCCTGAGGGCCCAGGGCCAGCCCAGCTGCCATCTCACCATCCAGCACGGGGACCTGCCCTAACCCCCTGCCACCACACCCACACACACAGCCCTGCACACACTCCTGGTTCCCCTGCCTGCAGCCTGCCTCTCAAACAGTCTCCTTCTGCCCCCTAGCACCTTACAGCCTCTGCCACGGACCCCCACAGACACCTGGGCATGAGCAGTGCAGACATGCAAACAGCTCCCCTCGCCCCCACTCCAGTTGCTCCAAGGTTATAAAGAGTCTTTTTTTCATGCTGTAGGGGAGGGAGTTGAGACAGTCCAATGTCCTGGGGAGCAAGAACTGCAAACAGTCCATCTACAATGTAACATTTGGGTCTCAGGCCGCCCAATCCCTAGTGTGCTGTGCAGACCTTTGACTGGCAAAAACACCCCATCTGAGCGTGAGATCTGGCTGGGCTAGTGGCTCTTTCTGTGGACTAAGAGACAGACAGACAGAGTTTTCAGGTTCAAAACCTATACTTCCCAGAAGATGGTCATTCACTTCGGTAAAAAAAAAAAAAAAAAAAAAAAAGGCTTTTTATTTTTTTTCCCCTGCCTGGGTAACCTGTCTCCTGCCTGTTTCAAAGTTAAAAAAGGGAAAAATCTTTTTTGGAGGGAAAAGGACCAAAATGCAGGCAGGTGGACTCCGTGGAAGGTGGATGGGGAGTTGCTCCTGCCCGGGCACTAGAGCCCCAGCTGCTGTTCCAGGTGCTCTCTGATAACAGAGATCTCCATGTGTCGTGTCATGACACTGTCTCCAGGACTGACCCTCAGGATAATGAGGATTCAAAACGAGGCAGGTGATACTGCCTTCAAAAGTAAATCCAGGGAGGTTTGGCGGTATGTCAGAGGGTTAAGGGCTTGTGGCGATCACGAATAGAGGGGACAGGTGGAAGGATTTGGGGTCTGGCCCCCAGACTGCCACCTGCAGGGGAGTCGCTTTACAGGGGGTGAAGCAGGTCTTTAGGAGCTCTATCTTTCTCTCCCACCCTGTATTTCCTCTGCTCTCTCCTTTTGTGTCTGTCAGATGCAAGGTCAGTAACAACAACAACAACAAAAACAATAACCACCACAGTGACCAAGCAACAAGGGCAGCGAAAGGGGAACAAATGGAGTGCAGGAGCTGTGGATTATTCGTGGTGTAGGCACTCAGCTGTGGCAATAACCTCTTGAGGCAATCAATCCATACATGAAGAAGTAATACAGGTAACAGAGACGTATATGTCCCTGTGTGTTTCCACTGAGATAATGTAAATGCACTTTTATTTACTTCTGCATTTATTTATTACCTTGCCACGAGAATTTCTTTTCATTGCTAAAAAAAAGTGTCCCATCAAGGGTACCAGGTGTGCCACACCCAGTTAAGCACTCATGTTACAATGCAGGAGGACTGGGCTTCAACACCCGGGTTCGCACCTGCCAGGGGAAATCTTTACATGTGGTGCGGAAGTGCTGCAGTTGTCTCTCTCTGTGTCTCAAACTCTCTCTACCTCCCTTCCCTCTCAATTCCTGTCTATTTATTCCAGTGAATAATCAAGAAAATAGAAAGTAAAAAAAGAAAAAGGAAAAGGAAATATTCCACGACTTCAAATGGGCTACTCAGGACAATGCTTTCCTTGTTAAGATCCTCACAGCATTCCATATGCAGAAAGGCAAAGACGCCATGTATTTTTTAACCCAGTTTTTATATTTATTTATTGATTTAGGTGCTTATTCATTTTTATTATTGATGAATTAATGTTTTACATTTGACATTGACTAAGGATCTGACACCAGCGGACTCCAGTACCCCTATATGGTAATCTGCCACTACAAAACCGATCCATTGACCTTTACATTCATCCATCCATCCACCCATACATCTATCCATGCATCCATCCATCCATCCATCCATCCATCCATCCACCAGTCAACCAAGCTAAGCACAAAAGGAGATCTCTCCTTGAATGGTGAGGAGAAACAACGATGCATAGGTAGGTTGCAAAGGCCCAGTTTGGCTGAATAGGGCAGAGGGGCTGAACCAGGGAATGTGTTGGGGCGGGTGGGTTTGGGTGGGGTGAGCCGGAGACCCTGTGAGCTGGGTCACATTAGGGGCAGGCAGGGGGTGGAAGGGGTTGCGAACAGCTGTCACTGGAGAACCATCACAAGTGCTGGAGCTGGTGAGCAGGACACCTGGAAGAGAGGACAGACAAAGGAGAGAAGCAAAGTGCGGAGGAAAGGAGAGGGGACAGGATGGTGAGGACAGGAGAGGACAGGATTGGAGGGGACCTGAGAAACCTACCTGGACAAAGGCAGCATACAGACATCCAGGAAGGCCGGCAGGCATGCAGGCAGCTCTGGCCTGGGCTCCCTGGATCCCGGGCGCACCTCCACCTGTCTTCTCTTGGCTGCCAGCCCTGAGGTCCCTCGTCGGTCAGCACTGTCTTGCCATCCTTCCGTCCCTCTGTGCCAGGGCCCAGGCGTCTGGGCGCTGTTGCCTGACCTAGTGGCAGGGCAGTTGGGCTGCCCAGTGCCAGTGTGGCCAGCACAGATTGCCAGGGGCTAGGACATCACAGAGGGCTCCTGTGGTTGCTAGGCCACGGGGACCCCGCCCATCCAGTTGACCAGCAGCCATGACCCCATGCTGAACTTGACTTGAGGGGTGGTGGCCAGCCACCAGAGACAGAGCCCCAGGCCAAAGCAGGTGCTGGTCGGCCGGGCCAAGAGGCTATGGGCGGATTGGTGTGTGTCTGGGCATGGGGCTGGCATCTGACAGTCCAGGGCGGGGGACCAAGGTCCGCCAGGCCCCTGTCCCACCATGTGCACTGACACACAGTCTTGCTGACTGACTGACAGTCCCCGCCCCAGAGATACCCACACCAAGTCCCTGGGTGCCCTGAGCTGCCCCTGAGGGTTGGTGGGTGCCTGCCTGGACACATGCCTCCGTAATGGAGGCCTCTATTAATCCCGTTGCCTACTGACAGCTGCCCTCCTGCCCCTCCTCCTCCTCCTCCTCCTCCTCCTCCTCCTCTTCTTCCTCCTCCTCTTTCTCCTCTTCCTCCTCCTCTTCCTCCTCCTCCTCCTACACCCCCTCCTCCTCTTCCTCATCCTCAGCGGGACTCACTCAGGGCCCTTGGCCTAGGCAATCCAGGGCTGCTGCTCTGGCTTCTGCAGCTTCTATCCAGTGGGGGGGTGTAGGAATCTGTTCCTGTCAGTCCCTGATTCCTGGGACCTTCCATGCCTCCAGCTGCCCCCACTCTCTAGTCCTGACCCCTCCTCAAGGATGCCCCCTTTCCCCTTACCCTCTGTCCCGCAGCTCCCAACTAACATCTACTGTGTTCCTCCCTGCGCTACTTTACTGCCACCCTGCTTCTGCCCTTCAGCCCTGAGGGCCCAGGGCCAGCCCAGCTGCCATCTCACCATCCAGCACGGGGACCTGCCCTAACCCCCTGCCACCACACCCACACACACAGCCCTGCACACACTCCTGGTTCCCCTGCCTGCAGCCTGCCTCTCAAACAGTCTCCTTCTGCCCCCTAGCACCTTACAGCCTCTGCCACGGACCCCCACAGACACCTGGGCATGAGCAGTGCAGACATGCAAACAGCTCCCCTCGCCCCCACTCCAGTTGCTCCAAGGTTATAAAGAGTCTTTTTTTCATGCTGTAGGGGAGGGAGTTGAGACAGTCCAATGTCCTGGGGAGCAAGAACTGCAAACAGTCCATCTACAATGTAACATTTGGGTCTCAGGCCGCCCAATCCCTAGTGTGCTGTGCAGACCTTTGACTGGCAAAAACACCCCATCTGAGCGTGAGATCTGGCTGGGCTAGTGGCTCTTTCTGTGGACTAAGAGACAGACAGACAGAGTTTTCAGGTTCAAAACCTATACTTCCCAGAAGATGGTCATTCACTTCGGTAAAAAAAAAAAAAAAAAAAAAAAAAAAAAGGCTTTTTATTTTTTTTCCCCTGCCTGGGTAACCTGTCTCCTGCCTGTTTCAAAGTGAAAAAAGGGAAAAATCTTTTTTGGAGGGAAAAGGACCAAAATGCAGGCAGGTGGACTCCGTGGAAGGTGGATGGGGAGTTGCTCCTGCCCGGGCACTAGAGCCCCAGCTGCTGTTCCAGGTGCTCTCTGATAACAGAGATCTCCATGTGTCCTGTCATGTCACTGTCTCCAGGACTGACCCTCAGGATAATGAGGATTCAAAACGAGGCAGGTGATACTGCCTTCAAAAGTAAATCCAGGGAGGTTTGGCGGTATGTCAGAGGGTTAAGGGCTTGTGGCGATCACGAATAGAGGGGACAGGTGGAAGGATTTGGGGTCTGGCCCCCAGACTGCCACCTGCAGGGGAGTCGCTTTACAGGGGGTGAAGCAGGTCTTTAGGAGCTCTATCTTTCTCTCCCACCCTGTATTTCCTCTGCTCTCTCCTTTTGTGTCTGTCAGATGCAAGGTCAGTAACAACAACAACAACAAAAACAATAACCACCACAGTGACCAAGCAACAAGGGCAGCGAAAGGGGAACAAATGGAGTGCAGGAGCTGTGGATTATTCGTGGTGTAGGCACTCAGCTGTGGCAATAACCTCTTGAGGCAATCAATCCATACATGAAGAAGTAATACAGGTAACAGAGACGTATATGTCCCTGTGTGTTTCCACTGAGATAATGTAAATGCACTTTTATTTACTTCTTCATTTATTTATTACCTTGCCACGAGAATTTCTTTTCATTGCTAAAAAAAAGTGTCCCATCAAGGGTACCAGGTGTGCCACACCCAGTTAAGCACTCATGTTACAATGCAGGAGGACTGGGCTTCAACACCCGGGTTCGCACCTGCCAGGGGAAATCTTTACATGTGGTGCGGAAGTGCTGCAGTTGTCTCTCTCTGTGTCTCAAACTCTCTCTACCTCCCTTCCCTCTCAATTCCTGTCTATTTATTCCAGTGAATAATCAAGAAAATAGAAAGTAAAAAAAGAAAAAGGAAAAGGAAATATTCCACGACTTCAAATGGGCTACTCAGGACAATGCTTTCCTTGTTAAGATCCTCACAGCATTCCATATGCAGAAAGGCAAAGACGCCATGTATTTTTTAACCCAGTTTTTATATTTATTTATTGATTTAGGTGCTTATTCATTTTTATTATTGATGAATTAATGTTTTACATTTGACATTGACTAAGGATCTGACACCAGCGGACTCCAGTACCCCTATATGGTAATCTGCCACTACAAAACCGATCCATTGACCTTTCCATTCATCCATCCATCCACCCATACATCTATCCATGCATCCATCCATCCATCCATCCATCCATCCATCCATCCACCAGTCAACCAAGCTAAGCACAAAAGGAGATCTCTCCTTGAATGGTGAGGAGAAACAACGATGCATAGGTAGGTTGCAAAGGCCCAGTTTGGCTGAATAGGGCAGAGGGGCTGAACCAGGGAATGTGTTGGGGCGGGTGGGTTTGGGTGGGGTGAGCCGGAGACCCTGTGAGCTGGGTCACATTAGGGGCAGGCAGGGGGTGGAAGGGGTTGCGAACAGCTGTCACTGGAGAACCATCACAAGTGCTGGAGCTGGTGAGCAGGACACCTGTAAGAGAGGACAGACAAAGGAGAGAAGCAAAGTGCGGAGGAAAGGAGAGGGGACAGGATGGTGAGGACAGGAGAGGACAGGATTGGAGGGGACCTGAGAAACCTACCTGGACAAAGGCAGCATACAGACATCCAGGAAGGCCGGCAGGCATGCAGGCAGCTCTGGCCTGGGCTCCCTGGATCCCGGGCGCACCTCCACCTGTCTTCTCTTGGCTGCCAGCCCTGAGGTCCCTCGTCGGTCAGCACTGTCTTGCCATCCTTCCGTCCCTCTGTGCCAGGGCCCAGGCGTCTGGGCGCTGTTGCCTGACCTAGTGGCAGGGCAGTTGGGCTGCCCAGTGCCAGTGTGGCCAGCACAGATTGCCAGGGGCTAGGACATCACAGAGGGCTCCTGTGGTTGCTAGGCCACGGGGACCCCGCCCATCCAGTTGACCAGCAGCCATGACCCCATGCTGAACTTGACTTGAGGGGTGGTGGCCAGCCACCAGAGACAGAGCCCCAGGCCAAAGCAGGTGCTGGTCGGCCGGGCCAAGGGGCTATGGGCGGATTGGTGTGTGTCTGGGCATGGGGCTGGCATCTGACAGTCCAGGGCGGGGGACCAAGGTCCGCCAGGCCCCTGTCCCACCATGTGCACTGACACACAGTCTTGCTGACTGACTGACAGTCCCCGCCCCAGAGATACCCACACCAAGTCCCTGGGTGCCCTGAGCTGCCCCTGAGGGTTGGTGGGTGCCTGCCTGGACACATGCCTCCGTAATGGAGGCCTCTATTAATCCCGTTGCCTACTGACAGCTGCCCTCCTGCCCCTCCTCCTCCTCCTCCTCCTCCTCTTCTTCCTCCTTCTCTTTCTCCTCTTCCTCCTCCTCTTCCTCCTCCTCCTCCTACACCCCCTCCTCCTCTTCCTCATCCTCAGCGGGACTCACTCAGGGCCCTTGGCCTAGGCAATCCAGGGCTGCTGCTCTGGCTTCTGCAGCTTCTATCCAGTGGGGGGGTGTAGGAATCTGTTCCTGTCAGTCCCTGATTCCTGGGACCTTCCATGCCTCCAGCTGCCCCCACTCTCTAGTCCTGACCCCTCCTCAAGGATGCCCCCTTTCCCCTTACCCTCTGTCCCGCAGCTCCCAACTAACATCTACTGTGTTCCTCCCTGCGCTACTTTACTGCCACCCTGCTTCTGCCCTTCAGCCCTGAGGGCCCAGGGCCAGCCCAGCTGCCATCTCACCATCCAGCACGGGGACCTGCCCTAACCCCCTGCCACCACACCCACACACACAGCCCTGCACACACTCCTGGTTCCCCTGCCTGCAGCCTGCCTCTCAAACAGTCTCCTTCTGCCCCCTAGCACCTTACAGCCTCTGCCACGGACCCCCACAGACACCTGGGCATGAGCAGTGCAGACATGCAAACAGCTCCCCTCGCCCCCACTCCAGTTGCTCCAAGGTTGGAAAGAGTCTTTTTTTCATGCTGTAGGGGAGGGAGTTGAGACAGTCCAATGTCCTGGGGAGCAAGAACTGCAAACAGTCCATCTACAATGTAACATTTGGGTCTCAGGCCGCCCAATCCCTAGTGTGCTGTGCAGACCTTTGACTGGCAAAAACACCCCATCGGAGCGTGAGATCTGGCTGGGCTAGTGGCTCTTTCTGTGGACTAAGAGACAGACAGACAGAGTTTTCAGGTTCAAAACCTATACTTCCCAGAAGATGGTCATTCACTTCGGTAAAAAAAAAAAAAAAAAAAAAAAAGGCTTTTTATTTTTTTTCCCCTGCCTGGGTAACCTGTCTCCTGCCTGTTTCAAAGTTAAAAAAGGGAAAAATCTTTTTTGGAGGGAAAAGGACCAAAATGCAGGCAGGTGGACTCCGTGGAAGGTGGATGGGGAGTTGCTCCTGCCCGGGCACTAGAGCCCCAGCTGCTGTTCCAGGTGCTCTCTGATAACAGAGATCTCCATGTGTCGTGTCATGACACTGTCTCCAGGACTGACCCTCAGGATAATGAGGATTCAAAACGAGGCAGGTGATACTGCCTTCAAAAGTAAATCCAGGGAGGTTTGGCGGTATGTCAGAGGGTTAAGGGCTTGTGGCGATCACGAATAGAGGGGACAGGTGGAAGGATTTGGGGTCTGGCCCCCAGACTGCCACCTGCAGGGGAGTCGCTTTACAGGGGGTGAAGCAGGTCTTTAGGAGCTCTATCTTTCTCTCCCACCCTGTATTTCCTCTGCTCTCTCCTTTTGTGTCTGTCAGATGCAAGGTCAGTAACAACAACAACAACAAAAACAATAACCACCACAGTGACCAAGCAACAAGGGCAGCGAAAGGGGAACAAATGGAGTGCAGGAGCTGTGGATTATTCGTGGTGTAGGCACTCAGCTGTGGCAATAACCTCTTGAGGCAATCAATCCATACATGAAGAAGTAATACAGGTAACAGAGACGTATATGTCCCTGTGTGTTTCCACTGAGATAATGTAAATGCACTTTTATTTACTTCTTCATTTATTTATTACCTTGCCACGAGAATTTCTTTTCATTGCTAAAAAAAAGTGTCCCATCAAGGGTACCAGGTGTGCCACACCCAGTTAAGCACTCATGTTACAATGCAGGAGGACTGGGCTTCAACACCCGGGTTCGCACCTGCCAGGGGAAATCTTTACATGTGGTGCGGAAGTGCTGCAGTTGTCTCTCTCTGTGTCTCAAACTCTCTCTACCTCCCTTCCCTCTCAATTCCTGTCTATTTATTCCAGTGAATAATCAAGAAAATAGAAAGTAAAAAAAGAAAAAGGAAAAGGAAATATTCCACGACTTCAAATGGGCTACTCAGGACAATGCTTTCCTTGTTAAGATCCTCACAGCATTCCATATGCAGAAAGGCAAAGACGCCATGTATTTTTTAACCCAGTTTTTATATTTATTTATTGATTTAGGTGCTTATTCATTTTTATTATTGATGAATTAATGTTTTACATTTGACATTGACTAAGGATCTGACACCAGCGGACCCCAGTACCCCTATATGGTAATCTGCCACTACAAAACCGATCCATTGACCTTTCCATTCATCCATCCATCCACCCATACATCTATCCATGCATCCATCCATCCATCCATCCATCCATCCATCCATCCACCAGTCAACCAAGCTAAGCACAAAAGGAGATCTCTCCTTGAATGGTGAGGAGAAACAACGATGCATAGGTAGGTTGCAAAGGCCCAGTTTGGCTGAATAGGGCAGAGGGGCTGAACCAGGGAATGTGTTGGGGCGGGTGGGTTTGGGTGGGGTGAGCCGGAGACCCTGTGAGCTGGGTCACATTAGGGGCAGGCAGGGGGTGGAAGGGGTTGCGAACAGCTGTCACTGGAGAACCATCACAAGTGCTGGAGCTGGTGAGCAGGACACCTGGAAGAGAGGACAGACAAAGGAGAGAAGCGAAGTGCGGAGGAAAGGAGAGGGGACAGGATGGTGAGGACAGGAGAGGACAGGATTGGAGGGGACCTGAGAAACCTACCTGGACAAAGGCAGCATACAGACATCCAGGAAGGCCGGCAGGCATGCAGGCAGCTCTGGCCTGGGCTCCCTGGATCCCGGGCGCACCTCCACCTGTCTTCTCTTGGCTGCCAGCCCTGAGGTCCCTCGTCGGTCAGCACTGTCTTGCCATCCTTCCGTCCCTCTGTGCCAGGGCCCAGGCGTCTGGGCGCTGTTGCCTGACCTAGTGGCAGGGCAGTTGGGCTGCCCAGTGCCAGTGTGGCCAGCACAGATTGCCAGGGGCTAGGACATCACAGAGGGCTCCTGTGGTTGCTAGGCCACGGGGACCCCGCCCATCCAGTTGACCAGCAGCCATGACCCCATGCTGAACTTGACTTGAGGGGTGGTGGCCAGCCACCAGAGACAGAGCCCCAGGCCAAAGCAGGTGCTGGTCGGCCGGGCCAAGAGGCTATGGGCGGATTGGTGTGTGTCTGGGCATGGGGCTGGCATCTGACAGTCCAGGGCGGGGGACCAAGGTCCGCCAGGCCCCTGTCCCACCATGTGCACTGACACACAGTCTTGCTGACTGACTGACAGTCCCCGCCCCAGAGATACCCACACCAAGTCCCTGGGTGCCCTGAGCTGCCCCTGAGGGTTGGTGGGTGCCTGCCTGGACACATGCCTCCGTAATGGAGGCCTCTATTAATCCCGTTGCCTACTGACAGCTGCCCTCCTGCCCCTCCTCCTCCTCCTCCTCCTCCTCCTCCTCTTCTTCCTCCTCCTCTTTCTCCTCTTCCTCCTCCTCTTCCTCCTCCTCCTCCTACACCCCCTCCTCCTCTTCCTCATCCTCAGCGGGACTCACTCAGGGCCCTTGGCCTAGGCAATCCAGGGCTGCTGCTCTGGCTTCTGCAGCTTCTATCCAGTGGGGGGGTGTAGGAATCTGTTCCTGTCAGTCCCTGATTCCTGGGACCTTCCATGCCTCCAGCTGCCCCCACTCTCTAGTCCTGACCCCTCCTCAAGGATGCCCCCTTTCCCCTTACCCTCTGTCCCGCAGCTCCCAACTAACATCTACTGTGTTCCTCCCTGCGCTACTTTACTGCCACCCTGCTTCTGCCCTTCAGCCCTGAGGGCCCAGGGCCAGCCCAGCTGCCATCTCACCATCCAGCACGGGGACCTGCCCTAACCCCCTGCCACCACACCCACACACACAGCCCTGCACACACTCCTGGTTCCCCTGCCTGCAGCCTGCCTCTCAAACAGTCTCCTTCTGCCCCCTAGCACCTTACAGCCTCTGCCACGGACCCCCACAGACACCTGGGCATGAGCAGTGCAGACATGCAAACAGCTCCCCTCGCCCCCACTCCAGTTGCTCCAAGGTTATAAAGAGTCTTTTTTTCATGCTGTAGGGGAGGGAGTTGAGACAGTCCAATGTCCTGGGGAGCAAGAACTGCAAACAGTCCATCTACAATGTAACATTTGGGTCTCAGGCCGCCCAATCCCTAGTGTGCTGTGCAGACCTTTGACTGGCAAAAACACCCCATCTGAGCGTGAGATCTGGCTGGGCTAGTGGCTCTTTCTGTGGACTAAGAGACAGACAGACAGAGTTTTCAGGTTCAAAACCTATACTTCCCAGAAGATGGTCATTCACTTCGGTAAAAAAAAAAAAAAAAAAAAAAAAAAAAGGCTTTTTATTTTTTTTCCCCTGCCTGGGTAACCTGTCTCCTGCCTGTTTCAAAGTGAAAAAAGGGAAAAATCTTTTTTGGAGGGAAAAGGACCAAAATGCAGGCAGGTGGACTCCGTGGAAGGTGGATGGGGAGTTGCTCCTGCCCGGGCACTAGAGCCCCAGCTGCTGTTCCAGGTGCTCTCTGATAACAGAGATCTCCATGTGTCCTGTCATGTCACTGTCTCCAGGACTGACCCTCAGGATAATGAGGATTCAAAACGAGGCAGGTGATACTGCCTTCAAAAGTAAATCCAGGGAGGTTTGGCGGTATGTCAGAGGGTTAAGGGCTTGTGGCGATCACGAATAGAGGGGACAGGTGGAAGGATTTGGGGTCTGGCCCCCAGACTGCCACCTGCAGGGGAGTCGCTTTACAGGGGGTGAAGCAGGTCTTTAGGAGCTCTATCTTTCTCTCCCACCCTGTATTTCCTCTGCTCTCTCCTTTTGTGTCTGTCAGATGCAAGGTCAGTAACAACAACAACAACAAAAACAATAACCACCACAGTGACCAAGCAACAAGGGCAGCGAAAGGGGAACAAATGGAGTGCAGGAGCTGTGGATTATTCGTGGTGTAGGCACTCAGCTGTGGCAATAACCTCTTGAGGCAATCAATCCATACATGAAGAAGTAATACAGGTAACAGAGACGTATATGTCCCTGTGTGTTTCCACTGAGATAATGTAAATGCACTTTTATTTACTTCTTCATTTATTTATTACCTTGCCACGAGAATTTCTTTTCATTGCTAAAAAAAAGTGTCCCATCAAGGGTACCAGGTGTGCCACACCCAGTTAAGCACTCATGTTACAATGCAGGAGGACTGGGCTTCAACACCCGGGTTCGCACCTGCCAGGGGAAATCTTTACATGTGGTGCGGAAGTGCTGCAGTTGTCTCTCTCTGTGTCTCAAACTCTCTCTACCTCCCTTCCCTCTCAATTCCTGTCTATTTATTCCAGTGAATAATCAAGAAAATAGAAAGTAAAAAAAGAAAAAGGAAAAGGAAATATTCCACGACTTCAAATGGGCTACTCAGGACAATGCTTTCCTTGTTAAGATCCTCACAGCATTCCATATGCAGAAAGGCAAAGACGCCATGTATTTTTTAACCCAGTTTTTATATTTATTTATTGATTTAGGTGCTTATTCATTTTTATTATTGATGAATTAATGTTTTACATTTGACATTGACTAAGGATCTGACACCAGCGGACTCCAGTACCCCTATATGGTAATCTGCCACTACAAAACCGATCCATTGACCTTTCCATTCATCCATCCATCCACCCATACATCTATCCATGCATCCATCCATCCATCCATCCATCCATCCATCCATCCACCAGTCAACCAAGCTAAGCACAAAAGGAGATCTCTCCTTGAATGGTGAGGAGAAACAACGATGCATAGGTAGGTTGCAAAGGCCCAGTTTGGCTGAATAGGGCAGAGGGGCTGAACCAGGGAATGTGTTGGGGCGGGTGGGTTTGGGTGGGGTGAGCCGGAGACCCTGTGAGCTGGGTCACATTAGGGGCAGGCAGGGGGTGGAAGGGGTTGCGAACAGCTGTCACTGGAGAACCATCACAAGTGCTGGAGCTGGTGAGCAGGACACCTGGAAGAGAGGACAGACAAAGGAGAGAAGCAAAGTGCGGAGGAAAGGAGAGGGGACAGGATGGTGAGGACAGGAGAGGACAGGATTGGAGGGGACCTGAGAAACCTACCTGGACAAAGGCAGCATACAGACATCCAGGAAGGCCGGCAGGCATGCAGGCAGCTCTGGCCTGGGCTCCCTGGATCCCGGGCGCACCTCCACCTGTCTTCTCTTGGCTGCCAGCCCTGAGGTCCCTCGTCGGTCAGCACTGTCTTGCCATCCTTCCGTCCCTCTGTGCCAGGGCCCAGGCGTCTGGGCGCTGTTGCCTGACCTAGTGGCAGGGCAGTTGGGCTGCCCAGTGCCAGTGTGGCCAGCACAGATTGCCAGGGGCTAGGACATCACAGAGGGCTCCTGTGGTTGCTAGGCCACGGGGACCCCGCCCATCCAGTTGACCAGCAGCCATGACCCCATGCTGAACTTGACTTGAGGGGTGGTGGCCAGCCACCAGAGACAGAGCCCCAGGCCAAAGCAGGTGCTGGTCGGCCGGGCCAAGGGGCTATGGGCGGATTGGTGTGTGTCTGGGCATGGGGCTGGCATCTGACAGTCCAGGGCGGGGGACCAAGGTCCGCCAGGCCCCTGTCCCACCATGTGCACTGACACACAGTCTTGCTGACTGACTGACAGTCCCCGCCCCAGAGATACCCACACCAAGTCCCTGGGTGCCCTGAGCTGCCCCTGAGGGTTGGTGGGTGCCTGCCTGGACACATGCCTCCGTAATGGAGGCCTCTATTAATCCCGTTGCCTACTGACAGCTGCCCTCCTGCCCCTCCTCCTCCTCCTCCTCCTCCTCTTCTTCCTCCTTCTCTTTCTCCTCTTCCTCCTCCTCTTCCTCCTCCTCCTCCTACACCCCCTCCTCCTCTTCCTCATCCTCAGCGGGACTCACTCAGGGCCCTTGGCCTAGGCAATCCAGGGCTGCTGCTCTGGCTTCTGCAGCTTCTATCCAGTGGGGGGGTGTAGGAATCTGTTCCTGTCAGTCCCTGATTCCTGGGACCTTCCATGCCTCCAGCTGCCCCCACTCTCTAGTCCTGACCCCTCCTCAAGGATGCCCCCTTTCCCCTTACCCTCTGTCCCGCAGCTCCCAACTAACATCTACTGTGTTCCTCCCTGCGCTACTTTACTGCCACCCTGCTTCTGCCCTTCAGCCCTGAGGGCCCAGGGCCAGCCCAGCTGCCATCTCACCATCCAGCACGGGGACCTGCCCTAACCCCCTGCCACCACACCCACACACACAGCCCTGCACACACTCCTGGTTCCCCTGCCTGCAGCCTGCCTCTCAAACAGTCTCCTTCTGCCCCCTAGCACCTTACAGCCTCTGCCACGGACCCCCACAGACACCTGGGCATGAGCAGTGCAGACATGCAAACAGCTCCCCTCGCCCCCACTCCAGTTGCTCCAAGGTTGGAAAGAGTCTTTTTTTCATGCTGTAGGGGAGGGAGTTGAGACAGTCCAATGTCCTGGGGAGCAAGAACTGCAAACAGTCCATCTACAATGTAACATTTGGGTCTCAGGCCGCCCAATCCCTAGTGTGCTGTGCAGACCTTTGACTGGCAAAAACACCCCATCGGAGCGTGAGATCTGGCTGGGCTAGTGGCTCTTTCTGTGGACTAAGAGACAGACAGACAGAGTTTTCAGGTTCAAAACCTATACTTCCCAGAAGATGGTCATTCACTTCGGTAAAAAAAAAAAAAAAAAAAAAAAAAAAAAGGCTTTTTATTTTTTTTCCCCTGCCTGGGTAACCTGTCTCCTGCCTGTTTCAAAGTGAAAAAAGGGAAAAATCTTTTTTGGAGGGAAAAGGACCAAAATGCAGGCAGGTGGACTCCGTGGAAGGTGGATGGGGAGTTGCTCCTGCCCGGGCACTAGAGCCCCAGCTGCTGTTCCAGGTGCTCTCTGATAACAGAGATCTCCATGTGTCCTGTCATGACACTGTCTCCAGGACTGACCCTCAGGATAATGAGGATTCAAAACGAGGCAGGTGATACTGCCTTCAAAAGTAAATCCAGGGAGGTTTGGCGGTATGTCAGAGGGTTAAGGGCTTGTGGCGATCACGAATAGAGGGGACAGGTGGAAGGATTTGGGGTCTGGCCCCCAGACTGCCACCTGCAGGGGAGTCGCTTTACAGGGGGTGAAGCAGGTCTTTAGGAGCTCTATCTTTCTCTCCCACCCTGTATTTCCTCTGCTCTCTCCTTTTGTGTCTGTCAGATGCAAGGTCAGTAACAACAACAACAACAAAAACAATAACCACCACAGTGACCAAGCAACAAGGGCAGCGAAAGGGGAACAAATGGAGTGCAGGAGCTGTGGATTATTCGTGGTGTAGGCACTCAGCTGTGGCAATAACCTCTTGAGGCAATCAATTCATACATGAAGAAGTAATACAGGTAACAGAGACGTATATGTCCCTGTGTGTTTCCACTGAGATAATGTAAATGCACTTTTATTTACTTCTTCATTTATTTATTACCTTGCCACGAGAATTTCTTTTCATTGCTAAAAAAACGTGTCCCATCAAGGGTACCAGGTGTGCCACACCCAGTTAAGCACTCATGTTACAATGCAGGAGGACTGGGCTTCAACACCCGGGTTCGCACCTGCCAGGGGAAATCTTTACAAGTGGTGCGGAAGTGCTGCAGTTGTCTCTCTCTGTGTCTCAAACTCTCTCTACCTCCCTTCCCTCTCAATTCCTGTCTATTTATTCCAGTGAATAATCAAGAAAATAGAAAGTAAAAAAAGAAAAAGGAAAAGGAAATATTCCACGACTTCAAATGGGCTACTCAGGACAATGCTTTCCTTGTTAAGATCCTCACAGCATTCCATATGCAGAAAGGCAAAGACGCCATGTATTTTTTAACCCAGTTTTTATATTTATTTATTGATTTAGGTGCTTATTCATTTTTGTTATTGATGAATTAATGTTTTACATTTGACATTGACTAAGGATCTGACACCAGCGGACTCCAGTACCCCTATATGGTAATCTGCCTCTACAAAACCGATCCATTGACCTTTCCATCCATCCATCCATCCATCCACCCATACATCTATCCATCCATTCATCCATACATCCATCCATCCATCCATCCACCAGTCAACCAAGCTAAGTACAAAAGGAGATCTCTCCTTGAATGGTGAGGAGAAACAACGATGCATAGGTAGGTTGCAAAGGCCCAGTTTGGCTGAATAGGGCAGAGGGGCTGAACCAGGGAATGTGTTGGGGCGGGTGGGTTTGGGTGGGGTGAGCCGGAGACCCTGTGAGCTGGGTCACATTAGGGGCAGGCAGGGGGTGGAAGGGGTTGCGAACAGCTGTCACTGGAGAACCATCACAAGTGCTGGAGCTGGTGAGCAGGACACCTGGAAGAGAGGACAGACAAAGGAGAGAAGCAAAGTGCGGAGGAAAGGAGAGGGGACAGGATGGTGAGGACAGGAGAGGACAGGATTGGAGGGGACCTGAGAAACCTACCTGGACAAAGGCAGCATACAGACATCCAGGAAGGCCGGCAGGCATGCAGGCAGCTCTGGCCTGGGCTCCCTGGATCCCGGGCGCACCTCCACCTATCTTCTCTTGGCTGCCAGCCTTGAGGTCCCTCGTCGGTCAGCACTGTCTTGCCATCCTTCCGTCCCTCTGTGCCAGGGCCCAGGCGTCTGGGCGCTGTTGCCTGACCTAGTGGCAGGGCAGTTGGGCTGCCCAGTGCCAGTGTGGCCAGCACAGATTGCCAGGGGCTAGGACATCACAGAGGGCTCCTGTGGTTGCTAGGCCACGGGGACCCCGCCCATCCAGTTGACCAGCAGCCATGACCCCATGCTGAACTTGACTTGAGGGGTGGTGGCCAGCCACCAGAGACAGAGCCCCAGGCCAAAGCAGGTGCTGGTCGGCCGGGCCAAGGGGCTATGGGCGGATTGGTGTGTGTCTGGGCATGGGGCTGGCATCTGACAGTCCAGGGCGGGGGACCAAGGTCCGCCAGGCCCCTGTCCCACCATGTGCACTGACACACAGTCTTGCTGACTGACTGACAGTCCCCGCCCCAGAGATACCCACACCAAGTCCCTGGGTGCCCTGAGCTGCCCCTGAGGGTTGGTGGGTGCCTGCCTGGACACATGCCTCCGTAATGGAGGCCTCTATTAATCCCGTTGCCTACTGACAGCTGCCCTCCTGCCCCTCCTCCTCCTCCTCCTCCTCCTCCTCCTCCTCCTCTTCTTCCTCCTCCTCTTTCTCCTCTTCCTCCTCCTCTTCCTCCTCCTCCTCCTACACCCCCTCCTCCTCTTCCTCATCCTCAGCGGGACTCACTCAGGGCCCTTGGCCTAGGCAATCCAGGGCTGCTGCTCTGGCTTCTGCAGCTTCTATCCAGTGGGGGGGTGTAGGAATCTGTTCCTGTCAGTCCCTGATTCCTGGGACCTTCCATGCCTCCAGCTGCCCCCACTCTCTAGTCCTGACCCCTCCTCAAGGATGCCCCCTTTCCCCTTACCCTCTGTCCCGCAGCTCCCAACTAACATCTACTGTGTTCCTTCCTGCGCTACTTTACTGCCACCCTGCTTCTGCCCTTCAGCCCTGAGGGCCCAGGGCCAGCCCAGCTGCCATCTCACCATCCAGCAGGGGGACCTGCCCTAACCCCCTGCCACCACACCCACACACACAGCCCTGCACACACTCCTGGTTCCCCTGCCTGCAGCCTGCCTCTCAAACAGTCTCCTTCTGCCCCCTAGCACCTTACAGCCTCTGCCACGGACCCCCACAGACACCTGGGCATGAGCAGTGCAGACATGCAAACAGCTCCCCTCGCCCCCACTCCAGTTGCTCCAAGGTTGGAAAGAGTCTTTTTTTCATGCTGTAGGGGAGGGAGTTGAGACAGTCCAATGTCCTGGGGAGCAAGAACTGCAAACAGTCCATCTACAATGTAACATTTGGGTCTCAGGCCGCCCAATCCCTAGTGTGCTGTGCAGACCTTTGACTGGCAAAAACACCCCATCTGAGCGTGAGATCTGGCTGGGCTAGTGGCTCTTTCTGTGGACTAAGAGACAGACAGACAGAGTTTTCAGGTTCAAAACCTATACTTCCCAGAAGATGGTCATTCACTTCGGTAAAAAAAAAAAAAAAAAAAGGCTTTTTATTTTTTTTCCCCTGCCTGGGTAACCTGTCTCCTGCCTGTTTCAAAGTGAAAAAAGGGAAAAATCTTTTTTGGAGGGAAAAGGACCAAAATGCAGGCAGGTGGACTCCGTGGAAGGTGGATGGGGAGTTGCTCCTGCCCGGGCACTAGAGCCCCAGCTGCTGTTCCAGGTGCTCTCTGAAAACAGAGATCTCCATGTGTCCTGTCATGACACTGTCTCCAGGACTGACCCTCAGGATAATGAGGATTCAAAACGAGGCAGGTGATACTGCCTTCAAAAGTAAATCCAGGGAGGTTTGGCGGTATGTCAGAGGGTTAAGGGCTTGTGGCGATCACAAATAGAGGGGACAGGTGGAAGGATTTGGGGTCTGGCCCCCAGATTGCCACCTGCAGGGGAGTCGCTTTACAGGGGGTGAAGCAGGTCTTTAGGAGCTCTATCTTTCTCTCCCACCCTGTATTTCCTCTGCTCTCTCCTTTTGTGTCTGTCAGATGCAAGGTCAGTAACAACAACAACAACAAAAACAATAACCACCACAGTGACCAAGCAACAAGGGCAGCGAAAGGGGAACAAATGGAGTGCAGGAGCTGTGGATTATTCGTGGTGTAGGCACTCAGCTGTGGCAATAACCTCTTGAGGCAATCAATCCATACATGAAGAAGTAATACAGGTAACAGAGACGTATATGTCCCTGTGTGTTTCCACTGAGATAATGTAAATGCACTTTTATTTACTTCTTCATTTATTTATTACCTTGCCACGAGAATTTCTTTTCATTGCTAAAAAAAAGTGTCCCATCAAGGGTACCAGGTGTGCCACACCCAGTTAAGCACTCATGTTACAATGCAGGAGGACTGGGCTTCAACACCCGGGTTCGCACCTGCCAGGGGAAATCTTTACAAGTGGTGCGGAAGTGCTGCAGTTGTCTCTCTCTGTGTCTCAAACTCTCTCTACCTCCCTTCCCTCTCAATTCCTGTCTATTTATTCCAGTGAATAATCAAGAAAATAGAAAGTAAAAAAAGAAAAAGGAAAAGGAAATATTCCACGACTTCAAATGGGCTACTCAGGACAATGCTTTCCTTGTTAAGATCCTCACAGCATTCCATATGCAGAAAGGCAAAGACGCCATGTATTTTTTAACCCAGTTTTTATATTTATTTATTGATTTAGGTGCTTATTCATTTTTGTTATTGATGAATTAATGTTTTACATTTGACATTGACTAAGGATCTGACACCAGCGGACTCCAGTACCCCTATATGGTAATCTGCCTCTACAAAACCGATCCATTGACCTTTCCATCCATCCATCCATCCATCCACCCATACATCTATCCATCCATTCATCCATACATCCATCCATCCATCCATCCACCAGTCAACCAAGCTAAGTACAAAAGGAGATCTCTCCTTGAATGGTGAGGAGAAACAACGATGCATAGGTAGGTTGCAAAGGCCCAGTTTGGCTGAATAGGGCAGAGGGGCTGAACCAGGGAATGTGTTGGGGCGGGTGGGTTTGGGTGGGGTGAGCCGGAGACCCTGTGAGCTGGGTCACATTAGGGGCAGGCAGGGGGTGGAAGGGGTTGCGAACAGCTGTCACTGGAGAACCATCACAAGTGCTGGAGCTGGTGAGCAGGACACCTGGAAGAGAGGACAGACAAAGGAGAGAAGCAAAGTGCGGAGGAAAGGAGAGGGGACAGGATGGTGAGGACAGGAGAGGACAGGATTGGAGGGGACCTGAGAAACCTACCTGGACAAAGGCAGCATACAGACATCCAGGAAGGCCGGCAGGCATGCAGGCAGCTCTGGCCTGGGCTCCCTGGATCCCGGGCGCACCTCCACCTATCTTCTCTTGGCTGCCAGCCCTGAGGTCCCTCGTCGGTCAGCACTGTCTTGCCATCCTTCCGTCCCTCTGTGCCAGGGCCCAGGCGTCTGGGCGCTGTTGCCTGACCTAGTGGC
Organism: Erinaceus europaeus; assembly: GCF_950295315.1. NCBI lineage: Eukaryota > Metazoa > Chordata > Mammalia > Eulipotyphla > Erinaceidae > Erinaceus > Erinaceus europaeus. The sequence continues at coordinate 1,566,595 of NW_026647147.1, read as the reverse complement.
AGGGCAGTTGGGCTGCCCAGTGCCAGTGTGGCCAGCACAGATTGCCAGGGGCTAGGACATCACAGAGGGCTCCTGTGGTTGCTAGGCCACGGGGACCCCGCCCATCCAGTTGACCAGCAGCCATGACCCCATGCTGAACTTGACTTGAGGGGTGGTGGCCAGCCACCAGAGACAGAGCCCCAGGCCAAAGCAGGTGCTGGTCGGCCGGGCCAAGGGGCTATGGGCGGATTGGTGTGTGTCTGGGCATGGGGCTGGCATCTGACAGTCCAGGGCGGGGGACCAAGGTCCGCCAGGCCCCTGTCCCACCATGTGCACTGACACACAGTCTTGCTGACTGACTGACAGTCCCCGCCCCAGAGATACCCACACCAAGTCCCTGGGTGCCCTGAGCTGCCCCTGAGGGTTGGTGGGTGCCTGCCTGGACACATGCCTCCGTAATGGAGGCCTCTATTAATCCCGTTGCCTACTGACAGCTGCCCTCCTGCCCCTCCTCCTCCTCCTCCTCCTCCTCCTCCTCCTCTTCTTCCTCCTCCTCTTTCTCCTCTTCCTCCTCCTCTTCCTCCTCCTCCTCCTACACCCCCTCCTCCTCTTCCTCATCCTCAGCGGGACTCACTCAGGGCCCTTGGCCTAGGCAATCCAGGGCTGCTGCTCTGGCTTCTGCAGCTTCTATCCAGTGGGGGGGTGTAGGAATCTGTTCCTGTCAGTCCCTGATTCCTGGGACCTTCCATGCCTCCAGCTGCCCCCACTCTCTAGTCCTGACCCCTCCTCAAGGATGCCCCCTTTCCCCTTACCCTCTGTCCCGCAGCTCCCAACTAACATCTACTGTGTTCCTCCCTGCGCTACTTTACTGCCACCCTGCTTCTGCCCTTCAGCCCTGAGGGCCCAGGGCCAGCCCAGCTGCCATCTCACCATCCAGCAGGGGGACCTGCCCTAACCCCCTGCCACCACACCCACACACACAGCCCTGCACACACTCCTGGTTCCCCTGCCTGCAGCCTGCCTCTCAAACAGTCTCCTTCTGCCCCCTAGCACCTTACAGCCTCTGCCACGGACCCCCACAGACACCTGGGCATGAGCAGTGCAGACATGCAAACAGCTCCCCTCGCCCCCACTCCAGTTGCTCCAAGGTTGGAAAGAGTCTTTTTTTCATGCTGTAGGGGAGGGAGTTGAGACAGTCCAATGTCCTGGGGAGCAAGAACTGCAAACAGTCCATCTACAATGTAACATTTGGGTCTCAGGCCGCCCAATCCCTAGTGTGCTGTGCAGACCTTTGACTGGCAAAAACACCCCATCTGAGCGTGAGATCTGGCTGGGCTAGTGGCTCTCTCTGTGGACTAAGAGACAGACAGACAGAGTTTTCAGGTTCAAAACCTATACTTCCCAGAAGATGGTCATTCACTTCGGTAAAAAAAAAAAAAAAAAAAAAAAAAAGGCTTTTTATTTTTTTTCCCCTGCCTGGGTAACCTGTCTCCTGCCTGTTTCAAAGTGAAAAAAGGGAAAAATCTTTTTTGGAGGGAAAAGGACCAAAATGCAGGCAGGTGGACTCCGTGGAAGGTGGATGGGGAGTTGCTCCTGCCCGGGCACTAGAGCCCCAGCTGCTGTTCCAGGTGCTCTCTGATAACAGAGATCTCCATGTGTCCTGTCATGACACTGTCTCCAGGACTGACCCTCAGGATAATGAGGATTCAAAACGAGGCAGGTGATACTGCCTTCAAAAGTAAATCCAGGGAGGTTTGGCGGTATGTCAGAGGGTTAAGGGCTTGTGGCGATCACGAATAGAGGGGACAGGTGGAAGGATTTGGGGTCTGGCCCCCAGACTGCCACCTGCAGGGGAGTCGCTTTACAGGGGGTGAAGCAGGTCTTTAGGAGCTCTATCTTTCTCTCCCACCCTGTATTTCCTCTGCTCTCTCCTTTTGTGTCTGTCAGATGCAAGGTCAGTAACAACAACAACAACAAAAACAATAACCACCACAGTGACCAAGCAACAAGGGCAGCGAAAGGGGAACAAATGGAGTGCAGGAGCTGTGGATTATTCGTGGTGTAGGCACTCAGCTGTGGCAATAACCTCTTGAGGCAATCAATCCATACATGAAGAAGTAATACAGGTAACAGAGATGTATATGTCCCTGTGTGTTTCCACTGAGATAATGTAAATGCACTTTTATTTACTTCTTCATTTATTTATTACCTTGCCACGAGAATTTCTTTTCATTGCTAAAAAAAAAGTGTCCCATCAAGGGTACCAGGTGTGCCACACCCAGTTAAGCACTCATGTTACAATGCAGGAGGACTGGGCTTCAACACCCGGGTTCGCACCTGCCAGGGGAAATCTTTACAAGTGGTGCGGAAGTGCTGCAGTTGTCTCTCTCTGTGTCTCAAACTCTCTCTACCTCCCTTCCCTCTCAATTCCTGTCTATTTATTCCAGTGAATAATCAAGAAAATAGAAAGTAAAAAAAGAAAAAGGAAAAGGAAATATTCCACGACTTCAAATGGGCTACTCAGGACAATCCTTTCCTTGTTAAGATCCTCACAGCATTCCATATGCAGAAAGGCAAAGACGCCATATATTTTTTAACCCAGTTTTTATATTTATTTATTGATTTAGGTGCTTATTCATTTTTGTTATTGATGAATTAATGTTTTACATTTGACATTGACTAAGGATCTGACACCAGCGGACTCCAGTACCCCTATATGGTAATCTGCCTCTACAAAACCGATCCATTGACCTTTCCATCCATCCATCCATCCACCCATACATCTATCCATCCATTCATCCATACATCCATGCATCCATCCATCCATCCATCCATCCATCCATCCATCCATCCACCAGTCAACCAAGCTAAGCACAAAAGGAGATCTCTCCTTGAATGGTGAGGAGAAACAACGATGCATAGGTAGGTTGCAAAGGCCCAGTTTGGCTGAATAGGGCAGAGGGGCTGAACCAGGGAATGTGTTGGGGCGTGTGGGTTTGGGTGGGGTGAGCCGGAGACCCTGTGAGCTGGGTCACATTAGGGGCAGGCAGGGGGTGGAAGGGGTTGCGAACAGCTGTCACTGGAGAACCATCACAAGTGCTGGAGCTGGTGAGCAGGACACCTGGAAGAGAGGACAGACAAAGGAGAGAAGCAAAGTGCGGAGGAAAGGAGAGGGGACAGGATGGTGAGGACAGGAGAGGACAGGATTGGAGGGGACCTGAGAAACCTACCTGGACAAAGGCAGCATACAGACATCCAGGAAGGCCGGCAGGCATGCAGGCAGCTCTGGCCTGGGCTCCCTGGATCCCGGGCGCACCTCCACCTGTCTTCTCTTGGCTGCCAGCCCTGAGGTCCCTCGTCGGTCAGCACTGTCTTGCCATCCTTCCGTCCCTCTGTGCCAGGGCCCAGGCGTCTGGGCGCTGTTGCCTGACCTAGTGGCAGGGCAGTTGGGCTGCCCAGTGCCAGTGTGGCCAGCACAGATTGCCAGGGGCTAGGACATCACAGAGGGCTCCTGTGGTTGCTAGGCCACGGGGACCCCGCCCATCCAGTTGACCAGCAGCCATGACCCCATGCTGAACTTGACTTGAGGGGTGGTGGCCAGCCACCAGAGACAGAGCCCCAGGCCAAAGCAGGTGCTGGTCGGCCGGGCCAAGGGGCTATGGGCGGATTGGTGTGTGTCTGGGCATGGGGCTGGCATCTGACAGTCCAGGGCGGGGGACCAAGGTCCGCCAGGCCCCTGTCCCACCATGTGCACTGACACACAGTCTTGCTGACTGACTGACAGTCCCCGCCCCAGAGATACCCACACCAAGTCCCTGGGTGCCCTGAGCTGCCCCTGAGGGTTGGTGGGTGCCTGCCTGGACACATGCCTCCGTAATGGAGGCCTCTATTAATCCCGTTGCCTACTGACAGCTGCCCTCCTGCCCCTCCTCCTCCTCCTCCTCCTCCTCCTCTTCTTCCTCCTCCTCTTTCTCCTCTTCCTCCTCCTCTTCCTCCTCCTCCTCCTACACCCCCTCCTCCTCTTCCTCATCCTCAGCGGGACTCACTCAGGGCCCTTGGCCTAGGCAATCCAGGGCTGCTGCTCTGGCTTCTGCAGCTTCTATCCAGTGGGGGGGTGTAGGAATCTGTTCCTGTCAGTCCCTGATTCCTGGGACCTTCCATGCCTCCAGCTGCCCCCACTCTCTAGTCCTGACCCCTCCTCAAGGATGCCCCCTTTCCCCTTACCCTCTGTCCCGCAGCTCCCAACTAACATCTACTGTGTTCCTCCCTGCGCTACTTTACTGCCACCCTGCTTCTGCCCTTCAGCCCTGAGGGCCCAGGGCCAGCCCAGCTGCCATCTCACCATCCAGCAGGGGGACCTGCCCTAACCCCCTGCCACCACACCCACACACACAGCCCTGCACACACTCCTGGTTCCCCTGCCTGCAGCCTGCCTCTCAAACAGTCTCCTTCTGCCCCCTAGCACCTTACAGCCTCTGCCACGGACCCCCACAGACACCTGGGCATGAGCAGTGCAGACATGCAAACAGCTCCCCTCGCCCCCACTCCAGTTGCTCCAAGGTTGGAAAGAGTCTTTTTTTCATGCTGTAGGGGAGGGAGTTGAGACAGTCCAATGTCCTGGGGAGCAAGAACTGCAAACAGTCCATCTACAATGTAACATTTGGGTCTCAGGCCGCCCAATCCCTAGTGTGCTGTGCAGACCTTTGACTGGCAAAAACACCCCATCTGAGCGTGAGATCTGGCTGGGCTAGTGGCTCTTTCTGTGGACTAAGAGACAGACAGACAGAGTTTTCAGGTTCAAAACCTATACTTCCCAGAAGATGGTCATTCACTTCGGTAAAAAAAAAAAAAAAAAAAAAAAAAAAAAGGCTTTTTTATTTTTTTTCCCCTGCCTGGGTAACCTGTCTCCTGCCTGTTTCAAAGTGAAAAAAGGGAAAAATCTTTTTTGGAGGGAAAAGGACCAAAATGCAGGCAGGTGGACTCCGTGGAAGGTGGATGGGGAGTTGCTCCTGCCCGGGCACTAGAGCCCCAGCTGCTGTTCCAGGTGCTCTCTGATAACAGAGATCTCCATGTGTCCTGTCATGACACTGTCTCCAGGACTGACCCTCAGGATAATGAGGATTCAAAACGAGGCAGGTGATACTGCCTTCAAAAGTAAATCCAGGGAGGTTTGGCAGTATGTCAGAGGGTTAAGGGCTTGTGGCGATCACGAATAGAGGGGACAGGTGGAAGGATTTGGGGTCTGGCCCCCAGACTGCCACCTGCAGGGGAGTCGCTTTACAGGGGGTGAAGCAGGTCTTTAGGAGCTCTATCTTTCTCTCCCACCCTGTATTTCCTCTGCTCTCTCCTTTTGTGTCTGTCAGATGCAAGGTCAGTAACAACAACAACAACAAAAACAATAACCACCACAGTGACCAAGCAACAAGGGCAGCGAAAGGGGAACAAATGGAGTGCAGGAGCTGTGGATTATTCGTGGTGTAGGCACTCAGCTGTGGCAATAACCTCTTGAGGCAATCAATCCATACATGAAGAAGTAATACAGGTAACAGAGACGTATATGTCCCTGTGTGTTTCCACTGAGATAATGTAAATGCACTTTTATTTACTTCTTCATTTATTTATTACCTTGCCACGAGAATTTCTTTTCATTGCTAAAAAAAAAGTGTCCCATCAAGGGTACCAGGTGTGCCACACCCAGTTAAGCACTCATGTTACAATGCAGGAGGACTGGGCTTCAACACCCGGGTTCGCACCTGCCAGGGGAAATCTTTACAAGTGGTGCGGAAGTGCTGCAGTTGTCTCTCTCTGTGTCTCAAACTCTCTCTACCTCCCTTCCCTCTCAATTCCTGTCTATTTATTCCAGTGAATAATCAAGAAAATAGAAAGTAAAAAAAGAAAAAGGAAAAGGAAATATTCCACGACTTCAAATGGGCTACTCAGGACAATGCTTTCCTTGTTAAGATCCTCACAGCATTCCATATGCAGAAAGGCAAAGACGCCATGTATTTTTTAACCCAGTTTTTATATTTATTTATTGATTTAGGTGCTTATTCATTTTTGTTATTGATGAATTAATGTTTTACATTTGACATTGACTAAGGATCTGACACCAGCGGACTCCAGTACCCCTATATGGTAATCTGCCTCTACAAAACCGATCCATTGACCTTTCCATCCATCCATCCATCCACCCATACATCTATCCATCCATTCATCCATACATCCATCCATCCATCCATCCATCCACCAGTCAACCAAGCTAAGCACAAAAGGAGATCTCTCCTTGAATGGTGAGGAGAAACAACGATGCATAGGTAGGTTGCAAAGGCCCAGTTTGGCTGAATAGGGCAGAGGGGCTGAAGCAGGGAATGTGTTGGGGCGTGTGGGTTTGGGTGGGCTGAGCCGGAGACCCTGTGAGCTGGGTCACATTAGGGGCAGGCAGGGGGTGGAAGGGGTTGCGAACAGCTGTCACTGGAGAACCATCACAAGTGCTGGAGCTGGTGAGCAGGACACCTGGAAGAGAGGACAGACAAAGGAGAGAAGCAAAGTGCGGAGGAAAGGAGAGGGGACAGGATGGTGAGGACAGGAGAGGACAGGATTGGAGGGGACCTGAGAAACCTACCTGGACAAAGGCAGCATACAGACATCCAGGAAGGCCGGCAGGCATGCAGGCAGCTCTGGCCTGGGCTCCCTGGATCCCGGGCGCACCTCCACCTGTCTTCTCTTGGCTGCCAGCCCTGAGGTCCCTCGTCGGTCAGCACTGTCTTGCCATCCTTCCGTCCCTCTGTGCCAGGGCCCAGGCGTCTGGGCGCTGTTGCCTGACCTAGTGGCAGGGCAGTTGGGCTGCCCAGTGCCAGTGTGGCCAGCACAGATTGCCAGGGGCTAGGACATCACAGAGGGCTCCTGTGGTTGCTAGGCCACGGGGACCCCGCCCATCCAGTTGACCAGCAGCCATGACCCCATGCTGAACTTGACTTGAGGGGTGGTGGCCAGCCACCAGAGACAGAGCCCCAGGCCAAAGCAGGTGCTGGTCGGCCGGGCCAAGGGGCTATGGGCGGATTGGTGTGTGTCTGGGCATGGGGCTGGCATCTGACAGTCCAGGGCGGGGGACCAAGGTCCGCCAGGCCCCTGTCCCACCATGTGCACTGACACACAGTCTTGCTGACTGACTGACTGACAGTCCCCGCCCCAGAGATACCCACACCAAGTCCCTGGGTGCCCTGAGCTGCCCCTGAGGGTTGGTGGGTGCCTGCCTGGACACATGCCTCCGTAATGGAGGCCTCTATTAATCCCGTTGCCTACTGACAGCTGCCCTCCTGCCCCTCCTCCTCCTCCTCCTCCTCCTCCTCCTCCTCTTCTTCCTCCTCCTCTTTCTCCTCTTCCTCCTCCTCTTCCTCCTCCTCCTCCTACACCCCCTCCTCCTCTTCCTCATCCTCAGCGGGACTCACTCAGGGCCCTTGGCCTAGGCAATCCAGGGCTGCTGCTCTGGCTTCTGCAGCTTCTATCCAGTGGGGGGGTGTAGGAATCTGTTCCTGTCAGTCCCTGATTCCTGGGACCTTCCATGCCTCCAGCTGCCCCCACTCTCTAGTCCTGACCCCTCCTCAAGGATGCCCCCTTTCCCCTTACCCTCTGTCCCGCAGCTCCCAACTAACATCTACTGTGTTCCTTCCTGCGCTACTTTACTGCCACCCTGCTTCTGCCCTTCAGCCCTGAGGGCCCAGGGCCAGCCCAGCTGCCATCTCACCATCCAGCAGGGGGACCTGCCCTAACCCCCTGCCACCACACCCACACACACAGCCCTGCACACACTCCTGGTTCCCCTGCCTGCAGCCTGCCTCTCAAACAGTCTCCTTCTGCCCCCTAGCACCTTACAGCCTCTGCCACGGACCCCCACAGACACCTGGGCATGAGCAGTGCAGACATGCAAACAGCTCCCCTCGCCCCCACTCCAGTTGCTCCAAGGTTGGAAAGAGTCTTTTTTTCATGCTGTAGGGGAGGGAGTTGAGACAGTCCAATGTCCTGGGGAGCAAGAACTGCAAACAGTCCATCTACAATGTAACATTTGGGTCTCAGGCCGCCCAATCCCTAGTGTGCTGTGCAGACCTTTGACTGGCAAAAACACCCCATCTGAGCGTGAGATCTGGCTGGGCTAGTGGCTCTTTCTGTGGACTAAGAGACAGACAGACAGAGTTTTCAGGTTCAAAACCTATACTTCCCAGAAGATGGTCATTCACTTCGGTAAAAAAAAAAAAAAAAAAAAAAAAAAAAAAAAAGGCTTTTTATTTTTTTTCCCCTGCCTGGGTAACCTGTCTCCTGCCTGTTTCAAAGTGAAAAAAGGGAAAAATCTTTTTTGGAGGGAAAAGGACCAAAATGCAGGCAGGTGGACTCCGTGGAAGGTGGATGGGGAGTTGCTCCTGCCCGGGCACTAGAGCCCCAGCTGCTGTTCCAGGTGCTCTCTGATAACAGAGATCTCCATGTGTCCTGTCATGACACTGTCTCCAGGACTGACCCTCAGGATAATGAGGATTCAAAACGAGGCAGGTGATACTGCCTTCAAAAGTAAATCCAGGGAGGTTTGGCGGTATGTCAGAGGGTTAAGGGCTTGTGGCGATCACAAATAGAGGGGACAGGTGGAAGGATTTGGGGTCTGGCCCCCAGACTGCCACCTGCAGGGGAGTCGCTTTACAGGGGGTGAAGCAGGTCTTTAGGAGCTCTATCTTTCTCTCCCACCCTGTATTTCCTCTGCTCTCTCCTTTTGTGTCTGTCAGATGCAAGGTCAGTAACAACAACAACAACAAAAACAATAACCACCACAGTGACCAAGCAACAAGGGCAGCGAAAGGGGAACAAATGGAGTGCAGGAGCTGTGGATTATTCGTGGTGTAGGCACTCAGCTGTGGCAATAACCTCTTGAGGCAATCAATCCATACATGAAGAAGTAATACAGGTAACAGAGACGTATATGTCCCTGTGTGTTTCCACTGAGATAATGTAAATGCACTTTTATTTACTTCTTCATTTATTTATTACCTTGCCACGAGAATTTCTTTTCATTGCTAAAAAAAAGTGTCCCATCAAGGGTACCAGGTGTGCCACACCCAGTTAAGCACTCATGTTACAATGCAGGAGGACTGGGCTTCAACACCCGGGTTCGCACCTGCCAGGGGAAATCTTTACAAGTGGTGCGGAAGTGCTGCAGTTGTCTCTCTCTGTGTCTCAAACTCTCTCTACCTCCCTTCCCTCTCAATTCCTGTCTATTTATTCCAGTGAATAATCAAGAAAATAGAAAGTAAAAAAAGAAAAAGGAAAAGGAAATATTCCACGACTTCAAATGGGCTACTCAGGACAATCCTTTCCTTGTTAAGATCCTCACAGCATTCCATATGCAGAAAGGCAAAGACGCCATGTATTTTTTAACCCAGTTTTTATATTTATTTATTGATTTAGGTGCTTATTCATTTTTGTTATTGATGAATTAATGTTTTACATTTGACATTGACTAAGGATCTGACACCAGCGGACTCCAGTACCCCTATATGGTAATCTGCCTCTACAAAACCGATCCATTGACCTTTCCATCCATCCATCCATCCATCCACCCATACATCTATCCATCCATTCATCCATACATCCATCCATCCATCCATCCACCAGTCAACCAAGCTAAGTACAAAAGGAGATCTCTCCTTGAATGGTGAGGAGAAACAACGATGCATAGGTAGGTTGCAAAGGCCCAGTTTGGCTGAATAGGGCAGAGGGGCTGAACCAGGGAATGTGTTGGGGCGGGTGGGTTTGGGTGGGGTGAGCCGGAGACCCTGTGAGCTGGGTCACATTAGGGGCAGGCAGGGGGTGGAAGGGGTTGCGAACAGCTGTCACTGGAGAACCATCACAAGTGCTGGAGCTGGTGAGCAGGACACCTGGAAGAGAGGACAGACAAAGGAGAGAAGCAAAGTGCGGAGGAAAGGAGAGGGGACAGGATGGTGAGGACAGGAGAGGACAGGATTGGAGGGGACCTGAGAAACCTACCTGGACAAAGGCAGCATACAGACATCCAGGAAGGCCGGCAGGCATGCAGGCAGCTCTGGCCTGGGCTCCCTGGATCCCGGGCGCACCTCCACCTATCTTCTCTTGGCTGCCAGCCCTGAGGTCCCTCGTCGGTCAGCACTGTCTTGCCATCCTTCCGTCCCTCTGTGCCAGGGCCCAGGCGTCTGGGCGCTGTTGCCTGACCTAGTGGCAGGGCAGTTGGGCTGCCCAGTGCCAGTGTGGCCAGCACAGATTGCCAGGGGCTAGGACATCACAGAGGGCTCCTGTGGTTGCTAGGCCACGGGGACCCCGCCCATCCAGTTGACCAGCAGCCATGACCCCATGCTGAACTTGACTTGAGGGGTGGTGGCCAGCCACCAGAGACAGAGCCCCAGGCCAAAGCAGGTGCTGGTCGGCCGGGCCAAGGGGCTATGGGCGGATTGGTGTGTGTCTGGGCATGGGGCTGGCATCTGACAGTCCAGGGCGGGGGACCAAGGTCCGCCAGGCCCCTGTCCCACCATGTGCACTGACACACAGTCTTGCTGACTGACTGACAGTCCCCGCCCCAGAGATACCCACACCAAGTCCCTGGGTGCCCTGAGCTGCCCCTGAGGGTTGGTGGGTGCCTGCCTGGACACATGCCTCCGTAATGGAGGCCTCTATTAATCCCGTTGCCTACTGACAGCTGCCCTCCTGCCCCTCCTCCTCCTCCTCCTCCTCCTCCTCCTCCTCCTCTTCTTCCTCCTCCTCTTTCTCCTCTTCCTCCTCCTCTTCCTCCTCCTCCTCCTACACCCCCTCCTCCTCTTCCTCATCCTCAGCGGGACTCACTCAGGGCCCTTGGCCTAGGCAATCCAGGGCTGCTGCTCTGGCTTCTGCAGCTTCTATCCAGTGGGGGGGTGTAGGAATCTGTTCCTGTCAGTCCCTGATTCCTGGGACCTTCCATGCCTCCAGCTGCCCCCACTCTCTAGTCCTGACCCCTCCTCAAGGATGCCCCCTTTCCCCTTACCCTCTGTCCCGCAGCTCCCAACTAACATCTACTGTGTTCCTCCCTGCGCTACTTTACTGCCACCCTGCTTCTGCCCTTCAGCCCTGAGGGCCCAGGGCCAGCCCAGCTGCCATCTCACCATCCAGCAGGGGGACCTGCCCTAACCCCCTGCCACCACACCCACACACACAGCCCTGCACACACTCCTGGTTCCCCTGCCTGCAGCCTGCCTCTCAAACAGTCTCCTTCTGCCCCCTAGCACCTTACAGCCTCTGCCACGGACCCCCACAGACACCTGGGCATGAGCAGTGCAGACATGCAAACAGCTCCCCTCGCCCCCACTCCAGTTGCTCCAAGGTTGGAAAGAGTCTTTTTTTCATGCTGTAGGGGAGGGAGTTGAGACAGTCCAATGTCCTGGGGAGCAAGAACTGCAAACAGTCCATCTACAATGTAACATTTGGGTCTCAGGCCGCCCAATCCCTAGTGTGCTGTGCAGACCTTTGACTGGCAAAAACACCCCATCTGAGCGTGAGATCTGGCTGGGCTAGTGGCTCTCTCTGTGGACTAAGAGACAGACAGACAGAGTTTTCAGGTTCAAAACCTATACTTCCCAGAAGATGGTCATTCACTTCGGTAAAAAAAAAAAAAAAAAAAAAAAAAAAAAGGCTTTTTATTTTTTTTCCCCTGCCTGGGTAACCTGTCTCCTGCCTGTTTCAAAGTGAAAAAAGGGAAAAATCTTTTTTGGAGGGAAAAGGACCAAAATGCAGGCAGGTGGACTCCGTGGAAGGTGGATGGGGAGTTGCTCCTGCCCGGGCACTAGAGCCCCAGCTGCTGTTCCAGGTGCTCTCTGATAACAGAGATCTCCATGTGTCCTGTCATGACACTGTCTCCAGGACTGACCCTCAGGATAATGAGGATTCAAAACGAGGCAGGTGATACTGCCTTCAAAAGTAAATCCAGGGAGGTTTGGCGGTATGTCAGAGGGTTAAGGGCTTGTGGCGATCACGAATAGAGGGGACAGGTGGAAGGATTTGGGGTCTGGCCCCCAGACTGCCACCTGCAGGGGAGTCGCTTTACAGGGGGTGAAGCAGGTCTTTAGGAGCTCTATCTTTCTCTCCCACCCTGTATTTCCTCTGCTCTCTCCTTTTGTGTCTGTCAGATGCAAGGTCAGTAACAACAACAACAACAAAAACAATAACCACCACAGTGACCAAGCAACAAGGGCAGCGAAAGGGGAACAAATGGAGTGCAGGAGCTGTGGATTATTCGTGGTGTAGGCACTCAGCTGTGGCAATAACCTCTTGAGGCAATCAATCCATACATGAAGAAGTAATACAGGTAACAGAGATGTATATGTCCCTGTGTGTTTCCACTGAGATAATGTAAATGCACTTTTATTTACTTCTTCATTTATTTATTACCTTGCCATGAGAATTTCTTTTCATTGCTAAAAAAAAAGTGTCCCATCAAGGGTACCAGGTGTGCCACACCCAGTTAAGCACTCATGTTACAATGCAGGAGGACTGGGCTTCAACACCCGGGTTCGCACCTGCCAGGGGAAATCTTTACAAGTGGTGCGGAAGTGCTGCAGTTGTCTCTCTCTGTGTCTCAAACTCTCTCTACCTCCCTTCCCTCTCAATTCCTGTCTATTTATTCCAGTGAATAATCAAGAAAATAGAAAGTAAAAAAAGAAAAAGGAAAAGGAAATATTCCACGACTTCAAATGGGCTACTCAGGACAATGCTTTCCTTGTTAAGATCCTCACAGCATTCCATATGCAGAAAGGCAAAGACACCATGTATTTTTTAACCCAGTTTTTATATTTATTTATTGATTTAGGTGCTTATTCATTTTTGTTATTGATGAATTAATGTTTTACATTTGACATTGACTAAGGATCTGACACCAGCGGACTCCAGTACCCCTATATGGTAATCTGCCTCTACAAAACCGATCCATTGACCTTTCCATCCATCCATCCATCCACCCATACATCTATCCATCCATTCATCCATACATCCATCCATCCATCCATCCCTCCATCCATCCATCCATCCATCCACCAGTCAACCAAGCTAAGCACAAAAGGAGATCTCTCCTTGAATGGTGAGGAGAAACAACGATGCATAGGTAGGTTGCAAAGGCCCAGTTTGGCTGAATAGGGCAGAGGGGCTGAACCAGGGAATGTGTTGGGGCGTGTGGGTTTGGGTGGGGTGAGCCGGAGACCCTGTGAGCTGGGTCACATTAGGGGCAGGCAGGGGGTGGAAGGGGTTGCGAACAGCTGTCACTGGAGAACCATCACAAGTGCTGGAGCTGGTGAGCAGGACACCTGGAAGAGAGGACAGACAAAGGAGAGAAGCAAAGTGCGGAGGAAAGGAGAGGGGACAGGATGGTGAGGACAGGAGAGGACAGGATTGGAGGGGACCTGAGAAACCTACCTGGACAAAGGCAGCATACAGACATCCAGGAAGGCCGGCAGGCATGCAGGCAGCTCTGGCCTGGGCTCCCTGGATCCCGGGCGCACCTCCACCTGTCTTCTCTTGGCTGCCAGCCCTGAGGTCCCTCGTCGGTCAGCACTGTCTTGCCATCCTTCCGTCCCTCTGTGCCAGGGCCCAGGCGTCTGGGCGCTGTTGCCTGACCTAGTGGCAGGGCAGTTGGGCTGCCCAGTGCCAGTGTGGCCAGCACAGATTGCCAGGGGCTAGGACATCACAGAGGGCTCCTGTGGTTGCTAGGCCACGGGGACCCCGCCCATCCAGTTGACCAGCAGCCATGACCCCATGCTGAACTTGACTTGAGGGGTGGTGGCCAGCCACCAGAGACAGAGCCCCAGGCCAAAGCAGGTGCTGGTCGGCCGGGCCAAGGGGCTATGGGCGGATTGGTGTGTGTCTGGGCATGGGGCTGGCATCTGACAGTCCAGGGCGGGGGACCAAGGTCCGCCAGGCCCCTGTCCCACCATGTGCACTGACACACAGTCTTGCTGACTGACTGACAGTCCCCGCCCCAGAGATACCCACACCAAGTCCCTGGGTGCCCTGAGCTGCCCCTGAGGGTTGGTGGGTGCCTGCCTGGACACATGCCTCCGTAATGGAGGCCTCTATTAATCCCGTTGCCTACTGACAGCTGCCCTCCTGCCCCTCCTCCTCCTCCTCCTCCTCCTCCTCTTCTTCCTCCTCCTCTTTCTCCTCTTCCTCCTCCTCTTCCTCCTCCTCCTCCTACACCCCCTCCTCCTCTTCCTCATCCTCAGCGGGACTCACTCAGGGCCCTTGGCCTAGGCAATCCAGGGCTGCTGCTCTGGCTTCTGCAGCTTCTATCCAGTGGGGGGGTGTAGGAATCTGTTCCTGTCAGTCCCTGATTCCTGGGACCTTCCATGCCTCCAGCTGCCCCCACTCTCTAGTCCTGACCCCTCCTCAAGGATGCCCCCTTTCCCCTTACCCTCTGTCCCGCAGCTCCCAACTAACATCTACTGTGTTCCTCCCTGCGCTACTTTACTGCCACCCTGCTTCTGCCCTTCAGCCCTGAGGGCCCAGGGCCAGCCCAGCTGCCATCTCACCATCCAGCAGGGGGACCTGCCCTAACCCCCTGCCACCACACCCACACACACAGCCCTGCACACACTCCTGGTTCCCCTGCCTGCAGCCTGCCTCTCAAACAGTCTCCTTCTGCCCCCTAGCACCTTACAGCCTCTGCCACGGACCCCCACAGACACCTGGGCATGAGCAGTGCAGACATGCAAACAGCTCCCCTCGCCCCCACTCCAGTTGCTCCAAGGTTGGAAAGAGTCTTTTTTTCATGCTGTAGGGGAGGGAGTTGAGACAGTCCAATGTCCTGGGGAGCAAGAACTGCAAACAGTCCATCTACAATGTAACATTTGGGTCTCAGGCCGCCCAATCCCTAGTGTGCTGTGCAGACCTTTGACTGGCAAAAACACCCCATCTGAGCGTGAGATCTGGCTGGGCTAGTGGCTCTCTCTGTGGACTAAGAGACAGACAGACAGAGTTTTCAGGTTCAAAACCTATACTTCCCAGAAGATGGTCATTCACTTCGGTAAAAAAAAAAAAAAAAAAAAAAAAGGCTTTTTATTTTTTTTCCCCTGCCTGGGTAACCTGTCTCCTGCCTGTTTCAAAGTTAAAAAAGGGAAAAATCTTTTTTGGAGGGAAAAGGACCAAAATGCAGGCAGGTGGACTCCGTGGAAGGTGGATGGGGAGTTGCTCCTGCCCGGGCACTAGAGCCCCAGCTGCTGTTCCAGGTGCTCTCTGATAACAGAGATCTCCATGTGTCCTGTCATGACACTGTCTCCAGGACTGACCCTCAGGATAATGAGGATTCAAAACGAGGCAGGTGATACTGCCTTCAAAAGTAAATCCAGGGAGGTTTGGCGGTATGTCAGAGGGTTAAGGGCTTGTGGCGATCACGAATAGAGGGGACAGGTGGAAGGATTTGGGGTCTGGCCCCCAGACTGCCACCTGCAGGGGAGTCGCTTTACAGGGGGTGAAGCAGGTCTTTAGGAGCTCTATCTTTCTCTCCCACCCTGTATTTCCTCTGCTCTCTCCTTTTGTGTCTGTCAGATGCAAGGTCAGTAACAACAACAACAACAAAAACAATAACCACCACAGTGACCAAGCAACAAGGGCAGCGAAAGGGGAACAAATGGAGTGCAGGAGCTGTGGATTATTCGTGGTGTAGGCACTCAGCTGTGGCAATAACCTCTTGAGGCAATCAATCCATACATGAAGAAGTAATACAGGTAACAGAGATGTATATGTCCCTGTGTGTTTCCACTGAGATAATGTAAATGCACTTTTATTTACTTCTTCATTTATTTATTACCTTGCCACGAGAATTTCTTTTCATTGCTAAAAAAAAAGTGTCCCATCAAGGGTACCAGGTGTGCCACACCCAGTTAAGCACTCATGTTACAATGCAGGAGGACTGGGCTTCAACACCCGGGTTCGCACCTGCCAGGGGAAATCTTTACAAGTGGTGCGGAAGTGCTGCAGTTGTCTCTCTCTGTGTCTCAAACTCTCTCTACCTCCCTTCCCTCTCAATTCCTGTCTATTTATTCCAGTGAATAATCAAGAAAATAGAAAGTAAAAAAAGAAAAAGGAAAAGGAAATATTCCACGACTTCAAATGGGCTACTCAGGACAATGCTTTCCTTGTTAAGATCCTCACAGCATTCCATATGCAGAAAGGCAAAGACGCCATGTATTTTTTAACCCAGTTTTTATATTTATTTATTGATTTAGGTGCTTATTCATTTTTGTTATTGATGAATTAATGTTTTACATTTGACATTGACTAAGGATCTGACACCAGCGGACTCCAGTACCCCTATATGGTAATCTGCCTCTACAAAACCGATCCATTGACCTTTCCATCCATCCATCCATCCACCCATACATCTATCCATCCATTCATCCATACATCCATGCATCCATCCATCCATCCATCCATCCATCCATCCATCCATCCATCCACCAGTCAACCAAGCTAAGCACAAAAGGAGATCTCTCCTTGAATGGTGAGGAGAAACAACGATGCATAGGTAGGTTGCAAAGGCCCAGTTTGGCTGAATAGGGCAGAGGGGCTGAACCAGGGAATGTGTTGGGGCGTGTGGGTTTGGGTGGGGTGAGCCGGAGACCCTGTGAGCTGGGTCACATTAGGGGCAGGCAGTGGGTGGAAGGGGTTGTGAACAGCTGTCACTGGAGAACCATCACAAGTGCTGGAGCTGGTGAGCAGGACACCTGGAAGAGAGGACAGACAAAGGAGAGAAGCAAAGTGCGGAGGAAAGGAGAGGGGACAGGATGGTGAGGACAGGAGAGGACAGGATTGGAGGGGACCTGAGAAACCTACCTGGACAAAGGCAGCATACAGACATCCAGGAAGGCCGGCAGGCATGCAGGCAGCTCTGGCCTGGGCTCCCTGGATCCCGGGCGCACCTCCACCTGTCTTCTCTTGGCTGCCAGCCCTGAGGTCCCTCGTCGGTCAGCACTGTCTTGCCATCCTTCCGTCCCTCTGTGCCAGGGCCCAGGCGTCTGGGCGCTGTTGCCTGACCTAGTGGCAGGGCAGTTGGGCTGCCCAGTGCCAGTGTGGCCAGCACAGATTGCCAGGGGCTAGGACATCACAGAGGGCTCCTGTGGTTGCTAGGCCACGGGGACCCCGCCCATCCAGTTGACCAGCAGCCATGACCCCATGCTGAACTTGACTTGAGGGGTGGTGGCCAGCCACCAGAGACAGAGCCCCAGGCCAAAGCAGGTGCTGGTCGGCCGGGCCAAGGGGCTATGGGCGGATTGGTGTGTGTCTGGGCATGGGGCTGGCATCTGACAGTCCAGGGCGGGGGACCAAGGTCCGCCAGGCCCCTGTCCCACCATGTGCACTGACACACAGTCTTGCTGACTGACTGACAGTCCCCGCCCCAGAGATACCCACACCAAGTCCCTGGGTGCCCTGAGCTGCCCCTGAGGGTTGGTGGGTGCCTGCCTGGACACATGCCTCCGTAATGGAGGCCTCTATTAATCCCGTTGCCTACTGACAGCTGCCCTCCTGCCCCTCCTCCTCCTCCTCCTCCTCCTCCTCTTCTTCCTCCTCCTCTTTCTCCTCTTCCTCCTCCTCTTCCTCCTCCTCCTCCTACACCCCCTCCTCCTCTTCCTCATCCTCAGCGGGACTCACTCAGGGCCCTTGGCCTAGGCAATCCAGGGCTGCTGCTCTGGCTTCTGCAGCTTCTATCCAGTGGGGGGGTGTAGGAATCTGTTCCTGTCAGTCCCTGATTCCTGGGACCTTCCATGCCTCCAGCTGCCCCCACTCTCTAGTCCTGACCCCTCCTCAAGGATGCCCCCTTTCCCCTTACCCTCTGTCCCGCAGCTCCCAACTAACATCTACTGTGTTCCTCCCTGCGCTACTTTACTGCCACCCTGCTTCTGCCCTTCAGCCCTGAGGGCCCAGGGCCAGCCCAGCTGCCATCTCACCATCCAGCAGGGGGACCTGCCCTAACCCCCTGCCACCACACCCACACACACAGCCCTGCACACACTCCTGGTTCCCCTGCCTGCAGCCTGCCTCTCAAACAGTCTCCTTCTGCCCCCTAGCACCTTACAGCCTCTGCCACGGACCCCCACAGACACCTGGGCATGAGCAGTGCAGACATGCAAACAGCTCCCCTCGCCCCCACTCCAGTTGCTCCAAGGTTGGAAAGAGTCTTTTTTTCATGCTGTAGGGGAGGGAGTTGAGACAGTCCAATGTCCTGGGGAGCAAGAACTGCAAACAGTCCATCTACAATGTAACATTTGGGTCTCAGGCCGCCCAATCCCTAGTGTGCTGTGCAGACCTTTGACTGGCAAAAACACCCCATCTGAGCGTGAGATCTGGCTGGGCTAGTGGCTCTTTCTGTGGACTAAGAGACAGACAGACAGAGTTTTCAGGTTCAAAACCTATACTTCCCAGAAGATGGTCATTCACTTCGGTAAAAAAAAAAAAAAAAAAAAAAAAAAAAAGGCTTTTTTATTTTTTTTCCCCTGCCTGGGTAACCTGTCTCCTGCCTGTTTCAAAGTGAAAAAAGGGAAAAATCTTTTTTGGAGGGAAAAGGACCAAAATGCAGGCAGGTGGACTCCGTGGAAGGTGGATGGGGAGTTGCTCCTGCCCGGGCACTAGAGCCCCAGCTGCTGTTCCAGGTGCTCTCTGATAACAGAGATCTCCATGTGTCCTGTCATGACACTGTCTCCAGGACTGACCCTCAGGATAATGAGGATTCAAAACGAGGCAGGTGATACTGCCTTCAAAAGTAAATCCAGGGAGGTTTGGCAGTATGTCAGAGGGTTAAGGGCTTGTGGCGATCACGAATAGAGGGGACAGGTGGAAGGATTTGGGGTCTGGCCCCCAGACTGCCACCTGCAGGGGAGTCGCTTTACAGGGGGTGAAGCAGGTCTTTAGGAGCTCTATCTTTCTCTCCCACCCTGTATTTCCTCTGCTCTCTCCTTTTGTGTCTGTCAGATGCAAGGTCAGTAACAACAACAACAACAAAAACAATAACCACCACAGTGACCAAGCAACAAGGGCAGCGAAAGGGGAACAAATGGAGTGCAGGAGCTGTGGATTATTCGTGGTGTAGGCACTCAGCTGTGGCAATAACCTCTTGAGGCAATCAATCCATACATGAAGAAGTAATACAGGTAACAGAGACGTATATGTCCCTGTGTGTTTCCACTGAGATAATGTAAATGCACTTTTATTTACTTCTTCATTTATTTATTACCTTGCCACGAGAATTTCTTTTCATTGCTAAAAAAAAAGTGTCCCATCAAGGGTACCAGGTGTGCCACACCCAGTTAAGCACTCATGTTACAATGCAGGAGGACTGGGCTTCAACACCCGGGTTCGCACCTGCCAGGGGAAATCTTTACAAGTGGTGCGGAAGTGCTGCAGTTGTCTCTCTCTGTGTCTCAAACTCTCTCTACCTCCCTTCCCTCTCAATTCCTGTCTATTTATTCCAGTGAATAATCAAGAAAATAGAAAGTAAAAAAAGAAAAAGGAAAAGGAAATATTCCACGACTTCAAATGGGCTACTCAGGACAATGCTTTCCTTGTTAAGATCCTCACAGCATTCCATATGCAGAAAGGCAAAGACGCCATGTATTTTTTAACCCAGTTTTTATATTTATTTATTGATTTAGGTGCTTATTCATTTTTGTTATTGATGAATTAATGTTTTACATTTGACATTGACTAAGGATCTGACACCAGCGGACTCCAGTACCCCTATATGGTAATCTGCCTCTACAAAACCGATCCATTGACCTTTCCATCCATCCATCCATCCACCCATACATCTATCCATCCATTCATCCATACATCCATCCATCCATCCATCCATCCACCAGTCAACCAAGCTAAGCACAAAAGGAGATCTCTCCTTGAATGGTGAGGAGAAACAACGATGCATAGGTAGGTTGCAAAGGCCCAGTTTGGCTGAATAGGGCAGAGGGGCTGAAGCAGGGAATGTGTTGGGGCGTGTGGGTTTGGGTGGGCTGAGCCGGAGACCCTGTGAGCTGGGTCACATTAGGGGCAGGCAGGGGGTGGAAGGGGTTGCGAACAGCTGTCACTGGAGAACCATCACAAGTGCTGGAGCTGGTGAGCAGGACACCTGGAAGAGAGGACAGACAAAGGAGAGAAGCAAAGTGCGGAGGAAAGGAGAGGGGACAGGATGGTGAGGACAGGAGAGGACAGGATTGGAGGGGACCTGAGAAACCTACCTGGACAAAGGCAGCATACAGACATCCAGGAAGGCCGGCAGGCATGCAGGCAGCTCTGGCCTGGGCTCCCTGGATCCCGGGCGCACCTCCACCTGTCTTCTCTTGGCTGCCAGCCCTGAGGTCCCTCGTCGGTCAGCACTGTCTTGCCATCCTTCCGTCCCTCTGTGCCAGGGCCCAGGCGTCTGGGCGCTGTTGCCTGACCTAGTGGCAGGGCAGTTGGGCTGCCCAGTGCCAGTGTGGCCAGCACAGATTGCCAGGGGCTAGGACATCACAGAGGGCTCCTGTGGTTGCTAGGCCACGGGGACCCCGCCCATCCAGTTGACCAGCAGCCATGACCCCATGCTGAACTTGACTTGAGGGGTGGTGGCCAGCCACCAGAGACAGAGCCCCAGGCCAAAGCAGGTGCTGGTCGGCCGGGCCAAGGGGCTATGGGCGGATTGGTGTGTGTCTGGGCATGGGGCTGGCATCTGACAGTCCAGGGCGGGGGACCAAGGTCCGCCAGGCCCCTGTCCCACCATGTGCACTGACACACAGTCTTGCTGACTGACTGACTGACAGTCCCCGCCCCAGAGATACCCACACCAAGTCCCTGGGTGCCCTGAGCTGCCCCTGAGGGTTGGTGGGTGCCTGCCTGGACACATGCCTCCGTAATGGAGGCCTCTATTAATCCCGTTGCCTACTGACAGCTGCCCTCCTGCCCCTCCTCCTCCTCCTCCTCCTCCTCCTCCTCCTCTTCTTCCTCCTCCTCTTTCTCCTCTTCCTCCTCCTCTTCCTCCTCCTCCTCCTACACCCCCTCCTCCTCTTCCTCATCCTCAGCGGGACTCACTCAGGGCCCTTGGCCTAGGCAATCCAGGGCTGCTGCTCTGGCTTCTGCAGCTTCTATCCAGTGGGGGGGTGTAGGAATCTGTTCCTGTCAGTCCCTGATTCCTGGGACCTTCCATGCCTCCAGCTGCCCCCACTCTCTAGTCCTGACCCCTCCTCAAGGATGCCCCCTTTCCCCTTACCCTCTGTCCCGCAGCTCCCAACTAACATCTACTGTGTTCCTTCCTGCGCTACTTTACTGCCACCCTGCTTCTGCCCTTCAGCCCTGAGGGCCCAGGGCCAGCCCAGCTGCCATCTCACCATCCAGCAGGGGGACCTGCCCTAACCCCCTGCCACCACACCCACACACACAGCCCTGCACACACTCCTGGTTCCCCTGCCTGCAGCCTGCCTCTCAAACAGTCTCCTTCTGCCCCCTAGCACCTTACAGCCTCTGCCACGGACCCCCACAGACACCTGGGCATGAGCAGTGCAGACATGCAAACAGCTCCCCTCGCCCCCACTCCAGTTGCTCCAAGGTTGGAAAGAGTCTTTTTTTCATGCTGTAGGGGAGGGAGTTGAGACAGTCCAATGTCCTGGGGAGCAAGAACTGCAAACAGTCCATCTACAATGTAACATTTGGGTCTCAGGCCGCCCAATCCCTAGTGTGCTGTGCAGACCTTTGACTGGCAAAAACACCCCATCTGAGCGTGAGATCTGGCTGGGCTAGTGGCTCTTTCTGTGGACTAAGAGACAGACAGACAGAGTTTTCAGGTTCAAAACCTATACTTCCCAGAAGATGGTCATTCACTTCGGTAAAAAAAAAAAAAAAAAAAAAAAAAAAAAAAAAGGCTTTTTATTTTTTTTCCCCTGCCTGGGTAACCTGTCTCCTGCCTGTTTCAAAGTGAAAAAAGGGAAAAATCTTTTTTGGAGGGAAAAGGACCAAAATGCAGGCAGGTGGACTCCGTGGAAGGTGGATGGGGAGTTGCTCCTGCCCGGGCACTAGAGCCCCAGCTGCTGTTCCAGGTGCTCTCTGATAACAGAGATCTCCATGTGTCCTGTCATGACACTGTCTCCAGGACTGACCCTCAGGATAATGAGGATTCAAAACGAGGCAGGTGATACTGCCTTCAAAAGTAAATCCAGGGAGGTTTGGCGGTATGTCAGAGGGTTAAGGGCTTGTGGCGATCACAAATAGAGGGGACAGGTGGAAGGATTTGGGGTCTGGCCCCCAGACTGCCACCTGCAGGGGAGTCGCTTTACAGGGGGTGAAGCAGGTCTTTAGGAGCTCTATCTTTCTCTCCCACCCTGTATTTCCTCTGCTCTCTCCTTTTGTGTCTGTCAGATGCAAGGTCAGTAACAACAACAACAACAAAAACAATAACCACCACAGTGACCAAGCAACAAGGGCAGCGAAAGGGGAACAAATGGAGTGCAGGAGCTGTGGATTATTCGTGGTGTAGGCACTCAGCTGTGGCAATAACCTCTTGAGGCAATCAATCCATACATGAAGAAGTAATACAGGTAACAGAGACGTATATGTCCCTGTGTGTTTCCACTGAGATAATGTAAATGCACTTTTATTTACTTCTTCATTTATTTATTACCTTGCCACGAGAATTTCTTTTCATTGCTAAAAAAAAGTGTCCCATCAAGGGTACCAGGTGTGCCACACCCAGTTAAGCACTCATGTTACAATGCAGGAGGACTGGGCTTCAACACCCGGGTTCGCACCTGCCAGGGGAAATCTTTACAAGTGGTGCGGAAGTGCTGCAGTTGTCTCTCTCTGTGTCTCAAACTCTCTCTACCTCCCTTCCCTCTCAATTCCTGTCTATTTATTCCAGTGAATAATCAAGAAAATAGAAAGTAAAAAAAGAAAAAGGAAAAGGAAATATTCCACGACTTCAAATGGGCTACTCAGGACAATCCTTTCCTTGTTAAGATCCTCACAGCATTCCATATGCAGAAAGGCAAAGACGCCATGTATTTTTTAACCCAGTTTTTATATTTATTTATTGATTTAGGTGCTTATTCATTTTTGTTATTGATGAATTAATGTTTTACATTTGACATTGACTAAGGATCTGACACCAGCGGACTCCAGTACCCCTATATGGTAATCTGCCTCTACAAAACCGATCCATTGACCTTTCCATCCATCCATCCATCCATCCACCCATACATCTATCCATCCATTCATCCATACATCCATCCATCCATCCATCCACCAGTCAACCAAGCTAAGTACAAAAGGAGATCTCTCCTTGAATGGTGAGGAGAAACAACGATGCATAGGTAGGTTGCAAAGGCCCAGTTTGGCTGAATAGGGCAGAGGGGCTGAACCAGGGAATGTGTTGGGGCGGGTGGGTTTGGGTGGGGTGAGCCGGAGACCCTGTGAGCTGGGTCACATTAGGGGCAGGCAGGGGGTGGAAGGGGTTGCGAACAGCTGTCACTGGAGAACCATCACAAGTGCTGGAGCTGGTGAGCAGGACACCTGGAAGAGAGGACAGACAAAGGAGAGAAGCAAAGTGCGGAGGAAAGGAGAGGGGACAGGATGGTGAGGACAGGAGAGGACAGGATTGGAGGGGACCTGAGAAACCTACCTGGACAAAGGCAGCATACAGACATCCAGGAAGGCCGGCAGGCATGCAGGCAGCTCTGGCCTGGGCTCCCTGGATCCCGGGCGCACCTCCACCTATCTTCTCTTGGCTGCCAGCCCTGAGGTCCCTCGTCGGTCAGCACTGTCTTGCCATCCTTCCGTCCCTCTGTGCCAGGGCCCAGGCGTCTGGGCGCTGTTGCCTGACCTAGTGGCAGGGCAGTTGGGCTGCCCAGTGCCAGTGTGGCCAGCACAGATTGCCAGGGGCTAGGACATCACAGAGGGCTCCTGTGGTTGCTAGGCCACGGGGACCCCGCCCATCCAGTTGACCAGCAGCCATGACCCCATGCTGAACTTGACTTGAGGGGTGGTGGCCAGCCACCAGAGACAGAGCCCCAGGCCAAAGCAGGTGCTGGTCGGCCGGGCCAAGGGGCTATGGGCGGATTGGTGTGTGTCTGGGCATGGGGCTGGCATCTGACAGTCCAGGGCGGGGGACCAAGGTCCGCCAGGCCCCTGTCCCACCATGTGCACTGACACACAGTCTTGCTGACTGACTGACAGTCCCCGCCCCAGAGATACCCACACCAAGTCCCTGGGTGCCCTGAGCTGCCCCTGAGGGTTGGTGGGTGCCTGCCTGGACACATGCCTCCGTAATGGAGGCCTCTATTAATCCCGTTGCCTACTGACAGCTGCCCTCCTGCCCCTCCTCCTCCTCCTCCTCCTCCTCCTCCTCCTCCTCTTCTTCCTCCTCCTCTTTCTCCTCTTCCTCCTCCTCTTCCTCCTCCTCCTCCTACACCCCCTCCTCCTCTTCCTCATCCTCAGCGGGACTCACTCAGGGCCCTTGGCCTAGGCAATCCAGGGCTGCTGCTCTGGCTTCTGCAGCTTCTATCCAGTGGGGGGGTGTAGGAATCTGTTCCTGTCAGTCCCTGATTCCTGGGACCTTCCATGCCTCCAGCTGCCCCCACTCTCTAGTCCTGACCCCTCCTCAAGGATGCCCCCTTTCCCCTTACCCTCTGTCCCGCAGCTCCCAACTAACATCTACTGTGTTCCTCCCTGCGCTACTTTACTGCCACCCTGCTTCTGCCCTTCAGCCCTGAGGGCCCAGGGCCAGCCCAGCTGCCATCTCACCATCCAGCAGGGGGACCTGCCCTAACCCCCTGCCACCACACCCACACACACAGCCCTGCACACACTCCTGGTTCCCCTGCCTGCAGCCTGCCTCTCAAACAGTCTCCTTCTGCCCCCTAGCACCTTACAGCCTCTGCCACGGACCCCCACAGACACCTGGGCATGAGCAGTGCAGACATGCAAACAGCTCCCCTCGCCCCCACTCCAGTTGCTCCAAGGTTGGAAAGAGTCTTTTTTTCATGCTGTAGGGGAGGGAGTTGAGACAGTCCAATGTCCTGGGGAGCAAGAACTGCAAACAGTCCATCTACAATGTAACATTTGGGTCTCAGGCCGCCCAATCCCTAGTGTGCTGTGCAGACCTTTGACTGGCAAAAACACCCCATCTGAGCGTGAGATCTGGCTGGGCTAGTGGCTCTCTCTGTGGACTAAGAGACAGACAGACAGAGTTTTCAGGTTCAAAACCTATACTTCCCAGAAGATGGTCATTCACTTCGGTAAAAAAAAAAAAAAAAAAAAAAAAAAAAAGGCTTTTTATTTTTTTTCCCCTGCCTGGGTAACCTGTCTCCTGCCTGTTTCAAAGTGAAAAAAGGGAAAAATCTTTTTTGGAGGGAAAAGGACCAAAATGCAGGCAGGTGGACTCCGTGGAAGGTGGATGGGGAGTTGCTCCTGCCCGGGCACTAGAGCCCCAGCTGCTGTTCCAGGTGCTCTCTGATAACAGAGATCTCCATGTGTCCTGTCATGACACTGTCTCCAGGACTGACCCTCAGGATAATGAGGATTCAAAACGAGGCAGGTGATACTGCCTTCAAAAGTAAATCCAGGGAGGTTTGGCGGTATGTCAGAGGGTTAAGGGCTTGTGGCGATCACGAATAGAGGGGACAGGTGGAAGGATTTGGGGTCTGGCCCCCAGACTGCCACCTGCAGGGGAGTCGCTTTACAGGGGGTGAAGCAGGTCTTTAGGAGCTCTATCTTTCTCTCCCACCCTGTATTTCCTCTGCTCTCTCCTTTTGTGTCTGTCAGATGCAAGGTCAGTAACAACAACAACAACAAAAACAATAACCACCACAGTGACCAAGCAACAAGGGCAGCGAAAGGGGAACAAATGGAGTGCAGGAGCTGTGGATTATTCGTGGTGTAGGCACTCAGCTGTGGCAATAACCTCTTGAGGCAATCAATCCATACATGAAGAAGTAATACAGGTAACAGAGATGTATATGTCCCTGTGTGTTTCCACTGAGATAATGTAAATGCACTTTTATTTACTTCTTCATTTATTTATTACCTTGCCATGAGAATTTCTTTTCATTGCTAAAAAAAAAGTGTCCCATCAAGGGTACCAGGTGTGCCACACCCAGTTAAGCACTCATGTTACAATGCAGGAGGACTGGGCTTCAACACCCGGGTTCGCACCTGCCAGGGGAAATCTTTACAAGTGGTGCGGAAGTGCTGCAGTTGTCTCTCTCTGTGTCTCAAACTCTCTCTACCTCCCTTCCCTCTCAATTCCTGTCTATTTATTCCAGTGAATAATCAAGAAAATAGAAAGTAAAAAAAGAAAAAGGAAAAGGAAATATTCCACGACTTCAAATGGGCTACTCAGGACAATGCTTTCCTTGTTAAGATCCTCACAGCATTCCATATGCAGAAAGGCAAAGACACCATGTATTTTTTAACCCAGTTTTTATATTTATTTATTGATTTAGGTGCTTATTCATTTTTGTTATTGATGAATTAATGTTTTACATTTGACATTGACTAAGGATCTGACACCAGCGGACTCCAGTACCCCTATATGGTAATCTGCCTCTACAAAACCGATCCATTGACCTTTCCATCCATCCATCCATCCACCCATACATCTATCCATCCATTCATCCATACATCCATCCATCCATCCATCCCTCCATCCATCCATCCATCCATCCACCAGTCAACCAAGCTAAGCACAAAAGGAGATCTCTCCTTGAATGGTGAGGAGAAACAACGATGCATAGGTAGGTTGCAAAGGCCCAGTTTGGCTGAATAGGGCAGAGGGGCTGAACCAGGGAATGTGTTGGGGCGTGTGGGTTTGGGTGGGGTGAGCCGGAGACCCTGTGAGCTGGGTCACATTAGGGGCAGGCAGGGGGTGGAAGGGGTTGCGAACAGCTGTCACTGGAGAACCATCACAAGTGCTGGAGCTGGTGAGCAGGACACCTGGAAGAGAGGACAGACAAAGGAGAGAAGCAAAGTGCGGAGGAAAGGAGAGGGGACAGGATGGTGAGGACAGGAGAGGACAGGATTGGAGGGGACCTGAGAAACCTACCTGGACAAAGGCAGCATACAGACATCCAGGAAGGCCGGCAGGCATGCAGGCAGCTCTGGCCTGGGCTCCCTGGATCCCGGGCGCACCTCCACCTGTCTTCTCTTGGCTGCCAGCCCTGAGGTCCCTCGTCGGTCAGCACTGTCTTGCCATCCTTCCGTCCCTCTGTGCCAGGGCCCAGGCGTCTGGGCGCTGTTGCCTGACCTAGTGGCAGGGCAGTTGGGCTGCCCAGTGCCAGTGTGGCCAGCACAGATTGCCAGGGGCTAGGACATCACAGAGGGCTCCTGTGGTTGCTAGGCCACGGGGACCCCGCCCATCCAGTTGACCAGCAGCCATGACCCCATGCTGAACTTGACTTGAGGGGTGGTGGCCAGCCACCAGAGACAGAGCCCCAGGCCAAAGCAGGTGCTGGTCGGCCGGGCCAAGGGGCTATGGGCGGATTGGTGTGTGTCTGGGCATGGGGCTGGCATCTGACAGTCCAGGGCGGGGGACCAAGGTCCGCCAGGCCCCTGTCCCACCATGTGCACTGACACACAGTCTTGCTGACTGACTGACAGTCCCCGCCCCAGAGATACCCACACCAAGTCCCTGGGTGCCCTGAGCTGCCCCTGAGGGTTGGTGGGTGCCTGCCTGGACACATGCCTCCGTAATGGAGGCCTCTATTAATCCCGTTGCCTACTGACAGCTGCCCTCCTGCCCCTCCTCCTCCTCCTCCTCCTCCTCCTCTTCTTCCTCCTCCTCTTTCTCCTCTTCCTCCTCCTCTTCCTCCTCCTCCTCCTACACCCCCTCCTCCTCTTCCTCATCCTCAGCGGGACTCACTCAGGGCCCTTGGCCTAGGCAATCCAGGGCTGCTGCTCTGGCTTCTGCAGCTTCTATCCAGTGGGGGGGTGTAGGAATCTGTTCCTGTCAGTCCCTGATTCCTGGGACCTTCCATGCCTCCAGCTGCCCCCACTCTCTAGTCCTGACCCCTCCTCAAGGATGCCCCCTTTCCCCTTACCCTCTGTCCCGCAGCTCCCAACTAACATCTACTGTGTTCCTCCCTGCGCTACTTTACTGCCACCCTGCTTCTGCCCTTCAGCCCTGAGGGCCCAGGGCCAGCCCAGCTGCCATCTCACCATCCAGCAGGGGGACCTGCCCTAACCCCCTGCCACCACACCCACACACACAGCCCTGCACACACTCCTGGTTCCCCTGCCTGCAGCCTGCCTCTCAAACAGTCTCCTTCTGCCCCCTAGCACCTTACAGCCTCTGCCACGGACCCCCACAGACACCTGGGCATGAGCAGTGCAGACATGCAAACAGCTCCCCTCGCCCCCACTCCAGTTGCTCCAAGGTTGGAAAGAGTCTTTTTTTCATGCTGTAGGGGAGGGAGTTGAGACAGTCCAATGTCCTGGGGAGCAAGAACTGCAAACAGTCCATCTACAATGTAACATTTGGGTCTCAGGCCGCCCAATCCCTAGTGTGCTGTGCAGACCTTTGACTGGCAAAAACACCCCATCTGAGCGTGAGATCTGGCTGGGCTAGTGGCTCTCTCTGTGGACTAAGAGACAGACAGACAGAGTTTTCAGGTTCAAAACCTATACTTCCCAGAAGATGGTCATTCACTTCGGTAAAAAAAAAAAAAAAAAAAAAAAAGGCTTTTTATTTTTTTTCCCCTGCCTGGGTAACCTGTCTCCTGCCTGTTTCAAAGTTAAAAAAGGGAAAAATCTTTTTTGGAGGGAAAAGGACCAAAATGCAGGCAGGTGGACTCCGTGGAAGGTGGATGGGGAGTTGCTCCTGCCCGGGCACTAGAGCCCCAGCTGCTGTTCCAGGTGCTCTCTGATAACAGAGATCTCCATGTGTCCTGTCATGACACTGTCTCCAGGACTGACCCTCAGGATAATGAGGATTCAAAACGAGGCAGGTGATACTGCCTTCAAAAGTAAATCCAGGGAGGTTTGGCGGTATGTCAGAGGGTTAAGGGCTTGTGGCGATCACGAATAGAGGGGACAGGTGGAAGGATTTGGGGTCTGGCCCCCAGACTGCCACCTGCAGGGGAGTCGCTTTACAGGGGGTGAAGCAGGTCTTTAGGAGCTCTATCTTTCTCTCCCACCCTGTATTTCCTCTGCTCTCTCCTTTTGTGTCTGTCAGATGCAAGGTCAGTAACAACAACAACAACAAAAACAATAACCACCACAGTGACCAAGCAACAAGGGCAGCGAAAGGGGAACAAATGGAGTGCAGGAGCTGTGGATTATTCGTGGTGTAGGCACTCAGCTGTGGCAATAACCTCTTGAGGCAATCAATCCATACATGAAGAAGTAATACAGGTAACAGAGATGTATATGTCCCTGTGTGTTTCCACTGAGATAATGTAAATGCACTTTTATTTACTTCTTCATTTATTTATTACCTTGCCACGAGAATTTCTTTTCATTGCTAAAAAAAAAGTGTCCCATCAAGGGTACCAGGTGTGCCACACCCAGTTAAGCACTCATGTTACAATGCAGGAGGACTGGGCTTCAACACCCGGGTTCGCACCTGCCAGGGGAAATCTTTACAAGTGGTGCGGAAGTGCTGCAGTTGTCTCTCTCTGTGTCTCAAACTCTCTCTACCTCCCTTCCCTCTCAATTCCTGTCTATTTATTCCAGTGAATAATCAAGAAAATAGAAAGTAAAAAAAGAAAAAGGAAAAGGAAATATTCCACGACTTCAAATGGGCTACTCAGGACAATGCTTTCCTTGTTAAGATCCTCACAGCATTCCATATGCAGAAAGGCAAAGACGCCATGTATTTTTTAAC
This sequence comes from Erinaceus europaeus, assembly GCF_950295315.1. NCBI lineage: Eukaryota > Metazoa > Chordata > Mammalia > Eulipotyphla > Erinaceidae > Erinaceus > Erinaceus europaeus. The sequence continues at coordinate 1,536,762 of NW_026647147.1, read as the reverse complement.
CCAGTTTTTATATTTATTTATTGATTTAGGTGCTTATTCATTTTTGTTATTGATGAATTAATGTTTTACATTTGACATTGACTAAGGATCTGACACCAGCGGACTCCAGTACCCCTATATGGTAATCTGCCTCTACAAAACCGATCCATTGACCTTTCCATCCATCCATCCATCCACCCATACATCTATCCATCCATTCATCCATACATCCATGCATCCATCCATCCATCCATCCATCCATCCATCCATCCATCCACCAGTCAACCAAGCTAAGCACAAAAGGAGATCTCTCCTTGAATGGTGAGGAGAAACAACGATGCATAGGTAGGTTGCAAAGGCCCAGTTTGGCTGAATAGGGCAGAGGGGCTGAACCAGGGAATGTGTTGGGGCGTGTGGGTTTGGGTGGGGTGAGCCGGAGACCCTGTGAGCTGGGTCACATTAGGGGCAGGCAGTGGGTGGAAGGGGTTGCGAACAGCTGTCACTGGAGAACCATCACAAGTGCTGGAGCTGGTGAGCAGGACACCTGGAAGAGAGGACAGACAAAGGAGAGAAGCAAAGTGCGGAGGAAAGGAGAGGGGACAGGATGGTGAGGACAGGAGAGGACAGGATTGGAGGGGACCTGAGAAACCTACCTGGACAAAGGCAGCATACAGACATCCAGGAAGGCCGGCAGGCATGCAGGCAGCTCTGGCCTGGGCTCCCTGGATCCCGGGCGCACCTCCACCTGTCTTCTCTTGGCTGCCAGCCCTGAGGTCCCTCGTCGGTCAGCACTGTCTTGCCATCCTTCCGTCCCTCTGTGCCAGGGCCCAGGCGTCTGGGCGCTGTTGCCTGACCTAGTGGCAGGGCAGTTGGGCTGCCCAGTGCCAGTGTGGCCAGCACAGATTGCCAGGGGCTAGGACATCACAGAGGGCTCCTGTGGTTGCTAGGCCACGGGGACCCCGCCCATCCAGTTGACCAGCAGCCATGACCCCATGCTGAACTTGACTTGAGGGGTGGTGGCCAGCCACCAGAGACAGAGCCCCAGGCCAAAGCAGGTGCTGGTCGGCCGGGCCAAGGGGCTATGGGCGGATTGGTGTGTGTCTGGGCATGGGGCTGGCATCTGACAGTCCAGGGCGGGGGACCAAGGTCCGCCAGGCCCCTGTCCCACCATGTGCACTGACACACAGTCTTGCTGACTGACTGACAGTCCCCGCCCCAGAGATACCCACACCAAGTCCCTGGGTGCCCTGAGCTGCCCCTGAGGGTTGGTGGGTGCCTGCCTGGACACATGCCTCCGTAATGGAGGCCTCTATTAATCCCGTTGCCTACTGACAGCTGCCCTCCTGCCCCTCCTCCTCCTCCTCCTCCTCCTCCTCTTCTTCCTCCTCCTCTTTCTCCTCTTCCTCCTCCTCTTCCTCCTCCTCCTCCTACACCCCCTCCTCCTCTTCCTCATCCTCAGCGGGACTCACTCAGGGCCCTTGGCCTAGGCAATCCAGGGCTGCTGCTCTGGCTTCTGCAGCTTCTATCCAGTGGGGGGGTGTAGGAATCTGTTCCTGTCAGTCCCTGATTCCTGGGACCTTCCATGCCTCCAGCTGCCCCCACTCTCTAGTCCTGACCCCTCCTCAAGGATGCCCCCTTTCCCCTTACCCTCTGTCCCGCAGCTCCCAACTAACATCTACTGTGTTCCTCCCTGCGCTACTTTACTGCCACCCTGCTTCTGCCCTTCAGCCCTGAGGGCCCAGGGCCAGCCCAGCTGCCATCTCACCATCCAGCAGGGGGACCTGCCCTAACCCCCTGCCACCACACCCACACACACAGCCCTGCACACACTCCTGGTTCCCCTGCCTGCAGCCTGCCTCTCAAACAGTCTCCTTCTGCCCCCTAGCACCTTACAGCCTCTGCCACGGACCCCCACAGACACCTGGGCATGAGCAGTGCAGACATGCAAACAGCTCCCCTCGCCCCCACTCCAGTTGCTCCAAGGTTGGAAAGAGTCTTTTTTTCATGCTGTAGGGGAGGGAGTTGAGACAGTCCAATGTCCTGGGGAGCAAGAACTGCAAACAGTCCATCTACAATGTAACATTTGGGTCTCAGGCCGCCCAATCCCTAGTGTGCTGTGCAGACCTTTGACTGGCAAAAACACCCCATCTGAGCGTGAGATCTGGCTGGGCTAGTGGCTCTTTCTGTGGACTAAGAGACAGACAGACAGAGTTTTCAGGTTCAAAACCTATACTTCCCAGAAGATGGTCATTCACTTCGGTAAAAAAAAAAAAAAAAAAAAAAAAAAAAAGGCTTTTTTATTTTTTTTTCCCTGCCTGGGTAACCTGTCTCCTGCCTGTTTCAAAGTGAAAAAAGGGAAAAATCTTTTTTGGAGGGAAAAGGACCAAAATGCAGGCAGGTGGACTCCGTGGAAGGTGGATGGGGAGTTGCTCCTGCCCGGGCACTAGAGCCCCAGCTGCTGTTCCAGGTGCTCTCTGATAACAGAGATCTCCATGTGTCCTGTCATGACACTGTCTCCAGGACTGACCCTCAGGATAATGAGGATTCAAAACGAGGCAGGTGATACTGCCTTCAAAAGTAAATCCAGGGAGGTTTGGCAGTATGTCAGAGGGTTAAGGGCTTGTGGCGATCACGAATAGAGGGGACAGGTGGAAGGATTTGGGGTCTGGCCCCCAGACTGCCACCTGCAGGGGAGTCGCTTTACAGGGGGTGAAGCAGGTCTTTAGGAGCTCTATCTTTCTCTCCCACCCTGTATTTCCTCTGCTCTCTCCTTTTGTGTCTGTCAGATGCAAGGTCAGTAACAACAACAACAACAAAAACAATAACCACCACAGTGACCAAGCAACAAGGGCAGCGAAAGGGGAACAAATGGAGTGCAGGAGCTGTGGATTATTCGTGGTGTAGGCACTCAGCTGTGGCAATAACCTCTTGAGGCAATCAATCCATACATGAAGAAGTAATACAGGTAACAGAGACGTATATGTCCCTGTGTGTTTCCACTGAGATAATGTAAATGCACTTTTATTTACTTCTTCATTTATTTATTACCTTGCCACGAGAATTTCTTTTCATTGCTAAAAAAAAAGTGTCCCATCAAGGGTACCAGGTGTGCCACACCCAGTTAAGCACTCATGTTACAATGCAGGAGGACTGGGCTTCAACACCCGGGTTCGCACCTGCCAGGGGAAATCTTTACAAGTGGTGCGGAAGTGCTGCAGTTGTCTCTCTCTGTGTCTCAAACTCTCTCTACCTCCCTTCCCTCTCAATTCCTGTCTATTTATTCCAGTGAATAATCAAGAAAATAGAAAGTAAAAAAAGAAAAAGGAAAAGGAAATATTCCACGACTTCAAATGGGCTACTCAGGACAATGCTTTCCTTGTTAAGATCCTCACAGCATTCCATATGCAGAAAGGCAAAGACGCCATGTATTTTTTAACCCAGTTTTTATATTTATTTATTGATTTAGGTGCTTATTCATTTTTGTTATTGATGAATTAATGTTTTACATTTGACATTGACTAAGGATCTGACACCAGCGGACTCCAGTACCCCTATATGGTAATCTGCCTCTACAAAACCGATCCATTGACCTTTCCATCCATCCATCCATCCACCCATACATCTATCCATCCATTCATCCATACATCCATCCATCCATCCATCCATCCATCCATCCACCAGTCAACCAAGCTAAGCACAAAAGGAGATCTCTCCTTGAATGGTGAGGAGAAACAACGATGCATAGGTAGGTTGCAAAGGCCCAGTTTGGCTGAATAGGGCAGAGGGGCTGAACCAGGGAATGTGTTGGGGCGTGTGGGTTTGGGTGGGGTGAGCCGGAGACCCTGTGAGCTGGGTCACATTAGGGGCAGGCAGTGGGTGGAAGGGGTTGCGAACAGCTGTCACTGGAGAACCATCACAAGTGCTGGAGCTGGTGAGCAGGACACCTGGAAGAGAGGACAGACAAAGGAGAGAAGCAAAGTGCGGAGGAAAGGAGAGGGGACAGGATGGTGAGGACAGGAGAGGACAGGATTGGAGGGGACCTGAGAAACCTACCTGGACAAAGGCAGCATACAGACATCCAGGAAGGCCGGCAGGCATGCAGGCAGCTCTGGCCTGGGCTCCCTGGATCCCGGGCGCACCTCCACCTGTCTTCTCTTGGCTGCCAGCCCTGAGGTCCCTCGTCGGTCAGCACTGTCTTGCCATCCTTCCGTCCCTCTGTGCCAGGGCCCAGGCGTCTGGGCGCTGTTGCCTGACCTAGTGGCAGGGCAGTTGGGCTGCCCAGTGCCAGTGTGGCCAGCACAGATTGCCAGGGGCTAGGACATCACAGAGGGCTCCTGTGGTTGCTAGGCCACGGGGACCCCGCCCATCCAGTTGACCAGCAGCCATGACCCCATGCTGAACTTGACTTGAGGGGTGGTGGCCAGCCACCAGAGACAGAGCCCCAGGCCAAAGCAGGTGCTGGTCGGCCGGGCCAAGGGGCTATGGGCGGATTGGTGTGTGTCTGGGCATGGGGCTGGCATCTGACAGTCCAGGGCGGGGGACCAAGGTCCGCCAGGCCCCTGTCCCACCATGTGCACTGACACACAGTCTTGCTGACTGACTGACAGTCCCCGCCCCAGAGATACCCACACCAAGTCCCTGGGTGCCCTGAGCTGCCCCTGAGGGTTGGTGGGTGCCTGCCTGGACACATGCCTCCGTAATGGAGGCCTCTATTAATCCCGTTGCCTACTGACAGCTGCCCTCCTGCCCCTCCTCCTCCTCCTCCTCCTCCTCCTCTTCTTCCTCCTCCTCTTTCTCCTCTTCCTCCTCCTCTTCCTCCTCCTCCTCCTACACCCCCTCCTCCTCTTCCTCATCCTCAGCGGGACTCACTCAGGGCCCTTGGCCTAGGCAATCCAGGGCTGCTGCTCTGGCTTCTGCAGCTTCTATCCAGTGGGGGGGTGTAGGAATCTGTTCCTGTCAGTCCCTGATTCCTGGGACCTTCCATGCCTCCAGCTGCCCCCACTCTCTAGTCCTGACCCCTCCTCAAGGATGCCCCCTTTCCCCTTACCCTCTGTCCCGCAGCTCCCAACTAACATCTACTGTGTTCCTCCCTGCGCTACTTTACTGCCACCCTGCTTCTGCCCTTCAGCCCTGAGGGCCCAGGGCCAGCCCAGCTGCCATCTCACCATCCAGCAGGGGGACCTGCCCTAACCCCCTGCCACCACACCCACACACACAGCCCTGCACACACTCCTGGTTCCCCTGCCTGCAGCCTGCCTCTCAAACAGTCTCCTTCTGCCCCCTAGCACCTTACAGCCTCTGCCACGGACCCCCACAGACACCTGGGCATGAGCAGTGCAGACATGCAAACAGCTCCCCTCGCCCCCACTCCAGTTGCTCCAAGGTTGGAAAGAGTCTTTTTTTCATGCTGTAGGGGAGGGAGTTGAGACAGTCCAATGTCCTGGGGAGCAAGAACTGCAAACAGTCCATCTACAATGTAACATTTGGGTCTCAGGCCGCCCAATCCCTAGTGTGCTGTGCAGACCTTTGACTGGCAAAAACACCCCATCTGAGCGTGAGATCTGGCTGGGCTAGTGGCTCTTTCTGTGGACTAAGAGACAGACAGACAGAGTTTTCAGGTTCAAAACCTATACTTCCCAGAAGATGGTCATTCACTTCGGTAAAAAAAAAAAAAAAAAAAAAAAAAAAAAGGCTTTTTTATTTTTTTTTCCCTGCCTGGGTAACCTGTCTCCTGCCTGTTTCAAAGTGAAAAAAGGGAAAAATCTTTTTTGGAGGGAAAAGGACCAAAATGCAGGCAGGTGGACTCCGTGGAAGGTGGATGGGGAGTTGCTCCTGCCCGGGCACTAGAGCCCCAGCTGCTGTTCCAGGTGCTCTCTGATAACAGAGATCTCCATGTGTCCTGTCATGACACTGTCTCCAGGACTGACCCTCAGGATAATGAGGATTCAAAACGAGGCAGGTGATACTGCCTTCAAAAGTAAATCCAGGGAGGTTTGGCAGTATGTCAGAGGGTTAAGGGCTTGTGGCGATCACGAATAGAGGGGACAGGTGGAAGGATTTGGGGTCTGGCCCCCAGACTGCCACCTGCAGGGGAGTCGCTTTACAGGGGGTGAAGCAGGTCTTTAGGAGCTCTATCTTTCTCTCCCACCCTGTATTTCCTCTGCTCTCTCCTTTTGTGTCTGTCAGATGCAAGGTCAGTAACAACAACAACAACAAAAACAATAACCACCACAGTGACCAAGCAACAAGGGCAGCGAAAGGGGAACAAATGGAGTGCAGGAGCTGTGGATTATTCGTGGTGTAGGCACTCAGCTGTGGCAATAACCTCTTGAGGCAATCAATCCATACATGAAGAAGTAATACAGGTAACAGAGACGTATATGTCCCTGTGTGTTTCCACTGAGATAATGTAAATGCACTTTTATTTACTTCTTCATTTATTTATTACCTTGCCACGAGAATTTCTTTTCATTGCTAAAAAAAAAGTGTCCCATCAAGGGTACCAGGTGTGCCACACCCAGTTAAGCACTCATGTTACAATGCAGGAGGACTGGGCTTCAACACCCGGGTTCGCACCTGCCAGGGGAAATCTTTACAAGTGGTGCGGAAGTGCTGCAGTTGTCTCTCTCTGTGTCTCAAACTCTCTCTACCTCCCTTCCCTCTCAATTCCTGTCTATTTATTCCAGTGAATAATCAAGAAAATAGAAAGTAAAAAAAGAAAAAGGAAAAGGAAATATTCCACGACTTCAAATGGGCTACTCAGGACAATGCTTTCCTTGTTAAGATCCTCACAGCATTCCATATGCAGAAAGGCAAAGACGCCATGTATTTTTTAACCCAGTTTTTATATTTATTTATTGATTTAGGTGCTTATTCATTTTTGTTATTGATGAATTAATGTTTTACATTTGACATTGACTAAGGATCTGACACCAGCGGACTCCAGTACCCCTATATGGTAATCTGCCTCTACAAAACCGATCCATTGACCTTTCCATCCATCCATCCATCCACCCATACATCTATCCATCCATTCATCCATACATCCATCCATCCATCCATCCATCCATCCACCAGTCAACCAAGCTAAGCACAAAAGGAGATCTCTCCTTGAATGGTGAGGAGAAACAACGATGCATAGGTAGGTTGCAAAGGCCCAGTTTGGCTGAATAGGGCAGAGGGGCTGAAGCAGGGAATGTGTTGGGGCGTGTGGGTTTGGGTGGGCTGAGCCGGAGACCCTGTGAGCTGGGTCACATTAGGGGCAGGCAGGGGGTGGAAGGGGTTGCGAACAGCTGTCACTGGAGAACCATCACAAGTGCTGGAGCTGGTGAGCAGGACACCTGGAAGAGAGGACAGACAAAGGAGAGAAGCAAAGTGCGGAGGAAAGGAGAGGGGACAGGATGGTGAGGACAGGAGAGGACAGGATTGGAGGGGACCTGAGAAACCTACCTGGACAAAGGCAGCATACAGACATCCAGGAAGGCCGGCAGGCATGCAGGCAGCTCTGGCCTGGGCTCCCTGGATCCCGGGCGCACCTCCACCTGTCTTCTCTTGGCTGCCAGCCCTGAGGTCCCTCGTCGGTCAGCACTGTCTTGCCATCCTTCCGTCCCTCTGTGCCAGGGCCCAGGCGTCTGGGCGCTGTTGCCTGACCTAGTGGCAGGGCAGTTGGGCTGCCCAGTGCCAGTGTGGCCAGCACAGATTGCCAGGGGCTAGGACATCACAGAGGGCTCCTGTGGTTGCTAGGCCACGGGGACCCCGCCCATCCAGTTGACCAGCAGCCATGACCCCATGCTGAACTTGACTTGAGGGGTGGTGGCCAGCCACCAGAGACAGAGCCCCAGGCCAAAGCAGGTGCTGGTCGGCCGGGCCAAGGGGCTATGGGCGGATTGGTGTGTGTCTGGGCATGGGGCTGGCATCTGACAGTCCAGGGCGGGGGACCAAGGTCCGCCAGGCCCCTGTCCCACCATGTGCACTGACACACAGTCTTGCTGACTGACTGACTGACAGTCCCCGCCCCAGAGATACCCACACCAAGTCCCTGGGTGCCCTGAGCTGCCCCTGAGGGTTGGTGGGTGCCTGCCTGGACACATGCCTCCGTAATGGAGGCCTCTATTAATCCCGTTGCCTACTGACAGCTGCCCTCCTGCCCCTCCTCCTCCTCCTCCTCCTCCTCCTCTTCTTCCTCCTCCTCTTTCTCCTCTTCCTCCTCCTCTTCCTCCTCCTCCTCCTACACCCCCTCCTCCTCTTCCTCATCCTCAGCGGGACTCACTCAGGGCCCTTGGCCTAGGCAATCCAGGGCTGCTGCTCTGGCTTCTGCAGCTTCTATCCAGTGGGGGGGTGTAGGAATCTGTTCCTGTCAGTCCCTGATTCCTGGGACCTTCCATGCCTCCAGCTGCCCCCACTCTCTAGTCCTGACCCCTCCTCAAGGATGCCCCCTTTCCCCTTACCCTCTGTCCCGCAGCTCCCAACTAACATCTACTGTGTTCCTCCCTGCGCTACTTTACTGCCACCCTGCTTCTGCCCTTCAGCCCTGAGGGCCCAGGGCCAGCCCAGCTGCCATCTCACCATCCAGCAGGGGGACCTGCCCTAACCCCCTGCCACCACACCCACACACACAGCCCTGCACACACTCCTGGTTCCCCTGCCTGCAGCCTGCCTCTCAAACAGTCTCCTTCTGCCCCCTAGCACCTTACAGCCTCTGCCACGGACCCCCACAGACACCTGGGCATGAGCAGTGCAGACATGCAAACAGCTCCCCTCGCCCCCACTCCAGTTGCTCCAAGGTTGGAAAGAGTCTTTTTTTCATGCTGTAGGGGAGGGAGTTGAGACAGTCCAATGTCCTGGGGAGCAAGAACTGCAAACAGTCCATCTACAATGTAACATTTGGGTCTCAGGCCGCCCAATCCCTAGTGTGCTGTGCAGACCTTTGACTGGCAAAAACACCCCATCTGAGCGTGAGATCTGGCTGGGCTAGTGGCTCTTTCTGTGGACTAAGAGACAGACAGACAGAGTTTTCAGGTTCAAAACCTATACTTCCCAGAAGATGGTCATTCACTTCGGTAAAAAAAAAAAAAAAAAAAAAAAAAAAAAAAGGCTTTTTATTTTTTTTCCCCTGCCTGGGTAACCTGTCTCCTGCCTGTTTCAAAGTGAAAAAAGGGAAAAATCTTTTTTGGAGGGAAAAGGACCAAAATGCAGGCAGGTGGACTCCGTGGAAGGTGGATGGGGAGTTGCTCCTGCCCGGGCACTAGAGCCCCAGCTGCTGTTCCAGGTGCTCTCTGAAAACAGAGATCTCCATGTGTCCTGTCATGACACTGTCTCCAGGACTGACCCTCAGGATAATGAGGATTCAAAACGAGGCAGGTGATACTGCCTTCAAAAGTAAATCCAGGGAGGTTTGGCGGTATGTCAGAGGGTTAAGGGCTTGTGGCGATCACAAATAGAGGGGACAGGTGGAAGGATTTGGGGTCTGGCCCCCAGATTGCCACCTGCAGGGGAGTCGCTTTACAGGGGGTGAAGCAGGTCTTTAGGAGCTCTATCTTTCTCTCCCACCCTGTATTTCCTCTGCTCTCTCCTTTTGTGTCTGTCAGATGCAAGGTCAGTAACAACAACAACAACAAAAACAATAACCACCACAGTGACCAAGCAACAAGGGCAGCGAAAGGGGAACAAATGGAGTGCAGGAGCTGTGGATTATTCGTGGTGTAGGCACTCAGCTGTGGCAATAACCTCTTGAGGCAATCAATCCATACATGAAGAAGTAATACAGGTAACAGAGACGTATATGTCCCTGTGTGTTTCCACTGAGATAATGTAAATGCACTTTTATTTACTTCTTCATTTATTTATTACCTTGCCACGAGAATTTCTTTTCATTGCTAAAAAAAAGTGTCCCATCAAGGGTACCAGGTGTGCCACACCCAGTTAAGCACTCATGTTACAATGCAGGAGGACTGGGCTTCAACACCCGGGTTCGCACCTGCCAGGGGAAATCTTTACAAGTGGTGCGGAAGTGCTGCAGTTGTCTCTCTCTGTGTCTCAAACTCTCTCTACCTCCCTTCCCTCTCAATTCCTGTCTATTTATTCCAGTGAATAATCAAGAAAATAGAAAGTAAAAAAAGAAAAAGGAAAAGGAAATATTCCACGACTTCAAATGGGCTACTCAGGACAATGCTTTCCTTGTTAAGATCCTCACAGCATTCCATATGCAGAAAGGCAAAGACGCCATGTATTTTTTAACCCAGTTTTTATATTTATTTATTGATTTAGGTGCTTATTCATTTTTGTTATTGATGAATTAATGTTTTACATTTGACATTGACTAAGGATCTGACACCAGCGGACTCCAGTACCCCTATATGGTAATCTGCCTCTACAAAACCGATCCATTGACCTTTCCATCCATCCATCCATCCATCCACCCATACATCTATCCATCCATTCATCCATACATCCATCCATCCATCCATCCACCAGTCAACCAAGCTAAGTACAAAAGGAGATCTCTCCTTGAATGGTGAGGAGAAACAACGATGCATAGGTAGGTTGCAAAGGCCCAGTTTGGCTGAATAGGGCAGAGGGGCTGAACCAGGGAATGTGTTGGGGCGGGTGGGTTTGGGTGGGGTGAGCCGGAGACCCTGTGAGCTGGGTCACATTAGGGGCAGGCAGGGGGTGGAAGGGGTTGCGAACAGCTGTCACTGGAGAACCATCACAAGTGCTGGAGCTGGTGAGCAGGACACCTGGAAGAGAGGACAGACAAAGGAGAGAAGCAAAGTGCGGAGGAAAGGAGAGGGGACAGGATGGTGAGGACAGGAGAGGACAGGATTGGAGGGGACCTGAGAAACCTACCTGGACAAAGGCAGCATACAGACATCCAGGAAGGCCGGCAGGCATGCAGGCAGCTCTGGCCTGGGCTCCCTGGATCCCGGGCGCACCTCCACCTATCTTCTCTTGGCTGCCAGCCCTGAGGTCCCTCGTCGGTCAGCACTGTCTTGCCATCCTTCCGTCCCTCTGTGCCAGGGCCCAGGCGTCTGGGCGCTGTTGCCTGACCTAGTGGCAGGGCAGTTGGGCTGCCCAGTGCCAGTGTGGCCAGCACAGATTGCCAGGGGCTAGGACATCACAGAGGGCTCCTGTGGTTGCTAGGCCACGGGGACCCCGCCCATCCAGTTGACCAGCAGCCATGACCCCATGCTGAACTTGACTTGAGGGGTGGTGGCCAGCCACCAGAGACAGAGCCCCAGGCCAAAGCAGGTGCTGGTCGGCCGGGCCAAGGGGCTATGGGCGGATTGGTGTGTGTCTGGGCATGGGGCTGGCATCTGACAGTCCAGGGCGGGGGACCAAGGTCCGCCAGGCCCCTGTCCCACCATGTGCACTGACACACAGTCTTGCTGACTGACTGACAGTCCCCGCCCCAGAGATACCCACACCAAGTCCCTGGGTGCCCTGAGCTGCCCCTGAGGGTTGGTGGGTGCCTGCCTGGACACATGCCTCCGTAATGGAGGCCTCTATTAATCCCGTTGCCTACTGACAGCTGCCCTCCTGCCCCTCCTCCTCCTCCTCCTCCTCCTCCTCCTCCTCCTCTTCTTCCTCCTCCTCTTTCTCCTCTTCCTCCTCCTCTTCCTCCTCCTCCTCCTACACCCCCTCCTCCTCTTCCTCATCCTCAGCGGGACTCACTCAGGGCCCTTGGCCTAGGCAATCCAGGGCTGCTGCTCTGGCTTCTGCAGCTTCTATCCAGTGGGGGGGTGTAGGAATCTGTTCCTGTCAGTCCCTGATTCCTGGGACCTTCCATGCCTCCAGCTGCCCCCACTCTCTAGTCCTGACCCCTCCTCAAGGATGCCCCCTTTCCCCTTACCCTCTGTCCCGCAGCTCCCAACTAACATCTACTGTGTTCCTCCCTGCGCTACTTTACTGCCACCCTGCTTCTGCCCTTCAGCCCTGAGGGCCCAGGGCCAGCCCAGCTGCCATCTCACCATCCAGCAGGGGGACCTGCCCTAACCCCCTGCCACCACACCCACACACACAGCCCTGCACACACTCCTGGTTCCCCTGCCTGCAGCCTGCCTCTCAAACAGTCTCCTTCTGCCCCCTAGCACCTTACAGCCTCTGCCACGGACCCCCACAGACACCTGGGCATGAGCAGTGCAGACATGCAAACAGCTCCCCTCGCCCCCACTCCAGTTGCTCCAAGGTTGGAAAGAGTCTTTTTTTCATGCTGTAGGGGAGGGAGTTGAGACAGTCCAATGTCCTGGGGAGCAAGAACTGCAAACAGTCCATCTACAATGTAACATTTGGGTCTCAGGCCGCCCAATCCCTAGTGTGCTGTGCAGACCTTTGACTGGCAAAAACACCCCATCTGAGCGTGAGATCTGGCTGGGCTAGTGGCTCTCTCTGTGGACTAAGAGACAGACAGACAGAGTTTTCAGGTTCAAAACCTATACTTCCCAGAAGATGGTCATTCACTTCGGTAAAAAAAAAAAAAAAAAAAAAAAAAAGGCTTTTTATTTTTTTTCCCCTGCCTGGGTAACCTGTCTCCTGCCTGTTTCAAAGTGAAAAAAGGGAAAAATCTTTTTTGGAGGGAAAAGGACCAAAATGCAGGCAGGTGGACTCCGTGGAAGGTGGATGGGGAGTTGCTCCTGCCCGGGCACTAGAGCCCCAGCTGCTGTTCCAGGTGCTCTCTGATAACAGAGATCTCCATGTGTCCTGTCATGACACTGTCTCCAGGACTGACCCTCAGGATAATGAGGATTCAAAACGAGGCAGGTGATACTGCCTTCAAAAGTAAATCCAGGGAGGTTTGGCGGTATGTCAGAGGGTTAAGGGCTTGTGGCGATCACGAATAGAGGGGACAGGTGGAAGGATTTGGGGTCTGGCCCCCAGACTGCCACCTGCAGGGGAGTCGCTTTACAGGGGGTGAAGCAGGTCTTTAGGAGCTCTATCTTTCTCTCCCACCCTGTATTTCCTCTGCTCTCTCCTTTTGTGTCTGTCAGATGCAAGGTCAGTAACAACAACAACAACAAAAACAATAACCACCACAGTGACCAAGCAACAAGGGCAGCGAAAGGGGAACAAATGGAGTGCAGGAGCTGTGGATTATTCGTGGTGTAGGCACTCAGCTGTGGCAATAACCTCTTGAGGCAATCAATCCATACATGAAGAAGTAATACAGGTAACAGAGATGTATATGTCCCTGTGTGTTTCCACTGAGATAATGTAAATGCACTTTTATTTACTTCTTCATTTATTTATTACCTTGCCACGAGAATTTCTTTTCATTGCTAAAAAAAAAGTGTCCCATCAAGGGTACCAGGTGTGCCACACCCAGTTAAGCACTCATGTTACAATGCAGGAGGACTGGGCTTCAACACCCGGGTTCGCACCTGCCAGGGGAAATCTTTACAAGTGGTGCGGAAGTGCTGCAGTTGTCTCTCTCTGTGTCTCAAACTCTCTCTACCTCCCTTCCCTCTCAATTCCTGTCTATTTATTCCAGTGAATAATCAAGAAAATAGAAAGTAAAAAAAGAAAAAGGAAAAGGAAATATTCCACGACTTCAAATGGGCTACTCAGGACAATCCTTTCCTTGTTAAGATCCTCACAGCATTCCATATGCAGAAAGGCAAAGACGCCATGTATTTTTTAACCCAGTTTTTATATTTATTTATTGATTTAGGTGCTTATTCATTTTTGTTATTGATGAATTAATGTTTTACATTTGACATTGACTAAGGATCTGACACCAGCGGACTCCAGTACCCCTATATGGTAATCTGCCTCTACAAAACCGATCCATTGACCTTTCCATCCATCCATCCATCCACCCATACATCTATCCATCCATTCATCCATACATCCATGCATCCATCCATCCATCCATCCATCCATCCATCCATCCACCAGTCAACCAAGCTAAGCACAAAAGGAGATCTCTCCTTGAATGGTGAGGAGAAACAACGATGCATAGGTAGGTTGCAAAGGCCCAGTTTGGCTGAATAGGGCAGAGGGGCTGAACCAGGGAATGTGTTGGGGCGTGTGGGTTTGGGTGGGGTGAGCCGGAGACCCTGTGAGCTGGGTCACATTAGGGGCAGGCAGGGGGTGGAAGGGGTTGCGAACAGCTGTCACTGGAGAACCATCACAAGTGCTGGAGCTGGTGAGCAGGACACCTGGAAGAGAGGACAGACAAAGGAGAGAAGCAAAGTGCGGAGGAAAGGAGAGGGGACAGGATGGTGAGGACAGGAGAGGACAGGATTGGAGGGGACCTGAGAAACCTACCTGGACAAAGGCAGCATACAGACATCCAGGAAGGCCGGCAGGCATGCAGGCAGCTCTGGCCTGGGCTCCCTGGATCCCGGGCGCACCTCCACCTGTCTTCTCTTGGCTGCCAGCCCTGAGGTCCCTCGTCGGTCAGCACTGTCTTGCCATCCTTCCGTCCCTCTGTGCCAGGGCCCAGGCGTCTGGGCGCTGTTGCCTGACCTAGTGGCAGGGCAGTTGGGCTGCCCAGTGCCAGTGTGGCCAGCACAGATTGCCAGGGGCTAGGACATCACAGAGGGCTCCTGTGGTTGCTAGGCCACGGGGACCCCGCCCATCCAGTTGACCAGCAGCCATGACCCCATGCTGAACTTGACTTGAGGGGTGGTGGCCAGCCACCAGAGACAGAGCCCCAGGCCAAAGCAGGTGCTGGTCGGCCGGGCCAAGGGGCTATGGGCGGATTGGTGTGTGTCTGGGCATGGGGCTGGCATCTGACAGTCCAGGGCGGGGGACCAAGGTCCGCCAGGCCCCTGTCCCACCATGTGCACTGACACACAGTCTTGCTGACTGACTGACAGTCCCCGCCCCAGAGATACCCACACCAAGTCCCTGGGTGCCCTGAGCTGCCCCTGAGGGTTGGTGGGTGCCTGCCTGGACACATGCCTCCGTAATGGAGGCCTCTATTAATCCCGTTGCCTACTGACAGCTGCCCTCCTGCCCCTCCTCCTCCTCCTCCTCCTCCTCCTCTTCTTCCTCCTCCTCTTTCTCCTCTTCCTCCTCCTCTTCCTCCTCCTCCTCCTACACCCCCTCCTCCTCTTCCTCATCCTCAGCGGGACTCACTCAGGGCCCTTGGCCTAGGCAATCCAGGGCTGCTGCTCTGGCTTCTGCAGCTTCTATCCAGTGGGGGGGTGTAGGAATCTGTTCCTGTCAGTCCCTGATTCCTGGGACCTTCCATGCCTCCAGCTGCCCCCACTCTCTAGTCCTGACCCCTCCTCAAGGATGCCCCCTTTCCCCTTACCCTCTGTCCCGCAGCTCCCAACTAACATCTACTGTGTTCCTCCCTGCGCTACTTTACTGCCACCCTGCTTCTGCCCTTCAGCCCTGAGGGCCCAGGGCCAGCCCAGCTGCCATCTCACCATCCAGCAGGGGGACCTGCCCTAACCCCCTGCCACCACACCCACACACACAGCCCTGCACACACTCCTGGTTCCCCTGCCTGCAGCCTGCCTCTCAAACAGTCTCCTTCTGCCCCCTAGCACCTTACAGCCTCTGCCACGGACCCCCACAGACACCTGGGCATGAGCAGTGCAGACATGCAAACAGCTCCCCTCGCCCCCACTCCAGTTGCTCCAAGGTTGGAAAGAGTCTTTTTTTCATGCTGTAGGGGAGGGAGTTGAGACAGTCCAATGTCCTGGGGAGCAAGAACTGCAAACAGTCCATCTACAATGTAACATTTGGGTCTCAGGCCGCCCAATCCCTAGTGTGCTGTGCAGACCTTTGACTGGCAAAAACACCCCATCTGAGCGTGAGATCTGGCTGGGCTAGTGGCTCTTTCTGTGGACTAAGAGACAGACAGACAGAGTTTTCAGGTTCAAAACCTATACTTCCCAGAAGATGGTCATTCACTTCGGTAAAAAAAAAAAAAAAAAAAAAAAAAAGGCTTTTTTATTTTTTTTCCCCTGCCTGGGTAACCTGTCTCCTGCCTGTTTCAAAGTGAAAAAAGGGAAAAATCTTTTTTGGAGGGAAAAGGACCAAAATGCAGGCAGGTGGACTCCGTGGAAGGTGGATGGGGAGTTGCTCCTGCCCGGGCACTAGAGCCCCAGCTGCTGTTCCAGGTGCTCTCTGATAACAGAGATCTCCATGTGTCCTGTCATGACACTGTCTCCAGGACTGACCCTCAGGATAATGAGGATTCAAAACGAGGCAGGTGATACTGCCTTCAAAAGTAAATCCAGGGAGGTTTGGCAGTATGTCAGAGGGTTAAGGGCTTGTGGCGATCACGAATAGAGGGGACAGGTGGAAGGATTTGGGGTCTGGCCCCCAGACTGCCACCTGCAGGGGAGTCGCTTTACAGGGGGTGAAGCAGGTCTTTAGGAGCTCTATCTTTCTCTCCCACCCTGTATTTCCTCTGCTCTCTCCTTTTGTGTCTGTCAGATGCAAGGTCAGTAACAACAACAACAACAAAAACAATAACCACCACAGTGACCAAGCAACAAGGGCAGCGAAAGGGGAACAAATGGAGTGCAGGAGCTGTGGATTATTCGTGGTGTAGGCACTCAGCTGTGGCAATAACCTCTTGAGGCAATCAATCCATACATGAAGAAGTAATACAGGTAACAGAGACGTATATGTCCCTGTGTGTTTCCACTGAGATAATGTAAATGCACTTTTATTTACTTCTTCATTTATTTATTACCTTGCCACGAGAATTTCTTTTCATTGCTAAAAAAAAAGTGTCCCATCAAGGGTACCAGGTGTGCCACACCCAGTTAAGCACTCATGTTACAATGCAGGAGGACTGGGCTTCAACACCCGGGTTCGCACCTGCCAGGGGAAATCTTTACAAGTGGTGCGGAAGTGCTGCAGTTGTCTCTCTCTGTGTCTCAAACTCTCTCTACCTCCCTTCCCTCTCAATTCCTGTCTATTTATTCCAGTGAATAATCAAGAAAATAGAAAGTAAAAAAAGAAAAAGGAAAAGGAAATATTCCACGACTTCAAATGGGCTACTCAGGACAATGCTTTCCTTGTTAAGATCCTCACAGCATTCCATATGCAGAAAGGCAAAGACGCCATGTATTTTTTAACCCAGTTTTTATATTTATTTATTGATTTAGGTGCTTATTCATTTTTGTTATTGATGAATTAATGTTTTACATTTGACATTGACTAAGGATCTGACACCAGCGGACTCCAGTACCCCTATATGGTAATCTGCCTCTACAAAACCGATCCATTGACCTTTCCATCCATCCATCCATCCACCCATACATCTATCCATCCATTCATCCATACATCCATCCATCCATCCATCCATCCACCAGTCAACCAAGCTAAGCACAAAAGGAGATCTCTCCTTGAATGGTGAGGAGAAACAACGATGCATAGGTAGGTTGCAAAGGCCCAGTTTGGCTGAATAGGGCAGAGGGGCTGAAGCAGGGAATGTGTTGGGGCGTGTGGGTTTGGGTGGGCTGAGCCGGAGACCCTGTGAGCTGGGTCACATTAGGGGCAGGCAGGGGGTGGAAGGGGTTGCGAACAGCTGTCACTGGAGAACCATCACAAGTGCTGGAGCTGGTGAGCAGGACACCTGGAAGAGAGGACAGACAAAGGAGAGAAGCAAAGTGCGGAGGAAAGGAGAGGGGACAGGATGGTGAGGACAGGAGAGGACAGGATTGGAGGGGACCTGAGAAACCTACCTGGACAAAGGCAGCATACAGACATCCAGGAAGGCCGGCAGGCATGCAGGCAGCTCTGGCCTGGGCTCCCTGGATCCCGGGCGCACCTCCACCTGTCTTCTCTTGGCTGCCAGCCCTGAGGTCCCTCGTCGGTCAGCACTGTCTTGCCATCCTTCCGTCCCTCTGTGCCAGGGCCCAGGCGTCTGGGCGCTGTTGCCTGACCTAGTGGCAGGGCAGTTGGGCTGCCCAGTGCCAGTGTGGCCAGCACAGATTGCCAGGGGCTAGGACATCACAGAGGGCTCCTGTGGTTGCTAGGCCACGGGGACCCCGCCCATCCAGTTGACCAGCAGCCATGACCCCATGCTGAACTTGACTTGAGGGGTGGTGGCCAGCCACCAGAGACAGAGCCCCAGGCCAAAGCAGGTGCTGGTCGGCCGGGCCAAGGGGCTATGGGCGGATTGGTGTGTGTCTGGGCATGGGGCTGGCATCTGACAGTCCAGGGCGGGGGACCAAGGTCCGCCAGGCCCCTGTCCCACCATGTGCACTGACACACAGTCTTGCTGACTGACTGACAGTCCCCGCCCCAGAGATACCCACACCAAGTCCCTGGGTGCCCTGAGCTGCCCCTGAGGGTTGGTGGGTGCCTGCCTGGACACATGCCTCCGTAATGGAGGCCTCTATTAATCCCGTTGCCTACTGACAGCTGCCCTCCTGCCCCTCCTCCTCCTCCTCCTCCTCCTCCTCTTCTTCCTCCTCCTCTTTCTCCTCTTCCTCCTCCTCTTCCTCCTCCTCCTCCTACACCCCCTCCTCCTCTTCCTCATCCTCAGCGGGACTCACTCAGGGCCCTTGGCCTAGGCAATCCAGGGCTGCTGCTCTGGCTTCTGCAGCTTCTATCCAGTGGGGGGGTGTAGGAATCTGTTCCTGTCAGTCCCTGATTCCTGGGACCTTCCATGCCTCCAGCTGCCCCCACTCTCTAGTCCTGACCCCTCCTCAAGGATGCCCCCTTTCCCCTTACCCTCTGTCCCGCAGCTCCCAACTAACATCTACTGTGTTCCTCCCTGCGCTACTTTACTGCCACCCTGCTTCTGCCCTTCAGCCCTGAGGGCCCAGGGCCAGCCCAGCTGCCATCTCACCATCCAGCAGGGGGACCTGCCCTAACCCCCTGCCACCACACCCACACACACAGCCCTGCACACACTCCTGGTTCCCCTGCCTGCAGCCTGCCTCTCAAACAGTCTCCTTCTGCCCCCTAGCACCTTACAGCCTCTGCCACGGACCCCCACAGACACCTGGGCATGAGCAGTGCAGACATGCAAACAGCTCCCCTCGCCCCCACTCCAGTTGCTCCAAGGTTGGAAAGAGTCTTTTTTTCATGCTGTAGGGGAGGGAGTTGAGACAGTCCAATGTCCTGGGGAGCAAGAACTGCAAACAGTCCATCTACAATGTAACATTTGGGTCTCAGGCCGCCCAATCCCTAGTGTGCTGTGCAGACCTTTGACTGGCAAAAACACCCCATCTGAGCGTGAGATCTGGCTGGGCTAGTGGCTCTTTCTGTGGACTAAGAGACAGACAGACAGAGTTTTCAGGTTCAAAACCTATACTTCCCAGAAGATGGTCATTCACTTCGGTAAAAAAAAAAAAAAAAAAAAAAAAAGGCTTTTTTATTTTTTTTCCCCTGCCTGGGTAACCTGTCTCCTGCCTGTTTCAAAGTGAAAAAAGGGAAAAATCTTTTTTGGAGGGAAAAGGACCAAAATGCAGGCAGGTGGACTCCGTGGAAGGTGGATGGGGAGTTGCTCCTGCCCGGGCACTAGAGCCCCAGCTGCTGTTCCAGGTGCTCTCTGATAACAGAGATCTCCATGTGTCCTGTCATGACACTGTCTCCAGGACTGACCCTCAGGATAATGAGGATTCAAAACGAGGCAGGTGATACTGCCTTCAAAAGTAAATCCAGGGAGGTTTGGCAGTATGTCAGAGGGTTAAGGGCTTGTGGCGATCACGAATAGAGGGGACAGGTGGAAGGATTTGGGGTCTGGCCCCCAGACTGCCACCTGCAGGGGAGTCGCTTTACAGGGGGTGAAGCAGGTCTTTAGGAGCTCTATCTTTCTCTCCCACCCTGTATTTCCTCTGCTCTCTCCTTTTGTGTCTGTCAGATGCAAGGTCAGTAACAACAACAACAACAAAAACAATAACCACCACAGTGACCAAGCAACAAGGGCAGCGAAAGGGGAACAAATGGAGTGCAGGAGCTGTGGATTATTCGTGGTGTAGGCACTCAGCTGTGGCAATAACCTCTTGAGGCAATCAATCCATACATGAAGAAGTAATACAGGTAACAGAGACGTATATGTCCCTGTGTGTTTCCACTGAGATAATGTAAATGCACTTTTATTTACTTCTTCATTTATTTATTACCTTGCCACGAGAATTTCTTTTCATTGCTAAAAAAAAAGTGTCCCATCAAGGGTACCAGGTGTGCCACACCCAGTTAAGCACTCATGTTACAATGCAGGAGGACTGGGCTTCAACACCCGGGTTCGCACCTGCCAGGGGAAATCTTTACAAGTGGTGCGGAAGTGCTGCAGTTGTCTCTCTCTGTGTCTCAAACTCTCTCTACCTCCCTTCCCTCTCAATTCCTGTCTATTTATTCCAGTGAATAATCAAGAAAATAGAAAGTAAAAAAAGAAAAAGGAAAAGGAAATATTCCACGACTTCAAATGGGCTACTCAGGACAATGCTTTCCTTGTTAAGATCCTCACAGCATTCCATATGCAGAAAGGCAAAGACGCCATGTATTTTTTAACCCAGTTTTTATATTTATTTATTGATTTAGGTGCTTATTCATTTTTGTTATTGATGAATTAATGTTTTACATTTGACATTGACTAAGGATCTGACACCAGCGGACTCCAGTACCCCTATATGGTAATCTGCCTCTACAAAACCGATCCATTGACCTTTCCATCCATCCATCCATCCACCCATACATCTATCCATCCATTCATCCATACATCCATCCATCCATCCATCCATCCACCAGTCAACCAAGCTAAGCACAAAAGGAGATCTCTCCTTGAATGGTGAGGAGAAACAACGATGCATAGGTAGGTTGCAAAGGCCCAGTTTGGCTGAATAGGGCAGAGGGGCTGAAGCAGGGAATGTGTTGGGGCGTGTGGGTTTGGGTGGGCTGAGCCGGAGACCCTGTGAGCTGGGTCACATTAGGGGCAGGCAGGGGGTGGAAGGGGTTGCGAACAGCTGTCACTGGAGAACCATCACAAGTGCTGGAGCTGGTGAGCAGGACACCTGGAAGAGAGGACAGACAAAGGAGAGAAGCAAAGTGCGGAGGAAAGGAGAGGGGACAGGATGGTGAGGACAGGAGAGGACAGGATTGGAGGGGACCTGAGAAACCTACCTGGACAAAGGCAGCATACAGACATCCAGGAAGGCCGGCAGGCATGCAGGCAGCTCTGGCCTGGGCTCCCTGGATCCCGGGCGCACCTCCACCTGTCTTCTCTTGGCTGCCAGCCCTGAGGTCCCTCGTCGGTCAGCACTGTCTTGCCATCCTTCCGTCCCTCTGTGCCAGGGCCCAGGCGTCTGGGCGCTGTTGCCTGACCTAGTGGCAGGGCAGTTGGGCTGCCCAGTGCCAGTGTGGCCAGCACAGATTGCCAGGGGCTAGGACATCACAGAGGGCTCCTGTGGTTGCTAGGCCACGGGGACCCCGCCCATCCAGTTGACCAGCAGCCATGACCCCATGCTGAACTTGACTTGAGGGGTGGTGGCCAGCCACCAGAGACAGAGCCCCAGGCCAAAGCAGGTGCTGGTCGGCCGGGCCAAGGGGCTATGGGCGGATTGGTGTGTGTCTGGGCATGGGGCTGGCATCTGACAGTCCAGGGCGGGGGACCAAGGTCCGCCAGGCCCCTGTCCCACCATGTGCACTGACACACAGTCTTGCTGACTGACTGACAGTCCCCGCCCCAGAGATACCCACACCAAGTCCCTGGGTGCCCTGAGCTGCCCCTGAGGGTTGGTGGGTGCCTGCCTGGACACATGCCTCCGTAATGGAGGCCTCTATTAATCCCGTTGCCTACTGACAGCTGCCCTCCTGCCCCTCCTCCTCCTCCTCCTCCTCCTCCTCTTCTTCCTCCTCCTCTTTCTCCTCTTCCTCCTCCTCTTCCTCCTCCTCCTCCTACACCCCCTCCTCCTCTTCCTCATCCTCAGCGGGACTCACTCAGGGCCCTTGGCCTAGGCAATCCAGGGCTGCTGCTCTGGCTTCTGCAGCTTCTATCCAGTGGGGGGGTGTAGGAATCTGTTCCTGTCAGTCCCTGATTCCTGGGACCTTCCATGCCTCCAGCTGCCCCCACTCTCTAGTCCTGACCCCTCCTCAAGGATGCCCCCTTTCCCCTTACCCTCTGTCCCGCAGCTCCCAACTAACATCTACTGTGTTCCTCCCTGCGCTACTTTACTGCCACCCTGCTTCTGCCCTTCAGCCCTGAGGGCCCAGGGCCAGCCCAGCTGCCATCTCACCATCCAGCAGGGGGACCTGCCCTAACCCCCTGCCACCACACCCACACACACAGCCCTGCACACACTCCTGGTTCCCCTGCCTGCAGCCTGCCTCTCAAACAGTCTCCTTCTGCCCCCTAGCACCTTACAGCCTCTGCCACGGACCCCCACAGACACCTGGGCATGAGCAGTGCAGACATGCAAACAGCTCCCCTCGCCCCCACTCCAGTTGCTCCAAGGTTGGAAAGAGTCTTTTTTTCATGCTGTAGGGGAGGGAGTTGAGACAGTCCAATGTCCTGGGGAGCAAGAACTGCAAACAGTCCATCTACAATGTAACATTTGGGTCTCAGGCCGCCCAATCCCTAGTGTGCTGTGCAGACCTTTGACTGGCAAAAACACCCCATCTGAGCGTGAGATCTGGCTGGGCTAGTGGCTCTTTCTGTGGACTAAGAGACAGACAGACAGAGTTTTCAGGTTCAAAACCTATACTTCCCAGAAGATGGTCATTCACTTCGGTAAAAAAAAAAAAAAAAAAAAAAAAAAAAAAAAAGGCTTTTTATTTTTTTTCCCCTGCCTGGGTAACCTGTCTCCTGCCTGTTTCAAAGTGAAAAAAGGGAAAAATCTTTTTTGGAGGGAAAAGGACCAAAATGCAGGCAGGTGGACTCCGTGGAAGGTGGATGGGGAGTTGCTCCTGCCCGGGCACTAGAGCCCCAGCTGCTGTTCCAGGTGCTCTCTGATAACAGAGATCTCCATGTGTCCTGTCATGACACTGTCTCCAGGACTGACCCTCAGGATAATGAGGATTCAAAACGAGGCAGGTGATACTGCCTTCAAAAGTAAATCCAGGGAGGTTTGGCGGTATGTCAGAGGGTTAAGGGCTTGTGGCGATCACAAATAGAGGGGACAGGTGGAAGGATTTGGGGTCTGGCCCCCAGACTGCCACCTGCAGGGGAGTCGCTTTACAGGGGGTGAAGCAGGTCTTTAGGAGCTCTATCTTTCTCTCCCACCCTGTATTTCCTCTGCTCTCTCCTTTTGTGTCTGTCAGATGCAAGGTCAGTAACAACAACAACAACAAAAACAATAACCACCACAGTGACCAAGCAACAAGGGCAGCGAAAGGGGAACAAATGGAGTGCAGGAGCTGTGGATTATTCGTGGTGTAGGCACTCAGCTGTGGCAATAACCTCTTGAGGCAATCAATCCATACATGAAGAAGTAATACAGGTAACAGAGACGTATATGTCCCTGTGTGTTTCCACTGAGATAATGTAAATGCACTTTTATTTACTTCTTCATTTATTTATTACCTTGCCACGAGAATTTCTTTTCATTGCTAAAAAAAAGTGTCCCATCAAGGGTACCAGGTGTGCCACACCCAGTTAAGCACTCATGTTACAATGCAGGAGGACTGGGCTTCAACACCCGGGTTCGCACCTGCCAGGGGAAATCTTTACAAGTGGTGCGGAAGTGCTGCAGTTGTCTCTCTCTGTGTCTCAAACTCTCTCTACCTCCCTTCCCTCTCAATTCCTGTCTATTTATTCCAGTGAATAATCAAGAAAATAGAAAGTAAAAAAAGAAAAAGGAAAAGGAAATATTCCACGACTTCAAATGGGCTACTCAGGACAATCCTTTCCTTGTTAAGATCCTCACAGCATTCCATATGCAGAAAGGCAAAGACGCCATGTATTTTTTAACCCAGTTTTTATATTTATTTATTGATTTAGGTGCTTATTCATTTTTGTTATTGATGAATTAATGTTTTACATTTGACATTGACTAAGGATCTGACACCAGCGGACTCCAGTACCCCTATATGGTAATCTGCCTCTACAAAACCGATCCATTGACCTTTCCATCCATCCATCCATCCATCCACCCATACATCTATCCATCCATTCATCCATACATCCATCCATCCATCCATCCACCAGTCAACCAAGCTAAGTACAAAAGGAGATCTCTCCTTGAATGGTGAGGAGAAACAACGATGCATAGGTAGGTTGCAAAGGCCCAGTTTGGCTGAATAGGGCAGAGGGGCTGAACCAGGGAATGTGTTGGGGCGGGTGGGTTTGGGTGGGGTGAGCCGGAGACCCTGTGAGCTGGGTCACATTAGGGGCAGGCAGGGGGTGGAAGGGGTTGCGAACAGCTGTCACTGGAGAACCATCACAAGTGCTGGAGCTGGTGAGCAGGACACCTGGAAGAGAGGACAGACAAAGGAGAGAAGCAAAGTGCGGAGGAAAGGAGAGGGGACAGGATGGTGAGGACAGGAGAGGACAGGATTGGAGGGGACCTGAGAAACCTACCTGGACAAAGGCAGCATACAGACATCCAGGAAGGCCGGCAGGCATGCAGGCAGCTCTGGCCTGGGCTCCCTGGATCCCGGGCGCACCTCCACCTATCTTCTCTTGGCTGCCAGCCCTGAGGTCCCTCGTCGGTCAGCACTGTCTTGCCATCCTTCCGTCCCTCTGTGCCAGGGCCCAGGCGTCTGGGCGCTGTTGCCTGACCTAGTGGCAGGGCAGTTGGGCTGCCCAGTGCCAGTGTGGCCAGCACAGATTGCCAGGGGCTAGGACATCACAGAGGGCTCCTGTGGTTGCTAGGCCACGGGGACCCCGCCCATCCAGTTGACCAGCAGCCATGACCCCATGCTGAACTTGACTTGAGGGGTGGTGGCCAGCCACCAGAGACAGAGCCCCAGGCCAAAGCAGGTGCTGGTCGGCCGGGCCAAGGGGCTATGGGCGGATTGGTGTGTGTCTGGGCATGGGGCTGGCATCTGACAGTCCAGGGCGGGGGACCAAGGTCCGCCAGGCCCCTGTCCCACCATGTGCACTGACACACAGTCTTGCTGACTGACTGACAGTCCCCGCCCCAGAGATACCCACACCAAGTCCCTGGGTGCCCTGAGCTGCCCCTGAGGGTTGGTGGGTGCCTGCCTGGACACATGCCTCCGTAATGGAGGCCTCTATTAATCCCGTTGCCTACTGACAGCTGCCCTCCTGCCCCTCCTCCTCCTCCTCCTCCTCCTCCTCCTCCTCCTCTTCTTCCTCCTCCTCTTTCTCCTCTTCCTCCTCCTCTTCCTCCTCCTCCTCCTACACCCCCTCCTCCTCTTCCTCATCCTCAGCGGGACTCACTCAGGGCCCTTGGCCTAGGCAATCCAGGGCTGCTGCTCTGGCTTCTGCAGCTTCTATCCAGTGGGGGGGTGTAGGAATCTGTTCCTGTCAGTCCCTGATTCCTGGGACCTTCCATGCCTCCAGCTGCCCCCACTCTCTAGTCCTGACCCCTCCTCAAGGATGCCCCCTTTCCCCTTACCCTCTGTCCCGCAGCTCCCAACTAACATCTACTGTGTTCCTCCCTGCGCTACTTTACTGCCACCCTGCTTCTGCCCTTCAGCCCTGAGGGCCCAGGGCCAGCCCAGCTGCCATCTCACCATCCAGCAGGGGGACCTGCCCTAACCCCCTGCCACCACACCCACACACACAGCCCTGCACACACTCCTGGTTCCCCTGCCTGCAGCCTGCCTCTCAAACAGTCTCCTTCTGCCCCCTAGCACCTTACAGCCTCTGCCACGGACCCCCACAGACACCTGGGCATGAGCAGTGCAGACATGCAAACAGCTCCCCTCGCCCCCACTCCAGTTGCTCCAAGGTTGGAAAGAGTCTTTTTTTCATGCTGTAGGGGAGGGAGTTGAGACAGTCCAATGTCCTGGGGAGCAAGAACTGCAAACAGTCCATCTACAATGTAACATTTGGGTCTCAGGCCGCCCAATCCCTAGTGTGCTGTGCAGACCTTTGACTGGCAAAAACACCCCATCTGAGCGTGAGATCTGGCTGGGCTAGTGGCTCTCTCTGTGGACTAAGAGACAGACAGACAGAGTTTTCAGGTTCAAAACCTATACTTCCCAGAAGATGGTCATTCACTTCGGTAAAAAAAAAAAAAAAAAAAAAAAAAAAAAGGCTTTTTATTTTTTTTCCCCTGCCTGGGTAACCTGTCTCCTGCCTGTTTCAAAGTGAAAAAAGGGAAAAATCTTTTTTGGAGGGAAAAGGACCAAAATGCAGGCAGGTGGACTCCGTGGAAGGTGGATGGGGAGTTGCTCCTGCCCGGGCACTAGAGCCCCAGCTGCTGTTCCAGGTGCTCTCTGATAACAGAGATCTCCATGTGTCCTGTCATGACACTGTCTCCAGGACTGACCCTCAGGATAATGAGGATTCAAAACGAGGCAGGTGATACTGCCTTCAAAAGTAAATCCAGGGAGGTTTGGCGGTATGTCAGAGGGTTAAGGGCTTGTGGCGATCACGAATAGAGGGGACAGGTGGAAGGATTTGGGGTCTGGCCCCCAGACTGCCACCTGCAGGGGAGTCGCTTTACAGGGGGTGAAGCAGGTCTTTAGGAGCTCTATCTTTCTCTCCCACCCTGTATTTCCTCTGCTCTCTCCTTTTGTGTCTGTCAGATGCAAGGTCAGTAACAACAACAACAACAAAAACAATAACCACCACAGTGACCAAGCAACAAGGGCAGCGAAAGGGGAACAAATGGAGTGCAGGAGCTGTGGATTATTCGTGGTGTAGGCACTCAGCTGTGGCAATAACCTCTTGAGGCAATCAATCCATACATGAAGAAGTAATACAGGTAACAGAGATGTATATGTCCCTGTGTGTTTCCACTGAGATAATGTAAATGCACTTTTATTTACTTCTTCATTTATTTATTACCTTGCCATGAGAATTTCTTTTCATTGCTAAAAAAAAAGTGTCCCATCAAGGGTACCAGGTGTGCCACACCCAGTTAAGCACTCATGTTACAATGCAGGAGGACTGGGCTTCAACACCCGGGTTCGCACCTGCCAGGGGAAATCTTTACAAGTGGTGCGGAAGTGCTGCAGTTGTCTCTCTCTGTGTCTCAAACTCTCTCTACCTCCCTTCCCTCTCAATTCCTGTCTATTTATTCCAGTGAATAATCAAGAAAATAGAAAGTAAAAAAAGAAAAAGGAAAAGGAAATATTCCACGACTTCAAATGGGCTACTCAGGACAATGCTTTCCTTGTTAAGATCCTCACAGCATTCCATATGCAGAAAGGCAAAGACACCATGTATTTTTTAACCCAGTTTTTATATTTATTTATTGATTTAGGTGCTTATTCATTTTTGTTATTGATGAATTAATGTTTTACATTTGACATTGACTAAGGATCTGACACCAGCGGACTCCAGTACCCCTATATGGTAATCTGCCTCTACAAAACCGATCCATTGACCTTTCCATCCATCCATCCATCCACCCATACATCTATCCATCCATTCATCCATACATCCATCCATCCATCCATCCCTCCATCCATCCATCCATCCATCCACCAGTCAACCAAGCTAAGCACAAAAGGAGATCTCTCCTTGAATGGTGAGGAGAAACAACGATGCATAGGTAGGTTGCAAAGGCCCAGTTTGGCTGAATAGGGCAGAGGGGCTGAACCAGGGAATGTGTTGGGGCGTGTGGGTTTGGGTGGGGTGAGCCGGAGACCCTGTGAGCTGGGTCACATTAGGGGCAGGCAGGGGGTGGAAGGGGTTGCGAACAGCTGTCACTGGAGAACCATCACAAGTGCTGGAGCTGGTGAGCAGGACACCTGGAAGAGAGGACAGACAAAGGAGAGAAGCAAAGTGCGGAGGAAAGGAGAGGGGACAGGATGGTGAGGACAGGAGAGGACAGGATTGGAGGGGACCTGAGAAACCTACCTGGACAAAGGCAGCATACAGACATCCAGGAAGGCCGGCAGGCATGCAGGCAGCTCTGGCCTGGGCTCCCTGGATCCCGGGCGCACCTCCACCTGTCTTCTCTTGGCTGCCAGCCCTGAGGTCCCTCGTCGGTCAGCACTGTCTTGCCATCCTTCCGTCCCTCTGTGCCAGGGCCCAGGCGTCTGGGCGCTGTTGCCTGACCTAGTGGCAGGGCAGTTGGGCTGCCCAGTGCCAGTGTGGCCAGCACAGATTGCCAGGGGCTAGGACATCACAGAGGGCTCCTGTGGTTGCTAGGCCACGGGGACCCCGCCCATCCAGTTGACCAGCAGCCATGACCCCATGCTGAACTTGACTTGAGGGGTGGTGGCCAGCCACCAGAGACAGAGCCCCAGGCCAAAGCAGGTGCTGGTCGGCCGGGCCAAGGGGCTATGGGCGGATTGGTGTGTGTCTGGGCATGGGGCTGGCATCTGACAGTCCAGGGCGGGGGACCAAGGTCCGCCAGGCCCCTGTCCCACCATGTGCACTGACACACAGTCTTGCTGACTGACTGACAGTCCCCGCCCCAGAGATACCCACACCAAGTCCCTGGGTGCCCTGAGCTGCCCCTGAGGGTTGGTGGGTGCCTGCCTGGACACATGCCTCCGTAATGGAGGCCTCTATTAATCCCGTTGCCTACTGACAGCTGCCCTCCTGCCCCTCCTCCTCCTCCTCCTCCTCCTCCTCTTCTTCCTCCTCCTCTTTCTCCTCTTCCTCCTCCTCTTCCTCCTCCTCCTCCTACACCCCCTCCTCCTCTTCCTCATCCTCAGCGGGACTCACTCAGGGCCCTTGGCCTAGGCAATCCAGGGCTGCTGCTCTGGCTTCTGCAGCTTCTATCCAGTGGGGGGGTGTAGGAATCTGTTCCTGTCAGTCCCTGATTCCTGGGACCTTCCATGCCTCCAGCTGCCCCCACTCTCTAGTCCTGACCCCTCCTCAAGGATGCCCCCTTTCCCCTTACCCTCTGTCCCGCAGCTCCCAACTAACATCTACTGTGTTCCTCCCTGCGCTACTTTACTGCCACCCTGCTTCTGCCCTTCAGCCCTGAGGGCCCAGGGCCAGCCCAGCTGCCATCTCACCATCCAGCAGGGGGACCTGCCCTAACCCCCTGCCACCACACCCACACACACAGCCCTGCACACACTCCTGGTTCCCCTGCCTGCAGCCTGCCTCTCAAACAGTCTCCTTCTGCCCCCTAGCACCTTACAGCCTCTGCCACGGACCCCCACAGACACCTGGGCATGAGCAGTGCAGACATGCAAACAGCTCCCCTCGCCCCCACTCCAGTTGCTCCAAGGTTGGAAAGAGTCTTTTTTTCATGCTGTAGGGGAGGGAGTTGAGACAGTCCAATGTCCTGGGGAGCAAGAACTGCAAACAGTCCATCTACAATGTAACATTTGGGTCTCAGGCCGCCCAATCCCTAGTGTGCTGTGCAGACCTTTGACTGGCAAAAACACCCCATCTGAGCGTGAGATCTGGCTGGGCTAGTGGCTCTCTCTGTGGACTAAGAGACAGACAGACAGAGTTTTCAGGTTCAAAACCTATACTTCCCAGAAGATGGTCATTCACTTCGGTAAAAAAAAAAAAAAAAAAAAAAAAGGCTTTTTATTTTTTTTCCCCTGCCTGGGTAACCTGTCTCCTGCCTGTTTCAAAGTTAAAAAAGGGAAAAATCTTTTTTGGAGGGAAAAGGACCAAAATGCAGGCAGGTGGACTCCGTGGAAGGTGGATGGGGAGTTGCTCCTGCCCGGGCACTAGAGCCCCAGCTGCTGTTCCAGGTGCTCTCTGATAACAGAGATCTCCATGTGTCCTGTCATGACACTGTCTCCAGGACTGACCCTCAGGATAATGAGGATTCAAAACGAGGCAGGTGATACTGCCTTCAAAAGTAAATCCAGGGAGGTTTGGCGGTATGTCAGAGGGTTAAGGGCTTGTGGCGATCACGAATAGAGGGGACAGGTGGAAGGATTTGGGGTCTGGCCCCCAGACTGCCACCTGCAGGGGAGTCGCTTTACAGGGGGTGAAGCAGGTCTTTAGGAGCTCTATCTTTCTCTCCCACCCTGTATTTCCTCTGCTCTCTCCTTTTGTGTCTGTCAGATGCAAGGTCAGTAACAACAACAACAACAAAAACAATAACCACCACAGTGACCAAGCAACAAGGGCAGCGAAAGGGGAACAAATGGAGTGCAGGAGCTGTGGATTATTCGTGGTGTAGGCACTCAGCTGTGGCAATAACCTCTTGAGGCAATCAATCCATACATGAAGAAGTAATACAGGTAACAGAGATGTATATGTCCCTGTGTGTTTCCACTGAGATAATGTAAATGCACTTTTATTTACTTCTTCATTTATTTATTACCTTGCCACGAGAATTTCTTTTCATTGCTAAAAAAAAAGTGTCCCATCAAGGGTACCAGGTGTGCCACACCCAGTTAAGCACTCATGTTACAATGCAGGAGGACTGGGCTTCAACACCCGGGTTCGCACCTGCCAGGGGAAATCTTTACAAGTGGTGCGGAAGTGCTGCAGTTGTCTCTCTCTGTGTCTCAAACTCTCTCTACCTCCCTTCCCTCTCAATTCCTGTCTATTTATTCCAGTGAATAATCAAGAAAATAGAAAGTAAAAAAAGAAAAAGGAAAAGGAAATATTCCACGACTTCAAATGGGCTACTCAGGACAATGCTTTCCTTGTTAAGATCCTCACAGCATTCCATATGCAGAAAGGCAAAGACGCCATGTATTTTTTAACCCAGTTTTTATATTTATTTATTGATTTAGGTGCTTATTCATTTTTGTTATTGATGAATTAATGTTTTACATTTGACATTGACTAAGGATCTGACACCAGCGGACTCCAGTACCCCTATATGGTAATCTGCCTCTACAAAACCGATCCATTGACCTTTCCATCCATCCATCCATCCACCCATACATCTATCCATCCATTCATCCATACATCCATGCATCCATCCATCCATCCATCCATCCATCCATCCATCCATCCACCAGTCAACCAAGCTAAGCACAAAAGGAGATCTCTCCTTGAATGGTGAGGAGAAACAACGATGCATAGGTAGGTTGCAAAGGCCCAGTTTGGCTGAATAGGGCAGAGGGGCTGAACCAGGGAATGTGTTGGGGCGTGTGGGTTTGGGTGGGGTGAGCCGGAGACCCTGTGAGCTGGGTCACATTAGGGGCAGGCAGGGGGTGGAAGGGGTTGCGAACAGCTGTCACTGGAGAACCATCACAAGTGCTGGAGCTGGTGAGCAGGACACCTGGAAGAGAGGACAGACAAAGGAGAGAAGCAAAGTGCGGAGGAAAGGAGAGGGGACAGGATGGTGAGGACAGGAGAGGACAGGATTGGAGGGGACCTGAGAAACCTACCTGGACAAAGGCAGCATACAGACATCCAGGAAGGCCGGCAGGCATGCAGGCAGCTCTGGCCTGGGCTCCCTGGATCCCGGGCGCACCTCCACCTGTCTTCTCTTGGCTGCCAGCCCTGAGGTCCCTCGTCGGTCAGCACTGTCTTGCCATCCTTCCGTCCCTCTGTGCCAGGGCCCAGGCGTCTGGGCGCTGTTGCCTGACCTAGTGGCAGGGCAGTTGGGCTGCCCAGTGCCAGTGTGGCCAGCACAGATTGCCAGGGGCTAGGACATCACAGAGGGCTCCTGTGGTTGCTAGGCCACGGGGACCCCGCCCATCCAGTTGACCAGCAGCCATGACCCCATGCTGAACTTGACTTGAGGGGTGGTGGCCAGCCACCAGAGACAGAGCCCCAGGCCAAAGCAGGTGCTGGTCGGCCGGGCCAAGGGGCTATGGGCGGATTGGTGTGTGTCTGGGCATGGGGCTGGCATCTGACAGTCCAGGGCGGGGGACCAAGGTCCGCCAGGCCCCTGTCCCACCATGTGCACTGACACACAGTCTTGCTGACTGACTGACAGTCCCCGCCCCAGAGATACCCACACCAAGTCCCTGGGTGCCCTGAGCTGCCCCTGAGGGTTGGTGGGTGCCTGCCTGGACACATGCCTCCGTAATGGAGGCCTCTATTAATCCCGTTGCCTACTGACAGCTGCCCTCCTGCCCCTCCTCCTCCTCCTCCTCCTCCTCCTCTTCTTCCTCCTCCTCTTTCTCCTCTTCCTCCTCCTCTTCCTCCTCCTCCTCCTACACCCCCTCCTCCTCTTCCTCATCCTCAGCGGGACTCACTCAGGGCCCTTGGCCTAGGCAATCCAGGGCTGCTGCTCTGGCTTCTGCAGCTTCTATCCAGTGGGGGGGTGTAGGAATCTGTTCCTGTCAGTCCCTGATTCCTGGGACCTTCCATGCCTCCAGCTGCCCCCACTCTCTAGTCCTGACCCCTCCTCAAGGATGCCCCCTTTCCCCTTACCCTCTGTCCCGCAGCTCCCAACTAACATCTACTGTGTTCCTCCCTGCGCTACTTTACTGCCACCCTGCTTCTGCCCTTCAGCCCTGAGGGCCCAGGGCCAGCCCAGCTGCCATCTCACCATCCAGCAGGGGGACCTGCCCTAACCCCCTGCCACCACACCCACACACACAGCCCTGCACACACTCCTGGTTCCCCTGCCTGCAGCCTGCCTCTCAAACAGTCTCCTTCTGCCCCCTAGCACCTTACAGCCTCTGCCACGGACCCCCACAGACACCTGGGCATGAGCAGTGCAGACATGCAAACAGCTCCCCTCGCCCCCACTCCAGTTGCTCCAAGGTTGGAAAGAGTCTTTTTTTCATGCTGTAGGGGAGGGAGTTGAGACAGTCCAATGTCCTGGGGAGCAAGAACTGCAAACAGTCCATCTACAATGTAACATTTGGGTCTCAGGCCGCCCAATCCCTAGTGTGCTGTGCAGACCTTTGACTGGCAAAAACACCCCATCTGAGCGTGAGATCTGGCTGGGCTAGTGGCTCTTTCTGTGGACTAAGAGACAGACAGACAGAGTTTTCAGGTTCAAAACCTATACTTCCCAGAAGATGGTCATTCACTTCGGTAAAAAAAAAAAAAAAAAAAAAAAAAAAAAAGGCTTTTTTATTTTTTTTTCCCTGCCTGGGTAACCTGTCTCCTGCCTGTTTCAAAGTGAAAAAAGGGAAAAATCTTTTTTGGAGGGAAAAGGACCAAAATGCAGGCAGGTGGACTCCGTGGAAGGTGGATGGGGAGTTGCTCCTGCCCGGGCACTAGAGCCCCAGCTGCTGTTCCAGGTGCTCTCTGATAACAGAGATCTCCATGTGTCCTGTCATGACACTGTCTCCAGGACTGACCCTCAGGATAATGAGGATTCAAAACGAGGCAGGTGATACTGCCTTCAAAAGTAAATCCAGGGAGGTTTGGCAGTATGTCAGAGGGTTAAGGGCTTGTGGCGATCACGAATAGAGGGGACAGGTGGAAGGATTTGGGGTCTGGCCCCCAGACTGCCACCTGCAGGGGAGTCGCTTTACAGGGGGTGAAGCAGGTCTTTAGGAGCTCTATCTTTCTCTCCCACCCTGTATTTCCTCTGCTCTCTCCTTTTGTGTCTGTCAGATGCAAGGTCAGTAACAACAACAACAACAAAAACAATAACCACCACAGTGACCAAGCAACAAGGGCAGCGAAAGGGGAACAAATGGAGTGCAGGAGCTGTGGATTATTCGTGGTGTAGGCACTCAGCTGTGGCAATAACCTCTTGAGGCAATCAATCCATACATGAAGAAGTAATACAGGTAACAGAGAAGTATATGTCCCTGTGTGTTTCCACTGAGATAATGTAAATGCACTTTTATTTACTTCTTCATTTATTTATTACCTTGCCACGAGAATTTCTTTTCATTGCTAAAAAAAAAGTGTCCCATCAAGGGTACCAGGTGTGCCACACCCAGTTAAGCACTCATGTTACAATGCAGGAGGACTGGGCTTCAACACCCGGGTTCGCACCTGCCAGGGGAAATCTTTACAAGTGGTGCGGAAGTGCTGCAGTTGTCTCTCTCTGTGTCTCAAACTCTCTCTACCTCCCTTCCCTCTCAATTCCTGTCTATTTATTCCAGTGAATAATCAAGAAAATAGAAAGTAAAAAAAGAAAAAGGAAAAGGAAATATTCCACGACTTCAAATGGGCTACTCAGGACAATGCTTTCCTTGTTAAGATCCTCACAGCATTCCATATGCAGAAAGGCAAAGACGCCATGTATTTTTTAACCCAGTTTTTATATTTATTTATTGATTTAGGTGCTTATTCATTTTTGTTATTGATGAATTAATGTTTTACATTTGACATTGACTAAGGATCTGACACCAGCGGACTCCAGTACCCCTATATGGTAATCTGCCTCTACAAAACCGATCCATTGACCTTTCCATCCATCCATCCATCCACCCATACATCTATCCATCCATTCATCCATACATCCATCCATCCATCCATCCATCCATCCACCAGTCAACCAAGCTAAGCACAAAAGGAGATCTCTCCTTGAATGGTGAGGAGAAACAACGATGCATAGGTAGGTTGCAAAGGCCCAGTTTGGCTGAATAGGGCAGAGGGGCTGAAGCAGGGAATGTGTTGGGGCGTGTGGGTTTGGGTGGGCTGAGCCGGAGACCCTGTGAGCTGGGTCACATTAGGGGCAGGCAGGGGGTGGAAGGGGTTGCGAACAGCTGTCACTGGAGAACCATCACAAGTGCTGGAGCTGGTGAGCAGGACACCTGGAAGAGAGGACAGACAAAGGAGAGAAGCAAAGTGCGGAGGAAAGGAGAGGGGACAGGATGGTGAGGACAGGAGAGGACAGGATTGGAGGGGACCTGAGAAACCTACCTGGACAAAGGCAGCATACAGACATCCAGGAAGGCCGGCAGGCATGCAGGCAGCTCTGGCCTGGGCTCCCTGGATCCCGGGCGCACCTCCACCTGTCTTCTCTTGGCTGCCAGCCCTGAGGTCCCTCGTCGGTCAGCACTGTCTTGCCATCCTTCCGTCCCTCTGTGCCAGGGCCCAGGCGTCTGGGCGCTGTTGCCTGACCTAGTGGCAGGGCAGTTGGGCTGCCCAGTGCCAGTGTGGCCAGCACAGATTGCCAGGGGCTAGGACATCACAGAGGGCTCCTGTGGTTGCTAGGCCACGGGGACCCCGCCCATCCAGTTGACCAGCAGCCATGACCCCATGCTGAACTTGACTTGAGGGGTGGTGGCCAGCCACCAGAGACAGAGCCCCAGGCCAAAGCAGGTGCTGGTCGGCCGGGCCAAGGGGCTATGGGCGGATTGGTGTGTGTCTGGGCATGGGGCTGGCATCTGACAGTCCAGGGCGGGGGACCAAGGTCCGCCAGGCCCCTGTCCCACCATGTGCACTGACACACAGTCTTGCTGACTGACTGACTGACAGTCCCCGCCCCAGAGATACCCACACCAAGTCCCTGGGTGCCCTGAGCTGCCCCTGAGGGTTGGTGGGTGCCTGCCTGGACACATGCCTCCGTAATGGAGGCCTCTATTAATCCCGTTGCCTACTGACAGCTGCCCTCCTGCCCCTCCTCCTCCTCCTCCTCCTCCTCCTCTTCTTCCTCCTCCTCTTTCTCCTCTTCCTCCTCCTCTTCCTCCTCCTCCTCCTACACCCCCTCCTCCTCTTCCTCATCCTCAGCGGGACTCACTCAGGGCCCTTGGCCTAGGCAATCCAGGGCTGCTGCTCTGGCTTCTGCAGCTTCTATCCAGTGGGGGGGTGTAGGAATCTGTTCCTGTCAGTCCCTGATTCCTGGGACCTTCCATGCCTCCAGCTGCCCCCACTCTCTAGTCCTGACCCCTCCTCAAGGATGCCCCCTTTCCCCTTACCCTCTGTCCCGCAGCTCCCAACTAACATCTACTGTGTTCCTCCCTGCGCTACTTTACTGCCACCCTGCTTCTGCCCTTCAGCCCTGAGGGCCCAGGGCCAGCCCAGCTGCCATCTCACCATCCAGCAGGGGGACCTGCCCTAACCCCCTGCCACCACACCCACACACACAGCCCTGCACACACTCCTGGTTCCCCTGCCTGCAGCCTGCCTCTCAAACAGTCTCCTTCTGCCCCCTAGCACCTTACAGCCTCTGCCACGGACCCCCACAGACACCTGGGCATGAGCAGTGCAGACATGCAAACAGCTCCCCTCGCCCCCACTCCAGTTGCTCCAAGGTTGGAAAGAGTCTTTTTTTCATGCTGTAGGGGAGGGAGTTGAGACAGTCCAATGTCCTGGGGAGCAAGAACTGCAAACAGTCCATCTACAATGTAACATTTGGGTCTCAGGCCGCCCAATCCCTAGTGTGCTGTGCAGACCTTTGACTGGCAAAAACACCCCATCTGAGCGTGAGATCTGGCTGGGCTAGTGGCTCTTTCTGTGGACTAAGAGACAGACAGACAGAGTTTTCAGGTTCAAAACCTATACTTCCCAGAAGATGGTCATTCACTTCGGTAAAAAAAAAAAAAAAAAAAAAAAAAAAAAAGGCTTTTTTATTTTTTTTTCCCTGCCTGGGTAACCTGTCTCCTGCCTGTTTCAAAGTGAAAAAAGGGAAAAATCTTTTTTGGAGGGAAAAGGACCAAAATGCAGGCAGGTGGACTCCGTGGAAGGTGGATGGGGAGTTGCTCCTGCCCGGGCACTAGAGCCCCAGCTGCTGTTCCAGGTGCTCTCTGATAACAGAGATCTCCATGTGTCCTGTCATGACACTGTCTCCAGGACTGACCCTCAGGATAATGAGGATTCAAAACGAGGCAGGTGATACTGCCTTCAAAAGTAAATCCAGGGAGGTTTGGCAGTATGTCAGAGGGTTAAGGGCTTGTGGCGATCACGAATAGAGGGGACAGGTGGAAGGATTTGGGGTCTGGCCCCCAGACTGCCACCTGCAGGGGAGTCGCTTTACAGGGGGTGAAGCAGGTCTTTAGGAGCTCTATCTTTCTCTCCCACCCTGTATTTCCTCTGCTCTCTCCTTTTGTGTCTGTCAGATGCAAGGTCAGTAACAACAACAACAACAAAAACAATAACCACCACAGTGACCAAGCAACAAGGGCAGCGAAAGGGGAACAAATGGAGTGCAGGAGCTGTGGATTATTCGTGGTGTAGGCACTCAGCTGTGGCAATAACCTCTTGAGGCAATCAATCCATACATGAAGAAGTAATACAGGTAACAGAGACGTATATGTCCCTGTGTGTTTCCACTGAGATAATGTAAATGCACTTTTATTTACTTCTTCATTTATTTATTACCTTGCCACGAGAATTTCTTTTCATTGCTAAAAAAAAAGTGTCCCATCAAGGGTACCAGGTGTGCCACACCCAGTTAAGCACTCATGTTACAATGCAGGAGGACTGGGCTTCAACACCCGGGTTCGCACCTGCCAGGGGAAATCTTTACAAGTGGTGCGGAAGTGCTGCAGTTGTCTCTCTCTGTGTCTCAAACTCTCTCTACCTCCCTTCCCTCTCAATTCCTGTCTATTTATTCCAGTGAATAATCAAGAAAATAGAAAGTAAAAAAAGAAAAAGGAAAAGGAAATATTCCACGACTTCAAATGGGCTACTCAGGACAATGCTTTCCTTGTTAAGATCCTCACAGCATTCCATATGCAGAAAGGCAAAGACGCCATGTATTTTTTAACCCAGTTTTTATATTTATTTATTGATTTAGGTGCTTATTCATTTTTGTTATTGATGAATTAATGTTTTACATTTGACATTGACTAAGGATCTGACACCAGCGGACTCCAGTACCCCTATATGGTAATCTGCCTCTACAAAACCGATCCATTGACCTTTCCATCCATCCATCCATCCACCCATACATCTATCCATCCATTCATCCATACATCCATCCATCCATCCATCCATCCATCCATCCACCAGTCAACCAAGCTAAGCACAAAAGGAGATCTCTCCTTGAATGGTGAGGAGAAACAACGATGCATAGGTAGGTTGCAAAGGCCCAGTTTGGCTGAATAGTGCAGAGGGGCTGAAGCAGGGAATGTGTTGGGGCGTGTGGGTTTGGGTGGGCTGAGCCGGAGACCCTGTGAGCTGGGTCACATTAGGGGCAGGCAGGGGGTGGAAGGGGTTGCGAACAGCTGTCACTGGAGAACCATCACAAGTGCTGGAGCTGGTGAGCAGGACACCTGGAAGAGAGGACAGACAAAGGAGAGAAGCAAAGTGCGGAGGAAAGGAGAGGGGACAGGATGGTGAGGACAGGAGAGGACAGGATTGGAGGGGACCTGAGAAACCTACCTGGACAAAGGCAGCATACAGACATCCAGGAAGGCCGGCAGGCATGCAGGCAGCTCTGGCCTGGGCTCCCTGGATCCCGGGCGCACCTCCACCTGTCTTCTCTTGGCTGCCAGCCCTGAGGTCCCTCGTCGGTCAGCACTGTCTTGCCATCCTTCCGTCCCTCTGTGCCAGGGCCCAGGCGTCTGGGCGCTGTTGCCTGACCTAGTGGCAGGGCAGTTGGGCTGCCCAGTGCCAGTGTGGCCAGCACAGATTGCCAGGGGCTAGGACATCACAGAGGGCTCCTGTGGTTGCTAGGCCACGGGGACCCCGCCCATCCAGTTGACCAGCAGCCATGACCCCATGCTGAACTTGACTTGAGGGGTGGTGGCCAGCCACCAGAGACAGAGCCCCAGGCCAAAGCAGGTGCTGGTCGGCCGGGCCAAGGGGCTATGGGCGGATTGGTGTGTGTCTGGGCATGGGGCTGGCATCTGACAGTCCAGGGCGGGGGACCAAGGTCCGCCAGGCCCCTGTCCCACCATGTGCACTGACACACAGTCTTGCTGACTGACTGACTGACAGTCCCCGCCCCAGAGATACCCACACCAAGTCCCTGGGTGCCCTGAGCTGCCCCTGAGGGTTGGTGGGTGCCTGCCTGGACACATGCCTCCGTAATGGAGGCCTCTATTAATCCCGTTGCCTACTGACAGCTGCCCTCCTGCCCCTCCTCCTCCTCCTCCTCCTCCTCCTCCTCCTCTTCTTCCTCCTCCTCTTTCTCCTCTTCCTCCTCCTCTTCCTCCTCCTCCTCCTACACCCCCTCCTCCTCTTCCTCATCCTCAGCGGGACTCACTCAGGGCCCTTGGCCTAGGCAATCCAGGGCTGCTGCTCTGGCTTCTGCAGCTTCTATCCAGTGGGGGGGTGTAGGAATCTGTTCCTGTCAGTCCCTGATTCCTGGGACCTTCCATGCCTCCAGCTGCCCCCACTCTCTAGTCCTGACCCCTCCTCAAGGATGCCCCCTTTCCCCTTACCCTCTGTCCCGCAGCTCCCAACTAACATCTACTGTGTTCCTCCCTGCGCTACTTTACTGCCACCCTGCTTCTGCCCTTCAGCCCTGAGG
Source organism: Erinaceus europaeus (assembly GCF_950295315.1). NCBI lineage: Eukaryota > Metazoa > Chordata > Mammalia > Eulipotyphla > Erinaceidae > Erinaceus > Erinaceus europaeus. The sequence goes on along the minus strand of NW_026647147.1, from coordinate 1,497,625 downwards.
GCCCAGGGCCAGCCCAGCTGCCATCTCACCATCCAGCACGGGGACCTGCCCTAACCCCCTGCCACCACACCCACACACACAGCCCTGCACACACTCCTGGTTCCCCTGCCTGCAGCCTGCCTCTCAAACAGTCTCCTTCTGCCCCCTAGCACCTTACAGCCTCTGCCACGGACCCCCACAGACACCTGGGCATGAGCAGTGCAGACATGCAAACAGCTCCCCTCGCCCCCACTCCAGTTGCTCCAAGGTTGGAAAGAGTCTTTTTTTCATGCTGTAGGGGAGGGAGTTGAGACAGTCCAATGTCCTGGGGAGCAAGAACTGCAAACAGTCCATCTACAATGTAACATTTGGGTCTCAGGCCGCCCAATCCCTAGTGTGCTGTGCAGACCTTTGACTGGCAAAAACACCCCATCTGAGCGTGAGATCTGGCTGGGCTAGTGGCTCTTTCTGTGGACTAAGAGACAGACAGACAGAGTTTTCAGGTTCAAAACCTATACTTCCCAGAAGATGGTCATTCACTTCGGTAAAAAAAAAAAAAAAAAAAAAAAAAAAAGGCTTTTTATTTTTTTTCCCCTGCCTGGGTAACCTGTCTCCTGCCTGTTTCAAAGTTAAAAAAGGGAAAAATCTTTTTTGGAGGGAAAAGGACCAAAATGCAGGCAGGTGGACTCCGTGGAAGGTGGATGGGGAGTTGCTCCTGCCCGGGCACTAGAGCCCCAGCTGCTGTTCCAGGTGCTCTCTGATAACAGAGATCTCCATGTGTCCTGTCATGACACTGTCTCCAGGACTGACCCTCAGGATAATGAGGATTCAAAACGAGGCAGGTGATACTGCCTTCAAAAGTAAATCCAGGGAGGTTTGGCGGTATGTCAGAGGGTTAAGGGCTTGTGGCGATCACAAATAGAGGGGACAGGTGGAAGGATTTGGGGTCTGGCCCCCAGACTGCCACCTGCAGGGGAGTCGCTTTACAGGGGGTGAAGCAGGTCTTTAGGAGCTCTATCTTTCTCTCCCACCCTGTATTTCCTCTGCTCTCTCCTTTTGTGTCTGTCAGATGCAAGGTCAGTAACAACAACAACAACAAAAACAATAACCACCACAGTGACCAAGCAACAAGGGCAGCGAAAGGGGAACAAATGGAGTGCAGGAGCTGTGGATTATTCGTGGTGTAGGCACTCAGCTGTGGCAATAACCTCTTGAGGCAATCAATCCATACATGAAGAAGTAATACAGGTAACAGAGACGTATATGTCCCTGTGTGTTTCCACTGAGATAATGTAAATGCACTTTTATTTACTTCTTCATTTATTTATTACCTTGCCACGAGAATTTCTTTTCATTGCTAAAAAAAAAGTGTCCCATCAAGGGTACCAGGTGTGCCACACCCAGTTAAGCACTCATGTTACAATGCAGGAGGACTGGGCTTCAACACCCGGGTTCGCACCTGCCAGGGGAAATCTTTACAAGTGGTGCGGAAGTGCTGCAGTTGTCTCTCTCTGTGTCTCAAACTCTCTCTACCTCCCTTCCCTCTCAATTCCTGTCTATTTATTCCAGTGAATAATCAAGAAAATAGAAAGTAAAAAAAGAAAAAGGAAAAGGAAATATTCCACGACTTCAAATGGGCTACTCAGGACAATGCTTTCCTTGTTAAGATCCTCACAGCATTCCATATGCAGAAAGGCAAAGACGCCATGTATTTTTTAACCCAGTTTTTATATTTATTTATTGATTTAGGTGCTTATTCATTTTTGTTATTGATGAATTAATGTTTTACATTTGACATTGACTAAGGATCTGACACCAGCGGACTCCAGTACCCCTATATGGTAATCTGCCTCTACAAAACCGATCCATTGACCTTTCCATCCATCCATCCATCCACCCATACATCTATCCATCCATTCATCCATACATCCATGCATCCATCCATCCATCCATCCATCCATCCATCCATCCACCAGTCAACCAAGCTAAGCACAAAAGGAGATCTCTCCTTGAATGGTGAGGAGAAACAACGATGTATAGGTAGGTTGCAAAGGCCCAGTTTGGCTGAATAGGGCAGAGGGGCTGAACCAGGGAATGTGTTGGGGCGTGTGGGTTTGGGTGGGGTGAGCCGGAGACCCTGTGAGCTGGGTCACATTAGGGGCAGGCAGGGGGTGGAAGGGGTTGCGAACAGCTGTCACTGGAGAACCATCACAAGTGCTGGAGCTGGTGAGCAGGACACCTGGAAGAGAGGACAGACAAAGGAGAGAAGCAAAGTGCGGAGGAAAGGAGAGGGGACAGGATGGTGAGGACAGGAGAGGACAGGATTGGAGGGGACCTGAGAAACCTACCTGGACAAAGGCAGCATACAGACATCCAGGAAGGCCGGCAGGCATGCAGGCAGCTCTGGCCTGGGCTCCCTGGATCCCGGGCGCACCTCCACCTGTCTTCTCTTGGCTGCCAGCCCTGAGGTCCCTCGTCGGTCAGCACTGTCTTGCCATCCTTCCGTCCCTCTGTGCCAGGGCCCAGGCGTCTGGGCGCTGTTGCCTGACCTAGTGGCAGGGCAGTTGGGCTGCCCAGTGCCAGTGTGGCCAGCACAGATTGCCAGGGGCTAGGACATCACAGAGGGCTCCTGTGGTTGCTAGGCCATGGGGACCCCGCCCATCCAGTTGACCAGCAGCCATGACCCCATGCTGAACTTGACTTGAGGGGTGGTGGCCAGCCACCAGAGACAGAGCCCCAGGCCAAAGCAGGTGCTGGTCGGCCGGGCCAAGGGGCTATGGGCGGATTGGTGTGTGTCTGGGCATGGGGCTGGCATCTGACAGTCCAGGGCGGGGGACCAAGGTCCGCCAGGCCCCTGTCCCACCATGTGCACTGACACACAGTCTTGCTGACTGACTGACAGTCCCCGCCCCAGAGATACCCACACCAAGTCCCTGGGTGCCCTGAGCTGCCCCTGAGGGTTGGTGGGTGCCTGCCTGGACACATGCCTCCGTAATGGAGGCCTCTATTAATCCCGTTGCCTACTGACAGCTGCCCTCCTGCCCCTCCTCCTCCTCCTCCTCCTCCTCCTCCTCCTCCTCTTCTTCCTCCTCCTCTTTCTCCTCTTCCTCCTCCTCTTCCTCCTCCTCCTCCTACACCCCCTCCTCCTCTTCCTCATCCTCAGCGGGACTCACTCAGGGCCCTTGGCCTAGGCAATCCAGGGCTGCTGCTCTGGCTTCTGCAGCTTCTATCCAGTGGGGGGGTGTAGGAATCTGTTCCTGTCAGTCCCTGATTCCTGGGACCTTCCATGCCTCCAGCTGCCCCCACTCTCTAGTCCTGACCCCTCCTCAAGGATGCCCCCTTTCCCCTTACCCTCTGTCCCGCAGCTCCCAACTAACATCTACTGTGTTCCTCCCTGCGCTACTTTACTGCCACCCTGCTTCTGCCCTTCAGCCCTGAGGGCCCAGGGCCAGCCCAGCTGCCATCTCACCATCCAGCAGGGGGACCTGCCCTAACCCCCTGCCACCACACCCACACACACAGCCCTGCACACACTCCTGGTTCCCCTGCCTGCAGCCTGCCTCTCAAACAGTCTCCTTCTGCCCCCTAGCACCTTACAGCCTCTGCCACGGACCCCCACAGACACCTGGGCATGAGCAGTGCAGACATGCAAACAGCTCCCCTCGCCCCCACTCCAGTTGCTCCAAGGTTGGAAAGAGTCTTTTTTTCATGCTGTAGGGGAGGGAGTTGAGACAGTCCAATGTCCTGGGGAGCAAGAACTGCAAACAGTCCATCTACAATGTAACATTTGGGTCTCAGGCCGCCCAATCCCTAGTGTGCTGTGCAGACCTTTGACTGGCAAAAACACCCCATCTGAGCGTGAGATCTGGCTGGGCTAGTGGCTCTTTCTGTGGACTAAGAGACAGACAGACAGAGTTTTCAGGTTCAAAACCTATACTTCCCAGAAGATGGTCATTCACTTCGGTAAAAAAAAAAAAAAAAAAAAAAAAAAAAAGGCTTTTTTATTTTTTTTTCCCTGCCTGGGTAACCTGTCTCCTGCCTGTTTCAAAGTGAAAAAAGGGAAAAATCTTTTTTGGAGGGAAAAGGACCAAAATGCAGGCAGGTGGACTCCGTGGAAGGTGGATGGGGAGTTGCTCCTGCCCGGGCACTAGAGCCCCAGCTGCTGTTCCAGGTGCTCTCTGATAACAGAGATCTCCATGTGTCCTGTCATGACACTGTCTCCAGGACTGACCCTCAGGATAATGAGGATTCAAAACGAGGCAGGTGATACTGCCTTCAAAAGTAAATCCAGGGAGGTTTGGCAGTATGTCAGAGGGTTAAGGGCTTGTGGCGATCACGAATAGAGGGGACAGGTGGAAGGATTTGGGGTCTGGCCCCCAGACTGCCACCTGCAGGGGAGTCGCTTTACAGGGGGTGAAGCAGGTCTTTAGGAGCTCTATCTTTCTCTCCCACCCTGTATTTCCTCTGCTCTCTCCTTTTGTGTCTGTCAGATGCAAGGTCAGTAACAACAACAACAACAAAAACAATAACCACCACAGTGACCAAGCAACAAGGGCAGCGAAAGGGGAACAAATGGAGTGCAGGAGCTGTGGATTATTCGTGGTGTAGGCACTCAGCTGTGGCAATAACCTCTTGAGGCAATCAATCCATACATGAAGAAGTAATACAGGTAACAGAGACGTATATGTCCCTGTGTGTTTCCACTGAGATAATGTAAATGCACTTTTATTTACTTCTTCATTTATTTATTACCTTGCCACGAGAATTTCTTTTCATTGCTAAAAAAAAAGTGTCCCATCAAGGGTACCAGGTGTGCCACACCCAGTTAAGCACTCATGTTACAATGCAGGAGGACTGGGCTTCAACACCCGGGTTCGCACCTGCCAGGGGAAATCTTTACAAGTGGTGCGGAAGTGCTGCAGTTGTCTCTCTCTGTGTCTCAAACTCTCTCTACCTCCCTTCCCTCTCAATTCCTGTCTATTTATTCCAGTGAATAATCAAGAAAATAGAAAGTAAAAAAAGAAAAAGGAAAAGGAAATATTCCACGACTTCAAATGGGCTACTCAGGACAATGCTTTCCTTGTTAAGATCCTCACAGCATTCCATATGCAGAAAGGCAAAGACGCCATGTATTTTTTAACCCAGTTTTTATATTTATTTATTGATTTAGGTGCTTATTCATTTTTGTTATTGATGAATTAATGTTTTACATTTGACATTGACTAAGGATCTGACACCAGCGGACTCCAGTACCCCTATATGGTAATCTGCCTCTACAAAACCGATCCATTGACCTTTCCATCCATCCATCCATCCACCCATACATCTATCCATCCATTCATCCATACATCCATCCATCCATCCATCCATCCATCCACCAGTCAACCAAGCTAAGCACAAAAGGAGATCTCTCCTTGAATGGTGAGGAGAAACAACGATGCATAGGTAGGTTGCAAAGGCCCAGTTTGGCTGAATAGGGCAGAGGGGCTGAAGCAGGGAATGTGTTGGGGCGTGTGGGTTTGGGTGGGCTGAGCCGGAGACCCTGTGAGCTGGGTCACATTAGGGGCAGGCAGGGGGTGGAAGGGGTTGCGAACAGCTGTCACTGGAGAACCATCACAAGTGCTGGAGCTGGTGAGCAGGACACCTGGAAGAGAGGACAGACAAAGGAGAGAAGCAAAGTGCGGAGGAAAGGAGAGGGGACAGGATGGTGAGGACAGGAGAGGACAGGATTGGAGGGGACCTGAGAAACCTACCTGGACAAAGGCAGCATACAGACATCCAGGAAGGCCGGCAGGCATGCAGGCAGCTCTGGCCTGGGCTCCCTGGATCCCGGGCGCACCTCCACCTGTCTTCTCTTGGCTGCCAGCCCTGAGGTCCCTCGTCGGTCAGCACTGTCTTGCCATCCTTCCGTCCCTCTGTGCCAGGGCCCAGGCGTCTGGGCGCTGTTGCCTGACCTAGTGGCAGGGCAGTTGGGCTGCCCAGTGCCAGTGTGGCCAGCACAGATTGCCAGGGGCTAGGACATCACAGAGGGCTCCTGTGGTTGCTAGGCCACGGGGACCCCGCCCATCCAGTTGACCAGCAGCCATGACCCCATGCTGAACTTGACTTGAGGGGTGGTGGCCAGCCACCAGAGACAGAGCCCCAGGCCAAAGCAGGTGCTGGTCGGCCGGGCCAAGGGGCTATGGGCGGATTGGTGTGTGTCTGGGCATGGGGCTGGCATCTGACAGTCCAGGGCGGGGGACCAAGGTCCGCCAGGCCCCTGTCCCACCATGTGCACTGAAACACAGTCTTGCTGACTGACTGACTGACAGTCCCCGCCCCAGAGATACCCACACCAAGTCCCTGGGTGCCCTGAGCTGCCCCTGAGGGTTGGTGGGTGCCTGCCTGGACACATGCCTCCGTAATGGAGGCCTCTATTAATCCCGTTGCCTACTGACAGCTGCCCTCCTGCCCCTCCTCCTCCTCCTCCTCCTCCTCCTCCTCCTCTTCTTCCTCCTCCTCTTTCTCCTCTTCCTCCTCCTCTTCCTCCTCCTCCTCCTACACCCCCTCCTCCTCTTCCTCATCCTCAGCGGGACTCACTCAGGGCCCTTGGCCTAGGCAATCCAGGGCTGCTGCTCTGGCTTCTGCAGCTTCTATCCAGTGGGGGGGTGTAGGAATCTGTTCCTGTCAGTCCCTGATTCCTGGGACCTTCCATGCCTCCAGATGCCCCCACTCTCTAGTCCTGACCCCTCCTCAAGGATGCCCCCTTTCCCCTTACCCTCTGTCCCGCAGCTCCCAACTAACATCTACTGTGTTCCTCCCTGCGCTACTTTACTGCCACCCTGCTTCTGCCCTTCAGCCCTGAGGGCCCAGGGGCAGCCCAGCTGCCATCTCACCATCCAGCAGGGGGACCTGCCCTAACCCCCTGCCACCACACCCACACACACAGCCCTGCACACACTCCTGGTTCCCCTGCCTGCAGCCTGCCTCTCAAACAGTCTCCTTCTGCCCCCTAGCACCTTACAGCCTCTGCCACGGACCCCCACAGACACCTGGGCATGAGCAGTGCAGACATGCAAACAGCTCCCCTCGCCCCCACTCCAGTTGCTCCAAGGTTGGAAAGAGTCTTTTTTTCATGCTGTAGGGGAGGGAGTTGAGACAGTCCAATGTCCTGGGGAGCAAGAACTGCAAACAGTCCATCTACAATGTAACATTTGGGTCTCAGGCCGCCCAATCCCTAGTGTGCTGTGCAGACCTTTGACTGGCAAAAACACCCCATCTGAGCGTGAGATCTGGCTGGGCTAGTGGCTCTTTCTGTGGACTAAGAGACAGACAGACAGAGTTTTCAGGTTCAAAACCTATACTTCCCAGAAGATGGTCATTCACTTCGGTAAAAAAAAAAAAAAAAAAAAAAAAGGCTTTTTATTTTTTTTCCCCTGCCTGGGTAACCTGTCTCCTGCCTGTTTCAAAGTGAAAAAAGGGAAAAATCTTTTTTGGAGGGAAAAGGACCAAAATGCAGGCAGGTGGACTCCGTGGAAGGTGGATGGGGAGTTGCTCCTGCCCGGGCACTAGAGCCCCAGCTGCTGTTCCAGGTGCTCTCTGATAACAGAGATCTCCATGTGTCCTGTCATGACACTGTCTCCAGGACTGACCCTCAGGATAATGAGGATTCAAAACGAGGCAGGTGATACTGCCTTCAAAAGTAAATCCAGGGAGGTTTGGCGGTATGTCAGAGGGTTAAGGGCTTGTGGCGATCACAAATAGAGGGGACAGGTGGAAGGATTTGGGGTCTGGCCCCCAGACTGCCACCTGCAGGGGAGTCGCTTTACAGGGGGTGAAGCAGGTCTTTAGGAGCTCTATCTTTCTCTCCCACCCTGTATTTCCTCTGCTCTCTCCTTTTGTGTCTGTCAGATGCAAGGTCAGTAACAACAACAACAACAAAAACAATAACCACCACAGTGACCAAGCAACAAGGGCAGCGAAAGGGGAACAAATGGAGTGCAGGAGCTGTGGATTATTCGTGGTGTAGGCACTCAGCTGTGGCAATAACCTCTTGAGGCAATCAATCCATACATGAAGAAGTAATACAGGTAACAGAGACGTATATGTCCCTGTGTGTTTCCACTGAGATAATGTAAATGCACTTTTATTTACTTCTTCATTTATTTATTACCTTGCCACGAGAATTTCTTTTCATTGCTAAAAAAAAAGTGTCCCATCAAGGGTACCAGGTGTGCCACACCCAGTTAAGCACTCATGTTACAATGCAGGAGGACTGGGCTTCAACACCCGGGTTCGCACCTGCCAGGGGAAATCTTTACAAGTGGTGCGGAAGTGCTGCAGTTGTCTCTCTCTGTGTCTCAAACTCTCTCTACCTCCCTTCCCTCTCAATTCCTGTCTATTTATTCCAGTGAATAATCAAGAAAATAGAAAGTAAAAAAAGAAAAAGGAAAAGGAAATATTCCACGACTTCAAATGGGCTACTCAGGACAATGCTTTCCTTGTTAAGATCCTCACAGCATTCCATATGCAGAAAGGCAAAGACGCCATGTATTTTTTAACCCAGTTTTTATATTTATTTATTGATTTAGGTGCTTATTCATTTTTGTTATTGATGAATTAATGTTTTACATTTGACATTGACTAAGGATCTGACACCAGCGGACTCCAGTACCCCTATATGGTAATCTGCCTCTACAAAACCGATCCATTGACCTTTCCATCCATCCATACATCCACCCATACATCTATCCATCCATTCATCCATACATCCATGCATCCATCCATCCATCCATCCATCCATCCATCCACCAGTCAACCAAGCTAAGCACAAAAGGAGATCTCTCCTTGAATGGTGAGGAGAAACAACGATGTATAGGTAGGTTGCAAAGGCCCAGTTTGGCTGAATAGGGCAGAGGGGCTGAACCAGGGAATGTGTTGGGGCGTGTGGGTTTGGGTGGGGTGAGCCGGAGACCCTGTGAGCTGGGTCACATTAGGGGCAGGCAGGGGGTGGAAGGGGTTGCGAACAGCTGTCACTGGAGAACCATCACAAGTGCTGGAGCTGGTGAGCAGGACACCTGGAAGAGAGGACAGACAAAGGAGAGAAGCAAAGTGCGGAGGAAAGGAGAGGGGACAGGATGGTGAGGACAGGAGAGGACAGGATTGGAGGGGACCTGAGAAACCTACCTGGACAAAGGCAGCATACAGACATCCAGGAAGGCCGGCAGGCATGCAGGCAGCTCTGGCCTGGGCTCCCTGGATCCCGGGCGCACCTCCACCTGTCTTCTCTTGGCTGCCAGCCCTGAGGTCCCTCGTCGGTCAGCACTGTCTTGCCATCCTTCCGTCCCTCTGTGCCAGGGCCCAGGCGTCTGGGCGCTGTTGCCTGACCTAGTGGCAGGGCAGTTGGGCTGCCCAGTGCCAGTGTGGCCAGCACAGATTGCCAGGGGCTAGGACATCACAGAGGGCTCCTGTGGTTGCTAGGCCATGGGGACCCCGCCCATCCAGTTGACCAGCAGCCATGACCCCATGCTGAACTTGACTTGAGGGGTGGTGGCCAGCCACCAGAGACAGAGCCCCAGGCCAAAGCAGGTGCTGGTCGGCCGGGCCAAGGGGCTATGGGCGGATTGGTGTGTGTCTGGGCATGGGGCTGGCATCTGACAGTCCAGGGCGGGGGACCAAGGTCCGCCAGGCCCCTGTCCCACCATGTGCACTGACACACAGTCTTGCTGACTGACTGACAGTCCCCGCCCCAGAGATACCCACACCAAGTCCCTGGGTGCCCTGAGCTGCCCCTGAGGGTTGGTGGGTGCCTGCCTGGACACATGCCTCCGTAATGGAGGCCTCTATTAATCCCGTTGCCTACTGACAGCTGCCCTCCTGCCCCTCCTCCTCCTCCTCCTCCTCCTCCTCCTCCTCCTCTTCTTCCTCCTCCTCTTTCTCCTCTTCCTCCTCCTCTTCCTCCTCCTCCTCCTACACCCCCTCCTCCTCTTCCTCATCCTCAGCGGGACTCACTCAGGGCCCTTGGCCTAGGCAATCCAGGGCTGCTGCTCTGGCTTCTGCAGCTTCTATCCAGTGGGGGGGTGTAGGAATCTGTTCCTGTCAGTCCCTGATTCCTGGGACCTTCCATGCCTCCAGCTGCCCCCACTCTCTAGTCCTGACCCCTCCTCAAGGATGCCCCCTTTCCCCTTACCCTCTGTCCCGCAGCTCCCAACTAACATCTACTGTGTTCCTCCCTGCGCTACTTTACTGCCACCCTGCTTCTGCCCTTCAGCCCTGAGGGCCCAGGGCCAGCCCAGCTGCCATCTCACCATCCAGCAGGGGGACCTGCCCTAACCCCCTGCCACCACACCCACACACACAGCCCTGCACACACTCCTGGTTCCCCTGCCTGCAGCCTGCCTCTCAAACAGTCTCCTTCTGCCCCCTAGCACCTTACAGCCTCTGCCACGGACCCCCACAGACACCTGGGCATGAGCAGTGCAGACATGCAAACAGCTCCCCTCGCCCCCACTCCAGTTGCTCCAAGGTTGGAAAGAGTCTTTTTTTCATGCTGTAGGGGAGGGAGTTGAGACAGTCCAATGTCCTGGGGAGCAAGAACTGCAAACAGTCCATCTACAATGTAACATTTGGGTCTCAGGCCGCCCAATCCCTAGTGTGCTGTGCAGACCTTTGACTGGCAAAAACACCCCATCTGAGCGTGAGATCTGGCTGGGCTAGTGGCTCTTTCTGTGGACTAAGAGACAGACAGACAGAGTTTTCAGGTTCAAAACCTATACTTCCCAGAAGATGGTCATTCACTTCGGTAAAAAAAAAAAAAAAAAAAAAAAAAAAAAGGCTTTTTTATTTTTTTTTCCCTGCCTGGGTAACCTGTCTCCTGCCTGTTTCAAAGTGAAAAAAGGGAAAAATCTTTTTTGGAGGGAAAAGGACCAAAATGCAGGCAGGTGGACTCCGTGGAAGGTGGATGGGGAGTTGCTCCTGCCCGGGCACTAGAGCCCCAGCTGCTGTTCCAGGTGCTCTCTGATAACAGAGATCTCCATGTGTCCTGTCATGACACTGTCTCCAGGACTGACCCTCAGGATAATGAGGATTCAAAACGAGGCAGGTGATACTGCCTTCAAAAGTAAATCCAGGGAGGTTTGGCAGTATGTCAGAGGGTTAAGGGCTTGTGGCGATCACGAATAGAGGGGACAGGTGGAAGGATTTGGGGTCTGGCCCCCAGACTGCCACCTGCAGGGGAGTCGCTTTACAGGGGGTGAAGCAGGTCTTTAGGAGCTCTATCTTTCTCTCCCACCCTGTATTTCCTCTGCTCTCTCCTTTTGTGTCTGTCAGATGCAAGGTCAGTAACAACAACAACAACAAAAACAATAACCACCACAGTGACCAAGCAACAAGGGCAGCGAAAGGGGAACAAATGGAGTGCAGGAGCTGTGGATTATTCGTGGTGTAGGCACTCAGCTGTGGCAATAACCTCTTGAGGCAATCAATCCATACATGAAGAAGTAATACAGGTAACAGAGACGTATATGTCCCTGTGTGTTTCCACTGAGATAATGTAAATGCACTTTTATTTACTTCTTCATTTATTTATTACCTTGCCACGAGAATTTCTTTTCATTGCTAAAAAAAAAGTGTCCCATCAAGGGTACCAGGTGTGCCACACCCAGTTAAGCACTCATGTTACAATGCAGGAGGACTGGGCTTCAACACCCGGGTTCGCACCTGCCAGGGGAAATCTTTACAAGTGGTGCGGAAGTGCTGCAGTTGTCTCTCTCTGTGTCTCAAACTCTCTCTACCTCCCTTCCCTCTCAATTCCTGTCTATTTATTCCAGTGAATAATCAAGAAAATAGAAAGTAAAAAAAGAAAAAGGAAAAGGAAATATTCCACGACTTCAAATGGGCTACTCAGGACAATGCTTTCCTTGTTAAGATCCTCACAGCATTCCATATGCAGAAAGGCAAAGACGCCATGTATTTTTTAACCCAGTTTTTATATTTATTTATTGATTTAGGTGCTTATTCATTTTTGTTATTGATGAATTAATGTTTTACATTTGACATTGACTAAGGATCTGACACCAGCGGACTCCAGTACCCCTATATGGTAATCTGCCTCTACAAAACCGATCCATTGACCTTTCCATCCATCCATCCATCCACCCATACATCTATCCATCCATTCATCCATACATCCATCCATCCATCCATCCATCCATCCATCCATCCACCAGTCAACCAAGCTAAACACAAAAGGAGATCTCTCCTTGAATGGTGAGGAGAAACAACGATGCATAGGTAGGTTGCAAAGGCCCAGTTTGGCTGAATAGTGCAGAGGGGCTGAAGCAGGGAATGTGTTGGGGCGTGTGGGTTTGGGTGGGCTGAGCCGGAGACCCTGTGAGCTGGGTCACATTAGGGGCAGGCAGGGGGTGGAAGGGGTTGCGAACAGCTGTCACTGGAGAACCATCACAAGTGCTGGAGCTGGTGAGCAGGACACCTGGAAGAGAGGACAGACAAAGGAGAGAAGCAAAGTGCGGAGGAAAGGAGAGGGGACAGGATGGTGAGGACAGGAGAGGACAGGATTGGAGGGGACCTGAGAAACCTACCTGGACAAAGGCAGCATACAGACATCCAGGAAGGCCGGCAGGCATGCAGGCAGCTCTGGCCTGGGCTCCCTGGATCCCGGGCGCACCTCCACCTGTCTTCTCTTGGCTGCCAGCCCTGAGGTCCCTCGTCGGTCAGCACTGTCTTGCCATCCTTCCGTCCCTCTGTGCCAGGGCCCAGGCGTCTGGGCGCTGTTGCCTGACCTAGTGGCAGGGCAGTTGGGCTGCCCAGTGCCAGTGTGGCCAGCACAGATTGCCAGGGGCTAGGACATCACAGAGGGCTCCTGTGGTTGCTAGGCCACGGGGACCCCGCCCATCCAGTTGACCAGCAGCCATGACCCCATGCTGAACTTGACTTGAGGGGTGGTGGCCAGCCACCAGAGACAGAGCCCCAGGCCAAAGCAGGTGCTGGTCGGCCGGGCCAAGGGGCTATGGGCGGATTGGTGTGTGTCTGGGCATGGGGCTGGCATCTGACAGTCCAGGGCGGGGGACCAAGGTCCGCCAGGCCCCTGTCCCACCATGTGCACTGACACACAGTCTTGCTGACTGACTGACTGACAGTCCCCGCCCCAGAGATACCCACACCAAGTCCCTGGGTGCCCTGAGCTGCCCCTGAGGGTTGGTGGGTGCCTGCCTGGACACATGCCTCCGTAATGGAGGCCTCTATTAATCCCGTTGCCTACTGACAGCTGCCCTCCTGCCCCTCCTCCTCCTCCTCCTCCTCCTCCTCCTCTTCTTCCTCCTCCTCTTTCTCCTCTTCCTCCTCCTCTTCCTCCTCCTCCTCCTACACCCCCTCCTCCTCTTCCTCATCCTCAGCGGGACTCACTCAGGGCCCTTGGCCTAGGCAATCCAGGGCTGCTGCTCTGGCTTCTGCAGCTTCTATCCAGTGGGGGGGTGTAGGAATCTGTTCCTGTCAGTCCCTGATTCCTGGGACCTTCCATGCCTCCAGCTGCCCCCACTCTCTAGTCCTGACCCCTCCTCAAGGATGCCCCCTTTCCCCTTACCCTCTGTCCCGCAGCTCCCAACTAACATCTACTGTGTTCCTTCCTGCGCTACTTTACTGCCACCCTGCTTCTGCCCTTCAGCCCTGAGGGCCCAGGGCCAGCCCAGCTGCCATCTCACCATCCAGCAGGGGGACCTGCCCTAACCCCCTGCCACCACACCCACACACACAGCCCTGCACACACTCCTGGTTCCCCTGCCTGCAGCCTGCCTCTCAAACAGTCTCCTTCTGCCCCCTAGCACCTTACAGCCTCTGCCACGGACCCCCACAGACACCTGGGCATGAGCAGTGCAGACATGCAAACAGCTCCCCTCGCCCCCACTCCAGTTGCTCCAAGGTTGGAAAGAGTCTTTTTTTCATGCTGTAGGGGAGGGAGTTGAGACAGTCCAATGTCCTGGGGAGCAAGAACTGCAAACAGTCCATCTACAATGTAACATTTGGGTCTCAGGCCGCCCAATCCCTAGTGTGCTGTGCAGACCTTTGACTGGCAAAAACACCCCATCTGAGCGTGAGATCTGGCTGGGCTAGTGGCTCTTTCTGTGGACTAAGAGACAGACAGACAGAGTTTTCAGGTTCAAAACCTATACTTCCCAGAAGATGGTCATTCACTTCGGTAAAAAAAAAAAAAAAAAAAAAGGCTTTTTATTTTTTTTCCCCTGCCTGGGTAACCTGTCTCCTGCCTGTTTCAAAGTGAAAAAAGGGAAAAATCTTTTTTGGAGGGAAAAGGACCAAAATGCAGGCAGGTGGACTCCGTGGAAGGTGGATGGGGAGTTGCTCCTGCCCGGGCACTAGAGCCCCAGCTGCTGTTCCAGGTGCTCTCTGATAACAGAGATCTCCATGTGTCCTGTCATGACACTGTCTCCAGGACTGACCCTCAGGATAATGAGGATTCAAAACGAGGCAGGTGATACTGCCTTCAAAAGTAAATCCAGGGAGGTTTGGCGGTATGTCAGAGGGTTAAGGGCTTGTGGCGATCACAAATAGAGGGGACAGGTGGAAGGATTTGGGGTCTGGCCCCCAGACTGCCACCTGCAGGGGAGTCGCTTTACAGGGGGTGAAGCAGGTCTTTAGGAGCTCTATCTTTCTCTCCCACCCTGTATTTCCTCTGCTCTCTCCTTTTGTGTCTGTCAGATGCAAGGTCAGTAACAACAACAACAACAAAAACAATAACCACCACAGTGACCAAGCAACAAGGGCAGCGAAAGGGGAACAAATGGAGTGCAGGAGCTGTGGATTATTCGTGGTGTAGGCACTCAGCTGTGGCAATAACCTCTTGAGGCAATCAATCCATACATGAAGAAGTAATACAGGTAACAGAGACGTATATGTCCCTGTGTGTTTCCACTGAGATAATGTAAATGCACTTTTATTTACTTCTTCATTTATTTATTACCTTGCCACGAGAATTTCTTTTCATTGCTAAAAAAAAAGTGTCCCATCAAGGGTACCAGGTGTGCCACACCCAGTTAAGCACTCATGTTACAATGCAGGAGGACTGGGCTTCAACACCCGGGTTCGCACCTGCCAGGGGAAATCTTTACAAGTGGTGCGGAAGTGCTGCAGTTGTCTCTCTCTGTGTCTCAAACTCTCTCTACCTCCCTTCCCTCTCAATTCCTGTCTATTTATTCCAGTGAATAATCAAGAAAATAGAAAGTAAAAAAAGAAAAAGGAAAAGGAAATATTCCACGACTTCAAATGGGCTACTCAGGACAATGCTTTCCTTGTTAAGATCCTCACAGCATTCCATATGCAGAAAGGCAAAGACGCCATGTATTTTTTAACCCAGTTTTTATATTTATTTATTGATTTAGGTGCTTATTCATTTTTGTTATTGATGAATTAATGTTTTACATTTGACATTGACTAAGGATCTGACACCAGCGGACTCCAGTACCCCTATATGGTAATCTGCCTCTACAAAACCGATCCATTGACCTTTCCATCCATCCATACATCCACCCATACATCTATCCATCCATTCATCCATACATCCATGCATCCATCCATCCATCCATCCATCCATCCATCCATCCACCAGTCAACCAAGCTAAGCAAAAAAGGAGATCTCTCCTTGAATGGTGAGGAGAAACAACGATGTATAGGTAGGTTGCAAAGGCCCAGTTTGGCTGAATAGGGCAGAGGGGCTGAACCAGGGAATGTGTTGGGGCGTGTGGGTTTGGGTGGGGTGAGCCGGAGACCCTGTGAGCTGGGTCACATTAGGGGCAGGCAGGGGGTGGAAGGGGTTGCGAACAGCTGTCACTGGAGAACCATCACAAGTGCTGGAGCTGGTGAGCAGGACACCTGGAAGAGAGGACAGACAAAGGAGAGAAGCAAAGTGCGGAGGAAAGGAGAGGGGACAGGATGGTGAGGACAGGAGAGGACAGGATTGGAGGGGACCTGAGAAACCTACCTGGACAAAGGCAGCATACAGACATCCAGGAAGGCCGGCAGGCATGCAGGCAGCTCTGGCCTGGGCTCCCTGGATCCCGGGCGCACCTCCACCTGTCTTCTCTTGGCTGCCAGCCCTGAGGTCCCTCGTCGGTCAGCACTGTCTTGCCATCCTTCCGTCCCTCTGTGCCAGGGCCCAGGCGTCTGGGCGCTGTTGCCTGACCTAGTGGCAGGGCAGTTGGGCTGCCCAGTGCCAGTGTGGCCAGCACAGATTGCCAGGGGCTAGGACATCACAGAGGGCTCCTGTGGTTGCTAGGCCATGGGGACCCCGCCCATCCAGTTGACCAGCAGCCATGACCCCATGCTGAACTTGACTTGAGGGGTGGTGGCCAGCCACCAGAGACAGAGCCCCAGGCCAAAGCAGGTGCTGGTCGGCCGGGCCAAGGGGCTATGGGCGGATTGGTGTGTGTCTGGGCATGGGGCTGGCATCTGACAGTCCAGGGCGGGGGACCAAGGTCCGCCAGGCCCCTGTCCCACCATGTGCACTGACACACAGTCTTGCTGACTGACTGACTGACAGTCCCCGCCCCAGAGATACCCACACCAAGTCCCTGGGTGCCCTGAGCTGCCCCTGAGGGTTGGTGGGTGCCTGCCTGGACACATGCCTCCGTAATGGAGGCCTCTATTAATCCCGTTGCCTACTGACAGCTGCCCTCCTGCCCCTCCTCCTCCTCCTCCTCCTCCTCCTCCTCTTCTTCCTCCTCCTCTTTCTCCTCTTCCTCCTCCTCTTCCTCCTCCTCCTCCTACACCCCCTCCTCCTCTTCCTCATCCTCAGCGGGACTCACTCAGGGCCCTTGGCCTAGGCAATCCAGGGCTGCTGCTCTGGCTTCTGCAGCTTCTATCCAGTGGGGGGGTGTAGGAATCTGTTCCTGTCAGTCCCTGATTCCTGGGACCTTCCATGCCTCCAGCTGCCCCCACTCTCTAGTCCTGACCCCTCCTCAAGGATGCCCCCTTTCCCCTTACCCTCTGTCCCGCAGCTCCCAACTAACATCTACTGTGTTCCTCCCTGCGCTACTTTACTGCCACCCTGCTTCTGCCCTTCAGCCCTGAGGGCCCAGGGCCAGCCCAGCTGCCATCTCACCATCCAGCACGGGGACCTGCCCTAACCCCCTGCCACCACACCCACACACACAGCCCTGCACACACTCCTGGTTCCCCTGCCTGCAGCCTGCCTCTCAAACAGTCTCCTTCTGCCCCCTAGCACCTTACAGCCTCTGCCACGGACCCCCACAGACACCTGGGCATGAGCAGAGCAGACATGCAAACAGCTCCCCTCGCCCCCACTCCAGTTGCTCCAAGGTTGGAAAGAGTCTTTTTTTCATGCTGTAGGGGAGGGAGTTGAGACAGTCCAATGTCCTGGGGAGCAAGAACTGCAAACAGTCCATCTACAATGTAACATTTGGGTCTCAGGCCGCCCAATCCCTAGTGTGCTGTGCAGACCTTTGACTGGCAAAAACACCCCATCTGAGCGTGAGATCTGGCTGGGCTAGTGGCTCTTTCTGTGGACTAAGAGACAGACAGACAGAGTTTTCAGGTTCAAAACCTATACTTCCCAGAAGATGGTCATTCACTTCGGTAAAAAAAAAAAAAAAAAAAAAAAAGGCTTTTTTATTTTTTTTCCCCTGCCTGGGTAACCTGTCTCCTGCCTGTTTCAAAGTGAAAAAAGGGAAAAATCTTTTTTGGAGGGAAAAGGACCAAAATGCAGGCAGGTGGACTCCGTGGAAGGTGGATGGGGAGTTGCTCCTGCCCGGGCACTAGAGCCCCAGCTGCTGTTCCAGGTGCTCTCTGATAACAGAGATCTCCATGTGTCCTGTCATGACACTGTCTCCAGGACTGACCCTCAGGATAATGAGGATTCAAAACGAGGCAGGTGATACTGCCTTCAAAAGTAAATCCAGGGAGGTTTGGCGGTATGTCAGAGGGTTAAGGGCTTGTGGCGATCACAAATAGAGGGGACAGGTGGAAGGATTTGGGGTCTGGCCCCCAGACTGCCACCTGCAGGGGAGTCGCTTTACAGGGGGTGAAGCAGGTCTTTAGGAGCTCTATCTTTCTCTCCCACCCTGTATTTCCTCTGCTCTCTCCTTTTGTGTCTGTCAGATGCAAGGTCAGTAACAACAACAACAACAAAAACAATAACCACCACAGTGACCAAGCAACAAGGGCAGCGAAAGGGGAACAAATGGAGTGCAGGAGCTGTGGATTATTCATGGTGTAGGCACTCAGCTGTGGCAATAACCTCTTGAGGCAATCAATCCATACATGAAGAAGTAATACAGGTAACAGAGACGTATATGTCCCTGTGTGTTTCCACTGAGATAATGTAAATGCACTTTTATTTACTTCTTCATTTATTTATTACCTTGCCACGAGAATTTCTTTTCATTGCTAAAAAAAAAGTGTCCCATCAAGGGTACCAGGTGTGCCACACCCAGTTAAGCACTCATGTTACAATGCAGGAGGACTGGGCTTCAACACCCGGGTTCGCACCTGCCAGGGGAAATCTTTACAAGTGGTGCGGAAGTGCTGCAGTTGTCTCTCTCTGTGTCTCAAACTCTCTCTACCTCCCTTCCCTCTCAATTCCTGTCTATTTATTCCAGTGAATAATCAAGAAAATAGAAAGTAAAAAAAGAAAAAGGAAAAGGAAATATTCCACGACTTCAAATGGGCTACTCAGGACAATGCTTTCCTTGTTAAGATCCTCACAGCATTCCATATGCAGAAAGGCAAAGACGCCATGTATTTTTTAACCCAGTTTTTATATTTATTTATTGATTTAGGTGCTTATTCATTTTTGTTATTGATGAATTAATGTTTTACATTTGACATTGACTAAGGATCTGACACCAGCGGACTCCAGTACCCCTATATGGTAATCTGCCTCTACAAAACCGATCCATTGACCTTTCCATCCATCCATCCATCCACCCATACATCTATCCATCCATTCATCCATACATCCATCCATCCATCCATCCATCCATCCATCCACCAGTCAACCAAGCTAAGCACAAAAGGAGATCTCTCCTTGAATGGTGAGGAGAAACAACGATGCATAGGTAGGTTGCAAAGGCCCAGTTTGGCTGAATAGGGCAGAGGGGCTGAACCAGGGAATGTGTTGGGGCGTGTGGGTTTGGGTGGGCTGAGCCGGAGACCCTGTGAGCTGGGTCACATTAGGGGCAGGCAGGGGGTGGAAGGGGTTGCGAACAGCTGTCACTGGAGAACCATCACAAGTGCTGGAGCTGGTGAGCAGGACACCTGGAAGAGAGGACAGACAAAGGAGAGAAGCAAAGTGCGGAGGAAAGGAGAGGGGACAGGATGGTGAGGACAGGAGAGGACAGGATTGGAGGGGACCTGAGAAACCTACCTGGACAAAGGCAGCATACAGACATCCAGGAAGGCCGGCAGGCATGCAGGCAGCTCTGGCCTGGGCTCCCTGGATCCCGGGCGCACCTCCACCTGTCTTCTCTTGGCTGCCAGCCCTGAGGTCCCTCGTCGGTCAGCACTGTCTTGCCATCCTTCCGTCCCTCTGTGCCAGGGCCCAGGCGTCTGGGCGCTGTTGCCTGACCTAGTGGCAGGGCAGTTGGGCTGCCCAGTGCCAGTGTGGCCAGCACAGATTGCCAGGGGCTAGGACATCACAGAGGGCTCCTGTGGTTGCTAGGCCACGGGGACCCCGCCCATCCAGTTGACCAGCAGCCATGACCCCATGCTGAACTTGACTTGAGGGGTGGTGGCCAGCCACCAGAGACAGAGCCCCAGGCCAAAGCAGGTGCTGGTCGGCCGGGCCAAGGGGCTATGGGCGGATTGGTGTGTGTCTGGGCATGGGGCTGGCATCTGACAGTCCAGGGCGGGGGACCAAGGTCCGCCAGGCCCCTGTCCCACCATGTGCACTGACACACAGTCTTGCTGACTGACTGACTGACAGTCCCCGCCCCAGAGATACCCACACCAAGTCCCTGGGTGCCCTGAGCTGCCCCTGAGGGTTGGTGGGTGCCTGCCTGGACACATGCCTCCGTAATGGAGGCCTCTATTAATCCCGTTGCCTACTGACAGCTGCCCTCCTGCCCCTCCTCCTCCTCCTCCTCCTCCTCCTCCTCTTCTTCCTCCTCCTCTTTCTCCTCTTCCTCCTCCTCTTCCTCCTCCTCCTCCTACACCCCCTCCTCCTCTTCCTCATCCTCAGCGGGACTCACTCAGGGCCCTTGGCCTAGGCAATCCAGGGCTGCTGCTCTGGCTTCTGCAGCTTCTATCCAGTGGGGGGGTGTAGGAATCTGTTCCTGTCAGTCCCTGATTCCTGGGACCTTCCATGCCTCCAGCTGCCCCCACTCTCTAGTCCTGACCCCTCCTCAAGGATGCCCCCTTTCCCCTTACCCTCTGTCCCGCAGCTCCCAACTAACATCTACTGTGTTCCTCCCTGCGCTACTTTACTGCCACCCTGCTTCTGCCCTTCAGTCCTGAGGGCCCAGGGCCAGCCCAGCTGCCATCTCACCATCCAGCAGGGGGACCTGCCCTAACCCCCTGCCACCACACCCACACACACAGCCCTGCACACACTCCTGGTTCCCCTGCCTGCAGCCTGCCTCTCAAACAGTCTCCTTCTGCCCCCTAGCACCTTACAGCCTCTGCCACGGACCCCCACAGACACCTGGGCATGAGCAGTGCAGACATGCAAACAGCTCCCCTCGCCCCCACTCCAGTTGCTCCAAGGTTGGAAAGAGTCTTTTTTTCATGCTGTAGGGGAGGGAGTTGAGACAGTCCAATGTCCTGGGGAGCAAGAACTGCAAACAGTCCATCTACAATGTAACATTTGGGTCTCAGGCCGCCCAATCCCTAGTGTGCTGTGCAGACCTTTGACTGGCAAAAACACCCCATCTGAGCGTGAGATCTGGCTGGGCTAGTGGCTCTCTCTGTGGACTAAGAGACAGACAGACAGAGTTTTCAGGTTCAAAACCTATACTTCCCAGAAGATGGTCATTCACTTCGGTAAAAAAAAAAAAAAAAAAAAAAAAAAGGCTTTTTATTTTTTTTCCCCTGCCTGGGTAACCTGTCTCCTGCCTGTTTCAAAGTTAAAAAAGGGAAAAATCTTTTTTGGAGGGAAAAGGACCAAAATGCAGGCAGGTGGACTCCGTGGAAGGTGGATGGGGAGTTGCTCCTGCCCGGGCACTAGAGCCCCAGCTGCTGTTCCAGGTGCTCTCTGATAACAGAGATCTCCATGTGTCCTGTCATGACACTGTCTCCAGGACTGACCCTCAGGATAATGAGGATTCAAAACGAGGCAGGTGATACTGCCTTCAAAAGTAAATCCAGGGAGGTTTGGCGGTATGTCAGAGGGTTAAGGGCTTGTGGCGATCACAAATAGAGGGGACAGGTGGAAGGATTTGGGGTCTGGCCCCCAGACTGCCACCTGCAGGGGAGTCGCTTTACAGGGGGTGAAGCAGGTCTTTAGGAGCTCTATCTTTCTCTCCCACCCTGTATTTCCTCTGCTCTCTCCTTTTGTGTCTGTCAGATGCAAGGTCAGTAACAACAACAACAACAAAAACAATAACCACCACAGTGACCAAGCAACAAGGGCAGCGAAAGGGGAACAAATGGAGTGCAGGAGCTGTGGATTATTCGTGGTGTAGGCACTCAGCTGTGGCAATAACCTCTTGAGGCAATCAATCCATACATGAAGAAGTAATACAGGTAACAGAGACGTATATGTCCCTGTGTGTTTCCACTGAGATAATGTAAATGCACTTTTATTTACTTCTTCATTTATTTATTACCTTGCCACGAGAATTTCTTTTCATTGCTAAAAAAAAAGTGTCCCATCAAGGGTACCAGGTGTGCCACACCCAGTTAAGCACTCATGTTACAATGCAGGAGGACTGGGCTTCAACACCCGGGTTCGCACCTGCCAGGGGAAATCTTTACAAGTGGTGCGGAAGTGCTGCAGTTGTCTCTCTCTGTGTCTCAAACTCTCTCTACCTCCCTTCCCTCTCAATTCCTGTCTATTTATTCCAGTGAATAATCAAGAAAATAGAAAGTAAAAAAAGAAAAAGGAAAAGGAAATATTCCACGACTTCAAATGGGCTACTCAGGACAATGCTTTCCTTGTTAAGATCCTCACAGCATTCCATATGCAGAAAGGCAAAGACGCCATGTATTTTTTAACCCAGTTTTTATATTTATTTATTTATTTAGGTGCTTATTCATTTTTGTTATTGATGAATTAATGTTTTACATTTGACATTGACTAAGGATCTGACACCAGCGGACTCCAGTACCCCTATATGGTAATCTGCCTCTACAAAACCGATCCATTGACCTTTCCATCCATCCATACATCCACCCATACATCTATCCATCCATTCATCCATACATCCATGCATCCATCCATCCATCCATCCATCCATCCATCCATCCATCCATCCACCAGTCAACCAAGCTAAGCACAAAAGGAGATCTCTCCTTGAATGGTGAGGAGAAACAACGATGTATAGGTAGGTTGCAAAGGCCCAGTTTGGCTGAATAGGGCAGAGGGGCTGAACCAGGGAATGTGTTGGGGCGTGTGGGTTTGGGTGGGGTGAGCCGGAGACCCTGTGAGCTGGGTCACATTAGGGGCAGGCAGGGGGTGGAAGGGGTTGCGAACAGCTGTCACTGGAGAACCATCACAAGTGCTGGAGCTGGTGAGCAGGACACCTGGAAGAGAGGACAGACAAAGGAGAGAAGCAAAGTGCGGAGGAAAGGAGAGGGGACAGGATGGTGAGGACAGGAGAGGACAGGATTGGAGGGGACCTGAGAAACCTACCTGGACAAAGGCAGCATACAGACATCCAGGAAGGCCGGCAGGCATGCAGGCAGCTCTGGACTGGGCTCCCTGGATCCCGGGCGCACCTCCACCTGTCTTCTCTTGGCTGCCAGCCCTGAGGTCCCTCGTCGGTCAGCACTGTCTTGCCATCCTTCCGTCCCTCTGTGCCAGGGCCCAGGCGTCTGGGCGCTGTTGCCTGACCTAGTGGCAGGGCAGTTGGGCTGCCCAGTGCCAGTGTGGCCAGCACAGATTGCCAGGGGCTAGGACATCACAGAGGGCTCCTGTGGTTGCTAGGCCATGGGGACCCCGCCCATCCAGTTGACCAGCAGCCATGACCCCATGCTGAACTTGACTTGAGGGGTGGTGGCCAGCCACCAGAGACAGAGCCCCAGGCCAAAGCAGGTGCTGGTCGGCCGGGCCAAGGGGCTATGGGCGGATTGGTGTGTGTCTGGGCATGGGGCTGGCATCTGACAGTCCAGGGCGGGGGACCAAGGTCCGCCAGGCCCCTGTCCCACCATGTGCACTGACACACAGTCTTGCTGACTGACTGACAGTCCCCGCCCCAGAGATACCTACACCAAGTCCCTGGGTGCCCTGAGCTGCCCCTGAGGGTTGGTGGGTGCCTGCCTGGACACATGCCTCCATAATGGAGGCCTCTATTAATCCCGTTGCCTACTGACAGCTGCCCTCCTGCCCCTCCTCCTCCTCCTCCTCCTCCTCCTCCTCTTCTTCCTCCTCCTCTTTCTCCTCTTCCTCCTCCTCTTCCTCCTCCTCCTCCTACACCCCCTCCTCCTCTTCCTCATCCTCAGCGGGACTCACTCAGGGCCCTTGGCCTAGGCAATCCAGGGCTGCTGCTCTGGCTTCTGCAGCTTCTATCCAGTGGGGGGGTGTAGGAATCTGTTCCTGTCAGTCCCTGATTCCTGGGACCTTCCATGCCTCCAGCTGCCCCCACTCTCTAGTCCTGACCCCTCCTCAAGGATGCCCCCTTTCCCCTTACCCTCTGTCCCGCAGCTCCCAACTAACATCTACTGTGTTCCTCCCTGCGCTACTTTACTGCCACCCTGCTTCTGCCCTTCAGCCCTGAGGGCCCAGGGCCAGCCCAGCTGCCATCTCACCATCCAGCACGGGGACCTGCCCTAACCCCCTGCCACCACACCCACACACACAGCGCTGCACACACTCCTGGTTCCCCTGCCTGCAGCCTGCCTCTCAAACAGTCTCCTTCTGCCCCCTAGCACCTTACAGCCTCTGCCACGGACCCCCACAGACACCTGGGCATGAGCAGAGCAGACATGCAAACAGCTCCCCTCGCCCCCACTCCAGTTGCTCCAAGGTTGGAAAGAGTCTTTTTTTCATGCTGTAGGGGAGGGAGTTGAGACAGTCCAATGTCCTGGGGAGCAAGAACTGCAAACAGTCCATCTACAATGTAACATTTGGGTCTCAGGCCGCCCAATCCCTAGTGTGCTGTGCAGACCTTTGACTGGCAAAAACACCCCATCTGAGCGTGAGATCTGGCTGGGCTAGTGGCTCTTTCTGTGGACTAAGAGACAGACAGACAGAGTTTTCAGGTTCAAAACCTATACTTCCCAGAAGATGGTCATTCACTTCGGTAAAAAAAAAAAAAAAAAAAAAAAAAGGCTTTTTTATTTTTTTTCCCCTGCCTGGGTAACCTGTCTCCTGCCTGTTTCAAAGTGAAAAAAGGGAAAAATCTTTTTTGGAGGGAAAAGGACCAAAATGCAGGCAGGTGGACTCCGTGGAAGGTGGATGGGGAGTTGCTCCTGCCCGGGCACTAGAGCCCCAGCTGCTGTTCCAGGTGCTCTCTGATAACAGAGATCTCCATGTGTCCTGTCATGACACTGTCTCCAGGACTGACCCTCAGGATAATGAGGATTCAAAACGAGGCAGGTGATACTGCCTTCAAAAGTAAATCCAGGGAGGTTTGGCAGTATGTCAGAGGGTTAAGGGCTTGTGGCGATCACGAATAGAGGGGACAGGTGGAAGGATTTGGGGTCTGGCCCCCAGACTGCCACCTGCAGGGGAGTCGCTTTACAGGGGGTGAAGCAGGTCTTTAGGAGCTCTATCTTTCTCTCCCACCCTGTATTTCCTCTGCTCTCTCCTTTTGTGTCTGTCAGATGCAAGGTCAGTAACAACAACAACAACAAAAACAATAACCACCACAGTGACCAAGCAACAAGGGCAGCGAAAGGGGAACAAATGGAGTGCAGGAGCTGTGGATTATTCATGGTGTAGGCACTCAGCTGTGGCAATAACCTCTTGAGGCAATCAATCCATACATGAAGAAGTAATACAGGTAACAGAGACGTATATGTCCCTGTGTGTTTCCACTGAGATAATGTAAATGCACTTTTATTTACTTCTTCATTTATTTATTACCTTGCCACGAGAATTTCTTTTCATTGCTAAAAAAAAAGTGTCCCATCAAGGGTACCAGGTGTGCCACACCCAGTTAAGCACTCATGTTACAATGCAGGAGGACTGGGCTTCAACACCCGGGTTCGCACCTGCCAGGGGAAATCTTTACAAGTGGTGCGGAAGTGCTGCAGTTGTCTCTCTCTGTGTCTCAAACTCTCTCTACCTCCCTTCCCTCTCAATTCCTGTCTATTTATTCCAGTGAATAATCAAGAAAATAGAAAGTAAAAAAAGAAAAAGGAAAAGGAAATATTCCACGACTTCAAATGGGCTACTCAGGACAATGCTTTCCTTGTTAAGATCCTCACAGCATTCCATATGCAGAAAGGCAAAGACGCCATGTATTTTTTAACCCAGTTTTTATATTTATTTATTGATTTAGGTGCTTATTCATTTTTGTTATTGATGAATTAATGTTTTACATTTGACATTGACTAAGGATCTGACACCAGCGGACTCCAGTACCCCTATATGGTAATCTGCCTCTACAAAACCGATCCATTGACCTTTCCATCCATCCATCCATCCACCCATACATCTATCCATCCATTCATCCATACATCCATCCATCCATCCATCCATCCATCCATCCATCCACCAGTCAACCAAGCTAAGCACAAAAGGAGATCTCTCCTTGAATGGTGAGGAGAAACAACGATGCATAGGTAGGTTGCAAAGGCCCAGTTTGGCTGAATAGGGCAGAGGGGCTGAACCAGGGAATGTGTTGGGGCGTGTGGGTTTGGGTGGGCTGAGCCGGAGACCCTGTGAGCTGGGTCACATTAGGGGCAGGCAGGGGGTGGAAGGGGTTGCGAACAGCTGTCACTGGAGAACCATCACAAGTGCTGGAGCTGGTGAGCAGGACACCTGGAAGAGAGGACAGACAAAGGAGAGAAGCAAAGTGCGGAGGAAAGGAGAGGGGACAGGATGGTGAGGACAGGAGAGGACAGGATTGGAGGGGACCTGAGAAACCTACCTGGACAAAGGCAGCATACAGACATCCAGGAAGGCCGGCAGGCATGCAGGCAGCTCTGGCCTGGGCTCCCTGGATCCCGGGCGCACCTCCACCTGTCTTCTCTTGGCTGCCAGCCCTGAGGTCCCTCGTCGGTCAGCACTGTCTTGCCATCCTTCCGTCCCTCTGTGCCAGGGCCCAGGCGTCTGGGCGCTGTTGCCTGACCTAGTGGCAGGGCAGTTGGGCTGCCCAGTGCCAGTGTGGCCAGCACAGATTGCCAGGGGCTAGGACATCACAGAGGGCTCCTGTGGTTGCTAGGCCACGGGGACCCCGCCCATCCAGTTGACCAGCAGCCATGACCCCATGCTGAACTTGACTTGAGGGGTGGTGGCCAGCCACCAGAGACAGAGCCCCAGGCCAAAGCAGGTGCTGGTCGGCCGGGCCAAGGGGCTATGGGCGGATTGGTGTGTGTCTGGGCATGGGGCTGGCATCTGACAGTCCAGGGCGGGGGACCAAGGTCCGCCAGGCCCCTGTCCCACCATGTGCACTGACACACAGTCTTGCTGACTGACTGACTGACAGTCCCCGCCCCAGAGATACCCACACCAAGTCCCTGGGTGCCCTGAGCTGCCCCTGAGGGTTGGTGGGTGCCTGCCTGGACACATGCCTCCGTAATGGAGGCCTCTATTAATCCCGTTGCCTACTGACAGCTGCCCTCCTGCCCCTCCTCCTCCTCCTCCTCCTCCTCCTCCTCCTCTTCTTCCTCCTCCTCTTTCTCCTCTTCCTCCTCCTCTTCCTCCTCCTCCTCCTACACCCCCTCCTCCTCTTCCTCATCCTCAGCGGGACTCACTCAGGGCCCTTGGCCTAGGCAATCCAGGGCTGCTGCTCTGGCTTCTGCAGCTTCTATCCAGTGGGGGGGTGTAGGAATCTGTTCCTGTCAGTCCCTGATTCCTGGGACCTTCCATGCCTCCAGCTGCCCCCACTCTCTAGTCCTGACCCCTCCTCAAGGATGCCCCCTTTCCCCTTACCCTCTGTCCCGCAGCTCCCAACTAACATCTACTGTGTTCCTCCCTGCGCTACTTTACTGCCACCCTGCTTCTGCCCTTCAGCCCTGAGGGCCCAGGGCCAGCCCAGCTGCCATCTCACCATCCAGCAGGGGGACCTGCCCTAACCCCCTGCCACCACACCCACACACACAGCCCTGCACACACTCCTGGTTCCCCTGCCTGCAGCCTGCCTCTCAAACAGTCTCCTTCTGCCCCCTAGCACCTTACAGCCTCTGCCACGGACCCCCACAGACACCTGGGCATGAGCAGTGCAGACATGCAAACAGCTCCCCTCGCCCCCACTCCAGTTGCTCCAAGGTTGGAAAGAGTCTTTTTTTCATGCTGTAGGGGAGGGAGTTGAGACAGTCCAATGTCCTGGGGAGCAAGAACTGCAAACAGTCCATCTACAATGTAACATTTGGGTCTCAGGCCGCCCAATCCCTAGTGTGCTGTGCAGACCTTTGACTGGCAAAAACACCCCATCTGAGCGTGAGATCTGGCTGGGCTAGTGGCACTTTCTGTGGACTAAGAGACAGACAGACAGAGTTTTCAGGTTCAAAACCTATACTTCCCAGAAGATGGTCATTCACTTCGGTAAAAAAAAAAAAAAAAAAAAAAAAAAAAAAAAGGCTTTTTATTTTTTTTCCCCTGCCTGGGTAACCTGTCTCCTGCCTGTTTCAAAGTTAAAAAAGGGAAAAATCTTTTTTGGAGGGAAAAGGACCAAAATGCAGGCAGGTGGACTCCGTGGAAGGTGGATGGGGAGTTGCTCCTGCCCGGGCACTAGAGCCCCAGCTGCTGTTCCAGGTGCTCTCTGATAACAGAGATCTCCATGTGTCCTGTCATGACACTGTCTCCAGGACTGACCCTCAGGATAATGAGGATTCAAAACGAGGCAGGTGATACTGCCTTCAAAAGTAAATCCAGGGAGGTTTGGCGGTATGTCAGAGGGTTAAGGGCTTGTGGCGATCACAAATAGAGGGGACAGGTGGAAGGATTTGGGGTCTGGCCCCCAGACTGCCACCTGCAGGGGAGTCGCTTTACAGGGGGTGAAGCAGGTCTTTAGGAGCTCTATCTTTCTCTCCCACCCTGTATTTCCTCTGCTCTCTCCTTTTGTGTCTGTCAGATGCAAGGTCAGTAACAACAACAACAACAAAAACAATAACCACCACAGTGACCAAGCAACAAGGGCAGCGAAAGGGGAACAAATGGAGTGCAGGAGCTGTGGATTATTCGTGGTGTAGGCACTCAGCTGTGGCAATAACCTCTTGAGGCAATCAATCCATACATGAAGAAGTAATACAGGTAACAGAGACGTATATGTCCCTGTGTGTTTCCACTGAGATAATGTAAATGCACTTTTATTTACTTCTTCATTTATTTATTACCTTGCCACGAGAATTTCTTTTCATTGCTAAAAAAAAAGTGTCCCATCAAGGGTACCAGGTGTGCCACACCCAGTTAAGCACTCATGTTACAATGCAGGAGGACTGGGCTTCAACACCCGGGTTCGCACCTGCCAGGGGAAATCTTTACAAGTGGTGCGGAAGTGCTGCAGTTGTCTCTCTCTGTGTCTCAAACTCTCTCTACCTCCCTTCCCTCTCAATTCCTGTCTATTTATTCCAGTGAATAATCAAGAAAATAGAAAGTAAAAAAAGAAAAAGGAAAAGGAAATATCCCACGACTTCAAATGGGCTACTCAGGACAATGCTTTCCTTGTTAAGATCCTCACAGCATTCCATATGCAGAAAGGCAAAGACGCCATGTATTTTTTAACCCAGTTTTTATATTTATTTATTGATTTAGGTGCTTATTCATTTTTGTTATTGATGAATTAATGTTTTACATTTGACATTGACTAAGGATCTGACACCAGCGGACTCCAGTACCCCTATATGGTAATCTGCCTCTACAAAACCGATCCATTGACCTTTCCATCCATCCATCCATCCACCCATACATCTATCCATCCATTCATCCATACATCCATGCATCCATCCATCCATCCATCCATCCATCCATCCATCCACCAGTCAACCAAGCTAAGCACAAAAGGAGATCTCTCCTTGAATGGTGAGGAGAAACAACGATGCATAGGTAGGTTGCAAAGGCCCAGTTTGGCTGAATAGGGCAGAGGGGCTGAACCAGGGAATGTGTTGGGGCGTGTGGGTTTGGGTGGGCTGAGCCGGAGACCCTGTGAGCTGGGTCACATTAGGGGCAGGCAGGGGGTGGAAGGGGTTGCGAACAGCTGTCACTGGAGAACCATCACAAGTGCTGGAGCTGGTGAGCAGGACACCTGGAAGAGAGGACAGACAAAGGAGAGAAGCAAAGTGCGGAGGAAAGGAGAGGGGACAGGATGGTGAGGACAGGAGAGGACAGGATTGGAGGGGACCTGAGAAACCTACCTGGACAAAGGCAGCATACAGACATCCAGGAAGGCCGGCAGGCATGCAGGCAGCTCTGGCCTGGGCTCCCTGGATCCCGGGCGCACCTCCACCTGTCTTCTCTTGGCTGCCAGCCCTGAGGTCCCTCGTCGGTCAGCACTGTCTTGCCATCCTTCCGTCCCTCTGTGCCAGGGCCCAGGCGTCTGGGCGCTGTTGCCTGACCTAGTGGCAGGGCAGTTGGGCTGCACAGTGCCAGTGTGGCCAGCACAGATTGCCAGGGGCTAGGACATCACAGAGGGCTCCTGTGGTTGCTAGGCCACGGGGACCCCGCCCATCCAGTTGACCAGCAGCCATGACCCCATGCTGAACTTGACTTGAGGGGTGGTGGCCAGCCACCAGAGACAGAGCCCCAGGCCAAAGCAGGTGCTGGTCGGCCGGGCCAAGGGGCTATGGGCGGATTGGTGTGTGTCTGGGCATGGGGCTGGCATCTGACAGTCCAGGGCGGGGGACCAAGGTCCGCCAGGCCCCTGTCCCACCATGTGCACTGACACACAGTCTTGCTGACTGACTGACAGTCCCCGCCCCAGAGATACCCACACCAAGTCCCTGGGTGCCCTGAGCTGCCCCTGAGGGTTGGTGGGTGCCTGCCTGGACACATGCCTCCGTAATGGAGGCCTCTATTAATCCCGTTGCCTACTGACAGCTGCCCTCCTGCCCCTCCTCCTCCTCCTCCTCCTCCTCCTCCTCCTCTTCTTCCTCCTCCTCTTTCTCCTCTTCCTCCTCCTCTTCCTCCTCCTCCTCCTACACCCCCTCCTCCTCTTCCTCATCCTCAGCGGGACTCACTCAGGGCCCTTGGCCTAGGCAATCCAGGGCTGCTGCTCTGGCTTCTGCAGCTTCTATCCAGTGGGGGGGTGTAGGAATCTGTTCCTGTCAGTCCCTGATTCCTGGGACCTTCCATGCCTCCAGCTGCCCCCACTCTCTAGTCCTGACCCCTCCTCAAGGATGCCCCCTTTCCCCTTACCCTCTGTCCCGCAGCTCCCAACTAACATCTACTGTGTTCCTCCCTGCGCTACTTTACTGCCACCCTGCTTCTGCCCTTCAGCCCTGAGGGCCCAGGGCCAGCCCAGCTGCCATCTCACCATCCAGCACGGGGACCTGCCCTAACCCCCTGCCACCACACCCACACACACAGCCCTGCACACACTCCTGGTTCCCCTGCCTGCAGCCTGCCTCTCAAACAGTCTCCTTCTGCCCCCTAGCACCTTACAGCCTCTGCCACGGACCCCCACAGACACCTGGGCATGAGCAGTGCAGACATGCAAACAGCTCCCCTCGCCCCCACTCCAGTTGCTCCAAGGTTGGAAAGAGTCTTTTTTTCATGCTGTAGGGGAGGGAGTTGAGACAGTCCAATGTCCTGGGGAGCAAGAACTGCAAACAGTCCATCTACAATGTAACATTTGGGTCTCAGGCCGCCCAATCCCTAGTGTGCTGTGCAGACCTTTGACTGGCAAAAACACCCCATCGGAGCGTGAGATCTGGCTGGGCTAGTGGCTCTTTCTGTGGACTAAGAGACAGACAGACAGAGTTTTCAGGTTCAAAACCTATACTTCCCAGAAGATGGTCATTCACTTCGGTAAAAAAAAAAAAAAAAAAAAAAAAAAAGGCTTTTTTATTTTTTTTCCCCTGCCTGGGTAACCTGTCTCCTGCCTGTTTCAAAGTGAAAAAAGGGAAAAATCTTTTTTGGAGGGAAAAGGACCAAAATGCAGGCAGGTGGACTCCGTGGAAGGTGGATGGGGAGTTGCTCCTGCCCGGGCACTAGAGCCCCAGCTGCTGTTCCAGGTGCTCTCTGATAACAGAGATCTCCATGTGTCCTGTCATGACACTGTCTCCAGGACTGACCCTCAGGATAATGAGGATTCAAAACGAGGCAGGTGATACTGCCTTCAAAAGTAAATCCAGGGAGGTTTGGCAGTATGTCAGAGGGTTAAGGGCTTGTGGCGATCACGAATAGAGGGGACAGGTGGAAGGATTTGGGGTCTGGCCCCCAGAATGCCACCTGCAGGGGAGTCGCTTTACAGGGGGTGAAGCAGGTCTTTAGGAGCTCTATCTTTCTCTCCCACCCTGTATTTCCTCTGCTCTCTCCTTTTGTGTCTGTCAGATGCAAGGTCAGTAACAACAACAACAACAAAAACAATAACCACCACAGTGACCAAGCAACAAGGGCAGCGAAAGGGGAACAAATGGAGTGCAGGAGCTGTGGATTATTCGTGGTGTAGGCACTCAGCTGTGGCAATAACCTCTTGAGGCAATCAATCCATACATGAAGAAGTAATACAGGTAACAGAGACGTATATGTCCCTGTGTGTTTCCACTGAGATAATGTAAATGCACTTTTATTTACTTCTTCATTTATTTATTACCTTGCCACGAGAATTTCTTTTCATTGCTAAAAAAAAAGTGTCCCATCAAGGGTACCAGGTGTGCCACACCCAGTTAAGCACTCATGTTACAATGCAGGAGGACTGGGCTTCAACACCCGGGTTCGCACCTGCCAGGGGAAATCTTTACAAGTGGTGCGGAAGTGCTGCAGTTGTCTCTCTCTGTGTCTCAAACTCTCTCTACCTCCCTTCC
Organism: Erinaceus europaeus; assembly: GCF_950295315.1. NCBI lineage: Eukaryota > Metazoa > Chordata > Mammalia > Eulipotyphla > Erinaceidae > Erinaceus > Erinaceus europaeus. The sequence goes on along the minus strand of NW_026647147.1, from coordinate 1,465,396 downwards.
CTCTCAATTCCTGTCTATTTATTCCAGTGAATAATCAAGAAAATAGAAAGTAAAAAAAGAAAAAGGAAAAGGAAATATTCCACGACTTCAAATGGGCTACTCAGGACAATGCTTTCCTTGTTAAGATCCTCACAGCATTCCATATGCAGAAAGGCAAAGACGCCATGTATTTTTTAACCCAGTTTTTATATTTATTTATTGATTTAGGTGCTTATTCATTTTTGTTATTGATGAATTAATGTTTTACATTTGACATTGACTAAGGATCTGACACCAGCGGACTCCAGTACCCCTATATGGTAATCTGCCTCTACAAAACCGATCCATTGACCTTTCCATCCATCCATCCATCCACCCATACATCTATCCATCCATTCATCCATACATCCATCCATCCATCCATCCATCCATCCATCCACCAGTCAACCAAGCTAAGCACAAAAGGAGATCTCTCCTTGAATGGTGAGGAGAAACAACGATGCATAGGTAGGTTGCAAAGGCCCAGTTTGGCTGAATAGGGCAGAGGGGCTGAAGCAGGGAATGTGTTGGGGCGTGTGGGTTTGGGTGGGCTGAGCCGGAGACCCTGTGAGCTGGGTCACATTAGGGGCAGGCAGGGGGTGGAAGGGGTTGCGAACAGCTGTCACTGGAGAACCATCACAAGTGCTGGAGCTGGTGAGCAGGACACCTGGAAGAGAGGACAGACAAAGGAGAGAAGCAAAGTGCGGAGGAAAGGAGAGGGGACAGGATGGTGAGGACAGGAGAGGACAGGATTGGAGGGGACCTGAGAAACCTACCTGGACAAAGGCAGCATACAGACATCCAGGAAGGCCGGCAGGCATGCAGGCAGCTCTGGCCTGGGCTCCCTGGATCCCGGGCGCACCTCCACCTGTCTTCTCTTGGCTGCCAGCCCTGAGGTCCCTCGTCGGTCAGCACTGTCTTGCCATCCTTCCGTCCCTCTGTGCCAGGGCCCAGGCGTCTGGGCGCTGTTGCCTGACCTAGTGGCAGGGCAGTTGGGCTGCCCAGTGCCAGTGTGGCCAGCACAGATTGCCAGGGGCTAGGACATCACAGAGGGCTCCTGTGGTTGCTAGGCCACGGGGACCCCGCCCATCCAGTTGACCAGCAGCCATGACCCCATGCTGAACTTGACTTGAGGGGTGGTGGCCAGCCACCAGAGACAGAGCCCCAGGCCAAAGCAGGTGCTGGTCGGCCGGGCCAAGGGGCTATGGGCGGATTGGTGTGTGTCTGGGCATGGGGCTGGCATCTGACAGTCCAGGGCGGGGGACCAAGGTCCGCCAGGCCCCTGTCCCACCATGTGCACTGACACACAGTCTTGCTGACTGACTGACTGACAGTCCCCGCCCCAGAGATACCCACACCAAGTCCCTGGGTGCCCTGAGCTGCCCCTGAGGGTTGGTGGGTGCCTGCCTGGACACATGCCTCCGTAATGGAGGCCTCTATTAATCCCGTTGCCTACTGACAGCTGCCCTCCTGCCCCTCCTCCTCCTCCTCTTCTTCCTCCTCCTCTTTCTCCTCTTCCTCCTCCTCTTCCTCCTCCTCCTCCTACACCCCCTCCTCCTCTTCCTCATCCTCAGCGGGACTCACTCAGGGCCCTTGGCCTAGGCAATCCAGGGCTGCTGCTCTGGCTTCTGCAGCTTCTATCCAGTGGGGGGGTGTAGGAATCTGTTCCTGTCAGTCCCTGATTCCTGGGACCTTCCATGCCTCCAGCTGCCCCCACTCTCTAGTCCTGACCCCTCCTCAAGGATGCCCCCTTTCCCCTTACCCTCTGTCCCGCAGCTCCCAACTAACATCTACTGTGTTCCTCCCTGCGCTACTTTACTGCCACCCTGCTTCTGCCCTTCAGCCCTGAGGGCCCAGGGCCAGCCCAGCTGCCATCTCACCATCCAGCAGGGGGACCTGCCCTAACCCCCTGCCACCACACCCACACACACAGCCCTGCACACACTCCTGGTTCCCCTGCCTGCAGCCTGCCTCTCAAACAGTCTCCTTCTGCCCCCTAGCACCTTACAGCCTCTGCCACGGACCCCCACAGACACCTGGGCATGAGCAGTGCAGACATGCAAACAGCTCCCCTCGCCCCCACTCCAGTTGCTCCAAGGTTGGAAAGAGTCTTTTTTTCATGCTGTAGGGGAGGGAGTTGAGACAGTCCAATGTCCTGGGGAGCAAGAACTGCAAACAGTCCATCTACAATGTAACATTTGGGTCTCAGGCCGCCCAATCCCTAGTGTGCTGTGCAGACCTTTGACTGGCAAAAACACCCCATCTGAGCGTGAGATCTGGCTGGGCTAGTGGCTCTTTCTGTGGACTAAGAGACAGACAGACAGAGTTTTCAGGTTCAAAACCTATACTTCCCAGAAGATGGTCATTCACTTCGGTAAAAAAAAAAAAAAAAAAAAAAAAAAAAAAGGCTTTTTATTTTTTTTCCCCTGCCTGGGTAACCTGTCTCCTGCCTGTTTCAAAGTTAAAAAAGGGAAAAATCTTTTTTGGAGGGAAAAGGACCAAAATGCAGGCAGGTGGACTCCGTGGAAGGTGGATGGGGAGTTGCTCCTGCCCGGGCACTAGAGCCCCAGCTGCTGTTCCAGGTGCTCTCTGATAACAGAGATCTCCATGTGTCGTGTCATGACACTGTCTCCAGGACTGACCCTCAGGATAATGAGGATTCAAAACGAGGCAGGTGATACTGCCTTCAAAAGTAAATCCAGGGAGGTTTGGCGGTATGTCAGAGGGTTAAGGGCTTGTGGCGATCACAAATAGAGGGGACAGGTGGAAGGATTTGGGGTCTGGCCCCCAGACTGCCACCTGCAGGGGAGTCGCTTTACAGGGGGTGAAGCAGGTCTTTAGGAGCTCTATCTTTCTCTCCCACCCTGTATTTCCTCTGCTCTCTCCTTTTGTGTCTGTCAGATGCAAGGTCAGTAACAACAACAACAACAAAAACAATAACCACCACAGTGACCAAGCAACAAGGGCAGCGAAAGGGGAACAAATGGAGTGCAGGAGCTGTGGATTATTCGTGGTGTAGGCACTCAGCTGTGGCAATAACCTCTTGAGGCAATCAATCCATACATGAAGAAGTAATACAGGTAACAGAGACGTATATGTCCCTGTGTGTTTCCACTGAGATAATGTAAATGCACTTTTATTTACTTCTTCATTTATTTATTACCTTGCCACGAGAATTTCTTTTCATTGCTAAAAAAAAAAGTGTCCCATCAAGGGTACCAGGTGTGCCACACCCAGTTAAGCACTCATGTTACAATGCAGGAGGACTGGGCTTCAACACCCGGGTTCGCACCTGCCAGGGGAAATCTTTACAAGTGGTGCGGAAGTGCTGCAGTTGTCTCTCTCTGTGTCTCAAACTCTCTCTACCTCCCTTCCCTCTCAATTCCTGTCTATTTATTCCAGTGAATAATCAAGAAAATAGAAAGTAAAAAAAGAAAAAGGAAAAGGAAATATTCCACGACTTCAAATGGGCTACTCAGGACAATGCTTTCCTTGTTAAGATCCTCACAGCATTCCATATGCAGAAAGGCAAAGACGCCATGTATTTTTTAACCCAGTTTTTATATTTATTTATTGATTTAGGTGCTTATTCATTTTTGTTATTGATGAATTAATGTTTTACATTTGACATTGACTAAGGATCTGACACCAGCGGACTCCAGTACCCCTATATGGTAATCTGCCTCTACAAAACCGATCCATTGACCTTTCCATCCATCCATCCATCCACCCATACATCTATCCATCCATTCATCCATACATCCATGCATCCATCCATCCATCCATCCATCCATCCATCCATCCACCAGTCAACCAAGCTAAGCACAAAAGGAGATCTCTCCTTGAATGGTGAGGAGAAACAACGATGTATAGGTAGGTTGCAAAGGCCCAGTTTGGCTGAATAGGGCAGAGGGGCTGAACCAGGGAATGTGTTGGGGCGTGTGGGTTTGGGTGGGGTGAGCCGGAGACCCTGTGAGCTGGGTCACATTAGGGGCAGGCAGGGGGTGGAAGGGGTTGCGAACAGCTGTCACTGGAGAACCATCACAAGTGCTGGAGCTGGTGAGCAGGACACCTGGAAGAGAGGACAGACAAAGGAGAGAAGCAAAGTGCGGAGGAAAGGAGAGGGGACAGGATGGTGAGGACAGGAGAGGACAGGATTGGAGGGGACCTGAGAAACCTACCTGGACAAAGGCAGCATACAGACATCCAGGAAGGCCGGCAGGCATGCAGGCAGCTCTGGCCTGGGCTCCCTGGATCCCGGGCGCACCTCCACCTGTCTTCTCTTGGCTGCCAGCCCTGAGGTCCCTCGTCGGTCAGCACTGTCTTGCCATCCTTCCGTCCCTCTGTGCCAGGGCCCAGGCGTCTGGGCGCTGTTGCCTGACCTAGTGGCAGGGCAGTTGGGCTGCCCAGTGCCAGTGTGGCCAGCACAGATTGCCAGGGGCTAGGACATCACAGAGGGCTCCTGTGGTTGCTAGGCCATGGGGACCCCGCCCATCCAGTTGACCAGCAGCCATGACCCCATGCTGAACTTGACTTGAGGGGTGGTCGCCAGCCACCAGAGACAGAGCCCCAGGCCAAAGCAGGTGCTGGTCGGCCGGGCCAAGGGGCTATGGGCGGATTGGTGTGTGTCTGGGCATGGGGCTGGCATCTGACAGTCCAGGGCGGGGGACCAAGGTCCGCCAGGCCCCTGTCCCACCATGTGCACTGACACACAGTCTTGCTGACTGACTGACAGTCCCCGCCCCAGAGATACCCACACCAAGTCCCTGGGTGCCCTGAGCTGCCCCTGAGGGTTGGTGGGTGCCTGCCTGGACACATGCCTCCGTAATGGAGGCCTCTATTAATCCCGTTGCCTACTGACAGCTGCCCTCCTGCCCCTCCTCCTCCTCCTCCTCCTCCTCCTCCTCTTCTTCCTCCTCCTCTTTCTCCTCTTCCTCCTCCTCTTCCTCCTCCTCCTCCTACACCCCCTCCTCCTCTTCCTCATCCTCAGCGGGACTCACTCAGGGCCCTTGGCCTAGGCAATCCAGGGCTGCTGCTCTGGCTTCTGCAGCTTCTATCCAGTGGGGGGGTGTAGGAATCTGTTCCTGTCAGTCCCTGATTCCTGGGACCTTCCATGCCTCCAGCTGCCCCCACTCTCTAGTCCTGACCCCTCCTCAAGGATGCCCCCTTTCCCCTTACCCTCTGTCCCGCAGCTCCCAACTAACATCTACTGTGTTCCTCCCTGCGCTACTTTACTGCCACCCTGCTTCTGCCCTTCAGCCCTGAGGGCCCAGGGCCAGCCCAGCTGCCATCTCACCATCCAGCACGGGGACCTGCCCTAACCCCCTGCCACCACACCCACACACACAGCCCTGCACACACTCCTGGTTCCCCTGCCTGCAGCCTGCCTCTCAAACAGTCTCCTTCTGCCCCCTAGCACCTTACAGCCTCTGCCACGGACCCCCACAGACACCTGGGCATGAGCAGTGCAGACATGCAAACAGCTCCCCTCGCCCCCACTCCAGTTGCTCCAAGGTTGGAAAGAGTCTTTTTTTCATGATGTAGGGGAGGGAGTTGAGACAGTCCAATGTCCTGGGGAGCAAGAACTGCAAACAGTCCATCTACAATGTAACATTTGGGTCTCAGGCCGCCCAATCCCTAGTGTGCTGTGCAGACCTTTGACTGGCAAAAACACCCCATCTGAGCGTGAGATCTGGCTGGGCTAGTGGCTCTTTCTGTGGACTAAGAGACAGACAGACAGAGTTTTCAGGTTCAAAACCTATACTTCCCAGAAGATGGTCATTCACTTCGGTAAAAAAAAAAAAAGGCTTTTTTATTTTTTTTCCCCTGCCTGGGTAACCTGTCTCCTGCCTGTTTCAAAGTGAAAAAAGGGAAAAATCTTTTTTGGAGGGAAAAGGACCAAAATGCAGGCAGGTGGACTCCGTGGAAGGTGGATGGGGAGTTGCTCCTGCCCGGGCACTAGAGCCCCAGCTGCTGTTCCAGGTGCTCTCTGATAACAGAGATCTCCATGTGTCCTGTCATGACACTGTCTCCAGGACTGACCCTCAGGATAATGAGGATTCAAAACGAGGCAGGTGATACTGCCTTCAAAAGTAAATCCAGGGAGGTTTGGCGGTATGTCAGAGGGTTAAGGGCTTGTGGCGATCACAAATAGAGGGGACAGGTGGAAGGATTTGGGGTCTGGCCCCCAGACTGCCACCTGCAGGGGAGTCGCTTTACAGGGGGTGAAGCAGGTCTTTAGGAGCTCTATCTTTCTCTCCCACCCTGTATTTCCTCTGCTCTCTCCTTTTGTGTCTGTCAGATGCAAGGTCAGTAACAACAACAACAACAAAAACAATAACCACCACAGTGACCAAGCAACAAGGGCAGCGAAAGGGGAACAAATGGAGTGCAGGAGCTGTGGATTATTCGTGGTGTAGGCACTCAGCTGTGGCAATAACCTCTTGAGGCAATCAATCCATACATGAAGAAGTAATACAGGTAACAGAGACGTATATGTCCCTGTGTGTTTCCACTGAGATAATGTAAATGCACTTTTATTTACTTCTTCATTTATTTATTACCTTGCCACGAGAATTTCTTTTCATTGCTAAAAAAAAAGTGTCCCATCAAGGGTACCAGGTGTGCCACACCCAGTTAAGCACTCATGTTACAATGCAGGAGGACTGGGCTTCAACACCCGGGTTCGCACCTGCCAGGGGAAATCTTTACAAGTGGTGCGGAAGTGCTGCAGTTGTCTCTCTCTGTGTCTCAAACTCTCTCTACCTCCCTTCCCTCTCAATTCCTGTCTATTTATTCCAGTGAATAATCAAGAAAATAGAAAGTAAAAAAAGAAAAAAGAAAAGGAAATATTCCACGACTTCAAATGGGCTACTCAGGACAATGCTTTCCTTGTTAAGATCCTCACAGCATTCCATATGCAGAAAGGCAAAGACGCCATGTATTTTTTAACCCAGTTTTTATATTTATTTATTGATTTAGGTGCTTATTCATTTTTGTTATTGATGAATTAATGTTTTACATTTGACATTGACTAAGGATCTGACACCAGCGGACTCCAGTACCCCTATATAGTAATCTGCCTCTACAAAACCGATCCATTGACCTTTCCATCCATCCATCCATCCACCCATACATCTATCCATCCATTCATCCATACATCCATCCATCCATCCATCCATCCATCCATCCATCCATCCACCAGTCAACCAAGCTAAGCACAAAAGGAGATCTCTCCTTGAATGGTGAGGAGAAACAACGATGCATAGGTAGGTTGCAAAGGCCCAGTTTGGCTGAATAGGGCAGAGGGGCTGAAGCAGGGAATGTGTTGGGGCGTGTGGGTTTGGGTGGGGTGAGCCGGAGACCCTGTGAGCTGGGTCACATTAGGGGCAGGCAGGGGGTGGAAGGGGTTGCGAACAGCTGTCACTGGAGAACCATCACAAGTGCTGGAGCTGGTGAGCAGGACACCTGGAAGAGAGGACAGACAAAGGAGAGAAGCAAAGTGCGGAGGAAAGGAGAGGGGACAGGATGGTGAGGACAGGAGAGGACAGGATTGGAGGGGACCTGAGAAACCTACCTGGACAAAGGCAGCATACAGACATCCAGGAAGGCCGGCAGGCATGCAGGCAGCTCTGGCCTGGGCTCCCTGGATCCCGGGCGCACCTCCACCTGTCTTCTCTTGGCTGCCAGCCCTGAGGTCCCTCGTCGGTCAGCACTGTCTTGCCATCCTTCCGTCCCTCTGTGCCAGGGCCCAGGCGTCTGGGCGCTGTTGCCTGACCTAGTGGCAGGGCAGTTGGGCTGCCCAGTGCCAGTGTGGCCAGCACAGATTGCCAGGGGCTAGGACATCACAGAGGGCTCCTGTGGTTGCTAGGCCACGGGGACCCCGCCCATCCAGTTGACCAGCAGCCATGACCCCATGCTGAACTTGACTTGAGGGGTGGTGGCCAGCCACCAGAGACAGAGCCCCAGGCCAAAGCAGGTGCTGGTCGGCCGGGCCAAGGGGCTATGGGCGGATTGGTGTGTGTCTGGGCATGGGGCTGGCATCTGACAGTCCAGGGCGGGGGACCAAGGTCCGCCAGGCCCCTGTCCCACCATGTGCACTGACACACAGTCTTGCTGACTGACTGACTGACAGTCCCCGCCCCAGAGATACCCACACCAAGTCCCTGGGTGCCCTGAGCTGCCCCTGAGGGTTGGTGGGTGCCTGCCTGGACACATGCCTCCGTAATGGAGGCCTCTATTAATCCCGTTGCCTACTGACAGCTGCCCTCCTGCCCCTCCTCCTCCTCCTCCTCCTCCTCCTCTTCTTCCTCCTCCTCTTTCTCCTCTTCCTCCTCCTCTTCCTCCTCCTCCTCCTACACCCCCTCCTCCTCTTCCTCATCCTCAGCGGGACTCACTCAGGGCCCTTGGCCTAGGCAATCCAGGGCTGCTGCTCTGGCTTCTGCAGCTTCTATCCAGTGGGGGGGTGTAGGAATCTGTTCCTGTCAGTCCCTGATTCCTGGGACCTTCCATGCCTCCAGCTGCCCCCACTCTCTAGTCCTGACCCCTCCTCAAGGATGCCCCCTTTCCCCTTACCCTCTGTCCCGCAGCTCCCAACTAACATCTACTGTGTTCCTCCCTGCGCTACTTTACTGCCACCCTGCTTCTGCCCTTCAGCCCTGAGGGCCCAGGGCCAGCCCAGCTGCCATCTCACCATCCAGCACGGGGACCTGCCCTAACCCCCTGCCACCACACCCACACACACAGCCATGCACACACTCCTGGTTCCCCTGCCTGCAGCCTGCCTCTCAAACAGTCTCCTTCTGCCCCCTAGCACCTTACAGCCTCTGCCACGGACCCCCACAGACACCTGGGCATGAGCAGTGCAGACATGCAAACAGCTCCCCTCGCCCCCACTCCAGTTGCTCCAAGGTTGGAAAGAGTCTTTTTTTCATGCTGTAGGGGAGGGAGTTGAGACAGTCCAATGTCCTGGGGAGCAAGAACTGCAAACAGTCCATCTACAATGTAACATTTGGGTCTCAGGCCGCCCAATCCCTAGTGTGCTGTGCAGACCTTTGACTGGCAAAAACACCCCATCTGAGCGTGAGATCTGGCTGGGCTAGTGGCTCTTTCTGTGGACTAAGAGACAGACAGACAGAGTTTTCAGGTTCAAAACCTATACTTCCCAGAAGATGGTCATTCACTTCGTTAAAAAAAAAAAAAAAAAAAAAAAAAAAAAAAAAAGGCTTTTTATTTTTTTTCCCCTGCCTGGGTAACCTGTCTCCTGCCTGTTTCAAAGTGAAAAAAGGGAAAAATCTTTTTTGGAGGGAAAAGGACCAAAATGCAGGCAGGTGGACTCCGTGGAAGGTGGATGGGGAGTTGCTCCTGCCCGGGCACTAGAGCCCCAGCTGCTGTTCCAGGTGCTCTCTGATAACAGAGATCTCCATGTGTCCTGTCATGACACTGTCTCCAGGACTGACCCTCAGGATAATGAGGATTCAAAACGAGGCAGGTGATACTGCCTTCAAAAGTAAATCCAGGGAGGTTTGGCGGTATGTCAGAGGGTTAAGGGCTTGTGGCGATCACAAATAGAGGGGACAGGTGGAAGGATTTGGGGTCTGGCCCCCAGACTGCCACCTGCAGGGGAGTCGCTTTACAGGGGGTGAAGCAGGTCTTTAGGAGCTCTATCTTTCTCTCCCACCCTGTATTTCCTCTGCTCTCTCCTTTTGTGTCTGTCAGATGCAAGGTCAGTAACAACAACAACAACAAAAACAATAACCACCACAGTGACCAAGCAACAAGGGCAGCGAAAGGGGAACAAATGGAGTGCAGGAGCTGTGGATTATTCGTGGTGTAGGCACTCAGCTGTGGCAATAACCTCTTGAGGCAATCAATCCATACATGAAGAAGTAATACAGGTAACAGAGACGTATATGTCCCTGTGTGTTTCCACTGAGATAATGTAAATGCACTTTTATTTACTTCTTCATTTATTTATTACCTTGCCACGAGAATTTCTTTTCATTGCTAAAAAAAAAGTGTCCCATCAAGGGTACCAGGTGTGCCACACCCAGTTAAGCACTCATGTTACAATGCAGGAGGACTGGGCTTCAACACCCGGGTTCGCACCTGCCAGGGGAAATCTTTACAAGTGGTGCGGAAGTGCTGCAGTTGTCTCTCTCTGTGTCTCAAACTCTCTCTACCTCCCTTCCCTCTCAATTCCTGTCTATTTATTCCAGTGAATAATCAAGAAAATAGAAAGTAAAAAAAGAAAAAGGAAAAGGAAATATTCCACGACTTCAAATGGGCTACTCAGGACAATGCTTTCCTTGTTAAGATCCTCACAGCATTCCATATGCAGAAAGGCAAAGACGCCATGTATTTTTTAACCCAGTTTTTATATTTATTTATTGATTTAGGTGCTTATTCATTTTTGTTATTGATGAATTAATGTTTTACATTTGACATTGACTAAGGATCTGACACCAGCGGACTCCAGTACCCCTATATGGTAATCTGCCTCTACAAAACCGATCCATTGACCTTTCCATCCATCCATCCATCCACCCATACATCTATCCATCCATTCATCCATACATCCATGCATCCATCCATCCATCCATCCATCCATCCATCCATCCACCAGTCAACCAAGCTAAGCACAAAAGGAGATCTCTCCTTGAATGGTGAGGAGAAACAACGATGCATAGGTAGGTTGCAAAGGCCCAGTTTGGCTGAATAGGGCAGAGGGGCTGAACCAGGGAATGTGTTGGGGCGTGTGGGTTTGGGTGGGGTGAGCCGGAGACCCTGTGAGCTGGGTCACATTAGGGGCAGGCAGGGGGTGGAAGGGGTTGCGAACAGCTGTCACTGGAGAACCATCACAAGTGCTGGAGCTGGTGAGCAGGACACCTGGAAGAGAGGACAGACAAAGGAGAGAAGCAAAGTGCGGAGGAAAGGAGAGGGGACAGGATGGTGAGGACAGGAGAGGACAGGATTGGAGGGGACCTGAGAAACCTACCTGGACAAAGGCAGCATACAGACATCCAGGAAGGCCGGCAGGCATGCAGGCAGCTCTGGCCTGGGCTCCCTGGATCCCGGGCGCACCTCCACCTGTCTTCTCTTGGCTGCCAGCCCTGAGGTCCCTCGTCGGTCAGCACTGTCTTGCCATCCTTCCGTCCCTCTGTGCCAGGGCCCAGGCGTCTGGGCGCTGTTGCCTGACCTAGTGGCAGGGCAGTTGGGCTGCCCAGTGCCAGTGTGGCCAGCACAGATTGCCAGGGGCTAGGACATCACAGAGGGCTCCTGTGGTTGCTAGGCCACGGGGACCCCGCCCATCCAGTTGACCAGCAGCCATGACCCCATGCTGAACTTGACTTGAGGGGTGGTGGCCAGCCACCAGAGACAGAGCCCCAGGCCAAAGCAGGTGCTGGTCGGCCGGGCCAAGGGGCTATGGGCGGATTGGTGTGTGTCTGGGCATGGGGCTGGCATCTGACAGTCCAGGGCGGGGGACCAAGGTCCGCCAGGCCCCTGTCCCACCATGTGCACTGACACACAGTCTTGCTGACTGACTGACTGACAGTCCCCGCCCCAGAGATACCCACACCAAGTCCCTGGGTGCCCTGAGCTGCCCCTGAGGGTTGGTGGGTGCCTGCCTGGACACATGCCTCCGTAATGGAGGCCTCTATTAATCCCGTTGCCTACTGACAGCTGCCCTCCTGCCCCTCCTCCTCCTCCTCCTCCTCCTCCTCTTCTTCCTCCTCCTCTTTCTCCTCTTCCTCCTCCTCTTCCTCCTCCTCCTCCTACACCCCCTCCTCCTCTTCCTCATCCTCAGCGGAACTCACTCAGGGCCCTTGGCCTAGGCAATCCAGGGCTGCTGCTCTGGCTTCTGCAGCTTCTATCCAGTGGGGGGGTGTAGGAATCTGTTCCTGTCAGTCCCTGATTCCTGGGACCTTCCATGCCTCCAGCTGCCCCCACTCTCTAGTCCTGACCCCTCCTCAAGGATGCCCCCTTTCCCCTTACCCTCTGTCCCGCAGCTCCCAACTAACATCCACTGTGTTCCTCCCTGCGCTACTTTACTGCCACCCTGCTTCTGCCCTTCAGCCCTGAGGGCCCAGGGCCAGCCCAGCTGCCATCTCACCATCCAGCACGGGGACCTGCCCTAACCCCCTGCCACCACACCCACACACACAGCCCTGCACACACTCCTGGTTCCCCTGCCTGCAGCCTGCCTCTCAAACAGTCTCCTTCTGCCCCCTAGCACCTTACAGCCTCTGCCACGGACCCCCACAGACACCTGGGCATGAGCAGTGCAGACATGCAAACAGCTCCCCTCGCCCCCACTCCAGTTGCTCCAAGGTTGGAAAGAGTCTTTTTTTCATGCTGTAGGGGAGGGAGTTGAGACAGTCCAATGTCCTGGGGAGCAAGAACTGCAAACAGTCCATCTACAATGTAACATTTGGGTCTCAGGCCGCCCAATCCCTAGTGTGCTGTGCAGACCTTTGACTGGCAAAAACACCCCATCTGAGCGTGAGATCTGGCTGGGCTAGTGGCTCTTTCTGTGGACTAAGAGACAGACAGACAGAGTTTTCAGGTTCAAAACCTATACTTCCCAGAAGATGGTCATTCACTTCGGTAAAAAAAAAAAAAAAAAAAAAAAAAGGCTTTTTATTTTTTTTCCCCTGCCTGGGTAACCTGTCTCCTGCCTGTTTCAAAGTGAAAAAAGGGAAAAATCTTTTTTGGAGGGAAAAGGACCAAAATGCAGGCAGGTGGACTCCGTGGAAGGTGGATGGGGAGTTGCTCCTGCCCGGGCACTAGAGCCCCAGCTGCTGTTCCAGGTGCTCTCTGATAACAGAGATCTCCATGTGTCCTGTCATGACACTGTCTCCAGGACTGACCCTCAGGATAATGAGGATTCAAAACGAGGCAGGTGATACTGCCTTCAAAAGTAAATCCAGGGAGGTTTGGCGGTATGTCAGAGGGTTAAGGGCTTGTGGCGATCACAAATAGAGGGGACAGGTGGAAGGATTTGGGGTCTGGCCCCCAGACTGCCACCTGCAGGGGAGTCGCTTTACAGGGGGTGAAGCAGGTCTTTAGGAGCTCTATCTTTCTCTCCCACCCTGTATTTCCTCTGCTCTCTCCTTTTGTGTCTGTCAGATGCAAGGTCAGTAACAACAACAACAACAAAAACAATAACCACCACAGTGACCAAGCAACAAGGGCAGCGAAAGGGGAACAAATGGAGTGCAGGAGCTGTGGATTATTCGTGGTGTAGGCACTCAGCTGTGGCAATAACCTCTTGAGGCAATCAATCCATACACGAAGAAGTAATACAGGTAACAGAGACGTATATGTCCCTGTGTGTTTCCACTGAGATAATGTAAATGCACTTTTATTTACTTCTTCATTTATTTATTACCTTGCCACGAGAATTTCTTTTCATTGCTAAAAAAAAAGTGTCCCATCAAGGGTACCAGGTGTGCCACACCCAGTTAAGCACTCATGTTACAATGCAGGAGGACTGGGCTTCAACACCCGGGTTCGCACCTGCCAGGGGAAATCTTTACAAGTGGTGCGGAAGTGCTGCAGTTGTCTCTCTCTGTGTCTCAAACTCTCTCTACCTCCCTTCCCTCTCAATTCCTGTCTATTTATTCCAGTGAATAATCAAGAAAATAGAAAGTAAAAAAAGAAAAAGGAAAAGGAAATATTCCACGACTTCAAATGGGCTACTCAGGACAATGCTTTCCTTGTTAAGATCCTCACAGCATTCCATATGCAGAAAGGCAAAGACGCCATGTATTTTTTAACCCAGTTTTTATATTTATTTATTGATTTAGGTGCTTATTCATTTTTGTTATTGATGAATTAATGTTTTACATTTGACATTGACTAAGGATCTGACACCAGCGGACTCCAGTACCCCTATATGGTAATCTGCCTCTACAAAACCGATCCATTGACCTTTCCATCCATCCATCCATCCACCCATACATCTATCCATCCATTCATCCATACATCCATGCATCCATCCATCCATCCATCCATCCATCCATCCATCCACCAGTCAACCAAGCTAAGCACAAAAGGAGATCTCTCCTTGAATGGTGAGGAGAAACAACGATGCATAGGTAGGTTGCAAAGGCCCAGTTTGGCTGAATAGGGCAGAGGGGCTGAACCAGGGAATGTGTTGGGGCGTGTGGGTTTGGGTGGGCTGAGCCGGAGACCCTGTGAGCTGGGTCACATTAGGGGCAGGCAGGGGGTGGAAGGGGTTGCGAACAGCTGTCACTGGAGAACCATCACAAGTGCTGGAGCTGGTGAGCAGGACACCTGGAAGAGAGGACAGACAAAGGAGAGAAGCAAAGTGCGGAGGAAAGGAGAGGGGACAGGATGGTGAGGACAGGAGAGGACAGGATTGGAGGGGACCTGAGAAACCTACCTGGACAAAGGCAGCATACAGACATCCAGGAAGGCCGGCAGGCATGCAGGCAGCTCTGGCCTGGGCTCCCTGGATCCCGGGCGCACCTCCACCTGTCTTCTCTTGGCTGCCAGCCCTGAGGTCCCTCGTCGGTCAGCACTGTCTTGCCATCCTTCCGTCCCTCTGTGCCAGGGCCCAGGCGTCTGGGCGCTGTTGCCTGACCTAGTGGCAGGGCAGTTGGGCTGCCCAGTGCCAGTGTGGCCAGCACAGATTGCCAGGGGCTAGGACATCACAGAGGGCTCCTGTGGTTGCTAGGCCATGGGGACCCCGCCCATCCAGTTGACCAGCAGCCATGACCCCATGCTGAACTTGACTTGAGGGGTGGTGGCCAGCCACCAGAGACAGAGCCCCAGGCCAAAGCAGGTGCTGGTCGGCCGGGCCAAGGGGCTATGGGCGGATTGGTGTGTGTCTGGGCATGGGGCTGGCATCTGACAGTCCAGGGCGGGGGACCAAGGTCCGCCAGGCCCCTGTCCCACCATGTGCACTGACACACAGTCTTGCTGACTGACTGACTGACAGTCCCCGCCCCAGAGATACCCACACCAAGTCCCTGGGTGCCCTGAGCTGCCCCTGAGGGTTGGTGGGTGCCTGCCTGGACACATGCCTCCGTAATGGAGGCCTCTATTAATCCCGTTGCCTACTGACAGCTGCCCTCCTGCCCCTCCTCCTCCTCCTCCTCCTCCTCCTCTTCTTCCTCCTCCTCTTTCTCCTCTTCCTCCTCCTCTTCCTCCTCCTCCTCCTACACCCCCTCCTCCTCTTCCTCATCCTCAGCGGGACTCACTCAGGGCCCTTGGCCTAGGCAATCCAGGGCTGCTGCTCTGGCTTCTGCAGCTTCTATCCAGTGGGGGGGTGTAGGAATCTGTTCCTGTCAGTCCCTGATTCCTGGGACCTTCCATGCCTCCAGCTGCCCCCACTCTCTAGTCCTGACCCCTCCTCAAGGATGCCCCCTTTCCCCTTACCCTCTGTCCCGCAGCTCCCAACTAACATCTACTGTGTTCCTCCCTGCGCTACTTTACTGCCACCCTGCTTCTGCCCTTCAGCCCTGAGGGCCCAGGGCCAGCCCAGCTGCCATCTCACCATCCAGCACGGGGACCTGCCCTAACCCCCTGCCACCACACCCACACACACAGCCCTGCACACACTCCTGGTTCCCCTGCCTGCAGCCTGCCTCTCAAACAGTCTCCTTCTGCCCCCTAGCACCTTACAGCCTCTGCCACGGACCCCCACAGACACCTGGGCATGAGCAGTGCAGACATGCAAACAGCTCCCCTCGCCCCCACTCCAGTTGCTCCAAGGTTGGAAAGAGTCTTTTTTTCATGCTGTAGGGGAGGGAGTTGAGACAGTCCAATGTCCTGGGGAGCAAGAACTGCAAACAGTCCATCTACAATGTAACATTTGGGTCTCAGGCCGCCCAATCCCTAGTGTGCTGTGCAGACCTTTGACTGGCAAAAACACCCCATCTGAGCGTGAGATCTGGCTGGGCTAGTGGCTCTTTCTGTGGACTAAGAGACAGACAGACAGAGTTTTCAGGTTCAAAACCTATACTTCCCAGAAGATGGTCATTCACTTCGGTAAAAAAAAAAAAAAAAAAAAAAAAAAAAAAAAGGCTTTTTATTTTTTTTCCCCTGCCTGGGTAACCTGTCTCCTGCCTGTTTCAAAGTTAAAAAAGGGAAAAATCTTTTTTGGAGGGAAAAGGACCAAAATGCAGGCAGGTGGACTCCGTGGAAGGTGGATGGGGAGTTGCTCCTGCCCGGGCACTAGAGCCCCAGCTGCTGTTCCAGGTGCTCTCTGATAACAGAGATCTCCATGTGTCCTGTCATGACACTGTCTCCAGGACTGACCCTCAGGATAATGAGGATTCAAAACGAGGCAGGTGATACTGCCTTCAAAAGTAAATCCAGGGAGGTTTGGCGGTATGTCAGAGGGTTAAGGGCTTGTGGCGATCACAAATAGAGGGGACAGGTGGAAGGATTTGGGGTCTGGCCCCCAGACTGCCACCTGCAGGGGAGTCGCTTTACAGGGGGTGAAGCAGGTCTTTAGGAGCTCTATCTTTCTCTCCCACCCTGTATTTCCTCTGCTCTCTCCTTTTGTGTCTGTCAGATGCAAGGTCAGTAACAACAACAACAACAAAAACAATAACCACCACAGTGACCAAGCAACAAGGGCAGCGAAAGGGGAACAAATGGAGTGCAGGAGCTGTGGATTATTCGTGGTGTAGGCACTCAGCTGTGGCAATAACCTCTTGAGGCAATCAATCCATACATGAAGAAGTAATACAGGTAACAGAGACGTATATGTCCCTGTGTGTTTCCACTGAGATAATGTAAATGCACTTTTATTTACTTCTTCATTTATTTATTACCTTGCCACGAGAATTTCTTTTCATTGCTAAAAAAAAAGTGTCCCATCAAGGGTACCAGGTGTGCCACACCCAGTTAAGCACTCATGTTACAATGCAGGAGGACTGGGCTTCAACACCCGGGTTCGCACCTGCCAGGGGAAATCTTTACAAGTGGTGCGGAAGTGCTGCAGTTGTCTCTCTCTGTGTCTCAAACTCTCTCTACCTCCCTTCCCTCTCAATTCCTGTCTATTTATTCCAGTGAATAATCAAGAAAATAGAAAGTAAAAAAAGAAAAAGGAAAAGGAAATATTCCACGACTTCAAATGGGCTACTCAGGACAATGCTTTCCTTGTTAAGATCCTCACAGCATTCCATATGCAGAAAGGCAAAGACGCCATGTATTTTTTAACCCAGTTTTTATATTTATTTATTGATTTAGGTGCTTATTCATTTTTGTTATTGATGAATTAATGTTTTACATTTGACATTGACTAAGGATCTGACACCAGCGGACTCCAGTACCCCTATATGGTAATCTGCCTCTACAAAACCGATCCATTGACCTTTCCATCCATCCATCCATCCACCCATACATCTATCCATCCATTCATCCATACATCCATGCATCCATCCATCCATCCATCCATCCATCCATCCATCCATCCACCAGTCAACCAAGCTAAGCACAAAAGGAGATCTCTCCTTGAATGGTGAGGAGAAACAACGATGCATAGGTAGGTTGCAAAGGCCCAGTTTGGCTGAATAGGGCAGAGGGGCTGAACCAGGGAATGTGTTGGGGCGTGTGGGTTTGGGTGGGGTGAGCCGGAGACCCTGTGAGCTGGGTCACATTAGGGGCAGGCAGGGGGTGGAAGGGGTTGCGAACAGCTGTCACTGGAGAACCATCACAAGTGCTGGAGCTGGTGAGCAGGACACCTGGAAGAGAGGACAGACAAAGGAGAGAAGCAAAGTGCGGAGGAAAGGAGAGGGGACAGGATGGTGAGGACAGGAGAGGACAGGATTGGAGGGGACCTGAGAAACCTACCTGGACAAAGGCAGCATACAGACATCCAGGAAGGCCGGCAGGCATGCAGGCAGCTCTGGCCTGGGCTCCCTGGATCCCGGGCGCACCTCCACCTGTCTTCTCTTGGCTGCCAGCCCTGAGGTCCCTCGTCGGTCAGCACTGTCTTGCCATCCTTCCGTCCCTCTGTGCCAGGGCCCAGGCGTCTGGGCGCTGTTGCCTGACCTAGTGGCAGGGCAGTTGGGCTGCCCAGTGCCAGTGTGGCCAGCACAGATTGCCAGGGGCTAGGACATCACAGAGGGCTCCTGTGGTTGCTAGGCCACGGGGACCCCGCCCATCCAGTTGACCAGCAGCCATGACCCCATGCTGAACTTGACTTGAGGGGTGGTGGACAGCCACCAGAGACAGAGCCCCAGGCCAAAGCAGGTGCTGGTCGGCCGGGCCAAGGGGCTATGGGCGGATTGGTGTGTGTCTGGGCATGGGGCTGGCATCTGACAGTCCAGGGCGGGGGACCAAGGTCCGCCAGGCCCCTGTCCCACCATGTGCACTGACACACAGTCTTGCTGACTGACTGACTGACAGTCCCCGCCCCAGAGATACCCACACCAAGTCCCTGGGTGCCCTGAGCTGCCCCTGAGGGTTGGTGGGTGCCTGCCTGGACACATGCCTCCGTAATGGAGGCCTCTATTAATCCCGTTGCCTACTGACAGCTGCCCTCCTGCCCCTCCTCCTCCTCCTCCTCCTCCTCCTCTTCTTCCTCCTCCTCTTTCTCCTCTTCCTCCTCCTCTTCCTCCTCCTCCTCCTACACCCCCTCCTCCTCTTCCTCATCCTCAGCGGGACTCACTCAGGGCCCTTGGCCTAGGCAATCCAGGGCTGCTGCTCTGGCTTCTGCAGCTTCTATCCAGTGGGGGGGTGTAGGAATCTGTTCCTGTCAGTCCCTGATTCCTGGGACCTTCCATGCCTCCAGCTGCCCCCACTCTCTAGTCCTGACCCCTCCTCAAGGATGCCCCCTTTCCCCTTACCCTCTGTCCCGCAGCTCCCAACTAACATCTACTGTGTTCCTCCCTGCGCTACTTTACTGCCACCCTGCTTCTGCCCTTCAGCCCTGAGGGCCCAGGGCCAGCCCAGCTGCCATCTCACCATCCAGCACGGGGACCTGCCCTAACCCCCTGCCACCACACCCACACACACAGCCCTGCACACACTCCTGGTTCCCCTGCCTGCAGCCTGCCTCTCAAACAGTCTCCTTCTGCCCCCTAGCACCTTACAGCCTCTGCCACGGACCCCCACAGACACCTGGGCATGAGCAGTGCAGACATGCAAACAGCTCCCCTCGCCCCCACTCCAGTTGCTCCAAGGTTGGAAAGAGTCTTTTTTTCATGCTGTAGGGGAGGGAGTTGAGACAGTCCAATGTCCTGGGGAGCAAGAACTGCAAACAGTCCATCTACAATGTAACATTTGGGTCTCAGGCCGCCCAATCCCTAGTGTGCTGTGCAGACCTTTGACTGGCAAAAACACCCCATCTGAGCGTGAGATCTGGCTGGGCTAGTGGCTCTTTCTGTGGACTAAGAGACAGACAGACAGAGTTTTCAGGTTCAAAACCTATACTTCCCAGAAGATGGTCATTCACTTCGGTAAAAAAAAAAAAAAAAAAAAAAAAAGGGTTTTTTATTTTTTTTCCCCTGCCTGGGTAACCTGTCTCCTGCCTGTTTCAAAGTGAAAAAAGGGAAAAATCTTTTTTGGAGGGAAAAGGACCAAAATGCAGGCAGGTGGACTCCGTGGAAGGTGGATGGGGAGTTGCTCCTGCCCGGGCACTAGAGCCCCAGCTGCTGTTCCAGGTGCTCTCTGATAACAGAGATCTCCATGTGTCCTGTCATGACACTGTCTCCAGGACTGACCCTCAGGATAATGAGGATTCAAAACGAGGCAGGTGATACTGCCTTCAAAAGTAAATCCAGGGAGGTTTGGCGGTATGTCAGAGGGTTAAGGGCTTGTGGCGATCACGAATAGAGGGGACAGGTGGAAGGATTTGGGGTCTGGCCCCCAGACTGCCACCTGCAGGGGAGTCGCTTTACAGGGGGTGAAGCAGGTCTTTAGGAGCTCTATCTTTCTCTCCCACCCTGTATTTCCTCTGCTCTCTCCTTTTGTGTCTGTCAGATGCAAGGTCAGTAACAACAACAACAACAAAAACAATAACCACCACAGTGACCAAGCAACAAGGGCAGCGAAAGGGGAACAAATGGAGTGCAGGAGCTGTGGATTATTCGTGGTGTAGGCACTCAGCTGTGGCAATAACCTCTTGAGGCAATCAATCCATACATGAAGAAGTAATACAGGTAACAGAGACGTATATGTCCCTGTGTGTTTCCACTGAGATAATGTAAATGCACTTTTATTTACTTCTTCATTTATTTATTACCTTGCCACGAGAATTTCTTTTCATTGCTAAAAAAAAAGTGTCCCATCAAGGGTACCAGGTGTGCCACACCCAGTTAAGCACTCATGTTACAATGCAGGAGGACTGGGCTTCAACACCCGGGTTCGCACCTGCCAGGGGAAATCTTTACAAGTGGTGCGGAAGTGCTGCAGTTGTCTCTCTCTGTGTCTCAAACTCTCTCTACCTCCCTTCCCTCTCAATTCCTGTCTATTTATTCCAGTGAATAATCAAGAAAATAGAAAGTAAAAAAAGAAAAAGGAAAAGGAAATATTCCACGACTTCAAATGGGCTACTCAGGACAATGCTTTCCTTGTTAAGATCCTCACAGCATTCCATATGCAGAAAGGCAAAGACGCCATGTATTTTTTAACCCAGTTTTTATATTTATTTATTGATTTAGGTGCTTATTCATTTTTGTTATTGATGAATTAATGTTTTACATTTGACATTGACTAAGGATCTGACACCAGCGGACTCCAGTACCCCTATATGGTAATCTGCCTCTACAAAACCGATCCATTGACCTTTCCATCCATCCATCCATCCACCCATACATCTATCCATCCATTCATCCATACATCCATGCATCCATCCATCCATCCATCCATCCATCCATCCATCCATCCATCCACCAGTCAACCAAGCTAAGCACAAAAGGAGATCTCTCCTTGAATGGTGAGGAGAAACAACGATGCATAGGTAGGTTGCAAAGGCCCAGTTTGGCTGAATAGGGCAGAGGGGCTGAACCAGGGAATGTGTTGGGGCGTGTGGGTTTGGGTGGGCTGAGCCGGAGACCCTGTGAGCTGGGTCACATTAGGGGCAGGCAGGGGGTGGAAGGGGTTGCGAACAGCTGTCACTGGAGAACCATCACAAGTGCTGGAGCTGGTGAGCAGGACACCTGGAAGAGAGGACAGACAAAGGAGAGAAGCAAAGTGCGGAGGAAAGGAGAGGGGACAGGATGGTGAGGACAGGAGAGGACAGGATTGGAGGGGACCTGAGAAACCTACCTGGACAAAGGCAGCATACAGACATCCAGGAAGGCCGGCAGGCATGCAGGCAGCTCTGGCCTGGGCTCCCTGGATCCCGGGCGCACCTCCACCTGTCTTCTCTTGGCTGCCAGCCCTGAGGTCCCTCGTCGGTCAGCACTGTCTTGCCATCCTTCCGTCCCTCTGTGCCAGGGCCCAGGCGTCTGGGCGCTGTTGCCTGACCTAGTGGCAGGGCAGTTGGGCTGCCCAGTGCCAGTGTGGCCAGCACAGATTGCCAGGGGCTAGGACATCACAGAGGGCTCCTGTGGTTGCTAGGCCACGGGGACCCCGCCCATCCAGTTGACCAGCAGCCATGACCCCATGCTGAACTTGACTTGAGGGGTGGTGGCCAGCCACCAGAGACAGAGCCCCAGGCCAAAGCAGGTGCTGGTCGGCCGGGCCAAGGGGCTATGGGCGGATTGGTGTGTGTCTGGGCATGGGGCTGGCATCTGACAGTCCAGGGCGGGGGACCAAGGTCCGCCAGGCCCCTGTCCCACCATGTGCACTGACACACAGTCTTGCTGACTGACTGACTGACAGTCCCCGCCCCAGAGATACCCACACCAAGTCCCTGGGTGCCCTGAGCTGCCCCTGAGGGTTGGTGGGTGCCTGCCTGGACACATGCCTCCGTAATGGAGGCCTCTATTAATCCCGTTGCCTACTGACAGCTGCCCTCCTGCCCCTCCTCCTCCTCCTCCTCCTCCTCCTCTTCTTCCTCCTCCTCTTTCTCCTCTTCCTCCTCCTCTTCCTCCTCCTCCTCCTACACCCCCTCCTCCTCTTCCTCATCCTCAGCGGGACTCACTCAGGGCCCTTGGCCTAGGCAATCCAGGGCTGCTGCTCTGGCTTCTGCAGCTTCTATCCAGTGGGGGGGTGTAGGAATCTGTTCCTGTCAGTCCCTGATTCCTGGGACCTTCCATGCCTCCAGCTGCCCCCACTCTCTAGTCCTGACCCCTCCTCAAGGATGCCCCCTTTCCCCTTACCCTCTGTCCCGCAGCTCCCAACTAACATCTACTGTGTTCCTCCCTGCGCTACTTTACTGCCACCCTGCTTCTGCCCTTCAGCCCTGAGGGCCCAGGGCCAGCCCAGCTGCCATCTCACCATCCAGCACGGGGACCTGCCCTAACCCCCTGCCACCACACCCACACACACAGCCCTGCACACACTCCTGGTTCCCCTGCCTGCAGCCTGCCTCTCAAACAGTCTCCTTCTGCCCCCTAGCACCTTACAGCCTCTGCCACGGACCCCCACAGACACCTGGGCATGAGCAGTGCAGACATGCAAACAGCTCCCCTCGCCCCCACTCCAGTTGCTCCAAGGTTGGAAAGAGTCTTTTTTTCATGCTGTAGGGGAGGGAGTTGAGACAGTCCAATGTCCTGGGGAGCAAGAACTGCAAACAGTCCATCTACAATGTAACATTTGGGTCTCAGGCCGCCCAATCCCTAGTGTGCTGTGCAGACCTTTGACTGGCAAAAACACCCCATCTGAGCGTGAGATCTGGCTGGGCTAGTGGCTCTTTCTGTGGACTAAGAGACAGACAGACAGAGTTTTCAGGTTCAAAACCTATACTTCCCAGAAGATGGTCATTCACTTCGGTAAAAAAAAAAAAAAAAAAAAAAAAAAAAAAAAAGGCTTTTTATTTTTTTTCCCCTGCCTGGGTAACCTGTCTCCTGCCTGTTTCAAAGTGAAAAAAGGGAAAAATCTTTTTTGGAGGGAAAAGGACCAAAATGCAGGCAGGTGGACTCCGTGGAAGGTGGATGGGGAGTTGCTCCTGCCCGGGCACTAGAGCCCCAGCTGCTGTTCCAGGTGCTCTCTGATAACAGAGATCTCCATGTGTCCTGTCATGACACTGTCTCCAGGACTGACCCTCAGGATAATGAGGATTCAAAACGAGGCAGGTGATACTGCCTTCAAAAGTAAATCCAGGGAGGTTTGGCGGTATGTCAGAGGGTTAAGGGCTTGTGGCGATCACAAATAGAGGGGACAGGTGGAAGGATTTGGGGTCTGGCCCCCAGACTGCCACCTGCAGGGGAGTCGCTTTACAGGGGGTGAAGCAGGTCTTTAGGAGCTCTATCTTTCTCTCCCACCCTGTATTTCCTCTGCTCTCTCCTTTTGTGTCTGTCAGATGCAAGGTCAGTAACAACAACAACAACAAAAACAATAACCACCACAGTGACCAAGCAACAAGGGCAGCGAAAGGGGAACAAATGGAGTGCAGGAGCTGTGGATTATTCGTGGTGTAGGCACTCAGCTGTGGCAATAACCTCTTGAGGCAATCAATCCATACAT
Source organism: Erinaceus europaeus (assembly GCF_950295315.1). Lineage (NCBI taxonomy): Eukaryota > Metazoa > Chordata > Mammalia > Eulipotyphla > Erinaceidae > Erinaceus > Erinaceus europaeus. The sequence continues at coordinate 1,441,825 of NW_026647147.1, read as the reverse complement.
GAAGAAGTAATACAGGTAACAGAGACGTATATGTCCCTGTGTGTTTCCACTGAGATAATGTAAATGCACTTTTATTTACTTCTTCATTTATTTATTACCTTGCCACGAGAATTTCTTTTCATTGCTAAAAAAAAAGTGTCCCATCAAGGGTACCAGGTGTGCCACACCCAGTTAAGCACTCATGTTACAATGCAGGAGGACTGGGCTTCAACACCCGGGTTCGCACCTGCCAGGGGAAATCTTTACAAGTGGTGCGGAAGTGCTGCAGTTGTCTCTCTCTGTGTCTCAAACTCTCTCTACCTCCCTTCCCTCTCAATTCCTGTCTATTTATTCCAGTGAATAATCAAGAAAATAGAAAGTAAAAAAAGAAAAAGGAAAAGGAAATATTCCACGACTTCAAATGGGCTACTCAGGACAATGCTTTCCTTGTTAAGATCCTCACAGCATTCCATATGCAGAAAGGCAAAGACGCCATGTATTTTTTAACCCAGTTTTTATATTTATTTATTGATTTAGGTGCTTATTCATTTTTGTTATTGATGAATTAATGTTTTACATTTGACATTGACTAAGGATCTGACACCAGCGGACTCCAGTACCCCTATATGGTAATCTGCCTCTACAAAAACGATCCATTGACCTTTCCATCCATCCATCCATCCACCCATACATCTATCCATCCATTCATCCATACATCCATGCATCCATCCATCCATCCATCCATCCATCCATCCATCCATCCACCAGTCAACCAAGCTAAGCACAAAAGGAGATCTCTCCTTGAATGGTGAGGAGAAACAACGATGCATAGGTAGGTTGCAAAGGCCCAGTTTGGCTGAATAGGGCAGAGGGGCTGAACCAGGGAATGTGTTGGGGCGTGTGGGTTTGGGTGGGGTGAGCCGGAGACCCTGTGAGCTGGGTCACATTAGGGGCAGGCAGGGGGTGGAAGGGGTTGCGAACAGCTGTCACTGGAGAACCATCACAAGTGCTGGAGCTGGTGAGCAGGACACCTGGAAGAGAGGACAGACAAAGGAGAGAAGCAAAGTGCGGAGGAAAGGAGAGGGGACAGGATGGTGAGGACAGGAGAGGACAGGATTGGAGGGGACCTGAGAAACCTACCTGGACAAAGGCAGCATACAGACATCCAGGAAGGCCGGCAGGCATGCAGGCAGCTCTGGCCTGGGCTCCCTGGATCCCGGGCGCACCTCCACCTGTCTTCTCTTGGCTGCCAGCCCTGAGGTCCCTCGTCGGTCAGCACTGTCTTGCCATCCTTCCGTCCCTCTGTGCCAGGGCCCAGGCGTCTGGGCGCTGTTGCCTGACCTAGTGGCAGGGCAGTTGGGCTGCCCAGTGCCAGTGTGGCCAGCACAGATTGCCAGGGGCTAGGACATCACAGAGGGCTCCTGTGGTTGCTAGGCCACGGGGACCCCGCCCATCCAGTTGACCAGCAGCCATGACCCCATGCTGAACTTGACTTGAGGGGTGGTGGCCAGCCACCAGAGACAGAGCCCCAGGCCAAAGCAGGTGCTGGTCGGCCGGGCCAAGGGGCTATGGGCGGATTGGTGTGTGTCTGGGCATGGGGCTGGCATCTGACAGTCCAGGGCGGGGGACCAAGGTCCGCCAGGCCCCTGTCCCACCATGTGCACTGACACACAGTCTTGCTGACTGACTGACTGACAGTCCCCGCCCCAGAGATACCCACACCAAGTCCCTGGGTGCCCTGAGCTGCCCCTGAGGGTTGGTGGGTGCCTGCCTGGACACATGCCTCCGTAATGGAGGCCTCTATTAATCCCGTTGCCTACTGACAGCTGCCCTCCTGCCCCTCCTCCTCCTCCTCCTCCTCCTCCTCTTCTTCCTCCTCCTCTTTCTCCTCTTCCTCCTCCTCTTCCTCCTCCTCCTCCTACACCCCCTCCTCCTCTTCCTCATCCTCAGCGGGACTCACTCAGGGCCCTTGGCCTAGGCAATCCAGGGCTGCTGCTCTGGCTTCTGCAGCTTCTATCCAGTGGGGGGGTGTAGGAATCTGTTCCTGTCAGTCCCTGATTCCTGGGACCTTCCATGCCTCCAGCTGCCCCCACTCTCTAGTCCTGACCCCTCCTCAAGGATGCCCCCTTTCCCCTTACCCTCTGTCCCGCAGCTCCCAACTAACATCTACTGTGTTCCTCCCTGCGCTACTTTACTGCCACCCTGCTTCTGCCCTTCAGCCCTGAGGGCCCAGGGCCAGCCCAGCTGCCATCTCACCATCCAGCACGGGGACCTGCCCTAACCCCCTGCCACCACACCCACACACACAGCCCTGCACACACTCCTGGTTCCCCTGCCTGCAGCCTGCCTCTCAAACAGTCTCCTTCTGCCCCCTAGCACCTTACAGCCTCTGCCACGGACCCCCACAGACACCTGGGCATGAGCAGTGCAGACATGCAAACAGCTCCCCTCGCCCCCACTCCAGTTGCTCCAAGGTTGGAAAGAGTCTTTTTTTCATGCTGTAGGGGAGGGAGTTGAGACAGTCCAATGTCCTGGGGAGCAAGAACTGCAAACAGTCCATCTACAATGTAACATTTGGGTCTCAGGCCGCCCAATCCCTAGTGTGCTGTGCAGACCTTTGACTGGCAAAAACACCCCATCTGAGCGTGAGATCTGGCTGGGCTAGTGGCTCTTTCTGTGGACTAAGAGACAGACAGACAGAGTTTTCAGGTTCAAAACCTATACTTCCCAGAAGATGGTCATTCACTTCGGTAAAAAAAAAAAAAAAAAAAAAAAAAAAAAAAGGCTTTTTATTTTTTTTCCCCTGCCTGGGTAACCTGTCTCCTGCCTGTTTCAAAGTTAAAAAAGGGAAAAATCTTTTTTGGAGGGAAAAGGACCAAAATGCAGGCAGGTGGACTCCGTGGAAGGTGGATGGGGAGTTGCTCCTGCCCGGGCACTAGAGCCCCAGCTGCTGTTCCAGGTGCTCTCTGATAACAGAGATCTCCATGTGTCCTGTCATGACACTGTCTCCAGGACTGACCCTCAGGATAATGAGGATTCAAAACGAGGCAGGTGATACTGCCTTCAAAAGTAAATCCAGGGAGGTTTGGCGGTATGTCAGAGGGTTAAGGGCTTGTGGCGATCACAAATAGAGGGGACAGGTGGAAGGATTTGGGGTCTGGCCCCCAGACTGCCACCTGCAGGGGAGTCGCTTTACAGGGGGTGAAGCAGGTCTTTAGGAGCTCTATCTTTCTCTCCCACCCTGTATTTCCTCTGCTCTCTCCTTTTGTGTCTGTCAGATGCAAGGTCAGTAACAACAACAACAACAAAAACAATAACCACCACAGTGACCAAGCAACAAGGGCAGCGAAAGGGGAACAAATGGAGTGCAGGAGCTGTGGATTATTCGTGGTGTAGGCACTCAGCTGTGGCAATAACCTCTTGAGGCAATCAATCCATACATGAAGAAGTAATACAGGTAACAGAGACGTATATGTCCCTGTGTGTTTCCACTGAGATAATGTAAATGCACTTTTATTTACTTCTTCATTTATTTATTACCTTGCCACGAGAATTTCTTTTCATTGCTAAAAAAAAAGTGTCCCATCAAGGGTACCAGGTGTGCCACACCCAGTTAAGCACTCATGTTACAATGCAGGAGGACTGGGCTTCAACACCCGGGTTCGCACCTGCCAGGGGAAATCTTTACAAGTGGTGCGGAAGTGCTGCAGTTGTCTCTCTCTGTGTCTCAAACTCTCTCTACCTCCCTTCCCTCTCAATTCCTGTCTATTTATTCCAGTGAATAATCAAGAAAATAGAAAGTAAAAAAAGAAAAAGGAAAAGGAAATATTCCACGACTTCAAATGGGCTACTCAGGACAATGCTTTCCTTGTTAAGATCCTCACAGCATTCCATATGCAGAAAGGCAAAGACGCCATGTATTTTTTAACCCAGTTTTTATATTTATTTATTGATTTAGGTGCTTATTCATTTTTGTTATTGATGAATTAATGTTTTACATTTGACATTGTCTAAGGATCTGACACCAGCGGACTCCAGTACCCCTATATGGTAATCTGCCTCTACAAAACCGATCCATTGACCTTTCCATCCATCCATCCATCCACCCATACATCTATCCATCCATTCATCCATACATCCATGCATCCATCCATCCATCCATCCATCCATCCATCCATCCATCCATCCACCAGTCAACCAAGCTAAGCACAAAAGGAGATCTCTCCTTGAATGGTGAGGAGAAACAACGATGCATAGGTAGGTTGCAAAGGCCCAGTTTGGCTGAATAGGGCAGAGGGGCTGAACCAGGGAATGTGTTGGGGCGTGTGGGTTTGGGTGGGGTGAGCCGGAGACCCTGTGAGCTGGGTCACATTAGGGGCAGGCAGGGGGTGGAAGGGGTTGCGAACAGCTGTCACTGGAGAACCATCACAAGTGCTGGAGCTGGTGAGCAGGACACCTGGAAGAGAGGACAGACAAAGGAGAGAAGCAAAGTGCGGAGGAAAGGAGAGGGGACAGGATGGTGAGGACAGGAGAGGACAGGATTGGAGGGGACCTGAGAAACCTACCTGGACAAAGGCAGCATACAGACATCCAGGAAGGCCGGCAGGCATGCAGGCAGCTCTGGCCTGGGCTCCCTGGATCCCGGGCGCACCTCCACCTGTCTTCTCTTGGCTGCCAGCCCTGAGGTCCCTCGTCGGTCAGCACTGTCTTGCCATCCTTCCGTCCCTCTGTGCCAGGGCCCAGGCGTCTGGGCGCTGTTGCCTGACCTAGTGGCAGGGCAGTTGGGCTGCCCAGTGCCAGTGTGGCCAGCACAGATTGCCAGGGGCTAGGACATCACAGAGGGCTCCTGTGGTTGCTAGGCCACGGGGACCCCGCCCATCCAGTTGACCAGCAGCCATGACCCCATGCTGAACTTGACTTGAGGGGTGGTGGCCAGCCACCAGAGACAGAGCCCCAGGCCAAAGCAGGTGCTGGTCGGCCGGGCCAAGGGGCTATGGGCGGATTGGTGTGTGTCTGGGCATGGGGCTGGCATCTGACAGTCCAGGGCGGGGGACCAAGGTCCGCCAGGCCCCTGTCCCACCATGTGCACTGACACACAGTCTTGCTGACTGACTGACTGACAGTCCCCGCCCCAGAGATACCCACACCAAGTCCCTGGGTGCCCTGAGCTGCCCCTGAGGGTTGGTGGGTGCCTGCCTGGACACATGCCTCCGTAATGGAGGCCTCTATTAATCCCGTTGCCTACTGACAGCTGCCCTCCTGCCCCTCCTCCTCCTCCTCCTCCTCCTCCTCTTCTTCCTCCTCCTCTTTCTCCTCTTCCTCCTCCTCTTCCTCCTCCTCCTCCTACACCCCCTCCTCCTCTTCCTCATCCTCAGCGGGACGCACTCAGGGCCCTTGGCCTAGGCAATCCAGGGCTGCTGCTCTGGCTTCTGCAGCTTCTATCCAGTGGGGGGGTGTAGGAATCTGTTCCTGTCAGTCCCTGATTCCTGGGACCTTCCATGCCTCCAGCTGCCCCCACTCTCTAGTCCTGACCCCTCCTCAAGGATGCCCCCTTTCCCCTTACCCTCTGTCCCGCAGCTCCCAACTAACATCTACTGTGTTCCTCCCTGCGCTACTTTACTGCCACCCTGCTTCTGCCCTTCAGCCCTGAGGGCCCAGGGCCAGCCCAGCTGCCATCTCACCATCCAGCACGGGGACCTGCCCTAACCCCCTGCCACCACACCCACACACACAGCCATGCACACACTCCTGGTTCCCCTGCCTGCAGCCTGCCTCTCAAACAGTCTCCTTCTGCCCCCTAGCACCTTACAGCCTCTGCCACGGACCCCCACAGACACCTGGGCATGAGCAGTGCAGACATGCAAACAGCTCCCCTCGCCCCCACTCCAGTTGCTCCAAGGTTGGAAAGAGTCTTTTTTTCATGCTGTAGGGGAGGGAGTTGAGACAGTCCAATGTCCTGGGGAGCAAGAACTGCAAACAGTCCATCTACAATGTAACATTTGGGTCTCAGGCCGCCCAATCCCTAGTGTTCTGTGCAGACCTTTGACTGGCAAAAACACCCCATCTGAGCGTGAGATCTGGCTGGGCTAGTGGCTCTTTCTGTGGACTAAGAGACAGACAGACAGAGTTTTCAGGTTCAAAACCTATACTTCCCAGAAGATGGTCATTCACTTCGGTAAAAAAAAAAAAAAAAAAAAAAAAAAAAAGGCTTTTTATTTTTTTTCCCCTGCCTGGGTAACCTGTCTCCTGCCTGTTTCAAAGTGAAAAAAGGGAAAAATCTTTTTTGGAGGGAAAAGGACCAAAATGCAGGCAGGTGGACTCCGTGGAAGGTGGATGGGGAGTTGCTCCTGCCCGGGCACTAGAGCCCCAGCTGCTGTTCCAGGTGCTCTCTGATAACAGAGATCTCCATGTGTCCTGTCATGACACTGTCTCCAGGACTGACCCTCAGGATAATGAGGATTCAAAACGAGGCAGGTGATACTGCCTTCAAAAGTAAATCCAGGGAGGTTTGGCGGTATGTCAGAGGGTTAAGGGCTTGTGGCGATCACAAATAGAGGGGACAGGTGGAAGGATTTGGGGTCTGGCCCCCAGACTGCCACCTGCAGGGGAGTCGCTTTACAGGGGGTGAAGCAGGTCTTTAGGAGCTCTATCTTTCTCTCCCACCCTGTATTTCCTCTGCTCTCTCCTTTTGTGTCTGTCAGATGCAAGGTCAGTAACAACAACAACAACAAAAACAATAACCACCACAGTGACCAAGCAACAAGGGCAGCGAAAGGGGAACAAATGGAGTGCAGGAGCTGTGGATTATTCGTGGTGTAGGCACTCAGCTGTGGCAATAACCTCTTGAGGCAATCAATCCATACATGAAGAAGTAATACAGGTAACAGAGACGTATATGTCCCTGTGTGTTTCCACTGAGATAATGTAAATGCACTTTTATTTACTTCTTCATTTATTTATTACCTTGCCACGAGAATTTCTTTTCATTGCTAAAAAAAAAGTGTCCCATCAAGGGTACCAGGTGTGCCACACCCAGTTAAGCACTCATGTTACAATGCAGGAGGACTGGGCTTCAACACCCGGGTTCGCACCTGCCAGGGGAAATCTTTACAAGTGGTGCGGAAGTGCTGCAGTTGTCTCTCTCTGTGTCTCAAACTCTCTCTACCTCCCTTCCCTCTCAATTCCTGTCTATTTATTCCAGTGAATAATCAAGAAAATAGAAAGTAAAAAAAGAAAAAGGAAAAGGAAATATTCCACGACTTCAAATGGGCTACTCAGGACAATGCTTTCCTTGTTAAGATCCTCACAGCATTCCATATGCAGAAAGGCAAAGACGCCATGTATTTTTTAACCCAGTTTTTATATTTATTTATTGATTTAGGTGCTTATTCATTTTTGTTATTGATGAATTAATGTTTTACATTTGACATTGACTAAGGATCTGACACCAGCGGACTCCAGTACCCCTATATGGTAATCTGCCTCTACAAAACCGATCCATTGACCTTTCCATCCATCCATCCATCCACCCATACATCTATCCATCCATTCATCCATACATCCATGCATCCATCCATCCATCCATCCATCCATCCATCCATCCATCCACCAGTCAACCAAGCTAAGCACAAAAGGAGATCTCTCCTTGAATGGTGAGGAGAAACAACGATGCATAGGTAGGTTGCAAAGGCCCAGTTTGGCTGAATAGGGCAGAGGGGCTGAACCAGGGAATGTGTTGGGGCGTGTGGGTTTGGGTGGGGTGAGCCGGAGACCCTGTGAGCTGGGTCACATTAGGGGCAGGCAGGGGGTGGAAGGGGTTGCGAACAGCTGTCACTGGAGAACCATCACAAGTGCTGGAGCTGGTGAGCAGGACACCTGGAAGAGAGGACAGACAAAGGAGAGAAGCAAAGTGCGGAGGAAAGGAGAGGGGACAGGATGGTGAGGACAGGAGAGGACAGGATTGGAGGGGACCTGAGAAACCTACCTGGACAAAGGCAGCATACAGACATCCAGGAAGGCCGGCAGGCATGCAGGCAGCTCTGGCCTGGGCTCCCTGGATCCCGGGCGCACCTCCACCTGTCTTCTCTTGGCTGCCAGCCCTGAGGTCCCTCGTCGGTCAGCACTGTCTTGCCATCCTTCAGTCCCTCTGTGCCAGGGCCCAGGCGTCTGGGCGCTGTTGCCTGACCTAGTGGCAGGGCAGTTGGGCTACCCAGTGCCAGTGTGGCCAGCACAGATTGCCAGGGGCTAGGACATCACAGAGGGCTCCTGTGGTTGCTAGGCCACGGGGACCCCGCCCATCCAGTTGACCAGCAGCCATGACCCCATGCTGAACTTGACTTGAGGGGTGGTGGCCAGCCACCAGAGACAGAGCCCCAGGCCAAAGCAGGTGCTGGTCGGCCGGGCCAAGGGGCTATGGGCGGATTGGTGTGTGTCTGGGCATGGGGCTGGCATCTGACAGTCCAGGGCGGGGGACCAAGGTCCGCCAGGCCCCTGTCCCACCATATGCACTGACACACAGTCTTGCTGACTGACTGACAGTCCCCGCCCCAGAGATACCCACACCAAGTCCCTGGGTGCCCTGAGCTGCCCCTGAGGGTTGGTGGGTGCCTGCCTGGACACATGCCTCCGTAATGGAGGCCTCTATTAATCCCGTTGCCTACTGACAGCTGCCCTCCTGCCCCTCCTCCTCCTCCTCCTCCTCCTCCTCCTCCTCCTCCTCTTCTTCCTCCTCCTCTTTCTCCTCTTCCTCCTCCTCTTCCTCCTCCTCCTCCTACACCCCCTCCTCCTCTTCCTCATCCTCAGCGGGACTCACTCAGGGCCCTTGGCCTAGGCAATCCAGGGCTGCTGCTCTGGCTTCTGCAGCTTCTATCCAGTGGGGGGGTGTAGGAATCTGTTCCTGTCAGTCCCTGATTCCTGGGACCTTCCATGCCTCCAGCTGCCCCCACTCTCTAGTCCTGACCCCTCCTCAAGGATGCCCCCTTTCCCCTTACCCTCTGTCCCGCAGCTCCCAACTAACATCTACTGTGTTCCTCCCTGCGCTACTTTACTGCCACCCTGCTTCTGCCCTTCAGCCCTGAGGGCCCAGGGCCAGCCCAGCTGCCATCTCACCATCCAGCACGGGGACCTGCCCTAACCCCCTGCCACCACACCCACACACACAGCCCTGCACACACTCCTGGTTCCCCTGCCTGCAGCCTGCCTCTCAAACAGTCTCCTTCTGCCCCCTAGCACCTTACAGCCTCTGCCACGGACCCCCACAGACACCTGGGCATGAGCAGTGCAGACATGCAAACAGCTCCCCTCGCCCCCACTCCAGTTGCTCCAAGGTTGGAAAGAGTCTTTTTTTCATGCTGTAGGGGAGGGAGTTGAGACAGTCCAATGTCCTGGGGAGCAAGAACTGCAAACAGTCCATCTACAATGTAACATTTGGGTCTCAGGCCGCCCAATCCCTAGTGTGCTGTGCAGACCTTTGACTGGCAAAAACACCCCATCTGAGCGTGAGATCTGGCTGGGCTAGTGGCTCTTTCTGTGGACTAAGAGACAGACAGACAGAGTTTTCAGGTTCAAAACCTATACTTCCCAGAAGATGGTCATTCACTTCGGTAAAAAAAAAAAAAAAAAAAAAAAAAGGCTTTTTTATTTTTTTTCCCCTGCCTGGGTAACCTGTCTCCTGCCTGTTTCAAAGTGAAAAAAGGGAAAAATCTTTTTTGGAGGGAAAAGGACCAAAATGCAGGCAGGTGGACTCCGTGGAAGGTGGATGGGGAGTTGCTCCTGCCCGGGCACTAGAGCCCCAGCTGCTGTTCCAGGTGCTCTCTGATAACAGAGATCTCCATGTGTCCTGTCATGACACTGTCTCCAGGACTGACCCTCAGGATAATGAGGATTCAAAACGAGGCAGGTGATACTGCCTTCAAAAGTAAATCCAGGGAGGTTTGGCGGTATGTCAGAGGGTTAAGGGCTTGTGGCGATCACGAATAGAGGGGACAGGTGGAAGGATTTGGGGTCTGGCCCCCAGACTGCCACCTGCAGGGGAGTCGCTTTACAGGGGGTGAAGCAGGTCTTTAGGAGCTCTATCTTTCTCTCCCACCCTGTATTTCCTCTGCTCTCTCCTTTTGTGTCTGTCAGATGCAAGGTCAGTAACAACAACAACAACAAAAACAATAACCACCACAGTGACCAAGCAACAAGGGCAGCGAAAGGGGAACAAATGGAGTGCAGGAGCTGTGGATTATTCGTGGTGTAGGCACTCAGCTGTGGCAATAACCTCTTGAGGCAATCAATCCATACATGAAGAAGTAATACAGGTAACAGAGACGTATATGTCCCTGTGTGTTTCCACTGAGATAATGTAAATGCACTTTTATTTACTTCTTCATTTATTTATTACCTTGCCACGAGAATTTCTTTTCATTGCTAAAAAAAAAGTGTCCCATCAAGGGTACCAGGTGTGCCACACCCAGTTAAGCACTCATGTTACAATGCAGGAGGACTGGGCTTCAACACCCGGGTTCGCACCTGCCAGGGGAAATCTTTACAAGTGGTGCGGAAGTGCTGCAGTTGTCTCTCTCTGTGTCTCAAACTCTCTCTACCTCCCTTCCCTCTCAATTCCTGTCTATTTATTCCAGTGAATAATCAAGAAAATAGAAAGTAAAAAAAGAAAAAGGAAAAGGAAATATTCCACGACTTCAAATGGGCTACTCAGGACAATGCTTTCCTTGTTAAGATCCTCACAGCATTCCATATGCAGAAAGGCAAAGACGCCATGTATTTTTTAACCCAGTTTTTATATTTATTTATTGATTTAGGTGCTTATTCATTTTTGTTATTGATGAATTAATGTTTTACATTTGACATTGACTAAGGATCTGACACCAGCGGACTCCAGTACCCCTATATGGTAATCTGCCTCTACAAAACCGATCCATTGACCTTTCCATCCATCCATCCATCCACCCATACATCTATCCATCCATTCATCCATACATCCATGCATCCATCCATCCATCCATCCATCCATCCATCCATCCATCCACCAGTCAACCAAGCTAAGCACAAAAGGAGATCTCTCCTTGAATGGTGAGGAGAAACAACGATGCATAGGTAGGTTGCAAAGGCCCAGTTTGGCTGAATAGGGCAGAGGGGCTGAAGCAGGGAATGTGTTGGGGCGTGTGGGTTTGGGTGGGCTGAGCCGGAGACCCTGTGAGCTGGGTCACATTAGGGGCAGGCAGGGGGTGGAAGGGGTTGCGAACAGCTGTCACTGGAGAACCATCACAAGTGCTGGAGCTGGTGAGCAGGACACCTGGAAGAGAGGACAGACAAAGGAGAGAAGCAAAGTGCGGAGGAAAGGAGAGGGGACAGGATGGTGAGGACAGGAGAGGACAGGATTGGAGGGGACCTGAGAAACCTACCTGGACAAAGGCAGCATACAGACATCCAGGAAGGCCGGCAGGCATGCAGGCAGCTCTGGCCTGGGCTCCCTGGATCCCGGGCGCACCTCCACCTGTCTTCTCTTGGCTGCCAGCCCTGAGGTCCCTCGTCGGTCAGCACTGTCTTGCCATCCTTCCGTCCCTCTGTGCCAGGGCCCAGGCGTCTGGGCGCTGTTGCCTGACCTAGTGGCAGGGCAGTTGGGCTGCCCAGTGCCAGTGTGGCCAGCACAGATTGCCAGGGGCTAGGACATCACAGAGGGCTCCTGTGGTTGCTAGGCCACGGGGACCCCGCCCATCCAGTTGACCAGCAGCCATGACCCCATGCTGAACTTGACTTGAGGGGTGGTGGCCAGCCACCAGAGACAGAGCCCCAGGCCAAAGCAGGTGCTGGTCGGCCGGGCCAAGGGGCTATGGGCGGATTGGTGTGTGTCTGGGCATGGGGCTGGCATCTGACAGTCCAGGGCGGGGGACCAAGGTCCGCCAGGCCCCTGTCCCACCATGTGCACTGACACACAGTCTTGCTGACTGACTGACTGACAGTCCCCGCCCCAGAGATACCCACACCAAGTCCCTGGGTGCCCTGAGCTGCCCCTGAGGGTTGGTGGGTGCCTGCCTGGACACATGCCTCCGTAATGGAGGCCTCTATTAATCCCGTTGCCTACTGACAGCTGCCCTCCTGCCCCTCCTCCTCCTCCTCCTCCTCCTCCTCTTCTTCCTCCTCCTCTTTCTCCTCTTCCTCCTCCTCTTCCTCCTCCTCCTCCTACACCCCCTCCTCCTCTTCCTCATCCTCAGCGGGACTCACTCAGGGCCCTTGGCCTAGGCAATCCAGGGCTGCTGCTCTGGCTTCTGCAGCTTCTATCCAGTGGGGGGGTGTAGGAATCTGTTCCTGTCAGTCCCTGATTCCTGGGACCTTCCATGCCTCCAGCTGCCCCCACTCTCTAGTCCTGACCCCTCCTCAAGGATGCCCCCTTTCCCCTTACCCTCTGTCCCGCAGCTCCCAACTAACATCTACTGTGTTCCTCCCTGCGCTACTTTACTGCCACCCTGCTTCTGCCCTTCAGCCCTGAGGGCCCAGGGCCAGCCCAGCTGCCATCTCACCATCCAGCACGGGGACCTGCCCTAACCCCCTGCCACCACACCCACACACACAGCCCTGCACACACTCCTGGTTCCCCTGCCTGCAGCCTGCCTCTCAAACAGTCTCCTTCTGCCCCCTAGCACCTTACAGCCTCTGCCACGGACCCCCACAGACACCTGGGCATGAGCAGTGCAGACATGCAAACAGCTCCCCTCGCCCCCACTCCAGTTGCTCCAAGGTTGGAAAGAGTCTTTTTTTCATGCTGTAGGGGAGGGAGTTGAGACAGTCCAATGTCCTGGGGAGCAAGAACTGCAAACAGTCCATCTACAATGTAACATTTGGGTCTCAGGCCGCCCAATCCCTAGTGTGCTGTGCAGACCTTTGACTGGCAAAAACACCCCATCTGAGCGTGAGATCTGGCTGGGCTAGTGGCTCTTTCTGTGGACTAAGAGACAGACAGACAGAGTTTTCAGGTTCAAAACCTATACTTCCCAGAAGATGGTCATTCACTTCGGTAAAAAAAAAAAAAAAAAAAAAAAAAAGGGTTTTTTATTTTTTTTCCCCTGCCTGGGTAACCTGTCTCCTGCCTGTTTCAAAGTGAAAAAAGGGAAAAATCTTTTTTGGAGGGAAAAGGACCAAAATGCAGGCAGGTGGACTCCGTGGAAGGTGGATGGGGAGTTGCTCCTGCCCGGGCACTAGAGCCCCAGCTGCTGTTCCAGGTGCTCTCTGATAACAGAGATCTCCATGTGTCCTGTCATGACACTGTCTCCAGGACTGACCCTCAGGATAATGAGGATTCAAAACGAGGCAGGTGATACTGCCTTCAAAAGTAAATCCAGGGAGGTTTGGCGGTATGTCAGAGGGTTAAGGGCTTGTGGCGATCACGAATAGAGGGGACAGGTGGAAGGATTTGGGGTCTGGCCCCCAGACTGCCACCTGCAGGGGAGTCGCTTTACAGGGGGTGAAGCAGGTCTTTAGGAGCTCTATCTTTCTCTCCCACCCTGTATTTCCTCTGCTCTCTCCTTTTGTGTCTGTCAGATGCAAGGTCAGTAACAACAACAACAACAAAAACAATAACCACCACAGTGACCAAGCAACAAGGGCAGCGAAAGGGGAACAAATGGAGTGCAGGAGCTGTGGATTATTCGTGGTGTAGGCACTCAGCTGTGGCAATAACCTCTTGAGGCAATCAATCCATACATGAAGAAGTAATACAGGTAACAGAGACGTATATGTCCCTGTGTGTTTCCACTGAGATAATGTAAATGCACTTTTATTTACTTCTTCATTTATTTATTACCTTGCCACGAGAATTTCTTTTCATTGCTAAAAAAAAAGTGTCCCATCAAGGGTACCAGGTGTGCCACACCCAGTTAAGCACTCATGTTACAATGCAGGAGGACTGGGCTTCAACACCCGGGTTCGCACCTGCCAGGGGAAATCTTTACAAGTGGTGCGGAAGTGCTGCAGTTGTCTCTCTCTGTGTCTCAAACTCTCTCTACCTCCCTTCCCTCTCAATTCCTGTCTATTTATTCCAGTGAATAATCAAGAAAATAGAAAGTAAAAAAAGAAAAAGGAAAAGGAAATATTCCACGACTTCAAATGGGCTACTCAGGACAATGCTTTCCTTGTTAAGATCCTCACAGCATTCCATATGCAGAAAGGCAAAGACGCCATGTATTTTTTAACCCAGTTTTTATATTTATTTATTGATTTAGGTGCTTATTCATTTTTGTTATTGATGAATTAATGTTTTACATTTGACATTGACTAAGGATCTGACACCAGCGGACTCCAGTACCCCTATATGGTAATCTGCCTCTACAAAACCGATCCATTGACCTTTCCATCCATCCATCCATCCACCCATACATCTATCCATCCATTCATCCATCCATCCATCCATCCATCCATCCATCCATCCATCCACCAGTCAACCAAGCTAAGCACAAAAGGAGATCTCTCCTTGAATGGTGAGGAGAAACAACGATGCATAGGTAGGTTGCAAAGGCCCAGTTTGGCTGAATAGGGCAGAGGGGCTGAAGCAGGGAATGTGTTGGGGCGTGTGGGTTTGGGTGGGCTGAGCCGGAGACCCTGTGAGCTGGGTCACATTAGGGGCAGGCAGGGGGTGGAAGGGGTTGCGAACAGCTGTCACTGGAGAACCATCACAAGTGCTGGAGCTGGTGAGCAGGACACCTGGAAGAGAGGACAGACAAAGGAGAGAAGCAAAGTGCGGAGGAAAGGAGAGGGGACAGGATGGTGAGGACAGGAGAGGACAGGATTGGAGGGGACCTGAGAAACCTACCTGGACAAAGGCAGCATACAGACATCCAGGAAGGCCGGCAGGCATGCAGGCAGCTCTGGCCTGGGCTCCCTGGATCCCGGGCGCACCTCCACCTGTCTTCTCTTGGCTGCCAGCCCTGAGGTCCCTCGTCGGTCAGCACTGTCTTGCCATCCTTCCGTCCCTCTGTGCCAGGGCCCAGGCGTCTGGGCGCTGTTGCCTGACCTAGTGGCAGGGCAGTTGGGCTGCCCAGTGCCAGTGTGGCCAGCACAGATTGCCAGGGGCTAGGACATCACAGAGGGCTCCTGTGGTTGCTAGGCCACGGGGACCCCGCCCATCCAGTTGACCAGCAGCCATGACCCCATGCTGAACTTGACTTGAGGGGTGGTGGCCAGCCACCAGAGACAGAGCCCCAGGCCAAAGCAGGTGCTGGTCGGCCGGGCCAAGGGGCTATGGGCGGATTGGTGTGTGTCTGGGCATGGGGCTGGCATCTGACAGTCCAGGGCGGGGGACCAAGGTCCGCCAGGCCCCTGTCCCACCATGTGCACTGACACACAGTCTTGCTGACTGACTGACTGACAGTCCCCGCCCCAGAGATACCCACACCAAGTCCCTGGGTGCCCTGAGCTGCCCCTGAGGGTTGGTGGGTGCCTGCCTGGACACATGCCTCCGTAATGGAGGCCTCTATTAATCCCGTTGCCTACTGACAGCTGCCCTCCTGCCCCTCCTCCTCCTCCTCCTCCTCCTCCTCTTCTTCCTCCTCCTCTTTCTCCTCTTCCTCCTCCTCTTCCTCCTCCTCCTCCTACACCCCCTCCTCCTCTTCCTCATCCTCAGCGGGACTCACTCAGGGCCCTTGGCCTAGGCAATCCAGGGCTGCTGCTCTGGCTTCTGCAGCTTCTATCCAGTGGGGGGGTGTAGGAATCTGTTCCTGTCAGTCCCTGATTCCTGGGACCTTCCATGCCTCCAGCTGCCCCCACTCTCTAGTCCTGACCCCTCCTCAAGGATGCCCCCTTTCCCCTTACCCTCTGTCCCGCAGCTCCCAACTAACATCTACTGTGTTCCTCCCTGCGCTACTTTACTGCCACCCTGCTTCTGCCCTTCAGCCCTGAGGGCCCAGGGCCAGCCCAGCTGCCATCTCACCATCCAGCACGGGGACCTGCCCTAACCCCCTGCCACCACACCCACACACACAGCCCTGCACACACTCCTGGTTCCCCTGCCTGCAGCCTGCCTCTCAAACAGTCTCCTTCTGCCCCCTAGCACCTTACAGCCTCTGCCACGGACCCCCACAGACACCTGGGCATGAGCAGTGCAGACATGCAAACAGCTCCCCTCGCCCCCACTCCAGTTGCTCCAAGGTTGGAAAGAGTCTTTTTTTCATGCTGTAGGGGAGGGAGTTGAGACAGTCCAATGTCCTGGGGAGCAAGAACTGCAAACAGTCCATCTACAATGTAACATTTGGGTCTCAGGCCGCCCAATCCCTAGTGTGCTGTGCAGACCTTTGACTGGCAAAAACACCCCATCTGAGCGTGAGATCTGGCTGGGCTAGTGGCTCTTTCTGTGGACTAAGAGACAGACAGACAGAGTTTTCAGGTTCAAAACCTATACTTTCCAGAAGATGGTCATTCACTTCGATAAAAAAAAAAAAAAAAAAAAAAAAAGGCTTTTTTATTTTTTTTCCCCTGCCTGGGTAACCTGTCTCCTGCCTGTTTCAAAGTGAAAAAAGGGAAAAATCTTTTTTGGAGGGAAAAGGACCAAAATGCAGGCAGGTGGACTCCGTGGAAGGTGGATGGGGAGTTGCTCCTGCCCGGGCACTAGAGCCCCAGCTGCTGTTCCAGGTGCTCTCTGATAACAGAGATCTCCATGTGTCCTGTCATGACACTGTCTCCAGGACTGACCCTCAGGATAATGAGGATTCAAAACGAGGCAGGTGATACTGCCTTCAAAAGTAAATCCAGGGAGGTTTGGCGGTATGTCAGAGGGTTAAGGGCTTGTGGCGATCACGAATAGAGGGGACAGGTGGAAGGATTTGGGGTCTGGCCCCCAGACTGCCACCTGCAGGGGAGTCGCTTTACAGGGGGTGAAGCAGGTCTTTAGGAGCTCTATCTTTCTCTCCCACCCTGTATTTCCTCTGCTCTCTCCTTTTGTGTCTGTCAGATGCAAGGTCAGTAACAACAACAACAACAAAAACAATAACCACCACAGTGACCAAGCAACAAGGGCAGCAAAAGGGGAACAAATGGAGTGCAGGAGCTGTGGATTATTCGTGGTGTAGGCACTCAGCTGTGGCAATAACCTCTTGAGGCAATCAATCCATACATGAAGAAGTAATACAGGTAACAGAGACGTATATGTCCCTGTGTGTTTCCACTGAGATAATGTAAATGCACTTTTATTTACTTCTTCATTTATTTATTACCTTGCCACGAGAATTTCTTTTCATTGCTAAAAAAAAAGTGTCCCATCAAGGGTACCAGGTGTGCCACACCCAGTTAAGCACTCATGTTACAATGCAGGAGGACTGGGCTTCAACACCCGGGTTCGCACCTGCCAGGGGAAATCTTTACAAGTGGTGCGGAAGTGCTGCAGTTGTCTCTCTCTGTGTCTCCAACTCTCTCTACCTCCCTTCCCTCTCAATTCCTGTCTATTTATTCCAGTGAATAATCAAGAAAATAGAAAGTAAAAAAAGAAAAAGGAAAAGGAAATATTCCACGACTTCAAATGGGCTACTCAGGACAATGCTTTCCTTGTTAAGATCCTCACAGCATTCCATATGCAGAAAGGCAAAGACGCCATGTATTTTTTAACCCAGTTTTTATATTTATTTATTGATTTAGGTGCTTATTCATTTTTGTTATTGATGAATTAATGTTTTACATTTGACATTGACTAAGGATCTGACACCAGCGGACTCCAGTACCCCTATATGGTAATCTGCCTCTACAAAACCGATCCATTGACCTTTCCATCCATCCATCCATCCACCCATACATCTATCCATCCATTCATCCATACATCCATCCATCCATCCATCCATCCATCCATCCACCAGTCAACCAAGCTAAGCACAAAAGGAGATCTCTCCTTGAATGGTGAGGAGAAACAACGATGCATAGGTAGGTTGCAAAGGCCCAGTTTGGCTGAATAGGGCAGAGGGGCTGAAGCAGGGAATGTGTTGGGGCGTGTGGGTTTGGGTGGGCTGAGCCGGAGACCCTGTGAGCTGGGTCACATTAGGGGCAGGCAGGGGGTGGAAGGGGTTGCGAACAGCTGTCACTGGAGAACCATCACAAGTGCTGGAGCTGGTGAGCAGGACACCTGGAAGAGAGGACAGACAAAGGAGAGAAGCAAAGTGCGGAGGAAAGGAGAGGGGACAGGATGGTGAGGACAGGAGAGGACAGGATTGGAGGGGACCTGAGAAACCTACCTGGACAAAGGCAGCATACAGACATCCAGGAAGGCCGGCAGGCATGCAGGCAGCTCTGGCCTGGGCTCCCTGGATCCCGGGCGCACCTCCACCTGTCTTCTCTTGGCTGCCAGCCCTGAGGTCCCTCGTCGGTCAGCACTGTCTTGCCATCCTTCCGTCCCTCTGTGCCAGGGCCCAGGCGTCTGGGCGCTGTTGCCTGACCTAGTGGCAGGGCAGTTGGGCTGCCCAGTGCCAGTGTGGCCAGCACAGATTGCCAGGGGCTAGGACATCACAGAGGGCTCCTGTGGTTGCTAGGCCACGGGGACCCCGCCCATCCAGTTGACCAGCAGCCATGACCCCATGCTGAACTTGACTTGAGGGGTGGTGGCCAGCCACCAGAGACAGAGCCCCAGGCCAAAGCAGGTGCTGGTCGGCCGGGCCAAGGGGCTATGGGCGGATTGGTGTGTGTCTGGGCATGGGGCTGGCATCTGACAGTCCAGGGCGGGGGACCAAGGTCCGCCAGGCCCCTGTCCCACCATGTGCACTGACACACAGTCTTGCTGACTGACTGACTGACAGTCCCCGCCCCAGAGATACCCACACCAAGTCCCTGGGTGCCCTGAGCTGCCCCTGAGGGTTGGTGGGTGCCTGCCTGGACACATGCCTCCGTAATGGAGGCCTCTATTAATCCCGTTGCCTACTGACAGCTGCCCTCCTGCCCCTCCTCCTCCTCCTCCTCCTCCTCCTCTTCTTCCTCCTCCTCTTTCTCCTCTTCCTCCTCCTCTTCCTCCTCCTCCTCCTACACCCCCTCCTCCTCTTCCTCATCCTCAGCGGGACTCACTCAGGGCCCTTGGCCTAGGCAATCCAGGGCTGCTGCTCTGGCTTCTGCAGCTTCTATCCAGTGGGGGGGTGTAGGAATCTGTTCCTGTCAGTCCCTGATTCCTGGGACCTTCCATGCCTCCAGCTGCCCCCACTCTCTAGTCCTGACCCCTCCTCAAGGATGCCCCCTTTCCCCTTACCCTCTGTCCCGCAGCTCCCAACTAACATCTACTGTGTTCCTCCCTGCGCTACTTTACTGCCACCCTGCTTCTGCCCTTCAGCCCTGAGGGCCCAGGGCCAGCCCAGCTGCCATCTCACCATCCAGCACGGGGACCTGCCCTAACCCCCTGCCACCACACCCACACACACAGCCCTGCACACACTCCTGGTTCCCCTGCCTGCAGCCTGCCTCTCAAACAGTCTCCTTCTGCCCCCTAGCACCTTACAGCCTCTGCCACGGACCCCCACAGACACCTGGGCATGAGCAGTGCAGACATGCAAACAGCTCCCCTCGCCCCCACTCCAGTTGCTCCAAGGTTGGAAAGAGTCTTTTTTTCATGCTGTAGGGGAGGGAGTTGAGACAGTCCAATGTCCTGGGGAGCAAGAACTGCAAACAGTCCATCTACAATGTAACATTTGGGTCTCAGGCCGCCCAATCCCTAGTGTGCTGTGCAGACCTTTGACTGGCAAAAACACCCCATCTGAGCGTGAGATCTGGCTGGGCTAGTGGCTCTTTCTGTGGACTAAGAGACAGACAGACAGAGTTTTCAGGTTCAAAACCTATACTTCCCAGAAGATGGTCATTCACTTCGGTAAAAAAAAAAAAAAAAAAAAAAAAAGGGTTTTTTATTTTTTTTCCCCTGCCTGGGTAACCTGTCTCCTGCCTGTTTCAAAGTGAAAAAAGGGAAAAATCTTTTTTGGAGGGAAAAGGACCAAAATGCAGGCAGGTGGACTCCGTGGAAGGTGGATGGGGAGTTGCTCCTGCCCGGGCACTAGAGCCCCAGCTGCTGTTCCAGGTGCTCTCTGATAACAGAGATCTCCATGTGTCCTGTCATGACACTGTCTCCAGGACTGACCCTCAGGATAATGAGGATTCAAAACGAGGCAGGTGATACTGCCTTCAAAAGTAAATCCAGGGAGGTTTGGCGGTATGTCAGAGGGTTAAGGGCTTGTGGCGATCACGAATAGAGGGGACAGGTGGAAGGATTTGGGGTCTGGCCCCCAGACTGCCACCTGCAGGGGAGTCGCTTTACAGGGGGTGAAGCAGGTCTTTAGGAGCTCTATCTTTCTCTCCCACCCTGTATTTCCTCTGCTCTCTCCTTTTGTGTCTGTCAGATGCAAGGTCAGTAACAACAACAACAACAAAAACAATAACCACCACAGTGACCAAGCAACAAGGGCAGCGAAAGGGGAACAAATGGAGTGCAGGAGCTGTGGATTATTCGTGGTGTAGGCACTCAGCTGTGGCAATAACCTCTTGAGGCAATCAATCCATACATGAAGAAGTAATACAGGTAACAGAGACGTATATGTCCCTGTGTGTTTCCACTGAGATAATGTAAATGCACTTTTATTTACTTCTTCATTTATTTATTACCTTGCCACGAGAATTTCTTTTCATTGCTAAAAAAAAAGTGTCCCATCAAGGGTACCAGGTGTGCCACACCCAGTTAAGCACTCATGTTACAATGCAGGAGGACTGGGCTTCAACACCCGGGTTCGCACCTGCCAGGGGAAATCTTTACAAGTGGTGCGGAAGTGCTGCAGTTGTCTCTCTCTGTGTCTCAAACTCTCTCTACCTCCCTTCCCTCTCAATTCCTGTCTATTTATTCCAGTGAATAATCAAGAAAATAGAAAGTAAAAAAAGAAAAAGGAAAAGGAAATATTCCACGACTTCAAATGGGCTACTCAGGACAATGCTTTCCTTGTTAAGATCCTCACAGCATTCCATATGCAGAAAGGCAAAGACGCCATGTATTTTTTAACCCAGTTTTTATATTTATTTATTGATTTAGGTGCTTATTCATTTTTGTTATTGATGAATTAATGTTTTACATTTGACATTGACTAAGGATCTGACACCAGCGGACTCCAGTACCCCTATATGGTAATCTGCCTCTACAAAACCGATCCATTGACCTTTCCATCCATCCATCCATCCACCCATACATCTATCCATCCATTCATCCATCCATCCATCCATCCATCCATCCATCCATCCATCCACCAGTCAACCAAGCTAAGCACAAAAGGAGATCTCTCCTTGAATGGTGAGGAGAAACAACGATGCATAGGTAGGTTGCAAAGGCCCAGTTTGGCTGAATAGGGCAGAGGGGCTGAAGCAGGGAATGTGTTGGGGCGTGTGGGTTTGGGTGGGCTGAGCCGGAGACCCTGTGAGCTGGGTCACATTAGGGGCAGGCAGGGGGTGGAAGGGGTTGCGAACAGCTGTCACTGGAGAACCATCACAAGTGCTGGAGCTGGTGAGCAGGACACCTGGAAGAGAGGACAGACAAAGGAGAGAAGCAAAGTGCGGAGGAAAGGAGAGGGGACAGGATGGTGAGGACAGGAGAGGACAGGATTGGAGGGGACCTGAGAAACCTACCTGGACAAAGGCAGCATACAGACATCCAGGAAGGCCGGCAGGCATGCAGGCAGCTCTGGCCTGGGCTCCCTGGATCCCGGGCGCACCTCCACCTGTCTTCTCTTGGCTGCCAGCCCTGAGGTCCCTCGTCGGTCAGCACTGTCTTGCCATCCTTCCGTCCCTCTGTGCCAGGGCCCAGGCGTCTGGGCGCTGTTGCCTGACCTAGTGGCAGGGCAGTTGGGCTGCCCAGTGCCAGTGTGGCCAGCACAGATTGCCAGGGGCTAGGACATCACAGAGGGCTCCTGTGGTTGCTAGGCCACGGGGACCCCGCCCATCCAGTTGACCAGCAGCCATGACCCCATGCTGAACTTGACTTGAGGGGTGGTGGCCAGCCACCAGAGACAGAGCCCCAGGCCAAAGCAGGTGCTGGTCGGCCGGGCCAAGGGGCTATGGGCGGATTGGTGTGTGTCTGGGCATGGGGCTGGCATCTGACAGTCCAGGGCGGGGGACCAAGGTCCGCCAGGCCCCTGTCCCACCATGTGCACTGACACACAGTCTTGCTGACTGACTGACTGACAGTCCCCGCCCCAGAGATACCCACACCAAGTCCCTGGGTGCCCTGAGCTGCCCCTGAGGGTTGGTGGGTGCCTGCCTGGACACATGCCTCCGTAATGGAGGCCTCTATTAATCCCGTTGCCTACTGACAGCTGCCCTCCTGCCCCTCCTCCTCCTCCTCCTCCTCCTCCTCTTCTTCCTCCTCCTCTTTCTCCTCTTCCTCCTCCTCTTCCTCCTCCTCCTCCTACACCCCCTCCTCCTCTTCCTCATCCTCAGCGGGACTCACTCAGGGCCCTTGGCCTAGGCAATCCAGGGCTGCTGCTCTGGCTTCTGCAGCTTCTATCCAGTGGGGGGGTGTAGGAATCTGTTCCTGTCAGTCCCTGATTCCTGGGACCTTCCATGCCTCCAGCTGCCCCCACTCTCTAGTCCTGACCCCTCCTCAAGGATGCCCCCTTTCCCCTTACCCTCTGTCCCGCAGCTCCCAACTAACATCTACTGTGTTCCTCCCTGCGCTACTTTACTGCCACCCTGCTTCTGCCCTTCAGCCCTGAGGGCCCAGGGCCAGCCCAGCTGCCATCTCACCATCCAGCACGGGGACCTGCCCTAACCCCCTGCCACCACACCCACACACACAGCCCTGCACACACTCCTGGTTCCCCTGCCTGCAGCCTGCCTCTCAAACAGTCTCCTTCTGCCCCCTAGCACCTTACAGCCTCTGCCACGGACCCCCACAGACACCTGGGCATGAGCAGTGCAGACATGCAAACAGCTCCCCTCGCCCCCACTCCAGTTGCTCCAAGGTTGGAAAGAGTCTTTTTTTCATGCTGTAGGGGAGGGAGTTGAGACAGTCCAATGTCCTGGGGAGCAAGAACTGCAAACAGTCCATCTACAATGTAACATTTGGGTCTCAGGCCGCCCAATCCCTAGTGTGCTGTGCAGACCTTTGACTGGCAAAAACACCCCATCTGAGCGTGAGATCTGGCTGGGCTAGTGGCTCTTTCTGTGGACTAAGAGACAGACAGACAGAGTTTTCAGGTTCAAAACCTATACTTCCCAGAAGATGGTCATTCACTTCGGTAAAAAAAAAAAAAAAAAAAAAAAAGGCTTTTTTATTTTTTTTCCCCTGCCTGGGTAACCTGTCTCCTGCCTGTTTCAAAGTGAAAAAAGGGAAAAATCTTTTTTGGAGGGAAAAGGACCAAAATGCAGGCAGGTGGACTCCGTGGAAGGTGGATGGGGAGTTGCTCCTGCCCGGGCACTAGAGCCCCAGCTGCTGTTCCAGGTGCTCTCTGATAACAGAGATCTCCATGTGTCCTGTCATGACACTGTCTCCAGGACTGACCCTCAGGATAATGAGGATTCAAAACGAGGCAGGTGATACTGCCTTCAAAAGTAAATCCAGGGAGGTTTGGCGGTATGTCAGAGGGTTAAGGGCTTGTGGCGATCACGAATAGAGGGGACAGGTGGAAGGATTTGGGGTCTGGCCCCCAGACTGCCACCTGCAGGGGAGTCGCTTTACAGGGGGTGAAGCAGGTCTTTAGGAGCTCTATCTTTCTCTCCCACCCTGTATTTCCTCTGCTCTCTCCTTTTGTGTCTGTCAGATGCAAGGTCAGTAACAACAACAACAACAAAAACAATAACCACCACAGTGACCAAGCAACAAGGGCAGCAAAAGGGGAACAAATGGAGTGCAGGAGCTGTGGATTATTCGTGGTGTAGGCACTCAGCTGTGGCAATAACCTCTTGAGGCAATCAATCCATACATGAAGAAGTAATACAGGTAACAGAGACGTATATGTCCCTGTGTGTTTCCACTGAGATAATGTAAATGCACTTTTATTTACTTCTTCATTTATTTATTACCTTGCCACGAGAATTTCTTTTCATTGCTAAAAAAAAAGTGTCCCATCAAGGGTACCAGGTGTGCCACACCCAGTTAAGCACTCATGTTACAATGCAGGAGGACTGGGCTTCAACACCCGGGTTCGCACCTGCCAGGGGAAATCTTTACAAGTGGTGCGGAAGTGCTGCAGTTGTCTCTCTCTGTGTCTCCAACTCTCTCTACCTCCCTTCCCTCTCAATTCCTGTCTATTTATTCCAGTGAATAATCAAGAAAATAGAAAGTAAAAAAAGAAAAAGGAAAAGGAAATATTCCACGACTTCAAATGGGCTACTCAGGACAATGCTTTCCTTGTTAAGATCCTCACAGCATTCCATATGCAGAAAGGCAAAGACGCCATGTATTTTTTAACCCAGTTTTTATATTTATTTATTGATTTAGGTGCTTATTCATTTTTGTTATTGATGAATTAATGTTTTACATTTGACATTGACTAAGGATCTGACACCAGCGGACTCCAGTACCCCTATATGGTAATCTGCCTCTACAAAACCGATCCATTGACCTTTCCATCCATCCATCCATCCACCCATACATCTATCCATCCATTCATCCATACATCCATCCATCCATCCATCCATCCATCCATCCACCAGTCAACCAAGCTAAGCACAAAAGGAGATCTCTCCTTGAATGGTGAGGAGAAACAACGATGCATAGGTAGGTTGCAAAGGCCCAGTTTGGCTGAATAGGGCAGAGGGGCTGAAGCAGGGAATGTGTTGGGGCGTGTGGGTTTGGGTGGGCTGAGCCGGAGACCCTGTGAGCTGGGTCACATTAGGGGCAGGCAGGGGGTGGAAGGGGTTGCGAACAGCTGTCACTGGAGAACCATCACAAGTGCTGGAGCTGGTGAGCAGGACACCTGGAAGAGAGGACAGACAAAGGAGAGAAGCAAAGTGCGGAGGAAAGGAGAGGGGACAGGATGGTGAGGACAGGAGAGGACAGGATTGGAGGGGACCTGAGAAACCTACCTGGACAAAGGCAGCATACAGACATCCAGGAAGGCCGGCAGGCATGCAGGCAGCTCTGGCCTGGGCTCCCTGGATCCCGGGCGCACCTCCACCTGTCTTCTCTTGGCTGCCAGCCCTGAGGTCCCTCGTCGGTCAGCACTGTCTTGCCATCCTTCCGTCCCTCTGTGCCAGGGCCCAGGCGTCTGGGCGCTGTTGCCTGACCTAGTGGCAGGGCAGTTGGGCTGCCCAGTGCCAGTGTGGCCAGCACAGATTGCCAGGGGCTAGGACATCACAGAGGGCTCCTGTGGTTGCTAGGCCACGGGGACCCCGCCCATCCAGTTGACCAGCAGCCATGACCCCATGCTGAACTTGACTTGAGGGGTGGTGGCCAGCCACCAGAGACAGAGCCCCAGGCCAAAGCAGGTGCTGGTCGGCCGGGCCAAGGGGCTATGGGCGGATTGGTGTGTGTCTGGGCATGGGGCTGGCATCTGACAGTCCAGGGCGGGGGACCAAGGTCCGCCAGGCCCCTGTCCCACCATGTGCACTGACACACAGTCTTGCTGACTGACTGACTGACAGTCCCCGCCCCAGAGATACCCACACCAAGTCCCTGGGTGCCCTGAGCTGCCCCTGAGGGTTGGTGGGTGCCTGCCTGGACACATGCCTCCGTAATGGAGGCCTCTATTAATCCCGTTGCCTACTGACAGCTGCCCTCCTGCCCCTCCTCCTCCTCCTCCTCCTCCTCCTCTTCTTCCTCCTCCTCTTTCTCCTCTTCCTCCTCCTCTTCCTCCTCCTCCTCCTACACCCCCTCCTCCTCTTCCTCATCCTCAGCGGGACTCACTCAGGGCCCTTGGCCTAGGCAATCCAGGGCTGCTGCTCTGGCTTCTGCAGCTTCTATCCAGTGGGGGGGTGTAGGAATCTGTTCCTGTCAGTCCCTGATTCCTGGGACCTTCCATGCCTCCAGCTGCCCCCACTCTCTAGTCCTGACCCCTCCTCAAGGATGCCCCCTTTCCCCTTACCCTCTGTCCCGCAGCTCCCAACTAACATCTACTGTGTTCCTCCCTGCGCTACTTTACTGCCACCCTGCTTCTGCCCTTCAGCCCTGAGGGCCCAGGGCCAGCCCAGCTGCCATCTCACCATCCAGCACGGGGACCTGCCCTAACCCCCTGCCACCACACCCACACACACAGCCCTGCACACACTCCTGGTTCCCCTGCCTGCAGCCTGCCTCTCAAACAGTCTCCTTCTGCCCCCTAGCACCTTACAGCCTCTGCCACGGACCCCCACAGACACCTGGGCATGAGCAGTGCAGACATGCAAACAGCTCCCCTCGCCCCCACTCCAGTTGCTCCAAGGTTGGAAAGAGTCTTTTTTTCATGCTGTAGGGGAGGGAGTTGAGACAGTCCAATGTCCTGGGGAGCAAGAACTGCAAACAGTCCATCTACAATGTAACATTTGGGTCTCAGGCCGCCCAATCCCTAGTGTGCTGTGCAGACCTTTGACTGGCAAAAACACCCCATCTGAGCGTGAGATCTGGCTGGGCTAGTGGCTCTTTCTGTGGACTAAGAGACAGACAGACAGAGTTTTCAGGTTCAAAACCTATACTTCCCAGAAGATGGTCATTCACTTCGGTAAAAAAAAAAAAAAAAAAAAAAAAAAAAAGGCTTTTTATTTTTTTTCCCCTGCCTGGGTAACCTGTCTCCTGCCTGTTTCAAAGTGAAAAAAGGGAAAAATCTTTTTTGGAGGGAAAAGGACCAAAATGCAGGCAGGTGGACTCCGTGGAAGGTGGATGGGGAGTTGCTCCTGCCCGGGCACTAGAGCCCCAGCTGCTGTTCCAGGTGCTCTCTGATAACAGAGATCTCCATGTGTCCTGTCATGACACTGTCTCCAGGACTGACCCTCAGGATAATGAGGATTCAAAACGAGGCAGGTGATACTGCCTTCAAAAGTAAATCCAGGGAGGTTTGGCGGTATGTCAGAGGGTTAAGGGCTTGTGGCGATCACGAATAGAGGGGACAGGTGGAAGGATTTGGGGTCTGGCCCCCAGACTGCCACCTGCAGGGGAGTCGCTTTACAGGGGGTGAAGCAGGTCTTTAGGAGCTCTATCTTTCTCTCCCACCCTGTATTTCCTCTGCTCTCTCCTTTTGTGTCTGTCAGATGCAAGGTCAGTAACAACAACAACAACAAAAACAATAACCACCACAGTGACCAAGCAACAAGGGCAGCGAAAGGGGAACAAATGGAGTGCAGGAGCTGTGGATTATTCGTGGTGTAGGCACTCAGCTGTGGCAATAACCTCTTGAGGCAATCAATCCATACATGAAGAAGTAATACAGGTAACAGAGACGTATATGTCCCTGTGTGTTTCCACTGAGATAATGTAAATGCACTTTTATTTACTTCTTCATTTATTTATTACCTTGCCACGAGAATTTCTTTTCATTGCTAAAAAAAAAGTGTCCCATCAAGGGTACCAGGTGTGCCACACCCAGTTAAGCACTCATGTTACAATGCAGGAGGACTGGGCTTCAACACCCGGGTTCGCACCTGCCAGGGGAAATCTTTACAAGTGGTGCGGAAGTGCTGCAGTTGTCTCTCTCTGTGTCTCCAACTCTCTCTACCTCCCTTCCCTCTCAATTACTGTCTATTTATTCCAGTGAATAATCAAGAAAATAGAAAGTAAAAAAAGAAAAAGGAAAAGGAAATATTCCACGACTTCAAATGGGCTACTCAGGACAATGCTTTCCTTGTTAAGATCCTCACAGCATTCCATATGCAGAAAGGCAAAGACGCCATGTATTTTTTAACCCAGTTTTTATATTTATTTATTGATTTAGGTGCTTATTCATTTTTGTTATTGATGAATTAATGTTTTACATTTGACATTGACTAAGGATCTGACACCAGCGGACTCCAGTACCCCTATATGGTAATCTGCCTCTACAAAACCGATCCATTGACCTTTCCATCCATCCATCCATCCACCCATACATCTATCCATCCATTCATCCATACATCCATGCATCCATCCATCCATCCATCCATCCATCCATCCATCCATCCACCAGTCAACCAAGCTAAGCACAAAAGGAGATCTCTCCTTGAATGGTGAGGAGAAACAACGATGCATAGGTAGGTTGCAAAGGCCCAGTTTGGCTGAATAGGGCAGAGGGGCTGAACCAGGGAATGTGTTGGGGCGTGTGGGTTTGGGTGGGGTGAGCCGGAGACCCTGTGAGCTGGGTCACATTAGGGGCAGGCAGGGGGTGGAAGGGGTTGCGAACAGCTGTCACTGGAGAACCATCACAAGTGCTGGAGCTGGTGAGCAGGACACCTGGAAGAGAGGACAGACAAAGGAGAGAAGCAAAGTGCGGAGGAAAGGAGAGGGGACAGGATGGTGAGGACAGGAGAGGACAGGATTGGAGGGGACCTGAGAAACCTACCTGGACAAAGGCAGCATACAGACATCCAGGAAGGCCGGCAGGCATGCAGGCAGCTCTGGCCTGGGCTCCCTGGATCCCGGGCGCACCTCCACCTGTCTTCTCTTGGCTGCCAGCCCTGAGGTCCCTCGTCGGTCAGCACTGTCTTGCCATCCTTCCGTCCCTCTGTGCCAGGGCCCAGGCGTCTGGGCGCTGTTGCCTGACCTAGTGGCAGGGCAGTTGGGCTGCCCAGTGCCAGTGTGGCCAGCACAGATTGCCAGGGGCTAGGACATCACAGAGGGCTCCTGTGGTTGCTAGGCCACGGGGACCCCGCCCATCCAGTTGACCAGCAGCCATGACCCCATGCTGAACTTGACTTGAGGGGTGGTGGCCAGCCACCAGAGACAGAGCCCCAGGCCAAAGCAGGTGCTGGTCGGCCGGGCCAAGGGGCTATGGGCGGATTGGTGTGTGTCTGGGCATGGGGCTGGCATCTGACAGTCCAGGGCGGGGGACCAAGGTCCACCAGGCCCCTGTCCCACCATGTGCACTGACACACAGTCTTGCTGACTGACTGACAGTCCCCGCCCCAGAGATACCCACACCAAGTCCCTGGGTGCCCTGAGCTGCCCCTGAGGGTTGGTGGGTGCCTGCCTGGACACATGCCTCCGTAATGGAGGCCTCTATTAATCCCGTTGCCTACTGACAGCTGCCCTCCTGCCCCTCCTCCTCCTCCTCCTCCTCCTCCTCCTCCTCTTCTTCCTCCTCCTCTTTCTCCTCTTCCTCCTCCTCTTCCTCCTCCTCCTCCTACACCCCCTCCTCCTCTTCCTCATCCTCCGCGGGACTCACTCAGGGCCCTTGGCCTAGGCAATCCAGGGCTGCTGCTCTGGCTTCTGCAGCTTCTATCCAGTGGGGGGGTGTAGGAATCTGTTCCTGTCAGTCCCTGATTCCTGGGACCTTCCATGCCTCCAGCTGCCCCCACTCTCTAGTCCTGACCCCTCCTCAAGGATGCCCCCTTTCCCCTTACCCTCTGTCCCGCAGCTCCCAACTAACATCTACTGTGTTCCTCCCTGCGCTACTTTACTGCCACCCTGCTTCTGCCCTTCAGCCCTGAGGGCCCAGGGCCAGCCCAGCTGCCATCTCACCATCCAGCAGGGGGACCTGCCCTAACCCCCTGCCACCACACCCACACACACAGCCCTGCACACACTCCTGGTTCCCCTGCCTGCAGCCTGCCTCTCAAACAGTCTCCTTCTGCCCCCTAGCACCTTACAGCCTCTGCCACGGACCCCCACAGACACCTGGGCATGAGCAGTGCAGACATGCAAACAGCTCCCCTCGCCCCCACTCCAGTTGCTCCAAGGTTGGAAAGAGTCTTTTTTTCATGCTGTAGTGGAGGGAGTTGAGACAGTCCAATGTCCTGGGGAGCAAGAACTGCAAACAGTCCATCTACAATGTAACATTTGGGTCTCAGGCCGCCCAATCCCTAGTGTGCTGTGCAGACCTTTGACTGGCAAAAACACCCCATCTGAGCGTGAGATCTGGCTGGGCTAGTGGCTCTTTCTGTGGACTAAGAGACAGACAGACAGAGTTTTCAGGTTCAAAACCTATACTTCCCAGAAGATGGTCATTCACTTCGGTAAAAAAAAAAAAAAAAAAAAAAAAAAAAAAGGCTTTTTATTTTTTTTCCCCTGCCTGGGTAACCTGTCTCCTGCCTGTTTCAAAGTTAAAAAAGGGAAAAATCTTTTTTGGAGGGAAAAGGACCAAAATGCAGGCAGGTGGACTCCGTGGAAGGTGGATGGGGAGTTGCTCCTGCCCGGGCACTAGAGCCCCAGCTGCTGTTCCAGGTGCTCTCTGATAACAGAGATCTCCATGTGTCCTGTTATGACACTGTCTCCAGGACTGACCCTCAGGATAATGAGGATTCAAAACGAGGCAGGTGATACTGCCTTCAAAAGTAAATCCAGGGAGGTTTGGCGGTATGTCAGAGGGTTAAGGGCTTGTGGCGATCACAAATAGAGGGGACAGGTGGAAGGATTTGGGGTCTGGCCCCCAGACTGCCACCTGCAGGGGAGTCGCTTTACAGGGGGTGAAGCAGGTCTTTAGGAGCTCTATCTTTCTCTCCCACCCTGTATTTCCTCTGCTCTCTCCTTTTGTGTCTGTCAGATGCAAGGTCAGTAACAACAACAACAACAAAAACAATAACCACCACAGTGACCAAGCAACAAGGGCAGCGAAAGGGGAACAAATGGAGTGCAGGAGCTGTGGATTATTCGTGGTGTAGGCACTCAGCTGTGGCAATAACCTCTTGAGGCAATCAATCCATACATGAAGAAGTAATACAGGTAACAGAGACGTATATGTCCCTGTGTGTTTCCACTGAGATAATGTAAATGCACTTTTATTTACTTCTTCATTTATTTATTACCTTGCCACGAGAATTTCTTTTCATTGCTAAAAAAAAAGTGTCCCATCAAGGGTACCAGGTGTGCCACACCCAGTTAAGCACTCATGTTACAATGCAGGAGGACTGGGCTTCAACACCCGGGTTCGCACCTGCCAGGGGAAATCTTTACAAGTGGTGCGGAAGTGCTGCAGTTGTCTCTCTCTGTGTCTCCAACTCTCTCTACCTCCCTTCCCTCTCAATTCCTGTCTATTTATTCCAGTGAATAATCAAGAAAATAGAAAGTAAAAAAAGAAAAAGGAAAAGGAAATATTCCACGACTTCAAATGGGCTACTCAGGACAATGCTTTCCTTGTTAAGATCCTCACAGCATTCCATATGCAGAAAGGCAAAGACGCCATGTATTTTTTAACCCAGTTTTTATATTTATTTATTGATTTAGGTGCTTATTCATTTTTGTTATTGATGAATTAATGTTTTACATTTGACATTGACTAAGGATCTGACACCAGCGGACTCCAGTACCCCTATATGGTAATCTGCCTCTACAAAACCGATCCATTGACCTTTCCATCCATCCATCCATCCACCCATACATCTATCCATCCATTCATCCATACATCCATGCATCCATCCATCCATCCATCCATCCATCCATCCAGCAGTCAACCAAGCTAAGCACAAAAGGAGATCTCTCCTTGAATGGTGAGGAGAAACAACGATGCATAGGTAGGTTGCAAAGGCCCAGTTTGGCTGAATAGGGCAGAGGGGCTGAACCAGGGAATGTGTTGGGGCGTGTGGGTTTGGGTGGGGTGAGCCGGAGACCCTGTGAGCTGGGTCACATTAGGGGCAGGCAGGGGGTGGAAGGGGTTGCGAACAGCTGTCACTGGAGAACCATCACAAGTGCTGGAGCTGGTGAGCAGGACACCTGGAAGAGAGGACAGACAAAGGAGAGAAGCAAAGTGCGGAGGAAAGGAGAGGGGACAGGATGGTGAGGACAGGAGAGGACAGGATTGGAGGGGACCTGAGAAACCTACCTGGACAAAGGCAGCATACAGACATCCAGGAAGGCCGGCAGGCATGCAGGCAGCTCTGGCCTGGGCTCCCTGGATCCCGGGCGCACCTCCACCTGTCTTCTCTTGGCTGCCAGCCCTGAGGTCCCTCGTCGGTCAGCACTGTCTTGCCATCCTTCCGTCCCTCTGTGCCAGGGCCCAGGCGTCTGGGCGCTGTTGCCTGACCTAGTGGCAGGGCAGTTGGGCTGCCCAGTGCCAGTGTGGCCAGCACAGATTGCCAGGGGCTAGGACATCACAGAGGGCTCCTGTGGTTGCTAGGCCACGGGGACCCCGCCCATCCAGTTGACCAGCAGCCATGACCCCATGCTGAACTTGACTTGAGGGGTGGTGGCCAGCCACCAGAGACAGAGCCCCAGGCCAAAGCAGGTGCTGGTCGGCCGGGCCAAGGGGCTATGGGCGGATTGGTGTGTGTCTGGGCATGGGGCTGGCATCTGACAGTCCAGGGCGGGGGACCAAGGTCCGCCAGGCCCCTGTCCCACCATGTGCACTGACACACAGTCTTGCTGACTGACTGACAGTCCCCGCCCCAGAGATACCCACACCAAGTCCCTGGGTGCCCTGAGCTGCCCCTGAGGGTTGGTGGGTGCCTGCCTGGACACATGCCTCCGTAATGGAGGCCTCTATTAATCCCGTTGCCTACTGACAGCTGCCCTCCTGCCCCTCCTCCTCCTCCTCCTCCTCCTCCTCTTCTTCCTCCTCCTCTTTCTCCTCTTCCTCCTCCTCTTCCTCCTCCTCCTCCTACACCCCCTCCTCCTCTTCCTCATCCTCAGCGGGACTCACTCAGGGCCCTTGGCCTAGGCAATCCAGGGCTGCTGCTCTGGCTTCTGCAGCTTCTATCCAGTGGGGGGGTGTAGGAATCTGTTCCTGTCAGTCCCTGATTCCTGGGACCTTCCATGCCTCCAGCTGCCCCCACTCTCTAGTCCTGACCCCTCCTCAAGGATGCCCCCTTTCCCCTTACCCTCTGTCCCGCAGCTCCCAACTAACATCTACTGTGTTCCTCCCTGCGCTACTTTACTGCCACCCTGCTTCTGCCCTTCAGCCCTGAGGGCCCAGGGCCAGCCCAGCTGCCATCTCACCATCCAGCACGGGGACCTGCCCTAACCCCCTGCCACCACACCCACACACACAGCCCTGCACACACTCCTGGTTCCCCTGCCTGCAGCCTGCCTCTCAAACAGTCTCCTTCTGCCCCCTAGCACCTTACAGCCTCTGCCACGGACCCCCACAGACACCTGGGCATGAGCAGTGCAGACATGCAAACAGCTCCCCTCGCCCCCACTCCAGTTGCTCCAAGGTTGGAAAGAGTCTTTTTTTCATGCTGTAGGGGAGGGAGTTGAGACAGTCCAATGTCCTGGGGAGCAAGAACTGCAAACAGTCCATCTACAATGTAACATTTGGGTCTCAGGCCGCCCAATCCCTAGTGTGCTGTGCAGACCTTTGACTGGCAAAAACACCCCATCTGAGCGTGAGATCTGGCTGGGCTAGTGGCTCTTTCTGTGGACTAAGAGACAGACAGACAGAGTTTTCAGGTTCAAAACCTATACTTCCCAGAAGATGGTCATTCACTTCGGTAAAAAAAAAAAAAAAAAAAAAAAAAAAAAAAAAAGGCTTTTTTATTTTTTTTCCCCTGCCTGGGTAACCTGTCTCCTGCCTGTTTCAAAGTGAAAAAAGGGAAAAATCTTTTTTGGAGGGAAAAGGACCAAAATGCAGGCAGGTGGACTCCGTGGAAGGTGGATGGGGAGTTGCTCCTGCCCGGGCACTAGAGCCCCAGCTGCTGTTCCAGGTGCTCTCTGATAACAGAGATCTCCATGTGTCCTGTCATGACACTGTCTCCAGGACTGACCCTCAGGATAATGAGGATTCAAAACGAGGCAGGTGATACTGCCTTCAAAAGTAAATCCAGGGAGGTTTGGCGGTATGTCAGAGGGTTAAGGGCTTGTGGCGATCACAAATAGAGGGGACAGGTGGAAGGATTTGGGGTCTGGCCCCCAGACTGCCACCTGCAGGGGAGTCGCTTTACAGGGGGTGAAGCAGGTCTTTAGGAGCTCTATCTTTCTCTCCCACCCTGTATTTCCTCTGCTCTCTCCTTTTGTGTCTGTCAGATGCAAGGTCAGTAACAACAACAACAACAAAAACAATAACCACCACAGTGACCAAGCAACAAGGGCAGCGAAAGGGGAACAAATGGAGTGCAGGAGCTGTGGATTATTCGTGGTGTAGGCACTCAGCTGTGGCAATAACCTCTTGAGGCAATCAATCCATACATGAAGAAGTAATACAGGTAACAGAGACGTATATGTCCCTGTGTGTTTCCACTGAGATAATGTAAATGCACTTTTATTTACTTCTTCATTTATTTATTACCTTGCCACGAGAATTTCTTTTCATTGCTAAAAAAAAAGTGTCCCATCAAGGGTACCAGGTGTGCCACACCCAGTTAAGCACTCATGTTACAATGCAGGAGGACTGGGCTTCAACACCCGGGTTCGCACCTGCCAGGGGAAATCTTTACAAGTGGTGCGGAAGTGCTGCAGTTGTCTCTCTCTGTGTCTCAAACTCTCTCTACCTCCCTTCCCTCTCAATTCCTGTCTATTTATTCCAGTGAATAATCAAGAAAATAGAAAGTAAAAAAAGAAAAAGGAAAAGGAAATATTCCACGACTTCAAATGGGCTACTCAGGACAATGCTTTCCTTGTTAAGATCCTCACAGCATTCCATATGCAGAAAGGCAAAGACGCCATGTATTTTTTAACCCAGTTTTTATATTTATTTATTGATTTAGGTGCTTATTCATTTTTGTTATTGATGAATTAATGTTTTACATTTGACATTGACTAAGGATCTGACACCAGCGGACTCCAGTACCCCTATATGGTAATCTGCCTCTACAAAACCGATCCATTGACCTTTCCATCCATCCATCCATCCACCCATACATCTATCCATCCATTCATCCATACATCCATGCATCCATCCATCCATCCATCCATCCATCCATCCAGCAGTCAACCAAGCTAAGCACAAAAGGAGATCTCTCCTTGAATGGTGAGGAGAAACAACGATGCATAGGTAGGTTGCAAAGGCCCAGTTTGGCTGAATAGGGCAGAGGGGCTGAACCAGGGAATGTGTTGGGGCGTGTGGGTTTGGGTGGGGTGAGCCGGAGACCCTGTGAGCTGGGTCACATTAGGGGCAGGCAGGGGGTGGAAGGGGTTGCGAACAGCTGTCACTGGAGAACCATCACAAGTGCTGGAGCTGGTGAGCAGGACACCTGGAAGAGAGGACAGACAAAGGAGAGAAGCAAAGTGCGGAGGAAAGGAGAGGGGACAGGATGGTGAGGACAGGAGAGGACAGGATTGGAGGGGACCTGAGAAACCTACCTGGACAAAGGCAGCATACAGACATCCAGGAAGGCCGGCAGGCATGCAGGCAGCTCTGGCCTGGGCTCCCTGGATCCCGGGCGCACCTCCACCTGTCTTCTCTTGGCTGCCAGCCCTGAGGTCCCTCGTCGGTCAGCACTGTCTTGCCATCCTTCCGTCCCTCTGTGCCAGGGCCCAGGCGTCTGGGCGCTGTTGCCTGACCTAGTGGCAGGGCAGTTGGGCTGCCCAGTGCCAGTGTGGCCAGCACAGATTGCCAGGGGCTAGGACATCACAGAGGGCTCCTGTGGTTGCTAGGCCACGGGGACCCCGCCCATCCAGTTGACCAGCAGCCATGACCCCATGCTGAACTTGACTTGAGGGGTGGTGGCCAGCCACCAGAGACAGAGCCCCAGGCCAAAGCAGGTGCTGGTCGGCCGGGCCAAGGGGCTATGGGCGGATTGGTGTGTGTCTGGGCATGGGGCTGGCATCTGACAGTCCAGGGCGGGGGACCAAGGTCCGCCAGGCCCCTGTCCCACCATGTGCACTGACACACAGTCTTGCTGACTGACTGACTGACAGTCCCCGCCCCAGAGATACCCACACCAAGTCCCTGGGTGCCCTGAGCTGCCCCTGAGGGTTGGTGGGTGCCTGCCTGGACACATGCCTCCGTAATGGAGGCCTCTATTAATCCCGTTGCCTACTGACAGCTGCCCTCCTGCCCCTCCTCCTCCTCCTCCTCCTCCTCCTCTTCTTCCTCCTCCTCTTTCTCCTCTTCCTCCTCCTCTTCCTCCTCCTCCTCCTACACCCCCTCCTCCTCTTCCTCATCCTCAGCGGGACTCACTCAGGGCCCTTGGCCTAGGCAATCCAGGGCTGCTGCTCTGGCTTCTGCAGCTTCTATCCAGTGGGGGGGTGTAGGAATCTGTTCCTGTCAGTCCCTGATTCCTGGGACCTTCCATGCCTCCAGCTGCCCCCACTCTCTAGTCCTGACCCCTCCTCAAGGATGCCCCCTTTCCCCTTACCCTCTGTCCCGCAGCTCCCAACTAACATCTACTGTGTTCCTCCCTGCGCTACTTTACTGCCACCCTGCTTCTGCCCTTCAGCCCTGAGGGCCCAGGGCCAGCCCAGCTGCCATCTCACCATCCAGCACGGGGACCTGCCCTAACCCCCTGCCACCACACCCACACACACAGCCCTGCACACACTCCTGGTTCCCCTGCCTGCAGCCTGCCTCTCAAACAGTCTCCTTCTGCCCCCTAGCACCTTACAGCCTCTGCCACGGACCCCCACAGACACCTGGGCATGAGCAGTGCAGACATGCAAACAGCTCCCCTCGCCCCCACTCCAGTTGCTCCAAGGTTGGAAAGAGTCTTTTTTTCATGCTGTAGGGGAGGGAGTTGAGACAGTCCAATGTCCTGGGGAGCAAGAACTGCAAACAGTCCATCTACAATGTAACATTTGGGTCTCAGGCCGCCCAATCCCTAGTGTGCTGTGCAGACCTTTGACTGGCAAAAACACCCCATCTGAGCGTGAGATCTGGCTGGGCTAGTGGCTCTTTCTGTGGACTAAGAGACAGACAGACAGAGTTTTCAGGTTCAAAACCTATACTTCCCAGAAGATGGTCATTCACTTCGGTAAAAAAAAAAAAAAAAAAAAAAAAAAAAAAAAAAAGGCTTTTTTATTTTTTTTCCCCTGCCTGGGTAACCTGTCTCCTGCCTGTTTCAAAGTGAAAAAAGGGAAAAATCTTTTTTGGAGGGAAAAGGACCAAAATGCAGGCAGGTGGACTCCGTGGAAGGTGGATGGGGAGTTGCTCCTGCCCGGGCACTAGAGCCCCAGCTGCTGTTCCAGGTGCTCTCTGATAACAGAGATCTCCATGTGTCCTGTCATGACACTGTCTCCAGGACTGACCCTCAGGATAATGAGGATTCAAAACGAGGCAGGTGATACTGCCTTCAAAAGTAAATCCAGGGAGGTTTGGCGGTATGTCAGAGGGTTAAGGGCTTGTGGCGATCACAAATAGAGGGGACAGGTGGAAGGATTTGGGGTCTGGCCCCCAGACTGCCACCTGCAGGGGAGTCGCTTTACAGGGGGTGAAGCAGGTCTTTAGGAGCTCTATCTTTCTCTCCCACCCTGTATTTCCTCTGCTCTCTCCTTTTGTGTCTGTCAGATGCAAGGTCAGTAACAACAACAACAACAAAAACAATAACCACCACAGTGACCAAGCAACAAGGGCAGCGAAAGGGGAACAAATGGAGTGCAGGAGCTGTGGATTATTCGTGGTGTAGGCACTCAGCTGTGGCAATAACCTCTTGAGGCAATCAATCCATACATGAAGAAGTAATACAGGTAACAGAGACGTATATGTCCCTGTGTGTTTCCACTGAGATAATGTAAATGCACTTTTATTTACTTCTTCATTTATTTATTACCTTGCCACGAGAATTTCTTTTCATTGCTAAAAAAAAAGTGTCCCATCAAGGGTACCAGGTGTGCCACACCCAGTTAAGCACTCATGTTACAATGCAGGAGGACTGGGCTTCAACACCCGGGTTCGCACCTGCCAGGGGAAATCTTTACAAGTGGTGCGGAAGTGCTGCAGTTGTCTCTCTCTGTGTCTCAAACTCTCTCTACCTC
The DNA here is from genome assembly GCF_950295315.1 of Erinaceus europaeus. Lineage (NCBI taxonomy): Eukaryota > Metazoa > Chordata > Mammalia > Eulipotyphla > Erinaceidae > Erinaceus > Erinaceus europaeus. The sequence continues at coordinate 1,403,982 of NW_026647147.1, read as the reverse complement.
CCTTCCCTCTCAATTCCTGTCTATTTATTCCAGTGAATAATCAAGAAAATAGAAAGTAAAAAAAGAAAAAGGAAAAGGAAATATTCCACGACTTCAAATGGGCTACTCAGGACAATGCTTTCCTTGTTAAGATCCTCACAGCATTCCATATGCAGAAAGGCAAAGACGCCATGTATTTTTTAACCCAGTTTTTATATTTATTTATTGATTTAGGTGCTTATTCATTTTTGTTATTGATGAATTAATGTTTTACATTTGACATTGACTAAGGATCTGACACCAGCGGACTCCAGTACCCCTATATGGTAATCTGCCTCTACAAAACCGATCCATTGACCTTTCCATCCATCCATCCATCCACCCATACATCTATCCATCCATTCATCCATACATCCATGCATCCATCCATCCATCCATCCATCCATCCATCCATCCATCCATCCATCCACCAGTCAACCAAGCTAAGCACAAAAGGAGATCTCTCCTTGAATGGTGAGGAGAAACAACGATGCATAGGTAGGTTGCAAAGGCCCAGTTTGGCTGAATAGGGCAGAGGGGCTGAACCAGGGAATGTGTTGGGGCGTGTGGGTTTGGGTGGGCTGAGCCGGAGACCCTGTGAGCTGGGTCACATTAGGGGCAGGCAGGGGGTGGAAGGGGTTGCGAACAGCTGTCACTGGAGAACCATCACAAGTGCTGGAGCTGGTGAGCAGGACACCTGGAAGAGAGGACAGACAAAGGAGAGAAGCAAAGTGCGGAGGAAAGGAGAGGGGACAGGATGGTGAGGACAGGAGAGGACAGGATTGGAGGGGACCTGAGAAACCTACCTGGACAAAGGCAGCATACAGACATCCAGGAAGGCCGGCAGGCATGCAGGCAGCTCTGGCCTGGGCTCCCTGGATCCCGGGCGCACCTCCACCTGTCTTCTCTTGGCTGCCAGCCCTGAGGTCCCTCGTCGGTCAGCACTGTCTTGCCATCCTTCCGTCCCTCTGTGCCAGGGCCCAGGCGTCTGGGCGCTGTTGCCTGACCTAGTGGCAGGGCAGTTGGGCTGCCCAGTGCCAGTGTGGCCAGCACAGATTGCCAGGGGCTAGGACATCACAGAGGGCTCCTGTGGTTGCTAGGCCACGGGGACCCCGCCCATCCAGTTGACCAGCAGCCATGACCCCATGCTGAACTTGACTTGAGGGGTGGTGGCCAGCCACCAGAGACAGAGCCCCAGGCCAAAGCAGGTGCTGGTCGGCCGGGCCAAGGGGCTATGGGCGGATTGGTGTGTGTCTGGGCATGGGGCTGGCATCTGACAGTCCAGGGCGGGGGACCAAGGTCCGCCAGGCCCCTGTCCCACCATGTGCACTGACACACAGTCTTGCTGACTGACTGACAGTCCCCGCCCCAGAGATACCCACACCAAGTCCCTGGGTGCCCTGAGCTGCCCCTGAGGGTTGGTGGGTGCCTGCCTGGACACATGCCTCCGTAATGGAGGCCTCTATTAATCCCGTTGCCTACTGACAGCTGCCCTCCTGCCCCTCCTCCTCCTCCTCCTCCTCCTCCTCCTCCTCTTCTTCCTCCTCCTCTTTCTCCTCTTCCTCCTCCTCTTCCTCCTCCTCCTCCTACACCCCCTCCTCCTCTTCCTCATCCTCAGCGGGACTCACTCAGGGCCCTTGGCCTAGGCAATCCAGGGCTGCTGCTCTGGCTTCTGCAGCTTCTATCCAGTGGGGGGGTGTAGGAATCTGTTCCTGTCAGTCCCTGATTCCTGGGACCTTCCATGCCTCCAGCTGCCCCCACTCTCTAGTCCTGACCCCTCCTCAAGGATGCCCCCTTTCCCCTTACCCTCTGTCCCGCAGCTCCCAACTAACATCTACTGTGTTCCTCCCTGCGCTACTTTACTGCCACCCTGCTTCTGCCCTTCAGCCCTGAGGGCCCAGGGCCAGCCCAGCTGCCATCTCACCATCCAGCACGGGGACCTGCCCTAACCCCCTGCCACCACACCCACACACACAGCCCTGCACACACTCCTGGTTCCCCTGCCTGCAGCCTGCCTCTCAAACAGTCTCCTTCTGCCCCCTAGCACCTTACAGCCTCTGCCACGGACCCCCACAGACACCTGGGCATGAGCAGTGCAGACATGCAAACAGCTCCCCTCGCCCCCACTCCAGTTGCTCCAAGGTTGGAAAGAGTCTTTTTTTCATGCTGTAGGGGAGGGAGTTGAGACAGTCCAATGTCCTGGGGAGCAAGAACTGCAAACAGTCCATCTACAATGTAACATTTGGGTCTCAGGCCGCCCAATCCCTAGTGTGCTGTGCAGACCTTTGACTGGCAAAAACACCCCATCTGAGCGTGAGATCTGGCTGGGCTAGTGGCTCTTTCTGTGGACTAAGAGACAGACAGACAGAGTTTTCAGGTTCAAAACCTATACTTCCCAGAAGATGGTCATTCACTTCGGTAAAAAAAAAAAAAAAAAAAAAAAAAAAGGCTTTTTATTTTTTTTCCCCTGCCTGGGTAACCTGTCTCCTGCCTGTTTCAAAGTGAAAAAAGGGAAAAATCTTTTTTGGAGGGAAAAGGACCAAAATGCAGGCAGGTGGACTCCGTGGAAGGTGGATGGGGAGTTGCTCCTGCCCGGGCACTAGAGCCCCAGCTGCTGTTCCAGGTGCTCTCTGATAACAGAGATCTCCATGTGTCCTGTCATGACACTGTCTCCAGGACTGACCCTCAGGATAATGAGGATTCAAAACGAGGCAGGTGATACTGCCTTCAAAAGTAAATCCAGGGAGGTTTGGCGGTATGTCAGAGGGTTAAGGGCTTGTGGCGATCACAAATAGAGGGGACAGGTGGAAGGATTTGGGGTCTGGCCCCCAGACTGCCACCTGCAGGGGAGTCGCTTTACAGGGGGTGAAGCAGGTCTTTAGGAGCTCTATCTTTCTCTCCCACCCTGTATTTCCTCTGCTCTCTCCTTTTGTGTCTGTCAGATGCAAGGTCAGTAACAACAACAACAACAAAAACAATAACCACCACAGTGACCAAGCAACAAGGGCAGCGAAAGGGGAACAAATGGAGTGCAGGAGCTGTGGATTATTCGTGGTGTAGGCACTCAGCTGTGGCAATAACCTCTTGAGGCAATCAATCCATACATGAAGAAGTAATACAGGTAACAGAGACGTATATGTCCCTGTGTGTTTCCACTGAGATAATGTAAATGCACTTTTATTTACTTCTTCATTTATTTATTACCTTGCCACGAGAATTTCTTTTCATTGCTAAAAAAAAAGTGTCCCATCAAGGGTACCAGGTGTGCCACACCCAGTTAAGCACTCATGTTACAATGCAGGAGGACTGGGCTTCAACACCCGGGTTCGCACCTGCCAGGGGAAATCTTTACAAGTGGTGCGGAAGTGCTGCAGTTGTCTCTCTCTGTGTCTCAAACTCTCTCTACCTCCCTTCCCTCTCAATTCCTGTCTATTTATTCCAGTGAATAATCAAGAAAATAGAAAGTAAAAAAAGAAAAAGGAAAAGGAAATATTCCACGACTTCAAATGGGCTACTCAGGACAATGCTTTCCTTGTTAAGATCCTCACAGCATTCCATATGCAGAAAGGCAAAGACGCCATGTATTTTTTAACCCAGTTTTTATATTTATTTATTGATTTAGGTGCTTATTCATTTTTGTTATTGATGAATTAATGTTTTACATTTGACATTGACTAAGGATCTGACACCAGCGGACTCCAGTACCCCTATATGGTAATCTGCCTCTACAAAACCGATCCATTGACCTTTCCATCCATCCATCCATCCACCCATACATCTATCCATCCATTCATCCATACATCCATGCATCCATCCATCCATCCATCCATCCATCCATCCATCCATCCATCCACCAGTCAACCAAGCTAAGCACAAAAGGAGATCTCTCCTTGAATGGTGAGGAGAAACAACGATGCATAGGTAGGTTGCAAAGGCCCAGTTTGGCTGAATAGGGCAGAGGGGCTGAACCAGGGAATGTGTTGGGGCGTGTGGGTTTGGGTGGGGTGAGCCGGAGACCCTGTGAGCTGGGTCACATTAGGGGCAGGCAGGGGGTGGAAGGGGTTGCGAACAGCTGTCACTGGAGAACCATCACAAGTGCTGGAGCTGGTGAGCAGGACACCTGGAAGAGAGGACAGACAAAGGAGAGAAGCAAAGTGCGGAGGAAAGGAGAGGGGACAGGATGGTGAGGACAGGAGAGGACAGGATTGGAGGGGACCTGAGAAACCTACCTGGACAAAGGCAGCATACAGACATCCAGGAAGGCCGGCAGGCATGCAGGCAGCTCTGGCCTGGGCTCCCTGGATCCCGGGCGCACCTCCACCTGTCTTCTCTTGGCTGCCAGCCCTGAGGTCCCTCGTCGGTCAGCACTGTCTTGCCATCCTTCCGTCCCTCTGTGCCAGGGCCCAGGCGTCTGGGCGCTGTTGCCTGACCTAGTGGCAGGGCAGTTGGGCTGCCCAGTGCCAGTGTGGCCAGCACAGATTGCCAGGGGCTAGGACATCACAGAGGGCTCCTGTGGTTGCTAGGCCACGGGGACCCCGCCCATCCAGTTGACCAGCAGCCATGACCCCATGCTGAACTTGACTTGAGGGGTGGTGGCCAGCCACCAGAGACAGAGCCCCAGGCCAAAGCAGGTGCTGGTCGGCCGGGCCAAGGGGCTATGGGCGGATTGGTGTGTGTCTGGGCATGGGGCTGGCATCTGACAGTCCAGGGCGGGGGACCAAGGTCCGCCAGGCCCCTGTCCCACCATGTGCACTGACACACAGTCTTGCTGACTGACTGACAGTCCCCGCCCCAGAGATACCCACACCAAGTCCCTGGGTGCCCTGAGCTGCCCCTGAGGGTTGGTGGGTGCCTGCCTGGACACATGCCTCCGTAATGGAGGCCTCTATTAATCCCGTTGCCTACTGACAGCTGCCCTCCTGCCCCTCCTCCTCCTCCTCCTCCTCCTCCTCCTCCTCTTCTTCCTCCTCCTCTTTCTCCTCTTCCTCCTCCTCTTCCTCCTCCTCCTCCTACACCCCCTCCTCCTCTTCCTCATCCTCAGCGGGACTCACTCAGGGCCCTTGGCCTAGGCAATCCAGGGCTGCTGCTCTGGCTTCTGCAGCTTCTATCCAGTGGGGGGGTGTAGGAATCTGTTCCTGTCAGTCCCTGATTCCTGGGACCTTCCATGCCTCCAGCTGCCCCCACTCTCTAGTCCTGACCCCTCCTCAAGGATGCCCCCTTTCCCCTTACCCTCTGTCCCGCAGCTCCCAACTAACATCTACTGTGTTCCTCCCTGCGCTACTTTACTGCCACCCTGCTTCTGCCCTTCAGCCCTGAGGGCCCAGGGCCAGCCCAGCTGCCATCTCACCATCCAGCACGGGGACCTGCCCTAACCCCCTGCCACCACACCCACACACACAGCCCTGCACACACTCCTGGTTCCCCTGCCTGCAGCCTGCCTCTCAAACAGTCTCCTTCTGCCCCCTAGCACCTTACAGCCTCTGCCACGGACCCCCACAGACACCTGGGCATGAGCAGTGCAGACATGCAAACAGCTCCCCTCGCCCCCACTCCAGTTGCTCCAAGGTTGGAAAGAGTCTTTTTTTCATGCTGTAGGGGAGGGAGTTGAGACAGTCCAATGTCCTGGGGAGCAAGAACTGCAAACAGTCCATCTACAATGTAACATTTGGGTCTCAGGCCGCCCAATCCCTAGTGTGCTGTGCAGACCTTTGACTGGCAAAAACACCCCATCTGAGCGTGAGATCTGGCTGGGCTAGTGGCTCTTTCTGTGGACTAAGAGACAGACAGACAGAGTTTTCAGGTTCAAAACCTATACTTCCCAGAAGATGGTCATTCACTTCGGTAAAAAAAAAAAAAAAAAAAAAAAAAAAGGCTTTTTATTTTTTTTCCCCTGCCTGGGTAACCTGTCTCCTGCCTGTTTCAAAGTGAAAAAAGGGAAAAATCTTTTTTGGAGGGAAAAGGACCAAAATGCAGGCAGGTGGACTCCGTGGAAGGTGGATGGGGAGTTGCTCCTGCCCGGGCACTAGAGCCCCAGCTGCTGTTCCAGGTGCTCTCTGATAACAGAGATCTCCATGTGTCCTGTCATGACACTGTCTCCAGGACTGACCCTCAGGATAATGAGGATTCAAAACGAGGCAGGTGATACTGCCTTCAAAAGTAAATCCAGGGAGGTTTGGCGGTATGTCAGAGGGTTAAGGGCTTGTGGCGATCACAAATAGAGGGGACAGGTGGAAGGATTTGGGGTCTGGCCCCCAGACTGCCACCTGCAGGGGAGTCGCTTTACAGGGGGTGAAGCAGGTCTTTAGGAGCTCTATCTTTCTCTCCCACCCTGTATTTCCTCTGCTCTCTCCTTTTGTGTCTGTCAGATGCAAGGTCAGTAACAACAACAACAACAAAAACAATAACCACCACAGTGACCAAGCAACAAGGGCAGCGAAAGGGGAACAAATGGAGTGCAGGAGCTGTGGATTATTCGTGGTGTAGGCACTCAGCTGTGGCAATAACCTCTTGAGGCAATCAATCCATACATGAAGAAGTAATACAGGTAACAGAGACGTATATGTCCCTGTGTGTTTCCACTGAGATAATGTAAATGCACTTTTATTTACTTCTTCATTTATTTATTACCTTGCCACGAGAATTTCTTTTCATTGCTAAAAAAAAAGTGTCCCATCAAGGGTACCAGGTGTGCCACACCCAGTTAAGCACTCATGTTACAATGCAGGAGGACTGGGCTTCAACACCCGGGTTCGCACCTGCCAGGGGAAATCTTTACAAGTGGTGCGGAAGTGCTGCAGTTGTCTCTCTCTGTGTCTCAAACTCTCTCTACCTCCCTTCCCTCTCAATTCCTGTCTATTTATTCCAGTGAATAATCAAGAAAATAGAAAGTAAAAAAAGAAAAAGGAAAAGGAAATATTCCACGACTTCAAATGGGCTACTCAGGACAATGCTTTCCTTGTTAAGATCCTCACAGCATTCCATATGCAGAAAGGCAAAGACGCCATGTATTTTTTAACCCAGTTTTTATATTTATTTATTGATTTAGGTGCTTATTCATTTTTGTTATTGATGAATTAATGTTTTACATTTGACATTGACTAAGGATCTGACACCAGCGGACTCCAGTACCCCTATATGGTAATCTGCCTCTACAAAACCGATCCATTGACCTTTCCATCCATCCATCCATCCACCCATACATCTATCCATCCATTCATCCATACATCCATGCATCCATCCATCCATCCATCCATCCATCCATCCATCCATCCATCCATCCATCCACCAGTCAACCAAGCTAAGCACAAAAGGAGATCTCTCCTTGAATGGTGAGGAGAAACAACGATGCATAGGTAGGTTGCAAAGGCCCAGTTTGGCTGAATAGGGCAGAGGGGCTGAACCAGGGAATGTGTTGGGGCGTGTGGGTTTGGGTGGGGTGAGCCGGAGACCCTGTGAGCTGGGTCACATTAGGGGCAGGCAGGGGGTGGAAGGGGTTGCGAACAGCTGTCACTGGAGAACCATCACAAGTGCTGGAGCTGGTGAGCAGGACACCTGGAAGAGAGGACAGACAAAGGAGAGAAGCAAAGTGCGGAGGAAAGGAGAGGGGACAGGATGGTGAGGACAGGAGAGGACAGGATTGGAGGGGACCTGAGAAACCTACCTGGACAAAGGCAGCATACAGACATCCAGGAAGGCCGGCAGGCATGCAGGCAGCTCTGGCCTGGGCTCCCTGGATCCCGGGCGCACCTCCACCTGTCTTCTCTTGGCTGCCAGCCCTGAGGTCCCTCGTCGGTCAGCACTGTCTTGCCATCCTTCCGTCCCTCTGTGCCAGGGCCCAGGCGTCTGGGCGCTGTTGCCTGACCTAGTGGCAGGGCAGTTGGGCTGCCCAGTGCCAGTGTGGCCAGCACAGATTGCCAGGGGCTAGGACATCACAGAGGGCTCCTGTGGTTGCTAGGCCACGGGGACCCCGCCCATCCAGTTGACCAGCAGCCATGACCCCATGCTGAACTTGACTTGAGGGGTGGTGGCCAGCCACCAGAGACAGAGCCCCAGGCCAAAGCAGGTGCTGGTCGGCCGGGCCAAGGGGCTATGGGCGGATTGGTGTGTGTCTGGGCATGGGGCTGGCATCTGACAGTCCAGGGCGGGGGACCAAGGTCCGCCAGGCCCCTGTCCCACCATGTGCACTGACACACAGTCTTGCTGACTGACTGACAGTCCCCGCCCCAGAGATACCCACACCAAGTCCCTGGGTGCCCTGAGCTGCCCCTGAGGGTTGGTGGGTGCCTGCCTGGACACATGCCTCCGTAATGGAGGCCTCTATTAATCCCGTTGCCTACTGACAGCTGCCCTCCTGCCCCTCCTCCTCCTCCTCCTCCTCCTCCTCCTCCTCTTCTTCCTCCTCCTCTTTCTCCTCTTCCTCCTCCTCTTCCTCCTCCTCCTCCTACACCCCCTCCTCCTCTTCCTCATCCTCAGCGGGACTCACTCAGGGCCCTTGGCCTAGGCAATCCAGGGCTGCTGCTCTGGCTTCTGCAGCTTCTATCCAGTGGGGGGGTGTAGGAATCTGTTCCTGTCAGTCCCTGATTCCTGGGACCTTCCATGCCTCCAGCTGCCCCCACTCTCTAGTCCTGACCCCTCCTCAAGGATGCCCCCTTTCCCCTTACCCTCTGTCCCGCAGCTCCCAACTAACATCTACTGTGTTCCTCCCTGCGCTACTTTACTGCCACCCTGCTTCTGCCCTTCAGCCCTGAGGGCCCAGGGCCAGCCCAGCTGCCATCTCACCATCCAGCAGGGGGACCTGCCCTAACCCCCTGCCACCACACCCACACACACAGCCCTGCACACACTCCTGGTTCCCCTGCCTGCAGCCTGCCTCTCAAACAGTCTCCTTCTGCCCCCTAGCACCTTACAGCCTCTGCCACGGACCCCCACAGACACCTGGGCATGAGCAGTGCAGACATGCAAACAGCTCCCCTCGCCCCCACTCCAGTTGCTCCAAGGTTGGAAAGAGTCTTTTTTTCATGCTGTAGGGGAGGGAGTTGAGACAGTCCAATGTCCTGGGGAGCAAGAACTGCAAACAGTCCATCTACAATGTAACATTTGGGTCTCAGGCCGCCCAATCCCTAGTGTGCTGTGCAGACCTTTGACTGGCAAAAACACCCCATCTGAGCGTGAGATCTGGCTGGGCTAGTGGCTCTTTCTGTGGACTAAGAGACAGACAGACAGAGTTTTCAGGTTCAAAACCTATACTTCCCAGAAGATGGTCATTCACTTCGGTAAAAAAAAAAAAAAAAAAAAAAAAAAAAAAAAAAGGCTTTTTTATTTTTTTTCCCCTGCCTGGGTAACCTGTCTCCTGCCTGTTTCAAAGTGAAAAAAGGGAAAAATCTTTTTTGGAGGGAAAAGGACCAAAATGCAGGCAGGTGGACTCCGTGGAAGGTGGATGGGGAGTTGCTCCTGCCCGGGCACTAGAGCCCCAGCTGCTGTTCCAGGTGCTCTCTGATAACAGAGATCTCCATGTGTCCTGTCATGACACTGTCTCCAGGACTGACCCTCAGGATAATGAGGATTCAAAACGAGGCAGGTGATACTGCCTTCAAAAGTAAATCCAGGGAGGTTTGGCGGTATGTCAGAGGGTTAAGGGCTTGTGGCGATCACAAATAGAGGGGACAGGTGGAAGGATTTGGGGTCTGGCCCCCAGACTGCCACCTGCAGGGGAGTCGCTTTACAGGGGGTGAAGCAGGTCTTTAGGAGCTCTATCTTTCTCTCCCACCCTGTATTTCCTCTGCTCTCTCCTTTTGTGTCTGTCAGATGCAAGGTCAGTAACAACAACAACAACAAAAACAATAACCACCACAGTGACCAAGCAACAAGGGCAGCGAAAGGGGAACAAATGGAGTGCAGGAGCTGTGGATTATTCGTGGTGTAGGCACTCAGCTGTGGCAATAACCTCTTGAGGCAATCAATCCATACATGAAGAAGTAATACAGGTAACAGAGACGTATATGTCCCTGTGTGTTTCCACTGAGATAATGTAAATGCACTTTTATTTACTTCTTCATTTATTTATTACCTTGCCACGAGAATTTCTTTTCATTGCTAAAAAAAAAGTGTCCCATCAAGGGTACCAGGTGTGCCACACCCAGTTAAGCACTCATGTTACAATGCAGGAGGACTGGGCTTCAACACCCGGGTTCGCACCTGCCAGGGGAAATCTTTACAAGTGGTGCGGAAGTGCTGCAGTTGTCTCTCTCTGTGTCTCAAACTCTCTCTACCTCCCTTCCCTCTCAATTCCTGTCTATTTATTCCAGTGAATAATCAAGAAAATAGAAAGTAAAAAAAGAAAAAGGAAAAGGAAATATTCCACGACTTCAAATGGGCTACTCAGGACAATGCTTTCCTTGTTAAGATCCTCACAGCATTCCATATGCAGAAAGGCAAAGACGCCATGTATTTTTTAACCCAGTTTTTATATTTATTTATTGATTTAGGTGCTTATTCATTTTTGTTATTGATGAATTAATGTTTTACATTTGACATTGACTAAGGATCTGACACCAGCGGACTCCAGTACCCCTATATGGTAATCTGCCTCTACAAAACCGATCCATTGACCTTTCCATCCATCCATCCATCCACCCATACATCTATCCATCCATTCATCCATACATCCATGCATCCATCCATCCATCCATCCATCCATCCATCCATCCATCCATCCATCCATCCATCCACCAGTCAACCAAGCTAAGCACAAAAGGAGATCTCTCCTTGAATGGTGAGGAGAAACAACGATGCATAGGTAGGTTGCAAAGGCCCAGTTTGGCTGAATAGGGCAGAGGGGCTGAACCAGGGAATGTGTTGGGGCGTGTGGGTTTGGGTGGGGTGAGCCGGAGACCCTGTGAGCTGGGTCACATTAGGGGCAGGCAGGGGGTGGAAGGGGTTGCGAACAGCTGTCACTGGAGAACCATCACAAGTGCTGGAGCTGGTGAGCAGGACACCTGGAAGAGAGGACAGACAAAGGAGAGAAGCAAAGTGCGGAGGAAAGGAGAGGGGACAGGATGGTGAGGACAGGAGAGGACAGGATTGGAGGGGACCTGAGAAACCTACCTGGACAAAGGCAGCATACAGACATCCAGGAAGGCCGGCAGGCATGCAGGCAGCTCTGGCCTGGGCTCCCTGGATCCCGGGCGCACCTCCACCTGTCTTCTCTTGGCTGCCAGCCCTGAGGTCCCTCGTCGGTCAGCACTGTCTTGCCATCCTTCCGTCCCTCTGTGCCAGGGCCCAGGCGTCTGGGCGCTGTTGCCTGACCTAGTGGCAGGGCAGTTGGGCTGCCCAGTGCCAGTGTGGCCAGCACAGATTGCCAGGGGCTAGGACATCACAGAGGGCTCCTGTGGTTGCTAGGCCACGGGGACCCCGCCCATCCAGTTGACCAGCAGCCATGACCCCATGCTGAACTTGACTTGAGGGGTGGTGGCCAGCCACCAGAGACAGAGCCCCAGGCCAAAGCAGGTGCTGGTCGGCCGGGCCAAGGGGCTATGGGCGGATTGGTGTGTGTCTGGGCATGGGGCTGGCATCTGACAGTCCAGGGCGGGGGACCAAGGTCCGCCAGGCCCCTGTCCCACCATGTGCACTGACACACAGTCTTGCTGACTGACTGACAGTCCCCGCCCCAGAGATACCCACACCAAGTCCCTGGGTGCCCTGAGCTGCCCCTGAGGGTTGGTGGGTGCCTGCCTGGACACATGCCTCCGTAATGGAGGCCTCTATTAATCCCGTTGCCTACTGACAGCTGCCCTCCTGCCCCTCCTCCTCCTCCTCCTCCTCCTCCTCCTCCTCTTCTTCCTCCTCCTCTTTCTCCTCTTCCTCCTCCTCTTCCTCCTCCTCCTCCTACACCCCCTCCTCCTCTTCCTCATCCTCAGCGGGACTCACTCAGGGCCCTTGGCCTAGGCAATCCAGGGCTGCTGCTCTGGCTTCTGCAGCTTCTATCCAGTGGGGGGGTGTAGGAATCTGTTCCTGTCAGTCCCTGATTCCTGGGACCTTCCATGCCTCCAGCTGCCCCCACTCTCTAGTCCTGACCCCTCCTCAAGGATGCCCCCTTTCCCCTTACCCTCTGTCCCGCAGCTCCCAACTAACATCTACTGTGTTCCTCCCTGCGCTACTTTACTGCCACCCTGCTTCTGCCCTTCAGCCCTGAGGGCCCAGGGCCAGCCCAGCTGCCATCTCACCATCCAGCAGGGGGACCTGCCCTAACCCCCTGCCACCACACCCACACACACAGCCCTGCACACACTCCTGGTTCCCCTGCCTGCAGCCTGCCTCTCAAACAGTCTCCTTCTGCCCCCTAGCACCTTACAGCCTCTGCCACGGACCCCCACAGACACCTGGGCATGAGCAGTGCAGACATGCAAACAGCTCCCCTCGCCCCCACTCCAGTTGCTCCAAGGTTGGAAAGAGTCTTTTTTTCATGCTGTAGGGGAGGGAGTTGAGACAGTCCAATGTCCTGGGGAGCAAGAACTGCAAACAGTCCATCTACAATGTAACATTTGGGTCTCAGGCCGCCCAATCCCTAGTGTGCTGTGCAGACCTTTGACTGGCAAAAACACCCCATCTGAGCGTGAGATCTGGCTGGGCTAGTGGCTCTTTCTGTGGACTAAGAGACAGACAGACAGAGTTTTCAGGTTCAAAACCTATACTTCCCAGAAGATGGTCATTCACTTCGGTAAAAAAAAAAAAAAAAAAAAAAAAAAAAAAAAAAAGGCTTTTTTATTTTTTTTCCCCTGCCTGGGTAACCTGTCTCCTGCCTGTTTCAAAGTGAAAAAAGGGAAAAATCTTTTTTGGAGGGAAAAGGACCAAAATGCAGGCAGGTGGACTCCGTGGAAGGTGGATGGGGAGTTGCTCCTGCCCGGGCACTAGAGCCCCAGCTGCTGTTCCAGGTGCTCTCTGATAACAGAGATCTCCATGTGTCCTGTCATGACACTGTCTCCAGGACTGACCCTCAGGATAATGAGGATTCAAAACGAGGCAGGTGATACTGCCTTCAAAAGTAAATCCAGGGAGGTTTGGCGGTATGTCAGAGGGTTAAGGGCTTGTGGCGATCACAAATAGAGGGGACAGGTGGAAGGATTTGGGGTCTGGCCCCCAGACTGCCACCTGCAGGGGAGTCGCTTTACAGGGGGTGAAGCAGGTCTTTAGGAGCTCTATCTTTCTCTCCCACCCTGTATTTCCTCTGCTCTCTCCTTTTGTGTCTGTCAGATGCAAGGTCAGTAACAACAACAACAACAAAAACAATAACCACCACAGTGACCAAGCAACAAGGGCAGCGAAAGGGGAACAAATGGAGTGCAGGAGCTGTGGATTATTCGTGGTGTAGGCACTCAGCTGTGGCAATAACCTCTTGAGGCAATCAATCCATACATGAAGAAGTAATACAGGTAACAGAGACGTATATGTCCCTGTGTGTTTCCACTGAGATAATGTAAATGCACTTTTATTTACTTCTTCATTTATTTATTACCTTGCCACGAGAATTTCTTTTCATTGCTAAAAAAAAAGTGTCCCATCAAGGGTACCAGGTGTGCCACACCCAGTTAAGCACTCATGTTACAATGCAGGAGGACTGGGCTTCAACACCCGGGTTCGCACCTGCCAGGGGAAATCTTTACAAGTGGTGCGGAAGTGCTGCAGTTGTCTCTCTCTGTGTCTCAAACTCTCTCTACCTCCCTTCCCTCTCAATTCCTGTCTATTTATTCCAGTGAATAATCAAGAAAATAGAAAGTAAAAAAAGAAAAAGGAAAAGGAAATATTCCACGACTTCAAATGGGCTACTCAGGACAATGCTTTCCTTGTTAAGATCCTCACAGCATTCCATATGCAGAAAGGCAAAGACGCCATGTATTTTTTAACCCAGTTTTTATATTTATTTATTGATTTAGGTGCTTATTCATTTTTGTTATTGATGAATTAATGTTTTACATTTGACATTGACTAAGGATCTGACACCAGCGGACTCCAGTACCCCTATATGGTAATCTGCCTCTACAAAACCGATCCATTGACCTTTCCATCCATCCATCCATCCACCCATACATCTATCCATCCATTCATCCATACATCCATGCATCCATCCATCCATCCATCCATCCATCCATCCATCCATCCACCAGTCAACCAAGCTAAGCACAAAAGGAGATCTCTCCTTGAATGGTGAGGAGAAACAACGATGCATAGGTAGGTTGCAAAGGCCCAGTTTGGCTGAATAGGGCAGAGGGGCTGAAGCAGGGAATGTGTTGGGGCGTGTGGGTTTGGGTGGGGTGAGCCGGAGACCCTGTGAGCTGGGTCACATTAGGGGCAGGCAGGGGGTGGAAGGGGTTGCGAACAGCTGTCACTGGAGAACCATCACAAGTGCTGGAGCTGGTGAGCAGGACACCTGGAAGAGAGGACAGACAAAGGAGAGAAGCAAAGTGCGGAGGAAAGGAGAGGGGACAGGATGGTGAGGACAGGAGAGGACAGGATTGGAGGGGACCTGAGAAACCTACCTGGACAAAGGCAGCATACAGACATCCAGGAAGGCCGGCAGGCATGCAGGCAGCTCTGGCCTGGGCTCCCTGGATCCCGGGCGCACCTCCACCTGTCTTCTCTTGGCTGCCAGCCCTGAGGTCCCTCGTCGGTCAGCACTGTCTTGCCATCCTTCCGTCCCTCTGTGCCAGGGCCCAGGCGTCTGGGCGCTGTTGCCTGACCTAGTGGCAGGGCAGTTGGGCTGCCCAGTGCCAGTGTGGCCAGCACAGATTGCCAGGGGCTAGGACATCACAGAGGGCTCCTGTGGTTGCTAGGCCACGGGGACCCCGCCCATCCAGTTGACCAGCAGCCATGACCCCATGCTGAACTTGACTTGAGGGGTGGTGGCCAGCCACCAGAGACAGAGCCCCAGGCCAAAGCAGGTGCTGGTCGGCCGGGCCAAGGGGCTATGGGCGGATTGGTGTGTGTCTGGGCATGGGGCTGGCATCTGACAGTCCAGGGCGGGGGACCAAGGTCCGCCAGGCCCCTGTCCCACCATGTGCACTGACACACAGTCTTGCTGACTGACTGACAGTCCCCGCCCCAGAGATACCCACACCAAGTCCCTGGGTGCCCTGAGCTGCCCCTGAGGGTTGGTGGGTGCCTGCCTGGACACATGCCTCCGTAATGGAGGCCTCTATTAATCCCGTTGCCTACTGACAGCTGCCCTCCTGCCCCTCCTCCTCCTCCTCCTCCTCCTCCTCCTCCTCTTCTTCCTCCTCCTCTTTCTCCTCTTCCTCCTCCTCTTCCTCCTCCTCCTCCTACACCCCCTCCTCCTCTTCCTCATCCTCAGCGGGACTCACTCAGGGCCCTTGGCCTAGGCAATCCAGGGCTGCTGCTCTGGCTTCTGCAGCTTCTATCCAGTGGGGGGGTGTAGGAATCTGTTCCTGTCAGTCCCTGATTCCTGGGACCTTCCATGCCTCCAGCTGCCCCCACTCTCTAGTCCTGACCCCTCCTCAAGGATGCCCCCTTTCCCCTTACCCTCTGTCCCGCAGCTCCCAACTAACATCTACTGTGTTCCTCCCTGCGCTACTTTACTGCCACCCTGCTTCTGCCCTTCAGCCCTGAGGGCCCAGGGCCAGCCCAGCTGCCATCTCACCATCCAGCACGGGGACCTGCCCTAACCCCCTGCCACCACACCCACACACACAGCCCTGCACACACTCCTGGTTCCCCTGCCTGCAGCCTGCCTCTCAAACAGTCTCCTTCTGCCCCCTAGCACCTTACAGCCTCTGCCACGGACCCCCACAGACACCTGGGCATGAGCAGTGCAGACATGCAAACAGCTCCCCTCGCCCCCACTCCAGTTGCTCCAAGGTTGGAAAGAGTCTTTTTTTCATGCTGTAGGGGAGGGAGTTGAGACAGTCCAATGTCCTGGGGAGCAAGAACTGCAAACAGTCCATCTACAATGTAACATTTGGGTCTCAGGCCGCCCAATCCCTAGTGTGCTGTGCAGACCTTTGACTGGCAAAAACACCCCATCTGAGCGTGAGATCTGGCTGGGCTAGTGGCTCTTTCTGTGGACTAAGAGACAGACAGACAGAGTTTTCAGGTTCAAAACCTATACTTCCCAGAAGATGGTCATTCACTTCGGTAAAAAAAAAAAAAAAAAAAAAAAGGCTTTTTTATTTTTTTTCCCCTGCCTGGGTAACCTGTCTCCTGCCTGTTTCAAAGTGAAAAAAGGGAAAAATCTTTTTTGGAGGGAAAAGGACCAAAATGCAGGCAGGTGGACTCCGTGGAAGGTGGATGGGGAGTTGCTCCTGCCCGGGCACTAGAGCCCCAGCTGCTGTTCCAGGTGCTCTCTGATAACAGAGATCTCCATGTGTCCTGTCATGACACTGTCTCCAGGACTGACCCTCAGGATAATGAGGATTCAAAACGAGGCAGGTGATACTGCCTTCAAAAGTAAATCCAGGGAGGTTTGGCGGTATGTCAGAGGGTTAAGGGCTTGTGGCGATCACGAATAGAGGGGACAGGTGGAAGGATTTGGGGTCTGGCCCCCAGACTGCCACCTGCAGGGGAGTCGCTTTACAGGGGGTGAAGCAGGTCTTTAGGAGCTCTATCTTTCTCTCCCACCCTGTATTTCCTCTGCTCTCTCCTTTTGTGTCTGTCAGATGCAAGGTCAGTAACAACAACAACAACAACCGCAACAATAACCACCACAGTGACCAAGCAACAAGGGCAGCGAAAGGGGAACAAATGGAGTGCAGGAGCTGTGGATTATTCGTGGTGTAGGCACTCAGCTGTGGCAATAACCTCTTGAGGCAATCAATCCATACATGAAGAAGTAATACAGGTAACAGAGACGTATATGTCCCTGTGTGTTTCCACTGAGATAATGTAAATGCACTTTTATTTACTTCTTCATTTATTTATTACCTTGCCACGAGAATTTCTTTTCATTGCTAAAAAAAAAGTGTCCCATCAAGGGTACCAGGTGTGCCACACCCAGTTAAGCACTCATGTTACAATGCAGGAGGACTGGGCTTCAACACCCGGGTTCGCACCTGCCAGGGGAAATCTTTACAAGTGGTGCGGAAGTGCTGCAGTTGTCTCTCTCTGTGTCTCAAACTCTCTCTACCTCCCTTCCCTCTCAATTCCTGTCTATTTATTCCAGTGAATAATCAAGAAAATAGAAAGTAAAAAAAGAAAAAGGAAAAGGAAATATTCCACGACTTCAAATGGGCTACTCAGGACAATGCTTTCCTTGTTAAGATCCTCACAGCATTCCATATGCAGAAAGGCAAAGACGCCATGTATTTTTTAACCCAGTTTTTATATTTATTTATTGATTTAGGTGCTTATTCATTTTTGTTATTGATGAATTAATGTTTTACATTTGACATTGACTAAGGATCTGACACCAGCGGACTCCAGTACCCCTATATGGTAATCTGCCTCTACAAAACCGATCCATTGACCTTTCCATCCATCCATCCATCCACCCATACATCTATCCATCCATTCATCCATACATCCATGCATCCATCCATCCATCCATCCATCCATCCATCCATCCATCCACCAGTCAACCAAGCTAAGCACAAAAGGAGATCTCTCCTTGAATGGTGAGGAGAAACAACGATGCATAGGTAGGTTGCAAAGGCCCAGTTTGGCTGAATAGGGCAGAGGGGCTGAAGCAGGGAATGTGTTGGGGCGTGTGGGTTTGGGTGGGGTGAGCCGGAGACCCTGTGAGCTGGGTCACATTAGGGGCAGGCAGGGGGTGGAAGGGGTTGCGAACAGCTGTCACTGGAGAACCATCACAAGTGCTGGAGCTGGTGAGCAGGACACCTGGAAGAGAGGACAGACAAAGGAGAGAAGCAAAGTGCGGAGGAAAGGAGAGGGGACAGGATGGTGAGGACAGGAGAGGACAGGATTGGAGGGGACCTGAGAAACCTACCTGGACAAAGGCAGCATACAGACATCCAGGAAGGCCGGCAGGCATGCAGGCAGCTCTGGCCTGGGCTCCCTGGATCCCGGGCGCACCTCCACCTGTCTTCTCTTGGCTGCCAGCCCTGAGGTCCCTCGTCGGTCAGCACTGTCTTGCCATCCTTCCGTCCCTCTGTGCCAGGGCCCAGGCGTCTGGGCGCTGTTGCCTGACCTAGTGGCAGGGCAGTTGGGCTGCCCAGTGCCAGTGTGGCCAGCACAGATTGCCAGGGGCTAGGACATCACAGAGGGCTCCTGTGGTTGCTAGGCCACGGGGACCCCGCCCATCCAGTTGACCAGCAGCCATGACCCCATGCTGAACTTGACTTGAGGGGTGGTGGCCAGCCACCAGAGACAGAGCCCCAGGCCAAAGCAGGTGCTGGTCGGCCGGGCCAAGGGGCTATGGGCGGATTGGTGTGTGTCTGGGCATGGGGCTGGCATCTGACAGTCCAGGGCGGGGGACCAAGGTCCGCCAGGCCCCTGTCCCACCATGTGCACTGACACACAGTCTTGCTGACTGACTGACAGTCCCCGCCCCAGAGATACCCACACCAAGTCCCTGGGTGCCCTGAGCTGCCCCTGAGGGTTGGTGGGTGCCTGCCTGGACACATGCCTCCGTAATGGAGGCCTCTATTAATCCCGTTGCCTACTGACAGCTGCCCTCCTGCCCCTCCTCCTCCTCCTCCTCCTCCTCCTCCTCCTCTTCTTCCTCCTCCTCTTTCTCCTCTTCCTCCTCCTCTTCCTCCTCCTCCTCCTACACCCCCTCCTCCTCTTCCTCATCCTCAGCGGGACTCACTCAGGGCCCTTGGCCTAGGCAATCCAGGGCTGCTGCTCTGGCTTCTGCAGCTTCTATCCAGTGGGGGGGTGTAGGAATCTGTTCCTGTCAGTCCCTGATTCCTGGGACCTTCCATGCCTCCAGCTGCCCCCACTCTCTAGTCCTGACCCCTCCTCAAGGATGCCCCCTTTCCCCTTACCCTCTGTCCCGCAGCTCCCAACTAACATCTACTGTGTTCCTCCCTGCGCTACTTTACTGCCACCCTGCTTCTGCCCTTCAGCCCTGAGGGCCCAGGGCCAGCCCAGCTGCCATCTCACCATCCAGCACGGGGACCTGCCCTAACCCCCTGCCACCACACCCACACACACAGCCCTGCACACACTCCTGGTTCCCCTGCCTGCAGCCTGCCTCTCAAACAGTCTCCTTCTGCCCCCTAGCACCTTACAGCCTCTGCCACGGACCCCCACAGACACCTGGGCATGAGCAGTGCAGACATGCAAACAGCTCCCCTCGCCCCCACTCCAGTTGCTCCAAGGTTGGAAAGAGTCTTTTTTTCATGCTGTAGGGGAGGGAGTTGAGACAGTCCAATGTCCTGGGGAGCAAGAACTGCAAACAGTCCATCTACAATGTAACATTTGGGTCTCAGGCCGCCCAATCCCTAGTGTGCTGTGCAGACCTTTGACTGGCAAAAACACCCCATCTGAGCGTGAGATCTGGCTGGGCTAGTGGCTCTTTCTGTGGACTAAGAGACAGACAGACAGAGTTTTCAGGTTCAAAACCTATACTTCCCAGAAGATGGTCATTCACTTCGGTAAAAAAAAAAAAAAAAAAAAAAAGGCTTTTTTATTTTTTTTCCCCTGCCTGGGTAACCTGTCTCCTGCCTGTTTCAAAGTGAAAAAAGGGAAAAATCTTTTTTGGAGGGAAAAGGACCAAAATGCAGGCAGGTGGACTCCGTGGAAGGTGGATGGGGAGTTGCTCCTGCCCGGGCACTAGAGCCCCAGCTGCTGTTCCAGGTGCTCTCTGATAACAGAGATCTCCATGTGTCCTGTCATGACACTGTCTCCAGGACTGACCCTCAGGATAATGAGGATTCAAAACGAGGCAGGTGATACTGCCTTCAAAAGTAAATCCAGGGAGGTTTGGCGGTATGTCAGAGGGTTAAGGGCTTGTGGCGATCACGAATAGAGGGGACAGGTGGAAGGATTTGGGGTCTGGCCCCCAGACTGCCACCTGCAGGGGAGTCGCTTTACAGGGGGTGAAGCAGGTCTTTAGGAGCTCTATCTTTCTCTCCCACCCTGTATTTCCTCTGCTCTCTCCTTTTGTGTCTGTCAGATGCAAGGTCAGTAACAACAACAACAACAACCGCAACAATAACCACCACAGTGACCAAGCAACAAGGGCAGCGAAAGGGGAACAAATGGAGTGCAGGAGCTGTGGATTATTCGTGGTGTAGGCACTCAGCTGTGGCAATAACCTCTTGAGGCAATCAATCCATACATGAAGAAGTAATACAGGTAACAGAGACGTATATGTCCCTGTGTGTTTCCACTGAGATAATGTAAATGCACTTTTATTTACTTCTTCATTTATTTATTACCTTGCCACGAGAATTTCTTTTCATTGCTAAAAAAAAAGTGTCCCATCAAGGGTACCAGGTGTGCCACACCCAGTTAAGCACTCATGTTACAATGCAGGAGGACTGGGCTTCAACACCCGGGTTCGCACCTGCCAGGGGAAATCTTTACAAGTGGTGCGGAAGTGCTGCAGTTGTCTCTCTCTGTGTCTCAAACTCTCTCTACCTCCCTTCCCTCTCAATTCCTGTCTATTTATTCCAGTGAATAATCAAGAAAATAGAAAGTAAAAAAAGAAAAAGGAAAAGGAAATATTCCACGACTTCAAATGGGCTACTCAGGACAATGCTTTCCTTGTTAAGATCCTCACAGCATTCCATATGCAGAAAGGCAAAGACGCCATGTATTTTTTAACCCAGTTTTTATATTTATTTATTGATTTAGGTGCTTATTCATTTTTGTTATTGATGAATTAATGTTTTACATTTGACATTGACTAAGGATCTGACACCAGCGGACTCCAGTACCCCTATATGGTAATCTGCCTCTACAAAACCGATCCATTGACCTTTCCATCCATCCATCCATCCACCCATACATCTATCCATCCATTCATCCATACATCCATCCATCCATCCATCCATCCATCCATCCACCAGTCAACCAAGCTAAGCACAAAAGGAGATCTCTCCTTGAATGGTGAGGAGAAACAACGATGCATAGGTAGGTTGCAAAGGCCCAGTTTGGCTGAATAGGGCAGAGGGGCTGAAGCAGGGAATGTGTTGGGGCGTGTGGGTTTGGGTGGGGTGAGCCGGAGACCCTGTGAGCTGGGTCACATTAGGGGCAGGCAGGGGGTGGAAGGGGTTGCGAACAGCTGTCACTGGAGAACCATCACAAGTGCTGGAGCTGGTGAGCAGGACACCTGGAAGAGAGGACAGACAAAGGAGAGAAGCAAAGTGCGGAGGAAAGGAGAGGGGACAGGATGGTGAGGACAGGAGAGGACAGGATTGGAGGGGACCTGAGAAACCTACCTGGACAAAGGCAGCATACAGACATCCAGGAAGGCCGGCAGGCATGCAGGCAGCTCTGGCCTGGGCTCCCTGGATCCCGGGCGCACCTCCACCTGTCTTCTCTTGGCTGCCAGCCCTGAGGTCCCTCGTCGGTCAGCACTGTCTTGCCATCCTTCCGTCCCTCTGTGCCAGGGCCCAGGCGTCTGGGCGCTGTTGCCTGACCTAGTGGCAGGGCAGTTGGGCTGCCCAGTGCCAGTGTGGCCAGCACAGATTGCCAGGGGCTAGGACATCACAGAGGGCTCCTGTGGTTGCTAGGCCACGGGGACCCCGCCCATCCAGTTGACCAGCAGCCATGACCCCATGCTGAACTTGACTTGAGGGGTGGTGGCCAGCCACCAGAGACAGAGCCCCAGGCCAAAGCAGGTGCTGGTCGGCCGGGCCAAGGGGCTATGGGCGGATTGGTGTGTGTCTGGGCATGGGGCTGGCATCTGACAGTCCAGGGCGGGGGACCAAGGTCCGCCAGGCCCCTGTCCCACCATGTGCACTGACACACAGTCTTGCTGACTGACTGACTGACAGTCCCCGCCCCAGAGATACCCACACCAAGTCCCTGGGTGCCCTGAGCTGCCCCTGAGGGTTGGTGGGTGCCTGCCTGGACACATGCCTCCGTAATGGAGGCCTCTATTAATCCCGTTGCCTACTGACAGCTGCCCTCCTGCCCCTCCTCCTCCTCCTCCTCCTCCTCTTCTTCCTCCTCCTCTTTCTCCTCTTCCTCCTCCTCTTCCTCCTCCTCCTCCTACACCCCCTCCTCCTCTTCCTCATCCTCAGCGGGACTCACTCAGGGCCCTTGGCCTAGGCAATCCAGGGCTGCTGCTCTGGCTTCTGCAGCTTCTATCCAGTGGGGGGGTGTAGGAATCTGTTCCTGTCAGTCCCTGATTCCTGGGACCTTCCATGCCTCCAGCTGCCCCCACTCTCTAGTCCTGACCCCTCCTCAAGGATGCCCCCTTTCCCCTTACCCTCTGTCCCGCAGCTCCCAACTAACATCTACTGTGTTCCTCCCTGCGCTACTTTACTGCCACCCTGCTTCTGCCCTTCAGCCCTGAGGGCCCAGGGCCAGCCCAGCTGCCATCTCACCATCCAGCACGGGGACCTGCCCTAACCCCCTGCCACCACACCCACACACACAGCCCTGCACACACTCCTGGTTCCCCTGCCTGCAGCCTGCCTCTCAAACAGTCTCCTTCTGCCCCCTAGCACCTTACAGCCTCTGCCACGGACCCCCACAGACACCTGGGCATGAGCAGTGCAGACATGCAAACAGCTCCCCTCGCCCCCACTCCAGTTGCTCCAAGGTTGGAAAGAGTCTTTTTTTCATGCTGTAGGGGAGGGAGTTGAGACAGTCCAATGTCCTGGGGAGCAAGAACTGCAAACAGTCCATCTACAATGTAACATTTGGGTCTCAGGCCGCCCAATCCCTAGTGTGCTGTGCAGACCTTTGACTGGCAAAAACACCCCATCTGAGCGTGAGATCTGGCTGGGCTAGTGGCTCTTTCTGTGGACTAAGAGACAGACAGACAGAGTTTTCAGGTTCAAAACCTATACTTCCCAGAAGATGGTCATTCACTTCGGTAAAAAAAAAAAAAAAAAAAAAAAGGCTTTTTTATTTTTTTTCCCCTGCCTGGGTAACCTGTCTCCTGCCTGTTTCAAAGTGAAAAAAGGGAAAAATCTTTTTTGGAGGGAAAAGGACCAAAATGCAGGCAGGTGGACTCCGTGGAAGGTGGATGGGGAGTTGCTCCTGCCCGGGCACTAGAGCCCCAGCTGCTGTTCCAGGTGCTCTCTGATAACAGAGATCTCCATGTGTCCTGTCATGACACTGTCTCCAGGACTGACCCTCAGGATAATGAGGATTCAAAACGAGGCAGGTGATACTGCCTTCAAAAGTAAATCCAGGGAGGTTTGGCGGTATGTCAGAGGGTTAAGGGCTTGTGGCGATCACAAATAGAGGGGACAGGTGGAAGGATTTGGGGTCTGGCCCCCAGACTGCCACCTGCAGGGGAGTCGCTTTACAGGGGGTGAAGCAGGTCTTTAGGAGCTCTATCTTTCTCTCCCACCCTGTATTTCCTCTGCTCTCTCCTTTTGTGTCTGTCAGATGCAAGGTCAGTAACAACAACAACAACAAAAACAATAACCACCACAGTGACCAAGCAACAAGGGCAGCGAAAGGGGAACAAATGGAGTGCAGGAGCTGTGGATTATTCGTGGTGTAGGCACTCAGCTGTGGCAATAACCTCTTGAGGCAATCAATCCATACATGAAGAAGTAATACAGGTAACAGAGACGTATATGTCCCTGTGTGTTTCCACTGAGATAATGTAAATGCACTTTTATTTACTTCTTCATTTATTTATTACCTTGCCACGAGAATTTCTTTTCATTGCTAAAAAAAAAGTGTCCCATCAAGGGTACCAGGTGTGCCACACCCAGTTAAGCACTCATGTTACAATGCAGGAGGACTGGGCTTCAACACCCGGGTTCGCACCTGCCAGGGGAAATCTTTACAAGTGGTGCGGAAGTGCTGCAGTTGTCTCTCTCTGTGTCTCAAACTCTCTCTACCTCCCTTCCCTCTCAATTCCTGTCTATTTATTCCAGTGAATAATCAAGAAAATAGAAAGTAAAAAAAGAAAAAGGAAAAGGAAATATTCCACGACTTCAAATGGGCTACTCAGGACAATGCTTTCCTTGTTAAGATCCTCACAGCATTCCATATGCAGAAAGGCAAAGACGCCATGTATTTTTTAACCCAGTTTTTATATTTATTTATTGATTTAGGTGCTTATTCATTTTTGTTATTGATGAATTAATGTTTTACATTTGACATTGACTAAGGATCTGACACCAGCGGACTCCAGTACCCCTATATGGTAATCTGCCTCTACAAAACCGATCCATTGACCTTTCCATCCATCCATCCATCCACCCATACATCTATCCATCCATTCATCCATACATCCATGCATCCATCCATCCATCCATCCATCCATCCATCCATCCATCCACCAGTCAACCAAGCTAAGCACAAAAGGAGATCTCTCCTTGAATGGTGAGGAGAAACAACGATGCATAGGTAGGTTGCAAAGGCCCAGTTTGGCTGAATAGGGCAGAGGGGCTGAACCAGGGAATGTGTTGGGGCGTGTGGGTTTGGGTGGGGTGAGCCGGAGACCCTGTGAGCTGGGTCACATTAGGGGCAGGCAGGGGGTGGAAGGGGTTGCGAACAGCTGTCACTGGAGAACCATCACAAGTGCTGGAGCTGGTGAGCAGGACACCTGGAAGAGAGGACAGACAAAGGAGAGAAGCAAAGTGCGGAGGAAAGGAGAGGGGACAGGATGGTGAGGACAGGAGAGGACAGGATTGGAGGGGACCTGAGAAACCTACCTGGACAAAGGCAGCATACAGACATCCAGGAAGGCCGGCAGGCATGCAGGCAGCTCTGGCCTGGGCTCCCTGGATCCCGGGCGCACCTCCACCTGTCTTCTCTTGGCTGCCAGCCCTGAGGTCCCTCGTCGGTCAGCACTGTCTTGCCATCCTTCCGTCCCTCTGTGCCAGGGCCCAGGCGTCTGGGCGCTGTTGCCTGACCTAGTGGCAGGGCAGTTGGGCTGCCCAGTGCCAGTGTGGCCAGCACAGATTGCCAGGGGCTAGGACATCACAGAGGGCTCCTGTGGTTGCTAGGCCACGGGGACCCCGCCCATCCAGTTGACCAGCAGCCATGACCCCATGCTGAACTTGACTTGAGGGGTGGTGGCCAGCCACCAGAGACAGAGCCCCAGGCCAAAGCAGGTGCTGGTCGGCCGGGCCAAGGGGCTATGGGCGGATTGGTGTGTGTCTGGGCATGGGGCTGGCATCTGACAGTCCAGGGCGGGGGACCAAGGTCCGCCAGGCCCCTGTCCCACCATGTGCACTGACACACAGTCTTGCTGACTGACTGACTGACAGTCCCCGCCCCAGAGATACCCACACCAAGTCCCTGGGTGCCCTGAGCTGCCCCTGAGGGTTGGTGGGTGCCTGCCTGGACACATGCCTCCGTAATGGAGGCCTCTATTAATCCCGTTGCCTACTGACAGCTGCCCTCCTGCCCCTCCTCCTCCTCCTCCTCCTCCTCTTCTTCCTCCTCCTCTTTCTCCTCTTCCTCCTCCTCTTCCTCCTCCTCCTCCTACACCCCCTCCTCCTCTTCCTCATCCTCAGCGGGACTCACTCAGGGCCCTTGGCCTAGGCAATCCAGGGCTGCTGCTCTGGCTTCTGCAGCTTCTATCCAGTGGGGGGGTGTAGGAATCTGTTCCTGTCAGTCCCTGATTCCTGGGACCTTCCATGCCTCCAGCTGCCCCCACTCTCTAGTCCTGACCCCTCCTCAAGGATGCCCCCTTTCCCCTTACCCTCTGTCCCGCAGCTCCCAACTAACATCTACTGTGTTCCTCCCTGCGCTACTTTACTGCCACCCTGCTTCTGCCCTTCAGCCCTGAGGGCCCAGGGCCAGCCCAGCTGCCATCTCACCATCCAGCACGGGGACCTGCCCTAACCCCCTGCCACCACACCCACACACACAGCCCTGCACACACACCTGGTTCCCCTGCCTGCAGCCTGCCTCTCAAACAGTCTCCTTCTGCCCCCTAGCACCTTACAGCCTCTGCCACGGACCCCCACAGACACCTGGGCATGAGCAGTGCAGACATGCAAACAGCTCCCCTCGCCCCCACTCCAGTTGCTCCAAGGTTGGAAAGAGTCTTTTTTTCATGCTGTAGGGGAGGGAGTTGAGACAGTCCAATGTCCTGGGGAGCAAGAACTGCAAACAGTCCATCTACAATGTAACATTTGGGTCTCAGGCCGCCCAATCCCTAGTGTGCTGTGCAGACCTTTGACTGGCAAAAACACCCCATCTGAGCGTGAGATCTGGCTGGGCTAGTGGCTCTTTCTGTGGACTAAGAGACAGACAGACAGAGTTTTCAGGTTCAAAACCTATACTTCCCAGAAGATGGTCATTCACTTCGGTAAAAAAAAAAAAAAAAAAAAAAAGGCTTTTTTATTTTTTTTCCCCTGCCTGGGTAACCTGTCTCCTGCCTGTTTCAAAGTGAAAAAAGGGAAAAATCTTTTTTGGAGGGAAAAGGACCAAAATGCAGGCAGGTGGACTCCGTGGAAGGTGGATGGGGAGTTGCTCCTGCCCGGGCACTAGAGCCCCAGCTGCTGTTCCAGGTGCTCTCTGATAACAGAGATCTCCATGTGTCCTGTCATGACACTGTCTCCAGGACTGACCCTCAGGATAATGAGGATTCAAAACGAGGCAGGTGATACTGCCTTCAAAAGTAAATCCAGGGAGGTTTGGCGGTATGTCAGAGGGTTAAGGGCTTGTGGCGATCACGAATAGAGGGGACAGGTGGAAGGATTTGGGGTCTGGCCCCCAGACTGCCACCTGCAGGGGAGTCGCTTTACAGGGGGTGAAGCAGGTCTTTAGGAGCTCTATCTTTCTCTCCCACCCTGTATTTCCTCTGCTCTCTCCTTTTGTGTCTGTCAGATGCAAGGTCAGTAACAACAACAACAATAAAAACAATAACCACCACAGTGACCAAGCAACAAGGGCAGCGAAAGGGGAACAAATGGAGTGCAGGAGCTGTGGATTATTCGTGGTGTAGGCACTCAGCTGTGGCAATAACCTCTTGAGGCAATCAATCCATACATGAAGAAGTAATACAGGTAACAGAGACGTATATGTCCCTGTGTGTTTCCACTGAGATAATGTAAATGCACTTTTATTTACTTCTTCATTTATTTATTACCTTGCCACGAGAATTTCTTTTCATTGCTAAAAAAAAAGTGTCCCATCAAGGGTACCAGGTGTGCCACACCCAGTTAAGCACTCATGTTACAATGCAGGAGGACTGGGCTTCAACACCCGGGTTCGCACCTGCCAGGGGAAATCTTTACAAGTGGTGCGGAAGTGCTGCAGTTGTCTCTCTCTGTGTCTCCAACTCTCTCTACCTCCCTTCCCTCTCAATTCCTGTCTATTTATTCCAGTGAATAATCAAGAAAATAGAAAGTAAAAAAAGAAAAAGGAAAAGGAAATATTCCACGACTTCAAATGGGCTACTCAGGACAATGCTTTCCTTGTTAAGATCCTCACAGCATTCCATATGCAGAAAGGCAAAGACGCCATGTATTTTTTAACCCAGTTTTTATATTTATTTATTGATTTAGGTGCTTATTCATTTTTGTTATTGATGAATTAATGTTTTACATTTGACATTGACTAAGGATCTGACACCAGCGGACTCCAGTACCCCTATATGGTAATCTGCCTCTACAAAACCGATCCATTGACCTTTCCATCCATCCATCCATCCACCCATACATCTATCCATCCATTCATCCATACATCCATCCATCCATCCATCCATCCATCCATCCACCAGTCAACCAAGCTAAGCACAAAAGGAGATCTCTCCTTGAATGGTGAGGAGAAACAACGATGCATAGGTAGGTTGCAAAGGCCCAGTTTGGCTGAATAGGGCAGAGGGGCTGAAGCAGGGAATGTGTTGGGGCGTGTGGGTTTGGGTGGGGTGAGCCGGAGACCCTGTGAGCTGGGTCACATTAGGGGCAGGCAGGGGGTGGAAGGGGTTGCGAACAGCTGTCACTGGAGAACCATCACAAGTGCTGGAGCTGGTGAGCAGGACACCTGGAAGAGAGGACAGACAAAGGAGAGAAGCAAAGTGCGGAGGAAAGGAGAGGGGACAGGATGGTGAGGACAGGAGAGGACAGGATTGGAGGGGACCTGAGAAACCTACCTGGACAAAGGCAGCATACAGACATCCAGGAAGGCCGGCAGGCATGCAGGCAGCTCTGGCCTGGGCTCCCTGGATCCCGGGCGCACCTCCACCTGTCTTCTCTTGGCTGCCAGCCCTGAGGTCCCTCGTCGGTCAGCACTGTCTTGCCATCCTTCCGTCCCTCTGTGCCAGGGCCCAGGCGTCTGGGCGCTGTTGCCTGACCTAGTGGCAGGGCAGTTGGGCTGCCCAGTGCCAGTGTGGCCAGCACAGATTGCCAGGGGCTAGGACATCACAGAGGGCTCCTGTGGTTGCTAGGCCACGGGGACCCCGCCCATCCAGTTGACCAGCAGCCATGACCCCATGCTGAACTTGACTTGAGGGGTGGTGGCCAGCCACCAGAGACAGAGCCCCAGGCCAAAGCAGGTGCTGGTCGGCCGGGCCAAGGGGCTATGGGCGGATTGGTGTGTGTCTGGGCATGGGGCTGGCATCTGACAGTCCAGGGCGGGGGACCAAGGTCCGCCAGGCCCCTGTCCCACCATGTGCACTGACACACAGTCTTGCTGACTGACTGACTGACAGTCCCCGCCCCAGAGATACCCACACCAAGTCCCTGGGTGCCCTGAGCTGCCCCTGAGGGTTGGTGGGTGCCTGCCTGGACACATGCCTCCGTAATGGAGGCCTCTATTAATCCCGTTGCCTACTGACAGCTGCCCTCCTGCCCCTCCTCCTCCTCCTCCTCCTCCTCTTCTTCCTCCTCCTCTTTCTCCTCTTCCTCCTCCTCTTCCTCCTCCTCCTCCTACACCCCCTCCTCCTCTTCCTCATCCTCAGCGGGACTCACTCAGGGCCCTTGGCCTAGGCAATCCAGGGCTGCTGCTCTGGCTTCTGCAGCTTCTATCCAGTGGGGGGGTGTAGGAATCTGTTCCTGTCAGTCCCTGATTCCTGGGACCTTCCATGCCTCCAGCTGCCCCCACTCTCTAGTCCTGACCCCTCCTCAAGGATGCCCCCTTTCCCCTTACCCTCTGTCCCGCAGCTCCCAACTAACATCTACTGTGTTCCTCCCTGCGCTACTTTACTGCCACCCTGCTTCTGCCCTTCAGCCCTGAGGGCCCAGGGCCAGCCCAGCTGCCATCTCACCATCCAGCACGGGGACCTGCCCTAACCCCCTGCCACCACACCCACACACACAGCCCTGCACACACTCCTGGTTCCCCTGCCTGCAGCCTGCCTCTCAAACAGTCTCCTTCTGCCCCCTAGCACCTTACAGCCTCTGCCACGGACCCCCACAGACACCTGGGCATGAGCAGTGCAGACATGCAAACAGCTCCCCTCGCCCCCACTCCAGTTGCTCCAAGGTTGGAAAGAGTCTTTTTTTCATGCTGTAGGGGAGGGAGTTGAGACAGTCCAATGTCCTGGGGAGCAAGAACTGCAAACAGTCCATCTACAATGTAACATTTGGGTCTCAGGCCGCCCAATCCCTAGTGTGCTGTGCAGACCTTTGACTGGCAAAAACACCCCATCTGAGCGTGAGATCTGGCTGGGCTAGTGGCTCTTTCTGTGGACTAAGAGACAGACAGACAGAGTTTTCAGGTTCAAAACCTATACTTCCCAGAAGATGGTCATTCACTTCGGTAAAAAAAAAAAAAAAAAAAAAAAGGCTTTTTTATTTTTTTTCCCCTGCCTGGGTAACCTGTCTCCTGCCTGTTTCAAAGTGAAAAAAGGGAAAAATCTTTTTTGGAGGGAAAAGGACCAAAATGCAGGCAGGTGGACTCCGTGGAAGGTGGATGGGGAGTTGCTCCTGCCCGGGCACTAGAGCCCCAGCTGCTGTTCCAGGTGCTCTCTGATAACAGAGATCTCCATGTGTCCTGTCATGACACTGTCTCCAGGACTGACCCTCAGGATAATGAGGATTCAAAACGAGGCAGGTGATACTGCCTTCAAAAGTAAATCCAGGGAGGTTTGGCGGTATGTCAGAGGGTTAAGGGCTTGTGGCGATCACGAATAGAGGGGACAGGTGGAAGGATTTGGGGTCTGGCCCCCAGACTGCCACCTGCAGGGGAGTCGCTTTACAGGGGGTGAAGCAGGTCTTTAGGAGCTCTATCTTTCTCTCCCACCCTGTATTTCCTCTGCTCTCTCCTTTTGTGTCTGTCAGATGCAAGGTCAGTAACAACAACAACAATAAAAACAATAACCACCACAGTGACCAAGCAACAAGGGCAGCGAAAGGGGAACAAATGGAGTGCAGGAGCTGTGGATTATTCGTGGTGTAGGCACTCAGCTGTGGCAATAACCTCTTGAGGCAATCAATCCATACATGAAGAAGTAATACAGGTAACAGAGACGTATATGTCCCTGTGTGTTTCCACTGAGATAATGTAAATGCACTTTTATTTACTTCTTCATTTATTTATTACCTTGCCACGAGAATTTCTTTTCATTGCTAAAAAAAAAGTGTCCCATCAAGGGTACCAGGTGTGCCACACCCAGTTAAGCACTCATGTTACAATGCAGGAGGACTGGGCTTCAACACCCGGGTTCGCACCTGCCAGGGGAAATCTTTACAAGTGGTGCGGAAGTGCTGCAGTTGTCTCTCTCTGTGTCTCCAACTCTCTCTACCTCCCTTCCCTCTCAATTCCTGTCTATTTATTCCAGTGAATAATCAAGAAAATAGAAAGTAAAAAAAGAAAAAGGAAAAGGAAATATTCCACGACTTCAAATGGGCTACTCAGGACAATGCTTTCCTTGTTAAGATCCTCACAGCATTCCATATGCAGAAAGGCAAAGACGCCATGTATTTTTTAACCCAGTTTTTATATTTATTTATTGATTTAGGTGCTTATTCATTTTTGTTATTGATGAATTAATGTTTTACATTTGACATTGACTAAGGATCTGACACCAGCGGACTCCAGTACCCCTATATGGTAATCTGCCTCTACAAAACCGATCCATTGACCTTTCCATCCATCCATCCATCCACCCATACATCTATCCATCCATTCATCCATACATCCATCCATCCATCCATCCATCCATCCATCCACCAGTCAACCAAGCTAAGCACAAAAGGAGATCTCTCCTTGAATGGTGAGGAGAAACAACGATGCATAGGTAGGTTGCAAAGGCCCAGTTTGGCTGAATAGGGCAGAGGGGCTGAAGCAGGGAATGTGTTGGGGCGTGTGGGTTTGGGTGGGGTGAGCCGGAGACCCTGTGAGCTGGGTCACATTAGGGGCAGGCAGGGGGTGGAAGGGGTTGCGAACAGCTGTCACTGGAGAACCATCACAAGTGCTGGAGCTGGTGAGCAGGACACCTGGAAGAGAGGACAGACAAAGGAGAGAAGCAAAGTGCGGAGGAAAGGAGAGGGGACAGGATGGTGAGGACAGGAGAGGACAGGATTGGAGGGGACCTGAGAAACCTACCTGGACAAAGGCAGCATACAGACATCCAGGAAGGCCGGCAGGCATGCAGGCAGCCTTGGCCTGGGCTCCCTGGATCCCGGGCGCACCTCCACCTGTCTTCTCTTGGCTGCCAGCCCTGAGGTCCCTCGTCGGTCAGCACTGTCTTGCCATCCTTCCGTCCCTCTGTGCCAGGGCCCAGGCGTCTGGGCGCTGTTGCCTGACCTAGTGGCAGGGCAGTTGGGCTGCCCAGTGCCAGTGTGGCCAGCACAGATTGCCAGGGGCTAGGACATCACAGAGGGCTCCTGTGGTTGCTAGGCCACGGGGACCCCGCCCATCCAGTTGACCAGCAGCCATGACCCCATGCTGAACTTGACTTGAGGGGTGGTGGCCAGCCACCAGAGACAGAGCCCCAGGCCAAAGCAGGTGCTGGTCGGCCGGGCCAAGGGGCTATGGGCGGATTGGTGTGTGTCTGGGCATGGGGCTGGCATCTGACAGTCCAGGGCGGGGGACCAAGGTCCGCCAGGCCCCTGTCCCACCATGTGCACTGACACACAGTCTTGCTGACTGACTGACTGACAGTCCCCGCCCCAGAGATACCCACACCAAGTCCCTGGGTGCCCTGAGCTGCCCCTGAGGGTTGGTGGGTGCCTGCCTGGACACATGCCTCCGTAATGGAGGCCTCTATTAATCCCGTTGCCTACTGACAGCTGCCCTCCTGCCCCTCCTCCTCCTCCTCCTCCTCCTCCTCCTCTTCTTCCTCCTCCTCTTTCTCCTCTTCCTCCTCCTCTTCCTCCTCCTCCTCCTACACCCCCTCCTCCTCTTCCTCATCCTCAGCGGGACTCACTCAGGGCCCTTGGCCTAGGCAATCCAGGGCTGCTGCTCTGGCTTCTGCAGCTTCTATCCAGTGGGGGGGTGTAGGAATCTGTTCCTGTCAGTCCCTGATTCCTGGGACCTTCCATGCCTCCAGCTGCCCCCACTCTCTAGTCCTGACCCCTCCTCAAGGATGCCCCCTTTCCCCTTACCCTCTGTCCCGCAGCTCCCAACTAACATCTACTGTGTTCCTCCCTGCGCTACTTTACTGCCACCCTGCTTCTGCCCTTCAGCCCTGAGGGCCCAGGGCCAGCCCAGCTGCCATCTCACCATCCAGCACGGGGACCTGCCCTAACCCCCTGCCACCACACCCACACACACAGCCCTGCACACACTCCTGGTTCCCCTGCCTGCAGCCTGCCTCTCAAACAGTCTCCTTCTGCCCCCTAGCACCTTACAGCCTCTGCCACGGACCCCCACAGACACCTGGGCATGAGCAGTGCAGACATGCAAACAGCTCCCCTCGCCCCCACTCCAGTTGCTCCAAGGTTGGAAAGAGTCTTTTTTTCATGCTGTAGGGGAGGGAGTTGAGACAGTCCAATGTCCTGGGGAGCAAGAACTGCAAACAGTCCATCTACAATGTAACATTTGGGTCTCAGGCCGCCCAATCCCTAGTGTGCTGTGCAGACCTTTGACTGGCAAAAACACCCCATCTGAGCGTGAGATCTGGCTGGGCTAGTGGCTCTTTCTGTGGACTAAGAGACAGACAGACAGAGTTTTCAGGTTCAAAACCTATACTTCCCAGAAGATGGTCATTCACTTCGGTAAAAAAAAAAAAAAAAAAAAAAAAGGCTTTTTTATTTTTTTTCCCCTGCCTGGGTAACCTGTCTCCTGCCTGTTTCAAAGTGAAAAAAGGGAAAAATCTTTTTTGGAGGGAAAAGGACCAAAATGCAGGCAGGTGGACTCCGTGGAAGGTGGATGGGGAGTTGCTCCTGCCCGGGCACTAGAGCCCCAGCTGCTGTTCCAGGTGCTCTCTGATAACAGAGATCTCCATGTGTCCTGTCATGACACTGTCTCCAGGACTGACCCTCAGGATAATGAGGATTCAAAACGAGGCAGGTGATACTGCCTTCAAAAGTAAATCCAGGGAGGTTTGGCGGTATGTCAGAGGGTTAAGGGCTTGTGGCGATCACGAATAGAGGGGACAGGTGGAAGGATTTGGGGTCTGGCCCCCAGACTGCCACCTGCAGGGGAGTCGCTTTACAGGGGGTGAAGCAGGTCTTTAGGAGCTCTATCTTTCTCTCCCACCCTGTATTTCCTCTGCTCTCTCCTTTTGTGTCTGTCAGATGCAAGGTCAGTAACAACAACAACAACAACCGCAACAATACCACCACAGTGACCAAGCAACAAGGGCAGCGAAAGGGGAACAAATGGAGTGCAGGAGCTGTGGATTATTCGTGGTGTAGGCACTCAGCTGTGGCAATAACCTCTTGAGGCAATCAATCCATACATGAAGAAGTAATACAGGTAACAGAGACGTATATGTCCCTGTGTGTTTCCACTGAGATAATGTAAATGCACTTTTATTTACTTCTTCATTTATTTATTACCTTGCCACGAGAATTTCTTTTCATTGCTAAAAAAAAAGTGTCCCATCAAGGGTACCAGGTGTGCCACACCCAGTTAAGCACTCATGTTACAATGCAGGAGGACTGGGCTTCAACACCCGGGTTCGCACCTGCCAGGGGAAATCTTTACAAGTGGTGCGGAAGTGCTGCAGTTGTCTCTCTCTGTGTCTCAAACTCTCTCTACCTCCCTTCCCTCTCAATTCCTGTCTATTTATTCCAGTGAATAATCAAGAAAATAGAAAGTAAAAAAAGAAAAAGGAAAAGGAAATATTCCACGACTTCAAATGGGCTACTCAGGACAATGCTTTCCTTGTTAAGATCCTCACAGCATTCCATATGCAGAAAGGCAAAGACGCCATGTATTTTTTAACCCAGTTTTTATATTTATTTATTGATTTAGGTGCTTATTCATTTTTGTTATTGATGAATTAATGTTTTACATTTGACATTGACTAAGGATCTGACACCAGCGGACTCCAGTACCCCTATATGGTAATCTGCCTCTACAAAACCGATCCATTGACCTTTCCATCCATCCATCCATCCACCCATACATCTATCCATCCATTCATCCATACATCCACCCATCCATCCATCCATCCATCCACCAGTCAACCAAGCTAAGCACAAAAGGAGATCTCTCCTTGAATGGTGAGGAGAAACAACGATGCATAGGTAGGTTGCAAAGGCCCAGTTTGGCTGAATAGGGCAGAGGGGCTGAAGCAGGGAATGTGTTGGGGCGTGTGGGTTTGGGTGGGGTGAGCCGGAGACCCTGTGAGCTGGGTCACATTAGGGGCAGGCAGGGGGTGGAAGGGGTTGCGAACAGCTGTCACTGGAGAACCATCACAAGTGCTGGAGCTGGTGAGCAGGACACCTGGAAGAGAGGACAGACAAAGGAGAGAAGCAAAGTGCGGAGGAAAGGAGAGGGGACAGGATGGTGAGGACAGGAGAGGACAGGATTGGAGGGGACCTGAGAAACCTACCTGGACAAAGGCAGCATACAGACATCCAGGAAGGCCGGCAGGCATGCAGGCAGCTCTGGCCTGGGCTCCCTGGATCCCGGGCGCACCTCCACCTGTCTTCTCTTGGCTGCCAGCCCTGAGGTCCCTCGTCGGTCAGCACTGTCTTGCCATCCTTCCGTCCCTCTGTGCCAGGGCCCAGGCGTCTGGGCGCTGTTGCCTGACCTAGTGGCAGGGCAGTTGGGCTGCCCAGTGCCAGTGTGGCCAGCACAGATTGCCAGGGGCTAGGACATCACAGAGGGCTCCTGTGGTTGCTAGGCCACGGGGACCCCGCCCATCCAGTTGACCAGCAGCCATGACCCCATGCTGAACTTGACTTGAGGGGTGGTGGCCAGCCACCAGAGACAGAGCCCCAGGCCAAAGCAGGTGCTGGTCGGCCGGGCCAAGGGGCTATGGGCGGATTGGTGTGTGTCTGGGCATGGGGCTGGCATCTGACAGTCCAGGGCGGGGGACCAAGGTCCGCCAGGCCCCTGTCCCACCATGTGCACTGACACACAGTCTTGCTGACTGACTGACAGTCCCCGCCCCAGAGATACCCACACCAAGTCCCTGGGTGCCCTGAGCTGCCCCTGAGGGTTGGTGGGTGCCTGCCTGGACACATGCCTCCGTAATGGAGGCCTCTATTAATCCCGTTGCCTACTGACAGCTGCCCTCCTGCCCCTCCTCCTCCTCCTCCTCCTCCTCCTCCTCTTCTTCCTCCTCCTCTTTCTCCTCTTCCTCCTCCTCTTCCTCCTCCTCCTCCTACACCCCCTCCTCCTCTTCCTCATCCTCAGCGGGACTCACTCAGGGCCCTTGGCCTAGGCAATCCAGGGCTGCTGCTCTGGCTTCTGCAGCTTCTATCCAGTGGGGGGGTGTAGGAATCTGTTCCTGTCAGTCCCTGATTCCTGGGACCTTCCATGCCTCCAGCTGCCCCCACTCTCTAGTCCTGACCCCTCCTCAAGGATGCCCCCTTTCCCCTTACCCTCTGTCCCGCAGCTCCCAACTAACATCTACTGTGTTCCTCCCTGCGCTACTTTACTGCCACCCTGCTTCTGCCCTTCAGCCCTGAGGGCCCAGGGCCAGCCCAGCTGCCATCTCACCATCCAGCACGGGGACCTGCCCTAACCCCCTGCCACCACACCCACACACACAGCCCTGCACACACTCCTGGTTCCCCTGCCTGCAGCCTGCCTCTCAAACAGTCTCCTTCTGCCCCCTAGCACCTTACAGCCTCTGCCACGGACCCCCACAGACACCTGGGCATGAGCAGTGCAGACATGCAAACAGCTCCCCTCGCCCCCACTCCAGTTGCTCCAAGGTTGGAAAGAGTCTTTTTTTCATGCTGTAGGGGAGGGAGTTGAGACAGTCCAATGTCCTGGGGAGCAAGAACTGCAAACAGTCCATCTACAATGTAACATTTGGGTCTCAGGCCGCCCAATCCCTAGTGTGCTGTGCAGACCTTTGACTGGCAAAAACACCCCATCTGAGCGTGAGATCTGGCTGGGCTAGTGGCTCTTTCTGTGGACTAAGAGACAGACAGACAGAGTTTTCAGGTTCAAAACCTATACTTCCCAGAAGATGGTCATTCACTTCGGTAAAAAAAAAAAAAAAAAAAAAAAAGGCTTTTTTATTTTTTTTCCCCTGCCTGGGTAACCTGTCTCCTGCCTGTTTCAAAGTGAAAAAAGGGAAAAATCTTTTTTGGAGGGAAAAGGACCAAAATGCAGGCAGGTGGACTCCGTGGAAGGTGGATGGGGAGTTGCTCCTGCCCGGGCACTAGAGCCCCAGCTGCTGTTCCAGGTGCTCTCTGATAACAGAGATCTCCATGTGTCCTGTCATGACACTGTCTCCAGGACTGACCCTCAGGATAATGAGGATTCAAAACGAGGCAGGTGATACTGCCTTCAAAAGTAAATCCAGGGAGGTTTGGCGGTATGTCAGAGGGTTAAGGGCTTGTGGCG
Source organism: Erinaceus europaeus (assembly GCF_950295315.1). NCBI lineage: Eukaryota > Metazoa > Chordata > Mammalia > Eulipotyphla > Erinaceidae > Erinaceus > Erinaceus europaeus. The sequence goes on along the minus strand of NW_026647147.1, from coordinate 1,367,037 downwards.
ATCACGAATAGAGGGGACAGGTGGAAGGATTTGGGGTCTGGCCCCCAGACTGCCACCTGCAGGGGAGTCGCTTTACAGGGGGTGAAGCAGGTCTTTAGGAGCTCTATCTTTCTCTCCCACCCTGTATTTCCTCTGCTCTCTCCTTTTGTGTCTGTCAGATGCAAGGTCAGTAACAACAACAACAACAACCGCAACAATACCACCACAGTGACCAAGCAACAAGGGCAGCGAAAGGGGAACAAATGGAGTGCAGGAGCTGTGGATTATTCGTGGTGTAGGCACTCAGCTGTGGCAATAACCTCTTGAGGCAAAAGTAATACAGGTAACAGAGACGTATATGTCCCTGTGTGTTTCCACTGAGATAATGTAAATGCACTTTTATTTACTTCTTCATTTATTTATTACCTTGCCACGAGAATTTCTTTTCATTGCTAAAAAAAAAGTGTCCCATCAAGGGTACCAGGTGTGCCACACCCAGTTAAGCACTCATGTTACAATGCAGGAGGACTGGGCTTCAACACCCGGGTTCGCACCTGCCAGGGGAAATCTTTACAAGTGGTGCGGAAGTGCTGCAGTTGTCTCTCTCTGTGTCTCCAACTCTCTCTACCTCCCTTCCCTCTCAATTCCTGTCTATTTATTCCAGTGAATAATCAAGAAAATAGAAAGTAAAAAAAGAAAAAGGAAAAGGAAATATTCCACGACTTCAAATGGGCTACTCAGGACAATGCTTTCCTTGTTAAGATCCTCACAGCATTCCATATGCAGAAAGGCAAAGACGCCATGTATTTTTTAACCCAGTTTTTATATTTATTTATTGATTTAGGTGCTTATTCATTTTTGTTATTGATGAATTAATGTTTTACATTTGACATTGACTAAGGATCTGACACCAGCGGACTCCAGTACCCCTATATGGTAATCTGCCTCTACAAAACCGATCCATTGACCTTTCCATCCATCCATCCATCCACCCATACATCTATCCATCCATTCATCCATACATCCATCCATCCATCCATCCATCCATCCATCCACCAGTCAACCAAGCTAAGCACAAAAGGAGATCTCTCCTTGAATGGTGAGGAGAAACAACGATGCATAGGTAGGTTGCAAAGGCCCAGTTTGGCTGAATAGGGCAGAGGGGCTGAAGCAGGGAATGTGTTGGGGCGTGTGGGTTTGGGTGGGGTGAGCCGGAGACCCTGTGAGCTGGGTCACATTAGGGGCAGGCAGGGGGTGGAAGGGGTTGCGAACAGCTGTCACTGGAGAACCATCACAAGTGCTGGAGCTGGTGAGCAGGACACCTGGAAGAGAGGACAGACAAAGGAGAGAAGCAAAGTGCGGAGGAAAGGAGAGGGGACAGGATGGTGAGGACAGGAGAGGACAGGATTGGAGGGGACCTGAGAAACCTACCTGGACAAAGGCAGCATACAGACATCCAGGAAGGCCGGCAGGCATGCAGGCAGCTCTGGCCTGGGCTCCCTGGATCCCGGGCGCACCTCCACCTGTCTTCTCTTGGCTGCCAGCCCTGAGGTCCCTCGTCGGTCAGCACTGTCTTGCCATCCTTCCGTCCCTCTGTGCCAGGGCCCAGGCGTCTGGGCGCTGTTGCCTGACCTAGTGGCAGGGCAGTTGGGCTGCCCAGTGCCAGTGTGGCCAGCACAGATTGCCAGGGGCTAGGACATCACAGAGGGCTCCTGTGGTTGCTAGGCCACGGGGACCCCGCCCATCCAGTTGACCAGCAGCCATGACCCCATGCTGAACTTGACTTGAGGGGTGGTGGCCAGCCACCAGAGACAGAGCCCCAGGCCAAAGCAGGTGCTGGTCGGCCGGGCCAAGGGGCTATGGGCGGATTGGTGTGTGTCTGGGCATGGGGCTGGCATCTGACAGTCCAGGGCGGGGGACCAAGGTCCGCCAGGCCCCTGTCCCACCATGTGCACTGACACACAGTCTTGCTGACTGACTGACTGACAGTCCCCGCCCCAGAGATACCCACACCAAGTCCCTGGGTGCCCTGAGCTGCCCCTGAGGGTTGGTGGGTGCCTGCCTGGACACATGCCTCCGTAATGGAGGCCTCTATTAATCCCGTTGCCTACTGACAGCTGCCCTCCTGCCCCTCCTCCTCCTCCTCCTCCTCCTCCTCCTCTTCTTCCTCCTCCTCTTTCTCCTCTTCCTCCTCCTCTTCCTCCTCCTCCTCCTACACCCCCTCCTCCTCTTCCTCATCCTCAGCGGGACTCACTCAGGGCCCTTGGCCTAGGCAATCCAGGGCTGCTGCTCTGGCTTCTGCAGCTTCTATCCAGTGGGGGGGTGTAGGAATCTGTTCCTGTCAGTCCCTGATTCCTGGGACCTTCCATGCCTCCAGCTGCCCCCACTCTCTAGTCCTGACCCCTCCTCAAGGATGCCCCCTTTCCCCTTACCCTCTGTCCCGCAGCTCCCAACTAACATCTACTGTGTTCCTCCCTGCGCTACTTTACTGCCACCCTGCTTCTGCCCTTCAGCCCTGAGGGCCCAGGGCCAGCCCAGCTGCCATCTCACCATCCAGCACGGGGACCTGCCCTAACCCCCTGCCACCACACCCACACACACAGCCCTGCACACACTCCTGGTTCCCCTGCCTGCAGCCTGCCTCTCAAACAGTCTCCTTCTGCCCCCTAGCACCTTACAGCCTCTGCCACGGACCCCCACAGACACCTGGGCATGAGCAGTGCAGACATGCAAACAGCTCCCCTCGCCCCCACTCCAGTTGCTCCAAGGTTGGAAAGAGTCTTTTTTTCATGCTGTAGGGGAGGGAGTTGAGACAGTCCAATGTCCTGGGGAGCAAGAACTGCAAACAGTCCATCTACAATGTAACATTTGGGTCTCAGGCCGCCCAATCCCTAGTGTGCTGTGCAGACCTTTGACTGGCAAAAACACCCCATCTGAGCGTGAGATCTGGCTGGGCTAGTGGCTCTTTCTGTGGACTAAGAGACAGACAGACAGAGTTTTCAGGTTCAAAACCTATACTTCCCAGAAGATGGTCATTCACTTCGGTAAAAAAAAAAAAAAAAAAAAAAAAAGGCTTTTTATTTTTTTTCCCCTGCCTGGGTAACCTGTCTCCTGCCTGTTTCAAAGTGAAAAAAGGGAAAAATCTTTTTTGGAGGGAAAAGGACCAAAATGCAGGCAGGTGGACTCCGTGGAAGGTGGATGGGGAGTTGCTCCTGCCCGGGCACTAGAGCCCCAGCTGCTGTTCCAGGTGCTCTCTGATAACAGAGATCTCCATGTGTCCTGTCATGACACTGTCTCCAGGACTGACCCTCAGGATAATGAGGATTCAAAACGAGGCAGGTGATACTGCCTTCAAAAGTAAATCCAGGGAGGTTTGGCGGTATGTCAGAGGGTTAAGGGCTTGTGGCGATCACGAATAGAGGGGACAGGTGGAAGGATTTGGGGTCTGGCCCCCAGACTGCCACCTGCAGGGGAGTCGCTTTACAGGGGGTGAAGCAGGTCTTTAGGAGCTCTATCTTTCTCTCCCACCCTGTATTTCCTCTGCTCTCTCCTTTTGTGTCTGTCAGATGCAAGGTCAGTAACAACAACAACAACAAAAACAATAACCACCACAGTGACCAAGCAACAAGGGCAGCGAAAGGGGAACAAATGGAGTGCAGGAGCTGTGGATTATTCGTGGTGTAGGCACTCAGCTGTGGCAATAACCTCTTGAGGCAATCAATCCATACATGAAGAAGTAATATGAAGAAGTAATACAGGTAACAGAGACGTATATGTCCCTGTGTGTTTCCACTGAGATAATGTAAATGCACTTTTATTTACTTCTTCATTTATTTATTACCTTGCCACGAGAATTTCTTTTCATTGCTAAAAAAAAAGTGTCCCATCAAGGGTACCAGGTGTGCCACACCCAGTTAAGCACTCATGTTACAATGCAGGAGGACTGGGCTTCAACACCCGGGTTCGCACCTGCCAGGGGAAATCTTTACAAGTGGTGCGGAAGTGCTGCAGTTGTCTCTCTCTGTGTCTCAAACTCTCTCTACCTCCCTTCCCTCTCAATTCCTGTCTATTTATTCCAGTGAATAATCAAGAAAATAGAAAGTAAAAAAAGAAAAAGGAAAAGGAAATATTCCACGACTTCAAATGGGCTACTCAGGACAATGCTTTCCTTGTTAAGATCCTCACAGCATTCCATATGCAGAAAGGCAAAGACGCCATGTATTTTTTAACCCAGTTTTTATATTTATTTATTGATTTAGGTGCTTATTCATTTTTGTTATTGATGAATTAATGTTTTACATTTGACATTGACTAAGGATCTGACACCAGCGGACTCCAGTACCCCTATATGGTAATCTGCCTCTACAAAACCGATCCATTGACCTTTCCATCCATCCATCCATCCACCCATACATCTATCCATCCATTCATCCATACATCCACCCATCCATCCATCCATCCATCCACCAGTCAACCAAGCTAAGCACAAAAGGAGATCTCTCCTTGAATGGTGAGGAGAAACAACGATGCATAGGTAGGTTGCAAAGGCCCAGTTTGGCTGAATAGGGCAGAGGGGCTGAAGCAGGGAATGTGTTGGGGCGTGTGGGTTTGGGTGGGGTGAGCCGGAGACCCTGTGAGCTGGGTCACATTAGGGGCAGGCAGGGGGTGGAAGGGGTTGCGAACAGCTGTCACTGGAGAACCACACAAGTGCTGGAGCTGGTGAGCAGGACACCTGGAAGAGAGGACAGACAAAGGAGAGAAGCAAAGTGCGGAGGAAAGGAGAGGGGACAGGATGGTGAGGACAGGAGAGGACAGGATTGGAGGGGACCTGAGAAACCTACCTGGACAAAGGCAGCATACAGACATCCAGGAAGGCCGGCAGGCATGCAGGCAGCTCTGGCCTGGGCTCCCTGGATCCCGGGCGCACCTCCACCTGTCTTCTCTTGGCTGCCAGCCCTGAGGTCCCTCGTCGGTCAGCACTGTCTTGCCATCCTTCCGTCCCTCTGTGCCAGGGCCCAGGCGTCTGGGCGCTGTTGCCTGACCTAGTGGCAGGGCAGTTGGGCTGCCCAGTGCCAGTGTGGCCAGCACAGATTGCCAGGGGCTAGGACATCACAGAGGGCTCCTGTGGTTGCTAGGCCACGGGGACCCCGCCCATCCAGTTGACCAGCAGCCATGACCCCATGCTGAACTTGACTTGAGGGGTGGTGGCCAGCCACCAGAGACAGAGCCCCAGGCCAAAGCAGGTGCTGGTCGGCCGGGCCAAGGGGCTATGGGCGGATTGGTGTGTGTCTGGGCATGGGGCTGGCATCTGACAGTCCAGGGCGGGGGACCAAGGTCCGCCAGGCCCCTGTCCCACCATGTGCACTGACACACAGTCTTGCTGACTGACTGACAGTCCCCGCCCCAGAGATACCCACACCAAGTCCCTGGGTGCCCTGAGCTGCCCCTGAGGGTTGGTGGGTGCCTGCCTGGACACATGCCTCCGTAATGGAGGCCTCTATTAATCCCGTTGCCTACTGACAGCTGCCCTCCTGCCCCTCCTCCTCCTCCTCCTCCTCCTCCTCCTCTTCTTCCTCCTCCTCTTTCTCCTCTTCCTCCTCCTCTTCCTCCTCCTCCTCCTACACCCCCTCCTCCTCTTCCTCATCCTCAGCGGGACTCACTCAGGGCCCTTGGCCTAGGCAATCCAGGGCTGCTGCTCTGGCTTCTGCAGCTTCTATCCAGTGGGGGGGTGTAGGAATCTGTTCCTGTCAGTCCCTGATTCCTGGGACCTTCCATGCCTCCAGCTGCCCCCACTCTCTAGTCCTGACCCCTCCTCAAGGATGCCCCCTTTCCCCTTACCCTCTGTCCCGCAGCTCCCAACTAACATCTACTGTGTTCCTCCCTGCGCTACTTTACTGCCACCCTGCTTCTGCCCTTCAGCCCTGAGGGCCCAGGGCCAGCCCAGCTGCCATCTCACCATCCAGCACGGGGACCTGCCCTAACCCCCTGCCACCACACCCACACACACAGCCCTGCACACACTCCTGGTTCCCCTGCCTGCAGCCTGCCTCTCAAACAGTCTCCTTCTGCCCCCTAGCACCTTACAGCCTCTGCCACGGACCCCCACAGACACCTGGGCATGAGCAGTGCAGACATGCAAACAGCTCCCCTCGCCCCCACTCCAGTTGCTCCAAGGTTGGAAAGAGTCTTTTTTTCATGCTGTAGGGGAGGGAGTTGAGACAGTCCAATGTCCTGGGGAGCAAGAACTGCAAACAGTCCATCTACAATGTAACATTTGGGTCTCAGGCCGCCCAATCCCTAGTGTGCTGTGCAGACCTTTGACTGGCAAAAACACCCCATCTGAGCGTGAGATCTGGCTGGGCTAGTGGCTCTTTCTGTGGACTAAGAGACAGACAGACAGAGTTTTCAGGTTCAAAACCTATACTTCCCAGAAGATGGTCATTCACTTCGGTAAAAAAAAAAAAAAAAAAAAAAAAAAAAAAGGCTTTTTATTTTTTTTCCCCTGCCTGGGTAACCTGTCTCCTGCCTGTTTCAAAGTGAAAAAAGGGAAAAATCTTTTTTGGAGGGAAAAGGACCAAAATGCAGGCAGGTGGACTCCGTGGAAGGTGGATGGGGAGTTGCTCCTGCCCGGGCACTAGAGCCCCAGCTGCTGTTCCAGGTGCTCTCTGATAACAGAGATCTCCATGTGTCCTGTCATGACACTGTCTCCAGGACTGACCCTCAGGATAATGAGGATTCAAAACGAGGCAGGTGATACTGCCTTCAAAAGTAAATCCAGGGAGGTTTGGCGGTATGTCAGAGGGTTAAGGGCTTGTGGCGATCACGAATAGAGGGGACAGGTGGAAGGATTTGGGGTCTGGCCCCCAGACTGCCACCTGCAGGGGAGTCGCTTTACAGGGGGTGAAGCAGGTCTTTAGGAGCTCTATCTTTCTCTCCCACCCTGTATTTCCTCTGCTCTCTCCTTTTGTGTCTGTCAGATGCAAGGTCAGTAACAACAACAACAACAAAAACAATAACCACCACAGTGACCAAGCAACAAGGGCAGCGAAAGGGGAACAAATGGAGTGCAGGAGCTGTGGATTATTCGTGGTGTAGGCACTCAGCTGTGGCAATAACCTCTTGAGGCAATCAATCCATACATGAAGAAGTAATACAGGTAACAGAGACGTATATGTCCCTGTGTGTTTCCACTGAGATAATGTAAATGCACTTTTATTTACTTCTTCATTTATTTATTACCTTGCCACGAGAATTTCTTTTCATTGCTAAAAAAAAGTGTCCCATCAAGGGTACCAGGTGTGCCACACCCAGTTAAGCACTCATGTTACAATGCAGGAGGACTGGGCTTCAACACCCGGGTTCGCACCTGCCAGGGGAAATCTTTACAAGTGGTGCGGAAGTGCTGCAGTTGTCTCTCTCTGTGTCTCAAACTCTCTCTACCTCCCTTCCCTCTCAATTCCTGTCTATTTATTCCAGTGAATAATCAAGAAAATAGAAAGTAAAAAAAGAAAAAGGAAAAGGAAATATTCCACGACTTCAAATGGGCTACTCAGGACAATGCTTTCCTTGTTAAGATCCTCACAGCATTCCATATGCAGAAAGGCAAAGACGCCATGTATTTTTTAACCCAGTTTTTATATTTATTTATTGATTTAGGTGCTTATTCATTTTTGTTATTGATGAATTAATGTTTTACATTTGACATTGACTAAGGATCTGACACCAGCGGACTCCAGTACCCCTATATGGTAATCTGCCTCTACAAAACCGATCCATTGACCTTTCCATCCATCCATCCATCCACCCATACATCTATCCATCCATTCATCCATACATCCACCCATCCATCCATCCATCCATCCACCAGTCAACCAAGCTAAGCACAAAAGGAGATCTCTCCTTGAATGGTGAGGAGAAACAACGATGCATAGGTAGGTTGCAAAGGCCCAGTTTGGCTGAATAGGGCAGAGGGGCTGAAGCAGGGAATGTGTTGGGGCGTGTGGGTTTGGGTGGGGTGAGCCGGAGACCCTGTGAGCTGGGTCACATTAGGGGCAGGCAGGGGGTGGAAGGGGTTGCGAACAGCTGTCACTGGAGAACCATCACAAGTGCTGGAGCTGGTGAGCAGGACACCTGGAAGAGAGGACAGACAAAGGAGAGAAGCAAAGTGCGGAGGAAAGGAGAGGGGACAGGATGGTGAGGACAGGAGAGGACAGGATTGGAGGGGACCTGAGAAACCTACCTGGACAAAGGCAGCATACAGACATCCAGGAAGGCCGGCAGGCATGCAGGCAGCTCTGGCCTGGGCTCCCTGGATCCCGGGCGCACCACCTGTCTTCTCTTGGCTGCCAGCCCTGAGGTCCCTCGTCGGTCAGCACTGTCTTGCCATCCTTCCGTCCCTCTGTGCCAGGGCCCAGGCGTCTGGGCGCTGTTGCCTGACCTAGTGGCAGGGCAGTTGGGCTGCCCAGTGCCAGTGTGGCCAGCACAGATTGCCAGGGGCTAGGACATCACAGAGGGCTCCTGTGGTTGCTAGGCCACGGGGACCCCGCCCATCCAGTTGACCAGCAGCCATGACCCCATGCTGAACTTGACTTGAGGGGTGGTGGCCAGCCACCAGAGACAGAGCCCCAGGCCAAAGCAGGTGCTGGTCGGCCGGGCCAAGGGGCTATGGGCGGATTGGTGTGTGTCTGGGCATGGGGCTGGCATCTGACAGTCCAGGGCGGGGGACCAAGGTCCGCCAGGCCCCTGTCCCACCATGTGCACTGACACACAGTCTTGCTGACTGACTGACAGTCCCCGCCCCAGAGATACCCACACCAAGTCCCTGGGTGCCCTGAGCTGCCCCTGAGGGTTGGTGGGTGCCTGCCTGGACACATGCCTCCGTAATGGAGGCCTCTATTAATCCCGTTGCCTACTGACAGCTGCCCTCCTGCCCCTCCTCCTCCTCCTCCTCCTCCTCCTCCTCTTCTTCCTCCTCCTCTTTCTCCTCTTCCTCCTCCTCTTCCTCCTCCTCCTCCTACACCCCCTCCTCCTCTTCCTCATCCTCAGCGGGACTCACTCAGGGCCCTTGGCCTAGGCAATCCAGGGCTGCTGCTCTGGCTTCTGCAGCTTCTATCCAGTGGGGGGGTGTAGGAATCTGTTCCTGTCAGTCCCTGATTCCTGGGACCTTCCATGCCTCCAGCTGCCCCCACTCTCTAGTCCTGACCCCTCCTCAAGGATGCCCCCTTTCCCCTTACCCTCTGTCCCGCAGCTCCCAACTAACATCTACTGTGTTCCTCCCTGCGCTACTTTACTGCCACCCTGCTTCTGCCCTTCAGCCCTGAGGGCCCAGGGCCAGCCCAGCTGCCATCTCACCATCCAGCACGGGGACCTGCCCTAACCCCCTGCCACCACACCCACACACACAGCCCTGCACACACTCCTGGTTCCCCTGCCTGCAGCCTGCCTCTCAAACAGTCTCCTTCTGCCCCCTAGCACCTTACAGCCTCTGCCACGGACCCCCACAGACACCTGGGCATGAGCAGTGCAGACATGCAAACAGCTCCCCTCGCCCCCACTCCAGTTGCTCCAAGGTTGGAAAGAGTCTTTTTTTCATGCTGTAGGGGAGGGAGTTGAGACAGTCCAATGTCCTGGGGAGCAAGAACTGCAAACAGTCCATCTACAATGTAACATTTGGGTCTCAGGCCGCCCAATCCCTAGTGTGCTGTGCAGACCTTTGACTGGCAAAAACACCCCATCTGAGCGTGAGATCTGGCTGGGCTAGTGGCTCTTTCTGTGGACTAAGAGACAGACAGACAGAGTTTTCAGGTTCAAAACCTATACTTCCCAGAAGATGGTCATTCACTTCGGTAAAAAAAAAAAAAAAAAAAAAAAAAAAAAGGCTTTTTATTTTTTTTCCCCTGCCTGGGTAACCTGTCTCCTGCCTGTTTCAAAGTGAAAAAAGGGAAAAATCTTTTTTGGAGGGAAAAGGACCAAAATGCAGGCAGGTGGACTCCGTGGAAGGTGGATGGGGAGTTGCTCCTGCCCGGGCACTAGAGCCCCAGCTGCTGTTCCAGGTGCTCTCTGATAACAGAGATCTCCATGTGTCCTGTCATGACACTGTCTCCAGGACTGACCCTCAGGATAATGAGGATTCAAAACGAGGCAGGTGATACTGCCTTCAAAAGTAAATCCAGGGAGGTTTGGCGGTATGTCAGAGGGTTAAGGGCTTGTGGCGATCACGAATAGAGGGGACAGGTGGAAGGATTTGGGGTCTGGCCCCCAGACTGCCACCTGCAGGGGAGTCGCTTTACAGGGGGTGAAGCAGGTCTTTAGGAGCTCTATCTTTCTCTCCCACCCTGTATTTCCTCTGCTCTCTCCTTTTGTGTCTGTCAGATGCAAGGTCAGTAACAACAACAACAACAAAAACAATAACCACCACAGTGACCAAGCAACAAGGGCAGCGAAAGGGGAACAAATGGAGTGCAGGAGCTGTGGATTATTCGTGGTGTAGGCACTCAGCTGTGGCAATAACCTCTTGAGGCAATCAATCCATACATGAAGAAGTAATACAGGTAACAGAGACGTATATGTCCCTGTGTGTTTCCACTGAGATAATGTAAATGCACTTTTATTTACTTCTTCATTTATTTATTACCTTGCCACGAGAATTTCTTTTCATTGCTAAAAAAAAGTGTCCCATCAAGGGTACCAGGTGTGCCACACCCAGTTAAGCACTCATGTTACAATGCAGGAGGACTGGGCTTCAACACCCGGGTTCGCACCTGCCAGGGGAAATCTTTACAAGTGGTGCGGAAGTGCTGCAGTTGTCTCTCTCTGTGTCTCAAACTCTCTCTACCTCCCTTCCCTCTCAATTCCTGTCTATTTATTCCAGTGAATAATCAAGAAAATAGAAAGTAAAAAAAGAAAAAGGAAAAGGAAATATTCCACGACTTCAAATGGGCTACTCAGGACAATGCTTTCCTTGTTAAGATCCTCACAGCATTCCATATGCAGAAAGGCAAAGACGCCATGTATTTTTTAACCCAGTTTTTATATTTATTTATTGATTTAGGTGCTTATTCATTTTTGTTATTGATGAATTAATGTTTTACATTTGACATTGACTAAGGATCTGACACCAGCGGACTCCAGTACCCCTATATGGTAATCTGCCTCTACAAAACCGATCCATTGACCTTTCCATCCATCCATCCATCCACCCATACATCTATCCATCCATTCATCCATACATCCATCCATCCATCCATCCATCCACCAGTCAACCAAGCTAAGCACAAAAGGAGATCTCTCCTTGAATGGTGAGGAGAAACAACGATGCATAGGTAGGTTGCAAAGGCCCAGTTTGGCTGAATAGGGCAGAGGGGCTGAAGCAGGGAATGTGTTGGGGCGTGTGGGTTTGGGTGGGGTGAGCCGGAGACCCTGTGAGCTGGGTCACATTAGGGGCAGGCAGGGGGTGGAAGGGGTTGCGAACAGCTGTCACTGGAGAACCATCACAAGTGCTGGAGCTGGTGAGCAGGACACCTGGAAGAGAGGACAGACAAAGGAGAGAAGCAAAGTGCGGAGGAAAGGAGAGGGGACAGGATGGTGAGGACAGGAGAGGACAGGATTGGAGGGGACCTGAGAAACCTACCTGGACAAAGGCAGCATACAGACATCCAGGAAGGCCGGCAGGCATGCAGGCAGCTCTGGCCTGGGCTCCCTGGATCCCGGGCGCACCTCCACCTGTCTTCTCTTGGCTGCCAGCCCTGAGGTCCCTCGTCGGTCAGCACTGTCTTGCCATCCTTCCGTCCCTCTGTGCCAGGGCCCAGGCGTCTGGGCGCTGTTGCCTGACCTAGTGGCAGGGCAGTTGGGCTGCCCAGTGCCAGTGTGGCCAGCACAGATTGCCAGGGGCTAGGACATCACAGAGGGCTCCTGTGGTTGCTAGGCCACGGGGACCCCGCCCATCCAGTTGACCAGCAGCCATGACCCCATGCTGAACTTGACTTGAGGGGTGGTGGCCAGCCACCAGAGACAGAGCCCCAGGCCAAAGCAGGTGCTGGTCGGCCGGGCCAAGGGGCTATGGGCGGATTGGTGTGTGTCTGGGCATGGGGCTGGCATCTGACAGTCCAGGGCGGGGGACCAAGGTCCGCCAGGCCCCTGTCCCACCATGTGCACTGACACACAGTCTTGCTGACTGACTGACAGTCCCCGCCCCAGAGATACCCACACCAAGTCCCTGGGTGCCCTGAGCTGCCCCTGAGGGTTGGTGGGTGCCTGCCTGGACACATGCCTCCGTAATGGAGGCCTCTATTAATCCCGTTGCCTACTGACAGCTGCCCTCCTGCCCCTCCTCCTCCTCCTCCTCCTCCTCCTCCTCTTCTTCCTCCTCCTCTTTCTCCTCTTCCTCCTCCTCTTCCTCCTCCTCCTCCTACACCCCCTCCTCCTCTTCCTCATCCTCAGCGGGACTCACTCAGGGCCCTTGGCCTAGGCAATCCAGGGCTGCTGCTCTGGCTTCTGCAGCTTCTATCCAGTGGGGGGGTGTAGGAATCTGTTCCTGTCAGTCCCTGATTCCTGGGACCTTCCATGCCTCCAGCTGCCCCCACTCTCTAGTCCTGACCCCTCCTCAAGGATGCCCCCTTTCCCCTTACCCTCTGTCCCGCAGCTCCCAACTAACATCTACTGTGTTCCTCCCTGCGCTACTTTACTGCCACCCTGCTTCTGCCCTTCAGCCCTGAGGGCCCAGGGCCAGCCCAGCTGCCATCTCACCATCCAGCACGGGGACCTGCCCTAACCCCCTGCCACCACACCCACACACACAGCCCTGCACACACTCCTGGTTCCCCTGCCTGCAGCCTGCCTCTCAAACAGTCTCCTTCTGCCCCCTAGCACCTTACAGCCTCTGCCACGGACCCCCACAGACACCTGGGCATGAGCAGTGCAGACATGCAAACAGCTCCCCTCGCCCCCACTCCAGTTGCTCCAAGGTTGGAAAGAGTCTTTTTTTCATGCTGTAGGGGAGGGAGTTGAGACAGTCCAATGTCCTGGGGAGCAAGAACTGCAAACAGTCCATCTACAATGTAACATTTGGGTCTCAGGCCGCCCAATCCCTAGTGTGCTGTGCAGACCTTTGACTGGCAAAAACACCCCATCTGAGCGTGAGATCTGGCTGGGCTAGTGGCTCTTTCTGTGGACTAAGAGACAGACAGACAGAGTTTTCAGGTTCAAAACCTATACTTCCCAGAAGATGGTCATTCACTTTGGTAAAAAAAAAAAAAAAAAAAGGCTTTTTTATTTTTTTTCCCCTGCCTGGGTAACCTGTCTCCTGCCTGTTTCAAAGTGAAAAAAGGGAAAAATCTTTTTTGGAGGGAAAAGGACCAAAATGCAGGCAGGTGGACTCCGTGGAAGGTGGATGGGGAGTTGCTCCTGCCCGGGCACTAGAGCCCCAGCTGCTGTTCCAGGTGCTCTCTGATAACAGAGATCTCCATGTGTCCTGTCATGACACTGTCTCCAGGACTGACCCTCAGGATAATGAGGATTCAAAACGAGGCAGGTGATACTGCCTTCAAAAGTAAATCCAGGGAGGTTTGGCGGTATGTCAGAGGGTTAAGGGCTTGTGGCGATCACGAATAGAGGGGACAGGTGGAAGGATTTGGGGTCTGGCCCCCAGACTGCCACCTGCAGGGGAGTCGCTTTACAGGGGGTGAAGCAGGTCTTTAGGAGCTCTATCTTTCTCTCCCACCCTGTATTTCCTCTGCTCTCTCCTTTTGTGTCTGTCAGATGCAAGGTCAGTAACAACAACAACAATAAAAACAATAACCACCACAGTGACCAAGCAACAAGGGCAGCGAAAGGGGAACAAATGGAGTGCAGGAGCTGTGGATTATTCGTGGTGTAGGCACTCAACTGTGGCAATAACCTCTTGAGGCAATCAATCCATACATGAAGAAGTAATACAGGTAACAGAGACATATATGTCCCTGTGTGTTTCCACTGAGATAATGTAAATGCACTTTTATTTACTTCTTCATTTATTTATTACCTTGCCACGAGAATTTCTTTTCATTGCTAAAAAAAAGTGTCCCATCAAGGGTACCAGGTGTGCCACACCCAGTTAAGCACTCATGTTACAATGCAGGAGGACTGGGCTTCAACACCCGGGTTCGCACCTGCCAGGGGAAATCTTTACAAGTGGTGCGGAAGTGCTGCAGTTGTCTCTCTCTGTGTCTCAAACTCTCTCTACCTCCCTTCCCTCTCAATTCCTGTCTATTTATTCCAGTGAATAATCAAGAAAATAGAAAGTAAAAAAAGAAAAAGGAAAAGGAAATATTCCACGACTTCAAATGGGCTACTCAGGACAATGCTTTCCTTGTTAAGATCCTCACAGCATTCCATATGCAGAAAGGCAAAGACGCCATGTATTTTTTAACCCAGTTTTTATATTTATTTATTGATTTAGGTGCTTATTCATTTTTGTTATTGATGAATTAATGTTTTACATTTGACATTGACTAAGGATCTGACACCAGCGGACTCCAGTACCCCTATATGGTAATCTGCCTCTACAAAACCGATCCATTGACCTTTCCATCCATCCATCCATCCACCCATACATCTATCCATCCATTCATCCATACATCCATCCATCCATCCATCCATCCATCCATCCATCCACCAGTCAACCAAGCTAAGTACAAAAGGAGATCTCTCCTTGAATGGTGAGGAGAAACAACAATGCATAGGTAGGTTGCAAAGGCCCAGTTTGGCTGAATAGGGCAGAGGGGCTGAACCAGGGAATGTGTTGGGGCGTGTGGGTTTGGGTGGGGTGAGCCGGAGACCCTGTGAGCTGGGTCACATTAGGGGCAGGCAGGGGGTGGAAGGGGTTGCGAACAGCTGTCACTGGAGAACCATCACAAGTGCTGGAGCTGGTGAGCAGGACACCTGGAAGAGAGGACAGACAAAGGAGAGAAGCAAAGTGCGGAGGAAAGGAGAGGGGACAGGATGGTGAGGACAGGAGAGGACAGGATTGGAGGGGACCTGAGAAACCTACCTGGACAAAGGCAGCATACAGACATCCAGGAAGGCCGGCAGGCATGCAGGCAGCTCTGGCCTGGGCTCCCTGGATCCCGGGCGCACCTCCACCTGTCTTCTCTTGGCTGCCAGCCCTGAGGTCCCTCGTCGGTCAGCACTGTCTTGCCATCCTTCCGTCCCTCTGTGCCAGGGCCCAGGCGTCTGGGCGCTGTTGCCTGACCTAGTGGCAGGGCAGTTGGGCTGCCCAGTGCCAGTGTGGCCAGCACAGATTGCCAGGGGCTAGGACATCACAGAGGGCTCCTGTGGTTGCTAGGCCACGGGGACCCCGCCCATCCAGTTGACCAGCAGCCATGACCCCATGCTGAACTTGACTTGAGGGGTGGTGGCCAGCCACCAGAGACAGAGCCCCAGGCCAAAGCAGGTGCTGGTCGGCCGGGCCAAGGGGCTATGGGCGGATTGGTGTGTGTCTGGGCATGGGGCTGGCATCTGACAGTCCAGGGCGGGGGACCAAGGTCCGCCAGGCCCCTGTCCCACCATGTGCACTGACACACAGTCTTGCTGACTGACTGACAGTCCCCGCCCCAGAGATACCCACACCAAGTCCCTGGGTGCCCTGAGCTGCCCCTGAGGGTTGGTGGGTGCCTGCCTGGACACATGCCTCCGTAATGGAGGCCTCTATTAATCCCGTTGCCTACTGACAGCTGCCCTCCTGCCCCTCCTCCTCCTCCTCCTCCTCCTCCTCCTCTTCTTCCTCCTCCTCTTTCTCCTCTTCCTCCTCCTCTTCCTCCTCCTCCTCCTACACCCCCTCCTCCTCTTCCTCATCCTCAGCGGGACTCACTCAGGGCCCTTGGCCTAGGCAATCCAGGGCTGCTGCTCTGGCTTCTGCAGCTTCTATCCAGTGGGGGGGTGTAGGAATCTGTTCCTGTCAGTCCCTGATTCCTGGGACCTTCCATGCCTCCAGCTGCCCCCACTCTCTAGTCCTGACCCCTCCTCAAGGATGCCCCCTTTCCCCTTACCCTCTGTCCCGCAGCTCCCAACTAACATCTACTGTGTTCCTCCCTGCGCTACTTTACTGCCACCCTGCTTCTGCCCTTCAGCCCTGAGGGCCCAGGGCCAGCCCAGCTGCCATCTCACCATCCAGCACGGGGACCTGCCCTAACCCCCTGCCACCACACCCACACACACAGCCCTGCACACACTCCTGGTTCCCCTGCCTGCAGCCTGCCTCTCAAACAGTCTCCTTCTGCCCCCTAGCACCTTACAGCCTCTGCCACGGACCCCCACAGACACCTGGGCATGAGCAGTGCAGACATGCAAACAGCTCCCCTCGCCCCCACTCCAGTTGCTCCAAGGTTGGAAAGAGTCTTTTTTTCATGCTGTAGGGGAGGGAGTTGAGACAGTCCAATGTCCTGGGGAGCAAGAACTGCAAACAGTCCATCTACAATGTAACATTTGGGTCTCAGGCCGCCCAATCCCTAGTGTGCTGTGCAGACCTTTGACTGGCAAAAACACCCCATCTGAGCGTGAGATCTGGCTGGGCTAGTGGCTCTTTCTGTGGACTAAGAGACAGACAGACAGAGTTTTCAGGTTCAAAACCTATACTTCCCAGAAGATGGTCATTCACTTCGGTAAAAAAAAAAAAAAAAAAAAAAAAGGCTTTTTTATTTTTTTTCCCCTGCCTGGGTAACCTGTCTCCTGCCTGTTTCAAAGTGAAAAAAGGGAAAAATCTTTTTTGGAGGGAAAAGGACCAAAATGCAGGCAGGTGGACTCCGTGGAAGGTGGATGGGGAGTTGCTCCTGCCCGGGCACTAGAGCCCCAGCTGCTGTTCCAGGTGCTCTCTGATAACAGAGATCTCCATGTGTCCTGTCATGACACTGTCTCCAGGACTGACCCTCAGGATAATGAGGATTCAAAACGAGGCAGGTGATACTGCCTTCAAAAGTAAATCCAGGGAGGTTTGGCGGTATGTCAGAGGGTTAAGGGCTTGTGGCGATCACGAATAGAGGGGACAGGTGGAAGGATTTGGGGTCTGGCCCCCAGACTGCCACCTGCAGGGGAGTCGCTTTACAGGGGGTGAAGCAGGTCTTTAGGAGCTCTATCTTTCTCTCCCACCCTGTATTTCCTCTGCTCTCTCCTTTTGTGTCTGTCAGATGCAAGGTCAGTAACAACAACAACAACAACCGCAACAATAACCACCACAGTGACCAAGCAACAAGGGCAGCGAAAGGGGAACAAATGGAGTGCAGGAGCTGTGGATTATTCGTGGTGTAGGCACTCAGCTGTGGCAATAACCTCTTGAGGCAATCAATCCATACATGAAGAAGTAATACAGGTAACAGAGACGTATATGTCCCTGTGTGTTTCCACTGAGATAATGTAAATGCACTTTTATTTACTTCTTCATTTATTTATTACCTTGCCACGAGAATTTCTTTTCATTGCTAAAAAAAAAGTGTCCCATCAAGGGTACCAGGTGTGCCACACCCAGTTAAGCACTCATGTTACAATGCAGGAGGACTGGGCTTCAACACCCGGGTTCGCACCTGCCAGGGGAAATCTTTACAAGTGGTGCGGAAGTGCTGCAGTTGTCTCTCTCTGTGTCTCAAACTCTCTCTACCTCCCTTCCCTCTCAATTCCTGTCTATTTATTCCAGTGAATAATCAAGAAAATAGAAAGTAAAAAAAGAAAAAGGAAAAGGAAATATTCCACGACTTCAAATGGGCTACTCAGGACAATGCTTTCCTTGTTAAGATCCTCACAGCATTCCATATGCAGAAAGGCAAAGACGCCATGTATTTTTTAACCCAGTTTTTATATTTATTTATTGATTTAGGTGCTTATTCATTTTTGTTATTGATGAATTAATGTTTTACATTTGACATTGACTAAGGATCTGACACCAGCGGACTCCAGTACCCCTATATGGTAATCTGCCTCTACAAAACCGATCCATTGACCTTTCCATCCATCCATCCATCCACCCATACATCTATCCATCCATTCATCCATACATCCATCCATCCATCCATCCATCCATCCATCCACCAGTCAACCAAGCTAAGCACAAAAGGAGATCTCTCCTTGAATGGTGAGGAGAAACAACGATGCATAGGTAGGTTGCAAAGGCCCAGTTTGGCTGAATAGGGCAGAGGGGCTGAAGCAGGGAATGTGTTGGGGCGTGTGGGTTTGGGTGGGGTGAGCCGGAGACCCTGTGAGCTGGGTCACATTAGGGGCAGGCAGGGGGTGGAAGGGGTTGCGAACAGCTGTCACTGGAGAACCATCACAAGTGCTGGAGCTGGTGAGCAGGACACCTGGAAGAGAGGACAGACAAAGGAGAGAAGCAAAGTGCGGAGGAAAGGAGAGGGGACAGGATGGTGAGGACAGGAGAGGACAGGATTGGAGGGGACCTGAGAAACCTACCTGGACAAAGGCAGCATACAGACATCCAGGAAGGCCGGCAGGCATGCAGGCAGCTCTGGCCTGGGCTCCCTGGATCCCGGGCGCACCTCCACCTGTCTTCTCTTGGCTGCCAGCCCTGAGGTCCCTCGTCGGTCAGCACTGTCTTGCCATCCTTCCGTCCCTCTGTGCCAGGGCCCAGGCGTCTGGGCGCTGTTGCCTGACCTAGTGGCAGGGCAGTTGGGCTGCCCAGTGCCAGTGTGGCCAGCACAGATTGCCAGGGGCTAGGACATCACAGAGGGCTCCTGTGGTTGCTAGGCCACGGGGACCCCGCCCATCCAGTTGACCAGCAGCCATGACCCCATGCTGAACTTGACTTGAGGGGTGGTGGCCAGCCACCAGAGACAGAGCCCCAGGCCAAAGCAGGTGCTGGTCGGCCGGGCCAAGGGGCTATGGGCGGATTGGTGTGTGTCTGGGCATGGGGCTGGCATCTGACAGTCCAGGGCGGGGGACCAAGGTCCGCCAGGCCCCTGTCCCACCATGTGCACTGACACACAGTCTTGCTGACTGACTGACTGACAGTCCCCGCCCCAGAGATACCCACACCAAGTCCCTGGGTGCCCTGAGCTGCCCCTGAGGGTTGGTGGGTGCCTGCCTGGACACATGCCTCCGTAATGGAGGCCTCTATTAATCCCGTTGCCTACTGACAGCTGCCCTCCTGCCCCTCCTCCTCCTCCTCCTCCTCCTCCTCTTCTTCCTCCTCCTCTTTCTCCTCTTCCTCCTCCTCTTCCTCCTCCTCCTCCTACACCCCCTCCTCCTCTTCCTCATCCTCAGCGGGACTCACTCAGGGCCCTTGGCCTAGGCAATCCAGGGCTGCTGCTCTGGCTTCTGCAGCTTCTATCCAGTGGGGGGGTGTAGGAATCTGTTCCTGTCAGTCCCTGATTCCTGGGACCTTCCATGCCTCCAGCTGCCCCCACTCTCTAGTCCTGACCCCTCCTCAAGGATGCCCCCTTTCCCCTTACCCTCTGTCCCGCAGCTCCCAACTAACACCTACTGTGTTCCTCCCTGCGCTACTTTACTGCCACCCTGCTTCTGCCCTTCAGCCCTGAGGGCCCAGGGCCAGCCCAGCTGCCATCTCACCATCCAGCACGGGGACCTGCCCTAACCCCCTGCCACCACACCCACACACACAGCCCTGCACACACTCCTGGTTCCCCTGCCTGCAGCCTGCCTCTCAAACAGTCTCCTTCTGCCCCCTAGCACCTTACAGCCTCTGCCACGGACCCCCACAGACACCTGGGCATGAGCAGTGCAGACATGCAAACAGCTCCCCTCGCCCCCACTCCAGTTGCTCCAAGGTTGGAAAGAGTCTTTTTTTCATGCTGTAGGGGAGGGAGTTGAGACAGTCCAATGTCCTGGGGAGCAAGAACTGCAAACAGTCCATCTACAATGTAACATTTGGGTCTCAGGCCGCCCAATCCCTAGTGTGCTGTGCAGACCTTTGACTGGCAAAAACACCCCATCTGAGCGTGAGATCTGGCTGGGCTAGTGGCTCTTTCTGTGGACTAAGAGACAGACAGACAGAGTTTTCAGGTTCAAAACCTATACTTCCCAGAAGATGGTCATTCACTTCGGTAAAAAAAAAAAAAAAAAAAAAAAAAAAGGCTTTTTATTTTTTTTCCCCTGCATGGGTAACCTGTCTCCTGCCTGTTTCAAAGTGAAAAAAGGGAAAAATCTTTTTTGGAGGGAAAAGGACCAAAATGCAGGCAGGTGGACTCCGTGGAAGGTGGATGGGGAGTTGCTCCTGCCCGGGCACTAGAGCCCCAGCTGCTGTTCCAGGTGCTCTCTGATAACAGAGATCTCCATGTGTCCTGTCATGACACTGTCTCCAGGACTGACCCTCAGGATAATGAGGATTCAAAACGAGGCAGGTGATACTGCCTTCAAAAGTAAATCCAGGGAGGTTTGGCGGTATGTCAGAGGGTTAAGGGCTTGTGGCGATCACGAATAGAGGGGACAGGTGGAAGGATTTGGGGTCTGGCCCCCAGACTGCCACCTGCAGGGGAGTCGCTTTACAGGGGGTGAAGCAGGTCTTTAGGAGCTCTATCTTTCTCTCCCACCCTGTATTTCCTCTGCTCTCTCCTTTTGTGTCTGTCAGATGCAAGGTCAGTAACAACAACAACAAAAAAAACAATAACCACCACAGTGACCAAGCAACAAGGGCAGCGAAAGGGGAACAAATGGAGTGCAGGAGCTGTGGATTATTCGTGGTGTAGGCACTCAGCTGTGGCAATAACCTCTTGAGGCAATCAATCCATACATGAAGAAGTAATACAGGTAACAGAGACGTATATGTCCCTGTGTGTTTCCACTGAGATAATGTAAATGCACTTTTATTTACTTCTGCATTTATTTATTACCTTGCCACGAGAATTTCTTTTCATTGCTAAAAAAAAAGTGTCCCATCAAGGGTACCAGGTGTGCCACACCCAGTTAAGCACTCATGTTACAATGCAGGAGGACTGGGCTTCAACACCCGGGTTCGCACCTGCCAGGGGAAATCTTTACAAGTGGTGCGGAAGTGCTGCAGTTGTCTCTCTCTGTGTCTCAAACTCTCTCTACCTCCCTTCCCTCTCAATTCCTGTCTATTTATTCCAGTGAATAATCAAGAAAATAGAAAGTAAAAAAAGAAAAAGGAAAAGGAAATATTCCACGACTTCAAATGGGCTACTCAGGACAATGCTTTCCTTGTTAAGATCCTCACAGCATTCCATATGCAGAAAGGCAAAGACGCCATGTATTTTTTAACCCAGTTTTTATATTTATTTATTGATTTAGGTGCTTATTCATTTTTGTTATTGATGAATTAATGTTTTACATTTGACATTGACTAAGGATCTGACACCAGCGGACTCCAGTACCCCTATATGGTAATCTGCCTCTACAAAACCGATCCATTGACCTTTCCATCCATCCATCCATCCACCCATACATCTATCCATCCATTCATCCATACATCCATCCATCCATCCATCCATCCATCCATCCATCCACCAGTCAACCAAGCTAAGCACAAAAGGAGATCTCTCCTTGAATGGTGAGGAGAAACAACGATGCATAGGTAGGTTGCAAAGGCCCAGTTTGGCTGAATAGGGCAGAGGGGCTGAAGCAGGGAATGTGTTGGGGCGTGTGGGTTTGGGTGGGGTGAGCCGGAGACCCTGTGAGCTGGGTCACATTAGGGGCAGGCAGGGGGTGGAAGGGGTTGCGAACAGCTGTCACTGGAGAACCATCACAAGTGCTGGAGCTGGTGAGCAGGACACCTGGAAGAGAGGACAGACAAAGGAGAGAAGCAAAGTGCGGAGGAAAGGAGAGGGGACAGGATGGTGAGGACAGGAGAGGACAGGATTGGAGGGGACCTGAGAAACCTACCTGGACAAAGGCAGCATACAGACATCCAGGAAGGCCGGCAGGCATGCAGGCAGCTCTGGCCTGGGCTCCCTGGATCCCGGGCGCACCTCCACCTGTCTTCTCTTGGCTGCCAGCCCTGAGGTCCCTCGTCGGTCAGCACTGTCTTGCCATCCTTCCGTCCCTCTGTGCCAGGGCCCAGGCGTCTGGGCGCTGTTGCCTGACCTAGTGGCAGGGCAGTTGGGCTGCCCAGTGCCAGTGTGGCCAGCACAGATTGCCAGGGGCTAGGACATCACAGAGGGCTCCTGTGGTTGCTAGGCCACGGGGACCCCGCCCATCCAGTTGACCAGCAGCCATGACCCCATGCTGAACTTGACTTGAGGGGTGGTGGCCAGCCACCAGAGACAGAGCCCCAGGCCAAAGCAGGTGCTGGTCGGCCGGGCCAAGGGGCTATGGGCGGATTGGTGTGTGTCTGGGCATGGGGCTGGCATCTGACAGTCCAGGGCGGGGGACCAAGGTCCGCCAGGCCCCTGTCCCACCATGTGCACTGACACACAGTCTTGCTGACTGACTGACTGACAGTCCCCGCCCCAGAGATACCCACACCAAGTCCCTGGGTGCCCTGAGCTGCCCCTGAGGGTTGGTGGGTGCCTGCCTGGACACATGCCTCCGTAATGGAGGCCTCTATTAATCCCGTTGCCTACTGACAGCTGCCCTCCTGCCCCTCCTCCTCCTCCTCCTCCTCCTCCTCTTCTTCCTCCTCCTCTTTCTCCTCTTCCTCCTCCTCTTCCTCCTCCTCCTCCTACACCCCCTCCTCCTCTTCCTCATCCTCAGCGGGACTCACTCAGGGCCCTTGGCCTAGGCAATCCAGGGCTGCTGCTCTGGCTTCTGCAGCTTCTATCCAGTGGGGGGGTGTAGGAATCTGTTCCTGTCAGTCCCTGATTCCTGGGACCTTCCATGCCTCCAGCTGCCCCCACTCTCTAGTCCTGACCCCTCCTCAAGGATGCCCCCTTTCCCCTTACCCTCTGTCCCGCAGCTCCCAACTAACATCTACTGTGTTCCTCCCTGCGCTACTTTACTGCCACCCTGCTTCTGCCCTTCAGCCCTGAGGGCCCAGGGCCAGCCCAGCTGCCATCTCACCATCCAGCACGGGGACCTGCCCTAACCCCCTGCCACCACACCCACACACACAGCCCTGCACACACTCCTGGTTCCCCTGCCTGCAGCCTGCCTCTCAAACAGTCTCCTTCTGCCCCCTAGCACCTTACAGCCTCTGCCACGGACCCCCACAGACACCTGGGCATGAGCAGTGCAGACATGCAAACAGCTCCCCTCGCCCCCACTCCAGTTGCTCCAAGGTTGGAAAGAGTCTTTTTTTCATGCTGTAGGGGAGGGAGTTGAGACAGTCCAATGTCCTGGGGAGCAAGAACTGCAAACAGTCCATCTACAATGTAACATTTGGGTCTCAGGCCGCCCAATCCCTAGTGTGCTGTGCAGACCTTTGACTGGCAAAAACACCCCATCTGAGCGTGAGATCTGGCTGGGCTAGTGGCTCTTTCTGTGGACTAAGAGACAGACAGACAGAGTTTTCAGGTTCAAAACCTATACTTCCCAGAAGATGGTCATTCACTTCGGTAAAAAAAAAAAAAAAAAAAAAAAAAAAGGCTTTTTATTTTTTTTCCCCTGCCTGGGTAACCTGTCTCCTGCCTGTTTCAAAGTGAAAAAAGGGAAAAATCTTTTTTGGAGGGAAAAGGACCAAAATGCAGGCAGGTGGACTCCGTGGAAGGTGGATGGGGAGTTGCTCCTGCCCGGGCACTAGAGCCCCAGCTGCTGTTCCAGGTGCTCTCTGATAACAGAGATCTCCATGTGTCCTGTCATGACACTGTCTCCAGGACTGACCCTCAGGATAATGAGGATTCAAAACGAGGCAGGTGATACTGCCTTCAAAAGTAAATCCAGGGAGGTTTGGCGGTATGTCAGAGGGTTAAGGGCTTGTGGCGATCACGAATAGAGGGGACAGGTGGAAGGATTTGGGGTCTGGCCCCCAGACTGCCACCTGCAGGGGAGTCGCTTTACAGGGGGTGAAGCAGGTCTTTAGGAGCTCTATCTTTCTCTCCCACCCTGTATTTCCTCTGCTCTCTCCTTTTGTGTCTGTCAGATGCAAGGTCAGTAACAACAACAACAAAAAAAACAATAACCACCACAGTGACCAAGCAACAAGGGCAGCGAAAGGGGAACAAATGGAGTGCAGGAGCTGTGGATTATTCGTGGTGTAGGCACTCAGCTGTGGCAATAACCTCTTGAGGCAATCAATCCATACATGAAGAAGTAATACAGGTAACAGAGACGTATATGTCCCTGTGTGTTTCCACTGAGATAATGTAAATGCACTTTTATTTACTTCTGCATTTATTTATTACCTTGCCACGAGAATTTCTTTTCATTGCTAAAAAAAAAGTGTCCCATCAAGGGTACCAGGTGTGCCACACCCAGTTAAGCACTCATGTTACAATGCAGGAGGACTGGGCTTCAACACCCGGGTTCGCACCTGCCAGGGGAAATCTTTACAAGTGGTGCGGAAGTGCTGCAGTTGTCTCTCTCTGTGTCTCAAACTCTCTCTACCTCCCTTCCCTCTCAATTCCTGTCTATTTATTCCAGTGAATAATCAAGAAAATAGAAAGTAAAAAAAGAAAAAGGAAAAGGAAATATTCCACGACTTCAAATGGGCTACTCAGGACAATGCTTTCCTTGTTAAGATCCTCACAGCATTCCATATGCAGAAAGGCAAAGACGCCATGTATTTTTTAACCCAGTTTTTATATTTATTTATTGATTTAGGTGCTTATTCATTTTTGTTATTGATGAATTAATGTTTTACATTTGACATTGACTAAGGATCTGACACCAGCGGACTCCAGTACCCCTATATGGTAATCTGCCTCTACAAAACCGATCCATTGACCTTTCCATCCATCCATCCATCCACCCATACATCTATCCATCCATTCATCCATACATCCATCCATCCATCCATCCATCCATCCATCCATCCACCAGTCAACCAAGCTAAGCACAAAAGGAGATCTCTCCTTGAATGGTGAGGAGAAACAACGATGCATAGGTAGGTTGCAAAGGCCCAGTTTGGCTGAATAGGGCAGAGGGGCTGAAGCAGGGAATGTGTTGGGGCGTGTGGGTTTGGGTGGGGTGAGCCGGAGACCCTGTGAGCTGGGTCACATTAGGGGCAGGCAGGGGGTGGAAGGGGTTGCGAACAGCTGTCACTGGAGAACCATCACAAGTGCTGGAGCTGGTGAGCAGGACACCTGGAAGAGAGGACAGACAAAGGAGAGAAGCAAAGTGCGGAGGAAAGGAGAGGGGACAGGATGGTGAGGACAGGAGAGGACAGGATTGGAGGGGACCTGAGAAACCTACCTGGACAAAGGCAGCATACAGACATCCAGGAAGGCCGGCAGGCATGCAGGCAGCTCTGGCCTGGGCTCCCTGGATCCCGGGCGCACCTCCACCTGTCTTCTCTTGGCTGCCAGCCCTGAGGTCCCTCGTCGGTCAGCACTGTCTTGCCATCCTTCCGTCCCTCTGTGCCAGGGCCCAGGCGTCTGGGCGCTGTTGCCTGACCTAGTGGCAGGGCAGTTGGGCTGCCCAGTGCCAGTGTGGCCAGCACAGATTGCCAGGGGCTAGGACATCACAGAGGGCTCCTGTGGTTGCTAGGCCACGGGGACCCCGCCCATCCAGTTGACCAGCAGCCATGACCCCATGCTGAACTTGACTTGAGGGGTGGTGGCCAGCCACCAGAGACAGAGCCCCAGGCCAAAGCAGGTGCTGGTCGGCCGGGCCAAGGGGCTATGGGCGGATTGGTGTGTGTCTGGGCATGGGGCTGGCATCTGACAGTCCAGGGCGGGGGACCAAGGTCCGCCAGGCCCCTGTCCCACCATGTGCACTGACACACAGTCTTGCTGACTGACTGACAGTCCCCGCCCCAGAGATACCCACACCAAGTCCCTGGGTGCCCTGAGCTGCCCCTGAGGGTTGGTGGGTGCCTGCCTGGACACATGCCTCCGTAATGGAGGCCTCTATTAATCCCGTTGCCTACTGACAGCTGCCCTCCTGCCCCTCCTCCTCCTCCTCCTCCTCCTCCTCTTCTTCCTCCTCCTCTTTCTCCTCTTCCTCCTCCTCTTCCTCCTCCTCCTCCTACACCCCCTCCTCCTCTTCCTCATCCTCAGCGGGACTCACTCAGGGCCCTTGGCCTAGGCAATCCAGGGCTGCTGCTCTGGCTTCTGCAGCTTCTATCCAGTGGGGGGGTGTAGGAATCTGTTCCTGTCAGTCCCTGATTCCTGGGACCTTCCATGCCTCCAGCTGCCCCCACTCTCTAGTCCTGACCCCTCCTCAAGGATGCCCCCTTTCCCCTTACCCTCTGTCCCGCAGCTCCCAACTAACATCTACTGTGTTCCTCCCTGCGCTACTTTACTGCCACCCTGCTTCTGCCCTTCAGCCCTGAGGGCCCAGGGCCAGCCCAGCTGCCATCTCACCATCCAGCACGGGGACCTGCCCTAACCCCCTGCCACCACACCCACACACACAGCCCTGCACACACTCCTGGTTCCCCTGCCTGCAGCCTGCCTCTCAAACAGTCTCCTTCTGCCCCCTAGCACCTTACAGCCTCTGCCACGGACCCCCACAGACACCTGGGCATGAGCAGTGCAGACATGCAAACAGCTCCCCTCGCCCCCACTCCAGTTGCTCCAAGGTTGGAAAGAGTCTTTTTTTCATGCTGTAGGGGAGGGAGTTGAGACAGTCCAATGTCCTGGGGAGCAAGAACTGCAAACAGTCCATCTACAATGTAACATTTGGGTCTCAGGCCGCCCAATCCCTAGTGTGCTGTGCAGACCTTTGACTGGCAAAAACACCCCATCTGAGCGTGAGATCTGGCTGGGCTAGTGGCTCTTTCTGTGGACTAAGAGACAGACAGACAGAGTTTTCAGGTTCAAAACCTATACTTCCCAGAAGATGGTCATTCACTTCGGTAAAAAAAAAAAAAAAAAAAAAAAAGGCTTTTTATTTTTTTTCCCCTGCCTGGGTAACCTGTCTCCTGCCTGTTTCAAAGTGAAAAAAGGGAAAAATCTTTTTTGGAGGGAAAAGGACCAAAATGCAGGCAGGTGGACTCCGTGGAAGGTGGATGGGGAGTTGCTCCTGCCCGGGCACTAGAGCCCCAGCTGCTGTTCCAGGTGCTCTCTGATAACAGAGATCTCCATGTGTCCTGTCATGACACTGTCTCCAGGACTGACCCTCAGGATAATGAGGATTCAAAACGAGGCAGGTGATACTGCCTTCAAAAGTAAATCCAGGGAGGTTTGGCGGTATGTCAGAGGGTTAAGGGCTTGTGGCGATCACGAATAGAGGGGACAGGTGGAAGGATTTGGGGTCTGGCCCCCAGACTGCCACCTGCAGGGGAGTCGCTTTACAGGGGGTGAAGCAGGTCTTTAGGAGCTCTATCTTTCTCTCCCACCCTGTATTTCCTCTGCTCTCTCCTTTTGTGTCTGTCAGATGCAAGGTCAGTAACAACAACAACAACAAAAACAATAACCACCACAGTGACCAAGCAACAAGGGCAGCGAAAGGGGAACAAATGGAGTGCTGGAGCTGTGGATTATTCGTGGTGTAGGCACTCAGCTGTGGCAATAACCTCTTGAGGCAATCAATCCATACATGAAGAAGTAATACAGGTAACAGAGACGTATATGTCCCTGTGTGTTTCCACTGAGATAATGTAAATGCACTTTTATTTACTTCTTCATTTATTTATTACCTTGCCACGAGAATTTCTTTTCATTGCTAAAAAAAAGTGTCCCATCAAGGGTACCAGGTGTGCCACACCCAGTTAAGCACTCATGTTTCAATGCAGGAGGACTGGGCTTCAACACCCGGGTTCGCACCTGCCAGGGGAAATCTTTACAAGTGGTGCGGAAGTGCTGCAGTTGTCTCTCTCTGTGTCTCAAACTCTCTCTACCTCCCTTCCCTCTCAATTCCTGTCTATTTATTCCAGTGAATAATCAAGAAAATAGAAAGTAAAAAAAGAAAAAGGAAAAGGAAATATTCCACGACTTCAAATGGGCTACTCAGGACAATGCTTTCCTTGTTAAGATCCTCACAGCATTCCATATGCAGAAAGGCAAAGACGCCATGTATTTTTTAACCCAGTTTTTATATTTATTTATTGATTTAGGTGCTTATTCATTTTTGTTATTGATGAATTAATGTTTTACATTTGACATTGACTAAGGATCTGACACCAGCGGACTCCAGTACCCCTATATGGTAATCTGCCTCTACAAAACCGATCCATTGACCTTTCCATCCATCCATCCATCCACCCATACATCTATCCATCCATTCATCCATACATCCATACATCCATCCATCCATCCATCCATCCATCCACCAGTCAACCAAGCTAAGTACAAAAGGAGATCTCTCCTTGAATGGTGAGGAGAAACAACAATGCATAGGTAGGTTGCAAAGGCCCAGTTTGGCTGAATAGGGCAGAGGGGCTGAACCAGGGAATGTGTTGGGGCGTGTGGGTTTGGGTGGGGTGAGCCGGAGACCCTGTGAGCTGGGTCACATTAGGGGCAGGCAGGGGGTGGAAGGGGTTGCGAACAGCTGTCACTGGAGAACCATCACAAGTGCTGGAGCTGGTGAGCAGGACACCTGGAAGAGAGGACAGACAAAGGAGAGAAGCAAAGTGCGGAGGAAAGGAGAGGGGACAGGATGGTGAGGACAGGAGAGGACAGGATTGGAGGGGACCTGAGAAACCTACCTGGACAAAGGCAGCATACAGACATCCAGGAAGGCCGGCAGGCATGCAGGCAGCTCTGGCCTGGGCTCCCTGGATCCCGGGCGCACCTCCACCTGTCTTCTCTTGGCTGCCAGCCCTGAGGTCCCTCGTCGGTCAGCACTGTCTTGCCATCCTTCCGTCCCTCTGTGCCAGGGCCCAGGCGTCTGGGCGCTGTTGCCTGACCTAGTGGCAGGGCAGTTGGGCTGCCCAGTGCCAGTGTGGCCAGCACAGATTGCCAGGGGCTAGGACATCACAGAGGGCTCCTGTGGTTGCTAGGCCAC
Source organism: Erinaceus europaeus (assembly GCF_950295315.1). Lineage (NCBI taxonomy): Eukaryota > Metazoa > Chordata > Mammalia > Eulipotyphla > Erinaceidae > Erinaceus > Erinaceus europaeus. Next base: position 1,338,126 of record NW_026647147.1, on the reverse strand, counting down.
GGGGACCCCGCCCATCCAGTTGACCAGCAGCCATGACCCCATGCTGAACTTGACTTGAGGGGTGGTGGCCAGCCACCAGAGACAGAGCCCCAGGCCAAAGCAGGTGCTGGTCGGCCGGGCCAAGGGGCTATGGGCGGATTGGTGTGTGTCTGGGCATGGGGCTGGCATCTGACAGTCCAGGGCGGGGGACCAAGGTCCGCCAGGCCCCTGTCCCACCATGTGCACTGACACACAGTCTTGCTGACTGACTGACAGTCCCCGCCCCAGAGATACCCACACCAAGTCCCTGGGTGCCCTGAGCTGCCCCTGAGGGTTGGTGGGTGCCTGCCTGGACACATGCCTCCGTAATGGAGGCCTCTATTAATCCCGTTGCCTACTGACAGCTGCCCTCCTGCCCCTCCTCCTCCTCCTCCTCCTCCTCCTCTTCTTCCTCCTCCTCTTTCTCCTCTTCCTCCTCCTCTTCCTCCTCCTCCTCCTACACCCCCTCCTCCTCTTCCTCATCCTCAGCGGGACTCACTCAGGGCCCTTGGCCTAGGCAATCCAGGGCTGCTGCTCTGGCTTCTGCAGCTTCTATCCAGTGGGGGGGGTGTAGGAATCTGTTCCTGTCAGTCCCTGATTCCTGGGACCTTCCATGCCTCCAGCTGCCCCCACTCTCTAGTCCTGACCCCTCCTCAAGGATGCCCCCTTTCCCCTTACCCTCTGTCCCGCAGCTCCCAACTAACATCTACTGTGTTCCTCCCTGCGCTACTTTACTGCCACCCTGCTTCTGCCCTTCAGCCCTGAGGGCCCAGGGCCAGCCCAGCTGCCATCTCACCATCCAGCACGGGGACCTGCCCTAACCCCCTGCCACCACACCCACACACACAGCCCTGCACACACTCCTGGTTCCCCTGCCTGCAGCCTGCCTCTCAAACAGTCTCCTTCTGCCCCCTAGCACCTTACAGCCTCTGCCACGGACCCCCACAGACACCTGGGCATGAGCAGTGCAGACATGCAAACAGCTCCCCTCGCCCCCACTCCAGTTGCTCCAAGGTTGGAAAGAGTCTTTTTTTCATGCTGTAGGGGAGGGAGTTGAGACAGTCCAATGTCCTGGGGAGCAAGAACTGCAAACAGTCCATCTACAATGTAACATTTGGGTCTCAGGCCGCCCAATCCCTAGTGTGCTGTGCAGACCTTTGACTGGCAAAAACACCCCATCTGAGCGTGAGATCTGGCTGGGCTAGTGGCTCTTTCTGTGGACTAAGAGACAGACAGACAGAGTTTTCAGGTTCAAAACCTATACTTCCCAGAAGATGGTCATTCACTTTGGTAAAAAAAAAAAAAAAAAAAAAAGGCTTTTTTATTTTTTTTCCCCTGCCTGGGTAACCTGTCTCCTGCCTGTTTCAAAGTGAAAAAAGGGAAAAATCTTTTTTGGAGGGAAAAGGACCAAAATGCAGGCAGGTGGACTCCGTGGAAGGTGGATGGGGAGTTGCTCCTGCCCGGGCACTAGAGCCCCAGCTGCTGTTCCAGGTGCTCTCTGATAACAGAGATCTCCATGTGTCCTGTCATGACACTGTCTCCAGGACTGACCCTCAGGATAATGAGGATTCAAAACGAGGCAGGTGATACTGCCTTCAAAAGTAAATCCAGGGAGGTTTGGCGGTATGTCAGAGGGTTAAGGGCTTGTGGCGATCACGAATAGAGGGGACAGGTGGAAGGATTTGGGGTCTGGCCCCCAGACTGCCACCTGCAGGGGAGTCGCTTTACAGGGGGTGAAGCAGGTCTTTAGGAGCTCTATCTTTCTCTCCCACCCTGTATTTCCTCTGCTCTCTCCTTTTGTGTCTGTCAGATGCAAGGTCAGTAACAACAACAACAACAAAAACAATAACCACCACAGTGACCAAGCAACAAGGGCAGCGAAAGGGGAACAAATGGAGTGCTGGAGCTGTGGATTATTCGTGGTGTAGGCACTCAGCTGTGGCAATAACCTCTTGAGGCAATCAATCCATACATGAAGAAGTAATACAGGTAACAGAGACGTATATGTCCCTGTGTGTTTCCACTGAGATAATGTAAATGCACTTTTATTTACTTCTTCATTTATTTATTACCTTGCCACGAGAATTTCTTTTCATTGCTAAAAAAAAGTGTCCCATCAAGGGTACCAGGTGTGCCACACCCAGTTAAGCACTCATGTTACAATGCAGGAGGACTGGGCTTCAACACCCGGGTTCGCACCTGCCAGGGGAAATCTTTACAAGTGGTGCGGAAGTGCTGCAGTTGTCTCTCTCTGTGTCTCAAACTCTCTCTACCTCCCTTCCCTCTCAATTCCTGTCTATTTATTCCAGTGAATAATCAAGAAAATAGAAAGTAAAAAAAGAAAAAGGAAAAGGAAATATTCCACGACTTCAAATGGGCTACTCAGGACAATGCTTTCCTTGTTAAGATCCTCACAGCATTCCATATGCAGAAAGGCAAAGACGCCATGTATTTTTTAACCCAGTTTTTATATTTATTTATTGATTTAGGTGCTTATTCATTTTTGTTATTGATGAATTAATGTTTTACATTTGACATTGACTAAGGATCTGACACCAGCGGACTCCAGTACCCCTATATGGTAATCTGCCTCTACAAAACCGATCCATTGACCTTTCCATCCATCCATCCATCCACCCATACATCTATCCATCCATTCATCCATACATCCATCCATCCATCCATCCATCCATCCATCCATCCACCAGTCAACCAAGCTAAGTACAAAAGGAGATCTCTCCTTGAATGGTGAGGAGAAACAACAATGCATAGGTAGGTTGCAAAGGCCCAGTTTGGCTGAATAGGGCAGAGGGGCTGAACCAGGGAATGTGTTGGGGCGTGTGGGTTTGGGTGGGGTGAGCCGGAGACCCTGTGAGCTGGGTCACATTAGGGGCAGGCAGGGGGTGGAAGGGGTTGCGAACAGCTGTCACTGGAGAACCATCACAAGTGCTGGAGCTGGTGAGCAGGACACCTGGAAGAGAGGACAGACAAAGGAGAGAAGCAAAGTGCGGAGGAAAGGAGAGGGGACAGGATGGTGAGGACAGGAGAGGACAGGATTGGAGGGGACCTGAGAAACCTACCTGGACAAAGGCAGCATACAGACATCCAGGAAGGCCGGCAGGCATGCAGGCAGCTCTGGCCTGGGCTCCCTGGATCCCGGGCGCACCTCCACCTGTCTTCTCTTGGCTGCCAGCCCTGAGGTCCCTCGTCGGTCAGCACTGTCTTGCCATCCTTCCGTCCCTCTGTGCCAGGGCCCAGGCGTCTGGGCGCTGTTGCCTGACCTAGTGGCAGGGCAGTTGGGCTGCCCAGTGCCAGTGTGGCCAGCACAGATTGCCAGGGGCTAGGACATCACAGAGGGCTCCTGTGGTTGCTAGGCCACGGGGACCCCGCCCATCCAGTTGACCAGCAGCCATGACCCCATGCTGAACTTGACTTGAGGGGTGGTGGCCAGCCACCAGAGACAGAGCCCCAGGCCAAAGCAGGTGCTGGTCGGCCGGGCCAAGGGGCTATGGGCGGATTGGTGTGTGTCTGGGCATGGGGCTGGCATCTGACAGTCCAGGGCGGGGGACCAAGGTCCGCCAGGCCCCTGTCCCACCATGTGCACTGACACACAGTCTTGCTGACTGACTGACAGTCCCCGCCCCAGAGATACCCACACCAAGTCCCTGGGTGCCCTGAGCTGCCCCTGAGGGTTGGTGGGTGCCTGCCTGGACACATGCCTCCGTAATGGAGGCCTCTATTAATCCCGTTGCCTACTGACAGCTGCCCTCCTGCCCCTCCTCCTCCTCCTCCTCCTCCTCCTCTTCTTCCTCCTCCTCTTTCTCCTCTTCCTCCTCCTCTTCCTCCTCCTCCTCCTACACCCCCTCCTCCTCTTCCTCATCCTCAGCGGGACTCACTCAGGGCCCTTGGCCTAGGCAATCCAGGGCTGCTGCTCTGGCTTCTGCAGCTTCTATCCAGTGGGGGGGTGTAGGAATCTGTTCCTGTCAGTCCCTGATTCCTGGGACCTTCCATGCCTCCAGCTGCCCCCACTCTCTAGTCCTGACCCCTCCTCAAGGATGCCCCCTTTCCCCTTACCCTCTGTCCCGCAGCTCCCAACTAACATCTACTGTGTTCCTCCCTGCGCTACTTTACTGCCACCCTGCTTCTGCCCTTCAGCCCTGAGGGCCCAGGGCCAGCCCAGCTGCCATCTCACCATCCAGCACGGGGACCTGCCCTAACCCCCTGCCACCACACCCACACACACAGCCCTGCACACACTCCTGGTTCCCCTGCCTGCAGCCTGCCTCTCAAACAGTCTCCTTCTGCCCCCTAGCACCTTACAGCCTCTGCCACGGACCCCCACAGACACCTGGGCATGAGCAGTGCAGACATGCAAACAGCTCCCCTCGCCCCCACTCCAGTTGCTCCAAGGTTGGAAAGAGTCTTTTTTTCATGCTGTAGGGGAGGGAGTTGAGACAGTCCAATGTCCTGGGGAGCAAGAACTGCAAACAGTCCATCTACAATGTAACATTTGGGTCTCAGGCCGCCCAATCCCTAGTGTGCTGTGCAGACCTTTGACTGGCAAAAACACCCCATCTGAGCGTGAGATCTGGCTGGGCTAGTGGCTCTTTCTGTGGACTAAGAGACAGACAGACAGAGTTTTCAGGTTCAAAACCTATACTTCCCAGAAGATGGTCATTCACTTTGGTAAAAAAAAAAAAAAAAAAAAAAAGGCTTTTTTATTTTTTTTCCCCTGCCTGGGTAACCTGTCTCCTGCCTGTTTCAAAGTTAAAAAAGGCAAAAATATTTTTTGGAGGGAAAAGGACCAAAATGCAGGCAGGTGGACTCCGTGGAAGGTGGATGGGGAGTTGCTCCTGCCCGGGCACTAGAGCCCCAGCTGCTGTTCCAGGTGCTCTCTGATAACAGAGATCTCCATGTGTCCTGTCATGACACTGTCTCCAGGACTGACCCTCAGGATAATGAGGATTCAAAACGAGGCAGGTGATACTGCCTTCAAAAGTAAATCCAGGGAGGTTTGGCGGTATGTCAGAGGGTTAAGGGCTTGTGGCGATCACGAATAGAGGGGACAGGTGGAAGGATTTGGGGTCTGGCCCCCAGACTGCCACCTGCAGGGGAGTCGCTTTACAGGGGGTGAAGCAGGTCTTTAGGAGCTCTATCTTTCTCTCCCACCCTGTATTTCCTCTGCTCTCTCCTTTTGTGTCTGTCAGATGCAAGGTCAGTAACAACAACAACAACAAAAACAATAACCACCACAGTGACCAAGCAACAAGGGCAGCGAAAGGGGAACAAATGGAGTGCTGGAGCTGTGGATTATTCGTGGTGTAGGCACTCAGCTGTGGCAATAACCTCTTGAGGCAATCAATCCATACATGAAGAAGTAATACAGGTAACAGAGACGTATATGTCCCTGTGTGTTTCCACTGAGATAATGTAAATGCACTTTTATTTACTTCTTCATTTATTTATTACCTTGCCACGAGAATTTCTTTTCATTGCTAAAAAAAAGTGTCCCATCAAGGGTACCAGGTGTGCCACACCCAGTTAAGCACTCATGTTACAATGCAGGAGGACTGGGCTTCAACACCCGGGTTCGCACCTGCCAGGGGAAATCTTTACAAGTGGTGCGGAAGTGCTGCAGTTGTCTCTCTCTGTGTCTCAAACTCTCTCTACCTCCCTTCCCTCTCAATTCCTGTCTATTTATTCCAGTGAATAATCAAGAAAATAGAAAGTAAAAAAAGAAAAAGGAAAAGGAAATATTCCACGACTTCAAATGGGCTACTCAGGACAATGCTTTCCTTGTTAAGATCCTCACAGCATTCCATATGCAGAAAGGCAAAGACGCCATGTATTTTTTAACCCAGTTTTTATATTTATTTATTGATTTAGGTGCTTATTCATTTTTGTTATTGATGAATTAATGTTTTACATTTGACATTGACTAAGGATCTGACACCAGCGGACTCCAGTACCCCTATATGGTAATCTGCCTCTACAAAACCGATCCATTGACCTTTCCATCCATCCATCCATCCACCCATACATCTATCCATCCATTCATCCATACATCCATCCATCCATCCATCCATCCATCCATCCACCAGTCAACCAAGCTAAGTACAAAAGGAGATCTCTCCTTGAATGGTGAGGAGAAACAACAATGCATAGGTAGGTTGCAAAGGCCCAGTTTGGCTGAATAGGGCAGAGGGGCTGAACCAGGGAATGTGTTGGGGCGTGTGGGTTTGGGTGGGGTGAGCCGGAGACCCTGTGAGCTGGGTCACATTAGGGGCAGGCAGGGGGTGGAAGGGGTTGCGAACAGCTGTCACTGGAGAACCATCACAAGTGCTGGAGCTGGTGAGCAGGACACCTGGAAGAGAGGACAGACAAAGGAGAGAAGCAAAGTGCGGAGGAAAGGAGAGGGGACAGGATGGTGAGGACAGGAGAGGACAGGATTGGAGGGGACCTGAGAAACCTACCTGGACAAAGGCAGCATACAGACATCCAGGAAGGCCGGCAGGCATGCAGGCAGCTCTGGCCTGGGCTCCCTGGATCCCGGGCGCACCTCCACCTGTCTTCTCTTGGCTGCCAGCCCTGAGGTCCCTCGTCGGTCAGCACTGTCTTGCCATCCTTCCGTCCCTCTGTGCCAGGGCCCAGGCGTCTGGGCGCTGTTGCCTGACCTAGTGGCAGGGCAGTTGGGCTGCCCAGTGCCAGTGTGGCCAGCACAGATTGCCAGGGGCTAGGACATCACAGAGGGCTCCTGTGGTTGCTAGGCCACGGGGACCCCGCCCATCCAGTTGACCAGCAGCCATGACCCCATGCTGAACTTGACTTGAGGGGTGGTGGCCAGCCACCAGAGACAGAGCCCCAGGCCAAAGCAGGTGCTGGTCGGCCGGGCCAAGGGGCTATGGGCGGATTGGTGTGTGTCTGGGCATGGGGCTGGCATCTGACAGTCCAGGGCGGGGGACCAAGGTCCGCCAGGCCCCTGTCCCACCATGTGCACTGACACACAGTCTTGCTGACTGACTGACTGACAGTCCCCGCCCCAGAGATACCCACACCAAGTCCCTGGGTGCCCTGAGCTGCCCCTGAGGGTTGGTGGGTGCCTGCCTGGACACATGCCTCCGTAATGGAGGCCTCTATTAATCCCGTTGCCTACTGACAGCTGCCCTCCTGCCCCTCCTCCTCCTCCTCCTCCTCCTCCTCTTCTTCCTCCTCCTCTTTCTCCTCTTCCTCCTCCTCTTCCTCCTCCTCCTCCTACACCCCCTCCTCCTCTTCCTCATCCTCAGCGGGACTCACTCAGGGCCCTTGGCCTAGGCAATCCAGGGCTGCTGCTCTGGCTTCTGCAGCTTCTATCCAGTGGGGGGGTGTAGGAATCTGTTCCTGTCAGTCCCTGATTCCTGGGACCTTCCATGCCTCCAGCTGCCCCCACTCTCTAGTCCTGACCCCTCCTCAAGGATGCCCCCTTTCCCCTTACCCTCTGTCCCGCAGCTCCCAACTAACATCTACTGTGTTCCTCCCTGCGCTACTTTACTGCCACCCTGCTTCTGCCCTTCAGCCCTGAGGGCCCAGGGCCAGCCCAGCTGCCATCTCACCATCCAGCACGGGGACCTGCCCTAACCCCCTGCCACCACACCCACACACACAGCCCTGCACACACTCCTGGTTCCCCTGCCTGCAGCCTGCCTCTCAAACAGTCTCCTTCTGCCCCCTAGCACCTTACAGCCTCTGCCACGGACCCCCACAGACACCTGGGCATGAGCAGTGCAGACATGCAAACAGCTCCCCTCGCCCCCACTCCAGTTGCTCCAAGGTTGGAAAGAGTCTTTTTTTCATGCTGTAGGGGAGGGAGTTGAGACAGTCCAATGTCCTGGGGAGCAAGAACTGCAAACAGTCCATCTACAATGTAACATTTGGGTCTCAGGCCGCCCAATCCCTAGTGTGCTGTGCAGACCTTTGACTGGCAAAAACACCCCATCTGAGCGTGAGATCTGGCTGGGCTAGTGGCTCTTTCTGTGGACTAAGAGACAGACAGACAGAGTTTTCAGGTTCAAAACCTATACTTCCCAGAAGATGGTCATTCACTTCGGTAAAAAAAAAAAAAAAAAAAAAAAAAAAAAAAAAAAAAGGCTTTTTATTTTTTTTCCCCTGCCTGGGTAACCTGTCTCCTGCCTGTTTCAAAGTGAAAAAAGGGAAAAATCTTTTTTGGAGGGAAAAGGACCAAAATGCAGGCAGGTGGACTCCGTGGAAGGTGGATGGGGAGTTGCTCCTGCCCGGGCACTAGAGCCCCAGCTGCTGTTCCAGGTGCTCTCTGATAACAGAGATCTCCATGTGTCCTGTCATGACACTGTCTCCAGGACTGACCCTCAGGATAATGAGGATTCAAAACGAGGCAGGTGATACTGCCTTCAAAAGTAAATCCAGGGAGGTTTGGCGGTATGTCAGAGGGTTAAGGGCTTGTGGCGATCACGAATAGAGGGGACAGGTGGAAGGATTTGGGGTCTGGCCCCCAGACTGCCACCTGCAGGGGAGTCGCTTTACAGGGGGTGAAGCAGGTCTTTAGGAGCTCTATCTTTCTCTCCCACCCTGTATTTCCTCTGCTCTCTCCTTTTGTGTCTGTCAGATGCAAGGTCAGTAACAACAACAACAACAAAAACAATAACCACCACAGTGACCAAGCAACAAGGGCAGCGAAAGGGGAACAAATGGAGTGCAGGAGCTGTGGATTATTCGTGGTGTAGGCACTCAGCTGTGGCAATAACCTCTTGAGGCAATCAATCCATACATGAAGAAGTAATACAGGTAACAGAGACGTATATGTCCCTGTGTGTTTCCACTGAGATAATGTAAATGCACTTTTATTTACTTCTTCATTTATTTATTACCTTGCCACGAGAATTTCTTTTCATTGCTAAAAAATTGTCCCATCAAGGGTACCAGGTGTGCCACACCCAGTTAAGCACTCATGTTACAATGCAGGAGGACTGGGCTTCAACACCCGGGTTCGCACCTGCCAGGGGAAATCTTTACAAGTGGTGCGGAAGTGCTGCAGTTGTCTCTCTCTGTGTCTCAAACTCTCTCTACCTCCCTTCCCTCTCAATTCCTGTCTATTTATTCCAGTGAATAATCAAGAAAATAGAAAGTAAAAAAAGAAAAAGGAAAAGGAAATATTCCACGACTTCAAATGGGCTACTCAGGACAATGCTTTCCTTGTTAAGATCCTCACAGCATTCCATATGCAGAAAGGCAAAGACGCCATGTATTTTTTAACCCAGTTTTTATATTTATTTATTGATTTAGGTGCTTATTCATTTTTGTTATTGATGAATTAATGTTTTACATTTGACATTGACTAAGGATCTGACACCAGCGGACTCCAGTACCCCTATATGGTAATCTGCCTCTACAAAACCGATCCATTGACCTTTCCATCCATCCATCCATCCACCCATACATCTATCCATCCATTCATCCATACATCCATGCATCCATCCATCCATCCATCCATCCATCCATCCATCCATCCACCAGTCAACCAAGCTAAGCACAAAAGGAGATCTCTCCTTGAATGGTGAGGAGAAACAACGATGTATAGGTAGGTTGCAAAGGCCCAGTTTGGCTGAATAGGGCAGAGGGGCTGAAGCAGGGAATGTGTTGGGGCGTGTGGGTTTGGGTGGGGTGAGCCGGAGACCCTGTGAGCTGGGTCACATTAGGGGCAGGCAGGGGGTGGAAGGGGTTGCGAACAGCTGTCACTGGAGAACCATCACAAGTGCTGGAGCTGGTGAGCAGGACACCTGGAAGAGAGGACAGACAAAGGAGAGAAGCAAAGTGCGGAGGAAAGGAGAGGGGACAGGATGGTGAGGACAGGAGAGGACAGGATTGGAGGGGACCTGAGAAACCTACCTGGACAAAGGCAGCATACAGACATCCAGGAAGGCCGGCAGGCATGCAGGCAGCTCTGGCCTGGGCTCCCTGGATCCCGGGCGCACCTCCACCTGTCTTCTCTTGGCTGCCAGCCCTGAGGTCCCTCGTCGGTCAGCACTGTCTTGCCATCCTTCCGTCCCTCTGTGCCAGGGCCCAGGCGTCTGGGCGCTGTTGCCTGACCTAGTGGCAGGGCAGTTGGGCTGCCCAGTGCCAGTGTGGCCAGCACAGATTGCCAGGGGCTAGGACATCACAGAGGGCTCCTGTGGTTGCTAGGCCATGGGGACCCCGCCCATCCAGTTGACCAGCAGCCATGACCCCATGCTGAACTTGACTTGAGGGGTGGTGGCCAGCCACCAGAGACAGAGCCCCAGGCCAAAGCAGGTGCTGGTCGGCCGGGCCAAGGGGCTATGGGCGGATTGGTGTGTGTCTGGGCATGGGGCTGGCATCTGACAGTCCAGGGCGGGGGACCAAGGTCCGCCAGGCCCCTGTCCCACCATGTGCACTGACACACAGTCTTGCTGACTGACTGACAGTCCCCGCCCCAGAGATACCCACACCAAGTCCCTGGGTGCCCTGAGCTGCCCCTGAGGGTTGGTGGGTGCCTGCCTGGACACATGCCTCCGTAATGGAGGCCTCTATTAATCCCGTTGCCTACTGACAGCTGCCCTCCTGCCCCTCCTCCTCCTCCTCCTCCTCCTCCTCCTCTTCTTCCTCCTCCTCTTTCTCCTCTTCCTCCTCCTCTTCCTCCTCCTCCTCCTACACCCCCTCCTCCTCTTCCTCATCCTCAGCGGGACTCACTCAGGGCCCTTGGCCTAGGCAATCCAGGGCTGCTGCTCTGGCTTCTGCAGCTTCTATCCAGTGGGGGGGTGTAGGAATCTGTTCCTGTCAGTCCCTGATTCCTGGGACCTTCCATGCCTCCAGCTGCCCCCACTCTCTAGTCCTGACCCCTCCTCAAGGATGCCCCCTTTCCCCTTACCCTCTGTCCCGCAGCTCCCAACTAACATCTACTGTGTTCCTCCCTGCGCTACTTTACTGCCACCCTGCTTCTGCCCTTCAGCCCTGAGGGCCCAGGGCCAGCCCAGCTGCCATCTCACCATCCAGCACGGGGACCTGCCCTAACCCCCTGCCACCACACCCACACACACAGCCCTGCACACACTCCTGGTTCCCCTGCCTGCAGCCTGCCTCTCAAACAGTCTCCTTCTGCCCCCTAGCACCTTACAGCCTCTGCCACGGACCCCCACAGACACCTGGGCATGAGCAGTGCAGACATGCAAACAGCTCCCCTCGCCCCCACTCCAGTTGCTCCAAGGTTGGAAAGAGTCTTTTTTTCATGCTGTAGGGGAGGGAGTTGAGACAGTCCAATGTCCTGGGGAGCAAGAACTGCAAACAGTCCATCTACAATGTAACATTTGGGTCTCAGGCCGCCCAATCCCTAGTGTGCTGTGCAGACCTTTGACTGGCAAAAACACCCCATCTGAGCGTGAGATCTGGCTGGGCTAGTGGCTCTTTCTGTGGACTAAGAGACAGACAGACAGAGTTTTCAGGTTCAAAACCTATACTTCCCAGAAGATGGTCATTCACTTCGGTAAAAAAAAAAAAAAAAAAAAAAAAGGCTTTTTTATTTTTTTTCCCCTGCCTGGGTAACCTGTCTCCTGCCTGTTTCAAAGTGAAAAAAGGGAAAAATCTTTTTTGGAGGGAAAAGGACCAAAATGCAGGCAGGTGGACTCCGTGGAAGGTGGATGGGGAGTTGCTCCTGCCCGGGCACTAGAGCCCCAGCTGCTGTTCCAGGTGCTCTCTGATAACAGAGATCTCCATGTGTCCTGTCATGACACTGTCTCCAGGACTGACCCTCAGGATAATGAGGATTCAAAACGAGGCAGGTGATACTGCCTTCAAAAGTAAATCCAGGGAGGTTTGGCGGTATGTCAGAGGGTTAAGGGCTTGTGGCGATCACGAATAGAGGGGACAGGTGGAAGGATTTGGGGTCTGGCCCCCAGACTGCCACCTGCAGGGGAGTCGCTTTACAGGGGGTGAAGCAGGTCTTTAGGAGCTCTATCTTTCTCTCCCACCCTGTATTTCCTCTGCTCTCTCCTTTTGTGTCTGTCAGATGCAAGGTCAGTAACAACAACAACAACAAAAACAATAACCACCACAGTGACCAAGCAACAAGGGCAGCGAAAGGGGAACAAATGGAGTGCAGGAGCTGTGGATTATTCGTGGTGTAGGCACTCAGCTGTGGCAATAACCTCTTGAGGCAATCAATCCATACATGAAGAAGTAATACAGGTAACAGAGACGTATATGTCCCTGTGTGTTTCCACTGAGATAATGTAAATGCACTTTTATTTACTTCTTCATTTATTTATTACCTTGCCACGAGAATTTCTTTTCATTGCTAAAAAAAAAGTGTCCCATCAAGGGTACCAGGTGTGCCACACCCAGTTAAGCACTCATGTTACAATGCAGGAGGACTGGGCTTCAACACCCGGGTTCGCACCTGCCAGGGGAAATCTTTACAAGTGGTGCGGAAGTGCTGCAGTTGTCTCTCTCTGTGTCTCAAACTCTCTCTACCTCCCTTCCCTCTCAATTCCTGTCTATTTATTCCAGTGAATAATCAAGAAAATAGAAAGTAAAAAAAGAAAAAGGAAAAGGAAATATTCCACGACTTCAAATGGGCTACTCAGGACAATGCTTTCCTTGTTAAGATCCTCACAGCATTCCATATGCAGAAAGGCAAAGACGCCATGTATTTTTTAACCCAGTTTTTATATTTATTTATTGATTTAGGTGCTTATTCATTTTTGTTATTGATGAATTAATGTTTTACATTTGACATTGACTAAGGATCTGACACCAGCGGACTCCAGTACCCCTATATGGTAATCTGCCTCTACAAAACCGATCCATTGACCTTTCCATCCATCCATCCATCCACCCATACATCTATCCATCCATTCATCCATACATCCATGCATCCATCCATCCATCCATCCATCCATCCATCCATCCATCCATCCACCAGTCAACCAAGCTAAGCACAAAAGGAGATCTCTCCTTGAATGGTGAGGAGAAACAACGATGTATAGGTAGGTTGCAAAGGCCCAGTTTGGCTGAATAGGGCAGAGGGGCTGAAGCAGGGAATGTGTTGGGGCGTGTGGGTTTGGGTGGGGTGAGCCGGAGACCCTGTGAGCTGGGTCACATTAGGGGCAGGCAGGGGGTGGAAGGGGTTGCGAACAGCTGTCACTGGAGAACCATCACAAGTGCTGGAGCTGGTGAGCAGGACAACTGGAAGAGAGGACAGACAAAGGAGAGAAGCAAAGTGCGGAGGAAAGGAGAGGGGACAGGATGGTGAGGACAGGAGAGGACAGGATTGGAGGGGACCTGAGAAACCTACCTGGACAAAGGCAGCATACAGACATCCAGGAAGGCCGGCAGGCATGCAGGCAGCTCTGGCCTGGGCTCCCTGGATCCCGGGCGCACCTCCACCTGTCTTCTCTTGGCTGCCAGCCCTGAGGTCCCTCGTCGGTCAGCACTGTCTTGCCATCCTTCCGTCCCTCTGTGCCAGGGCCCAGGCGTCTGGGCGCTGTTGCCTGACCTAGTGGCAGGGCAGTTGGGCTGCCCAGTGCCAGTGTGGCCAGCACAGATTGCCAGGGGCTAGGACATCACAGAGGGCTCCTGTGGTTGCTAGGCCATGGGGACCCCGCCCATCCAGTTGACCAGCAGCCATGACCCCATGCTGAACTTGACTTGAGGGGTGGTGGCCAGCCACCAGAGACAGAGCCCCAGGCCAAAGCAGGTGCTGGTCGGCCGGGCCAAGGGGCTATGGGCGGATTGGTGTGTGTCTGGGCATGGGGCTGGCATCTGACAGTCCAGGGCGGGGGACCAAGGTCCGCCAGGCCCCTGTCCCACCATGTGCACTGACACACAGTCTTGCTGACTGACTGACAGTCCCCGCCCCAGAGATACCCACACCAAGTCCCTGGGTGCCCTGAGCTGCCCCTGAGGGTTGGTGGGTGCCTGCCTGGACACATGCCTCCGTAATGGAGGCCTCTATTAATCCCGTTGCCTACTGACAGCTGCCCTCCTGCCCCTCCTCCTCCTCCTCCTCCTCCTCCTCCTCTTCTTCCTCCTCCTCTTTCTCCTCTTCCTCCTCCTCTTCCTCCTCCTCCTCCTACACCCCCTCCTCCTCTTCCTCATCCTCAGCGGGACTCACTCAGGGCCCTTGGCCTAGGCAATCCAGGGCTGCTGCTCTGGCTTCTGCAGCTTCTATCCAGTGGGGGGGTGTAGGAATCTGTTCCTGTCAGTCCCTGATTCCTGGGACCTTCCATGCCTCCAGCTGCCCCCACTCTCTAGTCCTGACCCCTCCTCAAGGATGCCCCCTTTCCCCTTACCCTCTGTCCCGCAGCTCCCAACTAACATCTACTGTGTTCCTCCCTGCGCTACTTTACTGCCACCCTGCTTCTGCCCTTCAGCCCTGAGGGCCCAGGGCCAGCCCAGCTGCCATCTCACCATCCAGCACGGGGACCTGCCCTAACCCCCTGCCACCACACCCACACACACAGCCCTGCACACACTCCTGGTTCCCCTGCCTGCAGCCTGCCTCTCAAACAGTCTCCTTCTGCCCCCTAGCACCTTACAGCCTCTGCCACGGACCCCCACAGACACCTGGGCATGAGCAGTGCAGACATGCAAACAGCTCCCCTCGCCCCCACTCCAGTTGCTCCAAGGTTGGAAAGAGTCTTTTTTTCATGCTGTAGGGGAGGGAGTTGAGACAGTCCAATGTCCTGGGGAGCAAGAACTGCAAACAGTCCATCTACAATGTAACATTTGGGTCTCAGGCCGCCCAATCCCTAGTGTGCTGTGCAGACCTTTGACTGGCAAAAACACCCCATCTGAGCGTGAGATCTGGCTGGGCTAGTGGCTCTTTCTGTGGACTAAGAGACAGACAGACAGAGTTTTCAGGTTCAAAACCTATACTTCCCAGAAGATGGTCATTCACTTCGGTAAAAAAAAAAAAAAAAAAAAAAAAGGCTTTTTTATTTTTTTTCCCCTGCCTGGGTAACCTGTCTCCTGCCTGTTTCAAAGTGAAAAAAGGGAAAAATCTTTTTTGGAGGGAAAAGGACCAAAATGCAGGCAGGTGGACTCCGTGGAAGGTGGATGGGGAGTTGCTCCTGCCCGGGCACTAGAGCCCCAGCTGCTGTTCCAGGTGCTCTCTGATAACAGAGATCTCCATGTGTCCTGTCATGACACTGTCTCCAGGACTGACCCTCAGGATAATGAGGATTCAAAACGAGGCAGGTGATACTGCCTTCAAAAGTAAATCCAGGGAGGTTTGGCGGTATGTCAGAGGGTTAAGGGCTTGTGGCGATCACGAATAGAGGGGACAGGTGGAAGGATTTGGGGTCTGGCCCCCAGACTGCCACCTGCAGGGGAGTCGCTTTACAGGGGGTGAAGCAGGTCTTTAGGAGCTCTATCTTTCTCTCCCACCCTGTATTTCCTCTGCTCTCTCCTTTTGTGTCTGTCAGATGCAAGGTCAGTAACAACAACAACAACAAAAACAATAACCACCACAGTGACCAAGCAACAAGGGCAGCGAAAGGGGAACAAATGGAGTGCAGGAGCTGTGGATTATTCGTGGTGTAGGCACTCAGCTGTGGCAATAACCTCTTGAGGCAATCAATCCATACATGAAGAAGTAATACAGGTAACAGAGACGTATATGTCCCTGTGTGTTTCCACTGAGATAATGTAAATGCACTTTTATTTACTTCTTCATTTATTTATTACCTTGCCACGAGAATTTCTTTTCATTGCTAAAAAAAAAGTGTCCCATCAAGGGTACCAGGTGTGCCACACCCAGTTAAGCACTCATGTTACAATGCAGGAGGACTGGGCTTCAACACCCGGGTTCGCACCTGCCAGGGGAAATCTTTACAAGTGGTGCGGAAGTGCTGCAGTTGTCTCTCTCTGTGTCTCAAACTCTCTCTACCTCCCTTCCCTCTCAATTCCTGTCTATTTATTCCAGTGAATAATCAAGAAAATAGAAAGTAAAAAAAGAAAAAGGAAAAGGAAATATTCCACGACTTCAAATGGGCTACTCAGGACAATGCTTTCCTTGTTAAGATCCTCACAGCATTCCATATGCAGAAAGGCAAAGACGCCATGTATTTTTTAACCCAGTTTTTATATTTATTTATTGATTTAGGTGCTTATTCATTTTTGTTATTGATGAATTAATGTTTTACATTTGACATTGACTAAGGATCTGACACCAGCGGACTCCAGTACCCCTATATGGTAATCTGCCTCTACAAAACCGATCCATTGACCTTTCCATCCATCCATCCATCCACCCATACATCTATCCATCCATTCATCCATACATCCATCCATCCATCCATCCATCCATCCATCCACCAGTCAACCAAGCTAAGTACAAAAGGAGATCTCTCCTTGAATGGTGAGGAGAAACAACGATGCATAGGTAGGTTGCAAAGGCCCAGTTTGGCTGAATAGGGCAGAGGGGCTGAAGCAGGGAATGTGTTGGGGCGTGTGGGTTTGGGTGGGCTGAGCCGGAGACCCTGTGAGCTGGGTCACATTAGGGGCAGGCAGGGGGTGGAAGGGGTTGCGAACAGCTGTCACTGGAGAACCATCACAAGTGCTGGAGCTGGTGAGCAGGACACCTGGAAGAGAGGACAGACAAAGGAGAGAAGCAAAGTGCGGAGGAAAGGAGAGGGGACAGGATGGTGAGGACAGGAGAGGACAGGATTGGAGGGGACCTGAGAAACCTACCTGGACAAAGGCAGCATACGGACATCCAGGAAGGCCGGCAGGCATGCAGGCAGCTCTGGCCTGGGCTCCCTGGATCCCGGGCGCACCTCCACCTGTCTTCTCTTGGCTGCCAGCCCTGAGGTCCCTCGTCGGTCAGCACTGTCTTGCCATCCTTCCGTCCCTCTGTGCCAGGGCCCAGGCGTCTGGGCGCTGTTGCCTGACCTAGTGGCAGGGCAGTTGGGCTGCCCAGTGCCAGTGTGGCCAGCACAGATTGCCAGGGGCTAGGACATCACAGAGGGCTCCTGTGGTTGCTAGGCCACGGGGACCCCGCCCATCCAGTTGACCAGCAGCCATGACCCCATGCTGAACTTGACTTGAGGGGTGGTGGCCAGCCACCAGAGACAGAGCCCCAGGCCAAAGCAGGTGCTGGTCGGCCGGGCCAAGGGGCTATGGGCGGATTGGTGTGTGTCTGGGCATGGGGCTGGCATCTGACAGTCCAGGGCGGGGGACCAAGGTCCGCCAGGCCCCTGTCCCACCATGTGCCACTGACACACAGTCTTGCTGACTGACTGACTGACAGTCCCCGCCCCAGAGATACCCACACCAAGTCCCTGGGTGCCCTGAGCTGCCCCTGAGGGTTGGTGGGTGCCTGCCTGGACACATGCCTCCGTAATGGAGGCCTCTATTAATCCCGTTGCCTACTGACAGCTGCCCTCCTGCCCCTCCTCCTCCTCCTCCTCCTCCTCCTCTTCTTCCTCCTCCTCTTTCTCCTCTTCCTCCTCCTCTTCCTCCTCCTCCTCCTACACCCCCTCCTCCTCTTCCTCATCCTCAGCGGGACTCACTCAGGGCCCTTGGCCTAGGCAATCCAGGGCTGCTGCTCTGGCTTCTGCAGCTTCTATCCAGTGGGGGGGTGTAGGAATCTGTTCCTGTCAGTCCCTGATTCCTGGGACCTTCCATGCCTCCAGCTGCCCCCACTCTCTAGTCCTGACCCCTCCTCAAGGATGCCCCCTTTCCCCTTACCCTCTGTCCCGCAGCTCCCAACTAACATCTACTGTGTTCCTCCCTGCGCTACTTTACTGCCACCCTGCTTCTGCCCTTCAGCCCTGAGGGCCCAGGGCCAGCCCAGCTGCCATCTCACCATCCAGCACGGGGACCTGCCCTAACCCCCTGCCACCACACCCACACACACAGCCCTGCACACACTCCTGGTTCCCCTGCCTGCAGCCTGCCTCTCAAACAGTCTCCTTCTGCCCCCTAGCACCTTACAGCCTCTGCCACGGACCCCCACAGACACCTGGGCATGAGCAGTGCAGACATGCAAACAGCTCCCCTCGCCCCCACTCCAGTTGCTCCAAGGTTGGAAAGAGTCTTTTTTTCATGCTGTAGGGGAGGGAGTTGAGACAGTCCAATGTCCTGGGGAGCAAGAACTGCAAACAGTCCATCTACAATGTAACATTTGGGTCTCAGGCCGCCCAATCCCTAGTGTGCTGTGCAGACCTTTGACTGGCAAAAACACCCCATCTGAGCGTGAGATCTGGCTGGGCTAGTGGCTCTTTCTGTGGACTAAGAGACAGACAGACAGAGTTTTCAGGTTCAAAACCTATACTTCCCAGAAGATGGTCATTCACTTCGGTAAAAAAAAAAAAAAAAAAAAAAGGCTTTTTATTTTTTTTCCCCTGCCTGGGTAACCTGTCTCCTGCCTGTTTCAAAGTGAAAAAAGGGAAAAATCTTTTTTGGAGGGAAAAGGACCAAAATGCAGGCAGGTGGACTCCGTGGAAGGTGGATGGGGAGTTGCTCCTGCCCGGGCACTAGAGCCCCAGCTGCTGTTCCAGGTGCTCTCTGATAACAGAGATCTCCATGTGTCCTGTCATGACACTGTCTCCAGGACTGACCCTCAGGATAATGAGGATTCAAAACGAGGCAGGTGATACTGCCTTCAAAAGTAAATCCAGGGAGGTTTGGCGGTATGTCAGAGGGTTAAGGGCTTGTGGCGATCACAAATAGAGGGGACAGGTGGAAGGATTTGGGGTCTGGCCCCCAGACTGCCACCTGCAGGGGAGTCGCTTTACAGGGGGTGAAGCAGGTCTTTAGGAGCTCTATCTTTCTCTCCCACCCTGTATTTCCTCTGCTCTCTCCTTTTGTGTCTGTCAGATGCAAGGTCAGTAACAACAACAACAACAAAAACAATAACCACCACAGTGACCAAGCAACAAGGGCAGCGAAAGGGGAACAAATGGAGTGCAGGAGCTGTGGATTATTCGTGGTGTAGGCACTCAGCTGTGGCAATAACCTCTTGAGGCAATCAATCCATACATGAAGAAGTAATACAGGTAACAGAGACGTATATGTCCCTGTGTGTTTCCACTGAGATAATGTAAATGCACTTTTATTTACTTCTTCATTTATTTATTACCTTGCCACGAGAATTTCTTTTCATTGCTAAAAAAAAGTGTCCCATCAAGGGTACCAGGTGTGCCACACCCAGTTAAGCACTCATGTTACAATGCAGGAGGACTGGGCTTCAACACCCGGGTTCGCACCTGCCAGGGGAAATCTTTACAAGTGGTGCGGAAGTGCTGCAGTTGTCTCTCTCTGTGTCTCAAACTCTCTCTACCTCCCTTCCCTCTCAATTCCTGTCTATTTATTCCAGTGAATAATCAAGAAAATAGAAAGTAAAAAAAGAAAAAGGAAAAGGAAATATTCCACGACTTCAAATGGGCTACTCAGGACAATGCTTTCCTTGTTAAGATCCTCACAGCATTCCATATGCAGAAAGGCAAAGACGCCATGTATTTTTTAACCCAGTTTTTATATTTATTTATTGATTTAGGTGCTTATTCATTTTTGTTATTGATGAATTAATGTTTTACATTTGACATTGACTAAGGCTCTGACACCAGCGGACTCCAGTACCCCTATATGGTAATCTGCCTCTACAAAACCGATCCATTGACCTTTCCATCCATCCATCCATCCACCCATACATCTATCCATCCATTCATCCATACATCCATGAATCCATCCATCCATCCATCCATCCATCCATCCATCCATCCATCCACCAGTCAACCAAGCTAAGCACAAAAGGAGATCTCTCCTTGAATGGTGAGGAGAAACAACGATGTATAGGTAGGTTGCAAAGGCCCAGTTTGGCTGAATAGGCAGAGGGGCTGAAGCAGGGAATGTGTTGGGGCGTGTGGGTTTGGGTGGGGTGAGCCGGAGACCCTGTGAGCTGGGTCACATTAGGGGCAGGCAGGGGGTGGAAGGGGTTGCGAACAGCTGTCACTGGAGAACCATCACAAGTGCTGGAGCTGGTGAGCAGGACACCTGGAAGAGAGGACAGACAAAGGAGAGAAGCAAAGTGCGGAGGAAAGGAGAGGGGACAGGATGGTGAGGACAGGAGAGGACAGGATTGGAGGGGACCTGAGAAACCTACCTGGACAAAGGCAGCATACAGACATCCAGGAAGGCCGGCAGGCATGCAGGCAGCTCTGGCCTGGGCTCCCTGGATCCCGGGCGCACCTCCACCTGTCTTCTCTTGGCTGCCAGCCCTGAGGTCCCTCGTCGGTCAGCACTGTCTTGCCATCCTTCCGTCCCTCTGTGCCAGGGCCCAGGCGTCTGGGCGCTGTTGCCTGACCTAGTGGCAGGGCAGTTGGGCTGCCCAGTGCCAGTGTGGCCAGCACAGATTGCCAGGGGCTAGGACATCACAGAGGGCTCCTGTGGTTGCTAGGCCATGGGGACCCCGCCCATCCAGTTGACCAGCAGCCATGACCCCATGCTGAACTTGACTTGAGGGGTGGTGGCCAGCCACCAGAGACAGAGCCCCAGGCCAAAGCAGGTGCTGGTCGGCCGGGCCAAGGGGCTATGGGCGGATTGGTGTGTGTCTGGGCATGGGGCTGGCATCTGACAGTCCAGGGCGGGGGACCAAGGTCCGCCAGGCCCCTGTCCCACCATGTGCACTGACACACAGTCTTGCTGACTGACTGACAGTCCCCGCCCCAGAGATACCCACACCAAGTCCCTGGGTGCCCTGAGCTGCCCCTGAGGGTTGGTGGGTGCCTGCCTGGACACATGCCTCCGTAATGGAGGCCTCTATTAATCCCGTTGCCTACTGACAGCTGCCCTCCTGCCCCTCCTCCTCCTCCTCCTCCTCCTCCTCCTCTTCTTCCTCCTCCTCTTTCTCCTCTTCCTCCTCCTCTTCCTCCTCCTCCTCCTACACCCCCTCCTCCTCTTCCTCATCCTCAGCGGGACTCACTCAGGGCCCTTGGCCTAGGCAATCCAGGGCTGCTGCTCTGGCTTCTGCAGCTTCTATCCAGTGGGGGGGTGTAGGAATCTGTTCCTGTCAGTCCCTGATTCCTGGGACCTTCCATGCCTCCAGCTGCCCCCACTCTCTAGTCCTGACCCCTCCTCAAGGATGCCCCCTTTCCCCTTACCCTCTGTCCCGCAGCTCCCAACTAACATCTACTGTGTTCCTCCCTGCGCTACTTTACTGCCACCCTGCTTCTGCCCTTCAGCCCTGAGGGCCCAGGGCCAGCCCAGCTGCCATCTCACCATCCAGCACGGGGACCTGCCCTAACCCCCTGCCACCACACCCACACACACAGCCCTGCACACACTCCTGGTTCCCCTGCCTGCAGCCTGCCTCTCAAACAGTCTCCTTCTGCCCCCTAGCACCTTACAGCCTCTGCCACGGACCCCCACAGACACCTGGGCATGAGCAGTGCAGACATGCAAACAGCTCCCCTCGCCCCCACTCCAGTTGCTCCAAGGTTGGAAAGAGTCTTTTTTTCATGCTGTAGGGGAGGGAGTTGAGACAGTCCAATGTCCTGGGGAGCAAGAACTGCAAACAGTCCATCTACAATGTAACATTTGGGTCTCAGGCCGCCCAATCCCTAGTGTGCTGTGCAGACCTTTGACTGGCAAAAACACCCCATCTGAGCGTGAGATCTGGCTGGGCTAGTGGCTCTTTCTGTGGACTAAGAGACAGACAGACAGAGTTTTCAGGTTCAAAACCTATACTTCCCAGAAGATGGTCATTCACTTCGGTAAAAAAAAAAAAAAAAAAAAAAAAGGCTTTTTTATTTTTTTTCCCCTGCCTGGGTAACCTGTCTCCTGCCTGTTTCAAAGTGAAAAAAGGGAAAAATCTTTTTTGGAGGGAAAAGGACCAAAATGCAGGCAGGTGGACTCCGTGGAAGGTGGATGGGGAGTTGCTCCTGCCCGGGCACTAGAGCCCCAGCTGCTGTTCCAGGTGCTCTCTGATAACAGAGATCTCCATGTGTCCTGTCATGACACTGTCTCCAGGACTGACCCTCAGGATAATGAGGATTCAAAACGAGGCAGGTGATACTGCCTTCAAAAGTAAATCCAGGGAGGTTTGGCGGTATGTCAGAGGGTTAAGGGCTTGTGGCGATCACGAATAGAGGGGACAGGTGGAAGGATTTGGGGTCTGGCCCCCAGACTGCCACCTGCAGGGGAGTCGCTTTACAGGGGGTGAAGCAGGTCTTTAGGAGCTCTATCTTTCTCTCCCACCCTGTATTTCCTCTGCTCTCTCCTTTTGTGTCTGTCAGATGCAAGGTCAGTAACAACAACAACAACAAAAACAATAACCACCACAGTGACCAAGCAACAAGGGCAGCGAAAGGGGAACAAATGGAGTGCAGGAGCTGTGGATTATTCGTGGTGTAGGCACTCAGCTGTGGCAATAACCTCTTGAGGCAATCAATCCATACATGAAGAAGTAATGCAGGTAACAGAGACGTATATGTCCCTGTGTGTTTCCACTGAGATAATGTAAATGCACTTTTATTTACTTCTTCATTTATTTATTACCTTGCCACGAGAATTTCTTTTCATTGCTAAAAAAAAGTGTCCCATCAAGGGTACCAGGTGTGCCACACCCAGTTAAGCACTCATGTTACAATGCAGGAGGACTGGGCTTCAACACCCGGGTTCGCACCTGCCAGGGGAAATCTTTACAAGTGGTGCGGAAGTGCTGCAGTTGTCTCTCTCTGTGTCTCAAACTCTCTCTACCTCCCTTCCCTCTCAATTCCTGTCTATTTATTCCAGTGAATAATCAAGAAAATAGAAAGTAAAAAAAGAAAAAGGAAAAGGAAATATTCCACGACTTCAAATGGGCTACTCAGGACAATGCTTTCCTTGTTAAGATCCTCACAGCATTCCATATGCAGAAAGGCAAAGACGCCATGTATTTTTTAACCCAGTTTTTATATTTATTTATTGATTTAGGTGCTTATTCATTTTTGTTATTGATGAATTAATGTTTTACATTTGACATTGACTAAGGATCTGACACCAGCGGACTCCAGTACCCCTATATGGTAATCTGCCTCTACAAAACCGATCCATTGACCTTTCCATCCATCCATCCATCCACCCATACATCTATCCATCCATTCATCCATACATCCATCCATCCATCCATCCATCCATCCATCCACCAGTCAACCAAGCTAAGCACAAAAGGAGATCTCTCCTTGAATGGTGAGGAGAAACAACGATGCATAGGTAGGTTGCAAAGGCCCAGTTTGGCTGAATAGGGCAGAGGGGCTGAAGCAGGGAATGTGTTGGGGCGTGTGGGTTTGGGTGGGCTGAGCCGGAGACCCTGTGAGCTGGGTCACATTAGGGGCAGGCAGGGGGTGGAAGGGGTTGCGAACAGCTGTCACTGGAGAACCATCACAAGTGCTGGAGCTGGTGAGCAGGACACCTGGAAGAGAGGACAGACAAAGGAGAGAAGCAAAGTGCGGAGGAAAGGAGAGGGGACAGGATGGTGAGGACAGGAGAGGACAGGATTGGAGGGGACCTGAGAAACCTACCTGGACAAAGGCAGCATACAGACATCCAGGAAGGCCGGCAGGCATGCAGGCAGCTCTGGCCTGGGCTCCCTGGATCCCGGGCGCACCTCCACCTGTCTTCTCTTGGCTGCCAGCCCTGAGGTCCCTCGTCGGTCAGCACTGTCTTGCCATCCTTCCGTCCCTCTGTGCCAGGGCCCAGGCGTCTGGGCGCTGTTGCCTGACCTAGTGGCAGGGCAGTTGGGCTGCCCAGTGCCAGTGTGGCCAGCACAGATTGCCAGGGGCTAGGACATCACAGAGGGCTCCTGTGGTTGCTAGGCCACGGGGACCCCGCCCATCCAGTTGACCAGCAGCCATGACCCCATGCTGAACTTGACTTGAGGGGTGGTGGCCAGCCACCAGAGACAGAGCCCCAGGCCAAAGCAGGTGCTGGTCGGCCGGGCCAAGGGGCTATGGGCGGATTGGTGTGTGTCTGGGCATGGGGCTGGCATCTGACAGTCCAGGGCGGGGGACCAAGGTCCGCCAGGCCCCTGTCCCACCATGTGCACTGACACACAGTCTTGCTGACTGACTGACTGACAGTCCCCGCCCCAGAGATACCCACACCAAGTCCCTGGGTGCCCTGAGCTGCCCCTGAGGGTTGGTGGGTGCCTGCCTGGACACATGCCTCCGTAATGGAGGCCTCTATTAATCCCGTTGCCTACTGACAGCTGCCCTCCTGCCCCTCCTCCTCCTCCTCCTCCTCCTCCTCTTCTTCCTCCTCCTCTTTCTCCTCTTCCTCCTCCTCTTCCTCCTCCTCCTCCTACACCCCCTCCTCCTCTTCCTCATCCTCAGCGGGACTCACTCAGGGCCCTTGGCCTAGGCAATCCAGGGCTGCTGCTCTGGCTTCTGCAGCTTCTATCCAGTGGGGGGGTGTAGGAATCTGTTCCTGTCAGTCCCTGATTCCTGGGACCTTCCATGCCTCCAGCTGCCCCCACTCTCTAGTCCTGACCCCTCCTCAAGGATGCCCCCTTTCCCCTTACCCTCTGTCCCGCAGCTCCCAACTAACATCTACTGTGTTCCTCCCTGCGCTACTTTACTGCCACCCTGCTTCTGCCCTTCAGCCCTGAGGGCCCAGGGCCAGCCCAGCTGCCATCTCACCATCCAGCACGGGGACCTGCCCTAACCCCCTGCCACCACACCCACACACACAGCCCTGCACACACTCCTGGTTCCCCTGCCTGCAGCCTGCCTCTCAAACAGTCTCCTTCTGCCCCCTAGCACCTTACAGCCTCTGCCACGGACCCCCACAGACACCTGGGCATGAGCAGTGCAGACATGCAAACAGCTCCCCTCGCCCCCACTCCAGTTGCTCCAAGGTTGGAAAGAGTCTTTTTTTCATGCTGTAGGGGAGGGAGTTGAGACAGTCCAATGTCCTGGGGAGCAAGAACTGCAAACAGTCCATCTACAATGTAACATTTGGGTCTCAGGCCGCCCAATCCCTAGTGTGCTGTGCAGACCTTTGACTGGCAAAAACACCCCATCTGAGCGTGAGATCTGGCTGGGCTAGTGGCTCTTTCTGTGGACTAAGAGACAGACAGACAGAGTTTTCAGGTTCAAAACCTATACTTCCCAGAAGATGGTCATTCACTTCGGTAAAAAAAAAAAAAAAAAAAAAAAGGCTTTTTATTTTTTTTCCCCTGCCTGGGTAACCTGTCTCCTGCCTGTTTCAAAGTGAAAAAAGGGAAAAATCTTTTTTGGAGGGAAAAGGACCAAAATGCAGGCAGGTGGACTCCGTGGAAGGTGGATGGGGAGTTGCTGCTGCCCGGGCACTAGAGCCCCAGCTGCTGTTCCAGGTGCTCTCTGATAACAGAGATCTCCATGTGTCCTGTCATGACACTGTCTCCAGGACTGACCCTCAGGATAATGAGGATTCAAAACGAGGCAGGTGATACTGCCTTCAAAAGTAAATCCAGGGAGGTTTGGCGGTATGTCAGAGGGTTAAGGGCTTGTGGCGATCACAAATAGAGGGGACAGGTGGAAGGATTTGGGGTCTGGCCCCCAGACTGCCACCTGCAGGGGAGTCGCTTTACAGGGGGTGAAGCAGGTCTTTAGGAGCTCTATCTTTCTCTCCCACCCTGTATTTCCTCTGCTCTCTCCTTTTGTGTCTGTCAGATGCAAGGTCAGTAACAACAACAACAACAAAAACAATAACCACCACAGTGACCAAGCAACAAGGGCAGCGAAAGGGGAACAAATGGAGTGCAGGAGCTGTGGATTATTCGTGGTGTAGGCACTCAGCTGTGGCAATAACCTCTTGAGGCAATCAATCCATACATGAAGAAGTAATACAGGTAACAGAGACGTATATGTCCCTGTGTGTTTCCACTGAGATAATGTAAATGCACTTTTATTTACTTCTTCATTTATTTATTACCTTGCCACGAGAATTTCTTTTCATTGCTAAAAAAAAGTGTCCCATCAAGGGTACCAGGTGTGCCACACCCAGTTAAGCACTCATGTTACAATGCAGGAGGACTGGGCTTCAACACCCGGGTTCGCACCTGCCAGGGGAAATCTTTACAAGTGGTGCGGAAGTGCTGCAGTTGTCTCTCTCTGTGTCTCAAACTCTCTCTACCTCCCTTCCCTCTCAATTCCTGTCTATTTATTCCAGTGAATAATCAAGAAAATAGAAAGTAAAAAAAGAAAAAGGAAAAGGAAATATTCCACGACTTCAAATGGGCTACTCAGGACCATGCTTTCCTTGTTAAGATCCTCACAGCATTCCATATGCAGAAAGGCAAAGACGCCATGTATTTTTTAACCCAGTTTTTATATTTATTTATTGATTTAGGTGCTTATTCATTTTTGTTATTGATGAATTAATGTTTTACATTTGACATTGACTAAGGATCTGACACCAGCGGACTCCAGTACCCCTATATGGTAATCTGCCTCTACAAAACCGATCCATTGACCTTTCCATCCATCCATCCATCCACCCATACATCTATCCATCCATTCATCCATACATCCATGCATCCATCCATCCATCCATCCATCCATCCATCCATCCATCCACCAGTCAACCAAGCTAAGCACAAAAGGAGATCTCTCCTTGAATGGTGAGGAGAAACAACGATGTATAGGTAGGTTGCAAAGGCCCAGTTTGGCTGAATAGGCAGAGGGGCTGAAGCAGGGAATGTGTTGGGGCGTGTGGGTTTGGGTGGGGTGAGCCGGAGACCCTGTGAGCTGGGTCACATTAGGGGCAGGCAGGGGGTGGAAGGGGTTGCGAACAGCTGTCACTGGAGAACCATCACAAGTGCTGGAGCTGGTGAGCAGGACACCTGGAAGAGAGGACAGACAAAGGAGAGAAGCAAAGTGCGGAGGAAAGGAGAGGGGACAGGATGGTGAGGACAGGAGAGGACAGGATTGGAGGGGACCTGAGAAACCTACCTGGACAAAGGCAGCATACAGACATCCAGGAAGGCCGGCAGGCATGCAGGCAGCTCTGGCCTGGGCTCCCTGGATCCCGGGCGCACCTCCACCTGTCTTCTCTTGGCTGCCAGCCCTGAGGTCCCTCGTCGGTCAGCACTGTCTTGCCATCCTTCCGTCCCTCTGTGCCAGGGCCCAGGCGTCTGGGCGCTGTTGCCTGACCTAGTGGCAGGGCAGTTGGGCTGCCCAGTGCCAGTGTGGCCAGCACAGATTGCCAGGGGCTAGGACATCACAGAGGGCTCCTGTGGTTGCTAGGCCATGGGGACCCCGCCCATCCAGTTGACCAGCAGCCATGACCCCATGCTGAACTTGACTTGAGGGGTGGTGGCCAGCCACCAGAGACAGAGCCCCAGGCCAAAGCAGGTGCTGGTCGGCCGGGCCAAGGGGCTATGGGCGGATTGGTGTGTGTCTGGGCATGGGGCTGGCATCTGACAGTCCAGGGCGGGGGACCAAGGTCCGCCAGGCCCCTGTCCCACCATGTGCACTGACACACAGTCTTGCTGACTGACTGACAGTCCCCGCCCCAGAGATACCCACACCAAGTCCCTGGGTGCCCTGAGCTGCCCCTGAGGGTTGGTGGGTGCCTGCCTGGACACATGCCTCCGTAATGGAGGCCTCTATTAATCCCGTTGCCTACTGACAGCTGCCCTCCTGCCCCTCCTCCTCCTCCTCCTCCTCCTCCTCCTCTTCTTCCTCCTCCTCTTTCTCCTCTTCCTCCTCCTCTTCCTCCTCCTCCTCCTACACCCCCTCCTCCTCTTCCTCATCCTCAGCGGGACTCACTCAGGGCCCTTGGCCTAGGCAATCCAGGGCTGCTGCTCTGGCTTCTGCAGCTTCTATCCAGTGGGGGGGTGTAGGAATCTGTTCCTGTCAGTCCCTGATTCCTGGGACCTTCCATGCCTCCAGCTGCCCCCACTCTCTAGTCCTGACCCCTCCTCAAGGATGCCCCCTTTCCCCTTACCCTCTGTCCCGCAGCTCCCAACTAACATCTACTGTGTTCCTCCCTGCGCTACTTTACTGCCACCCTGCTTCTGCCCTTCAGCCCTGAGGGCCCAGGGCCAGCCCAGCTGCCATCTCACCATCCAGCACGGGGACCTGCCCTAACCCCCTGCCACCACACCCACACACACAGCCCTGCACACACTCCTGGTTCCCCTGCCTGCAGCCTGCCTCTCAAACAGTCTCCTTCTGCCCCCTAGCACCTTACAGCCTCTGCCACGGACCCCCACAGACACCTGGGCATGAGCAGTGCAGACATGCAAACAGCTCCCCTCGCCCCCACTCCAGTTGCTCCAAGGTTGGAAAGAGTCTTTTTTTCATGCTGTAGGGGAGGGAGTTGAGACAGTCCAATGTCCTGGGGAGCAAGAACTGCAAACAGTCCATCTACAATGTAACATTTGGGTCTCAGGCCGCCCAATCCCTAGTGTGCTGTGCAGACCTTTGACTGGCAAAAACACCCCATCTGAGCGTGAGATCTGGCTGGGCTAGTGGCTCTTTCTGTGGACTAAGAGACAGACAGACAGAGTTTTCAGGTTCAAAACCTATACTTCCCAGAAGATGGTCATTCACTTCGGTAAAAAAAAAAAAAAAAAAAAAAAAAGGCTTTTTTATTTTTTTTCCCCTGCCTGGGTAACCTGTCTCCTGCCTGTTTCAAAGTGAAAAAAGGGAAAAATCTTTTTTGGAGGGAAAAGGACCAAAATGCAGGCAGGTGGACTCCGTGGAAGGTGGATGGGGAGTTGCTCCTGCCCGGGCACTAGAGCCCCAGCTGCTGTTCCAGGTGCTCTCTGATAACAGAGATCTCCATGTGTCCTGTCATGACACTGTCTCCAGGACTGACCCTCAGGATAATGAGGATTCAAAACGAGGCAGGTGATACTGCCTTCAAAAGTAAATCCAGGGAGGTTTGGCGGTATGTCAGAGGGTTAAGGGCTTGTGGCGATCACGAATAGAGGGGACAGGTGGAAGGATTTGGGGTCTGGCCCCCAGACTGCCACCTGCAGGGGAGTCGCTTTACAGGGGGTGAAGCAGGTCTTTAGGAGCTCTATCTTTCTCTCCCACCCTGTATTTCCTCTGCTCTCTCCTTTTGTGTCTGTCAGATGCAAGGTCAGTAACAACAACAACAACAAAAACAATAACCACCACAGTGACCAAGCAACAAGGGCAGCGAAAGGGGAACAAATGGAGTGCAGGAGCTGTGGATTATTCGTGGTGTAGGCACTCAGCTGTGGCAATAACCTCTTGAGGCAATCAATCCATACATGAAGAAGTAATGCAGGTAACAGAGACGTATATGTCCCTGTGTGTTTCCACTGAGATAATGTAAATGCACTTTTATTTACTTCTTCATTTATTTATTACCTTGCCACGAGAATTTCTTTTCATTGCTAAAAAAAAAGTGTCCCATCAAGGGTACCAGGTGTGCCACACCCAGTTAAGCACTCATGTTACAATGCAGGAGGACTGGGCTTCAACACCCGGGTTCGCACCTGCCAGGGGAAATCTTTACAAGTGGTGCGGAAGTGCTGCAGTTGTCTCTCTCTGTGTCTCAAACTCTCTCTACCTCCCTTCCCTCTCAATTCCTGTCTATTTATTCCAGTGAATAATCAAGAAAATAGAAAGTAAAAAAAGAAAAAGGAAAAGGAAATATTCCACGACTTCAAATGGGCTACTCAGGACAATGCTTTCCTTGTTAAGATCCTCACAGCATTCCATATGCAGAAAGGCAAAGACGCCATGTATTTTTTAACCCAGTTTTTATATTTATTTATTGATTTAGGTGCTTATTCATTTTTGTTATTGATGAATTAATGTTTTACATTTGACATTGACTAAGGATCTGACACCAGCGGACTCCAGTACCCCTATATGGTAATCTGCCTCTACAAAACCGATCCATTGACCTTTCCATCCATCCATCCATCCACCCATACATCTATCCATCCATTCATCCATACATCCATCCATCCATCCATCCATCCATCCATCCACCAGTCAACCAAGCTAAGCACAAAAGGAGATCTCTCCTTGAATGGTGAGGAGAAACAACGATGCATAGGTAGGTTGCAAAGGCCCAGTTTGGCTGAATAGGGCAGAGGGGCTGAAGCAGGGAATGTGTTGGGGCGTGTGGGTTTGGGTGGGCTGAGCCGGAGACCCTGTGAGCTGGGTCACATTAGGGGCAGGCAGGGGGTGGAAGGGGTTGCGAACAGCTGTCACTGGAGAACCATCACAAGTGCTGGAGCTGGTGAGCAGGACACCTGGAAGAGAGGACAGACAAAGGAGAGAAGCAAAGTGCGGAGGAAAGGAGAGGGGACAGGATGGTGAGGACAGGAGAGGACAGGATTGGAGGGGACCTGAGAAACCTACCTGGACAAAGGCAGCATACAGACATCCAGGAAGGCCGGCAGGCATGCAGGCAGCTCTGGCCTGGGCTCCCTGGATCCCGGGCGCACCTCCACCTGTCTTCTCTTGGCTGCCAGCCCTGAGGTCCCTCGTCGGTCAGCACTGTCTTGCCATCCTTCCGTCCCTCTGTGCCAGGGCCCAGGCGTCTGGGCGCTGTTGCCTGACCTAGTGGCAGGGCAGTTGGGCTGCCCAGTGCCAGTGTGGCCAGCACAGATTGCCAGGGGCTAGGACATCACAGAGGGCTCCTGTGGTTGCTAGGCCACGGGGACCCCGCCCATCCAGTTGACCAGCAGCCATGACCCCATGCTGAACTTGACTTGAGGGGTGGTGGCCAGCCACCAGAGACAGAGCCCCAGGCCAAAGCAGGTGCTGGTCGGCCGGGCCAAGGGGCTATGGGCGGATTGGTGTGTGTCTGGGCATGGGGCTGGCATCTGACAGTCCAGGGCGGGGGACCAAGGTCCGCCAGGCCCCTGTCCCACCATGTGCACTGACACACAGTCTTGCTGACTGACTGACTGACAGTCCCCGCCCCAGAGATACCCACACCAAGTCCCTGGGTGCCCTGAGCTGCCCCTGAGGGTTGGTGGGTGCCTGCCTGGACACATGCCTCCGTAATGGAGGCCTCTATTAATCCCGTTGCCTACTGACAGCTGCCCTCCTGCCCCTCCTCCTCCTCCTCCTCCTCCTCCTCTTCTTCCTCCTCCTCTTTCTCCTCTTCCTCCTCCTCTTCCTCCTCCTCCTCCTACACCCCCTCCTCCTCTTCCTCATCCTCAGCGGGACTCACTCAGGGCCCTTGGCCTAGGCAATCCAGGGCTGCTGCTCTGGCTTCTGCAGCTTCTATCCAGTGGGGGGGTGTAGGAATCTGTTCCTGTCAGTCCCTGATTCCTGGGACCTTCCATGCCTCCAGCTGCCCCCACACTCTAATCCTGACCCCTCCTCAAGGATGCCCCCTTTCCCCTTACCCTCTGTCCCGCAGCTCCCAACTAACATCTACTGTGTTCCTCCCTGCGCTACTTTACTGCCACCCTGCTTCTGCCCTTCAGCCCTGAGGGCCCAGGGCCAGCCCAGCTGCCATCTCACCATCCAGCACGGGGACCTGCCCTAACCCCCTGCCACCACACCCACACACACAGCCCTGCACACACTCCTGGTTCCCCTGCCTGCAGCCTGCCTCTCAAACAGTCTCCTTCTGCCCCCTAGCACCTTACAGCCTCTGCCACGGACCCCCACAGACACCTGGGCATGAGCAGTGCAGACATGCAAACAGCTCCCCTCGCCCCCACTCCAGTTGCTCCAAGGTTGGAAAGAGTCTTTTTTTCATGCTGTAGGGGAGGGAGTTGAGACAGTCCAATGTCCTGGGGAGCAAGAACTGCAAACAGTCCATCTACAATGTAACATTTGGGTCTCAGGCCGCCCAATCCCTAGTGTGCTGTGCAGACCTTTGACTGGCAAAAACACCCCATCTGAGCGTGAGATCTGGCTGGGCTAGTGGCTCTTTCTGTGGACTAAGAGACAGACAGACAGAGTTTTCAGGTTCAAAACCTATACTTCCCAGAAGATGGTCATTCACTTCGGTAAAAAAAAAAAAAAAAAAAAAAGGCTTTTTATTTTTTTTCCCCTGCCTGGGTAACCTGTCTCCTGCCTGTTTCAAAGTGAAAAAAGGGAAAAATCTTTTTTGGAGGGAAAAGGACCAAAATGCAGGCAGGTGGACTCCGTGGAAGGTGGATGGGGAGTTGCTCCTGCCCGGGCACTAGAGCCCCAGCTGCTGTTCCAGGTGCTCTCTGATAACAGAGATCTCCATGTGTCCTGTCATGACACTGTCTCCAGGACTGACCCTCAGGATAATGAGGATTCAAAACGAGGCAGGTGATACTGCCTTCAAAAGTAAATCCAGGGAGGTTTGGCGGTATGTCAGAGGGTTAAGGGCTTGTGGCGATCACAAATAGAGGGGACAGGTGGAAGGATTTGGGGTCTGGCCCCCAGACTGCCACCTGCAGGGGAGTCGCTTTACAGGGGGTGAAGCAGGTCTTTAGGAGCTCTATCTTTCTCTCCCACCCTGTATTTCCTCTGCTCTCTCCTTTTGTGTCTGTCAGATGCAAGGTCAGTAACAACAACAACAACAAAAACAATAACCACCACAGTGACCAAGCAACAAGGGCAGCGAAAGGGGAACAAATGGAGTGCAGGAGCTGTGGATTATTCGTGGTGTAGGCACTCAGCTGTGGCAATAACCTCTTGAGGCAATCAATCCATACATGAAGAAGTAATACAGGTAACAGAGACGTATATGTCCCTGTGTGTTTCCACTGAGATAATGTAAATGCACTTTTATTTACTTCTTCATTTATTTATTACCTTGCCACGAGAATTTCTTTTCATTGCTAAAAAAAAAGTGTCCCATCAAGGGTACCAGGTGTGCCACACCCAGTTAAGCACTCATGTTACAATGCAGGAGGACTGGGCTTCAACACCCGGGTTCGCACCTGCCAGGGGAAATCTTTACAAGTGGTGCGGAAGTGCTGCAGTTGTCTCTCTCTGTGTCTCCAACTCTCTCTACCTCCCTTCCCTCTCAATTCCTGTCTATTTATTCCAGTGAATAATCAAGAAAATAGAAAGTAAAAAAAGAAAAAGGAAAAGGAAATATTCCACGACTTCAAATGGGCTACTCAGGACAATGCTTTCCTTGTTAAGATCCTCACAGCATTCCATATGCAGAAAGGCAAAGACGCCATGTATTTTTTAACCCAGTTTTTATATTTATTTATTGATTTAGGTGCTTATTCATTTTTGTTATTGATGAATTAATGTTTTACATTTGACATTGACTAAGGATCTGACACCAGCGGAC
Organism: Erinaceus europaeus; assembly: GCF_950295315.1. Classification (NCBI taxonomy): domain Eukaryota; kingdom Metazoa; phylum Chordata; class Mammalia; order Eulipotyphla; family Erinaceidae; genus Erinaceus; species Erinaceus europaeus. The sequence continues at coordinate 1,304,889 of NW_026647147.1, read as the reverse complement.
TCCAGTACCCCTATATGGTAATCTGCCTCTACAAAACCGATCCATTGACCTTTCCATCCATCCATCCATCCACCCATACATCTATCCATCCATTCATCCATACATCCATGTATCCATCCATCCATCCATCCATCCATCCATCCACCAGTCAACCAAGCTAAGCACAAAAGGAGATCTCTCCTTGAATGGTGAGGAGAAACAACGATGCATAGGTAGGTTGCAAAGGCCCAGTTTGGCTGAATAGGGCAGAGGGGCTGAACCAGGGAATGTGTTGGGGCGTGTGGGTTTGGGTGGGGTGAGCCGGAGACCCTGTGAGCTGGGTCACATTAGGGGCAGGCAGGGGGTGGAAGGGGTTGCGAACAGCTGTCACTGGAGAACCATCACAAGTGCTGGAGCTGGTGAGCAGGACACCTGGAAGAGAGGACAGACAAAGGAGAGAAGCAAAGTGCGGAGGAAAGGAGAGGGGACAGGATGGTGAGGACAGGAGAGGACAGGATTGGAGGGGACCTGAGAAACCTACCTGGACAAAGGCAGCATACAGACATCCAGGAAGGCCGGCAGGCATGCAGGCAGCTCTGGCCTGGGCTCCCTGGATCCCGGGCGCACCTCCACCTGTCTTCTCTTGGCTGCCAGCCCTGAGGTCCCTCGTCGGTCAGCACTGTCTTGCCATCCTTCCGTCCCTCTGTGCCAGGGCCCAGGCGTCTGGGCGCTGTTGCCTGACCTAGTGGCAGGGCAGTTGGGCTGCCCAGTGCCAGTGTGGCCAGCACAGATTGCCAGGGGCTAGGACATCACAGAGGGCTCCTGTGGTTGCTAGGCCACGGGGACCCCGCCCATCCAGTTGACCAGCAGCCATGACCCCATGCTGAACTTGACTTGAGGGGTGGTGGCCAGCCACCAGAGACAGAGCCCCAGGCCAAAGCAGGTGCTGGTCGGCCGGGCCAAGGGGCTATGGGCGGATTGGTGTGTGTCTGGGCATGGGGCTGGCATCTGACAGTCCAGGGCGGGGGACCAAGGTCCGCCAGGCCCCTGTCCCACCATGTGCACTGACACACAGTCTTGCTGACTGACTGACAGTCCCCGCCCCAGAGATACCCACACCAAGTCCCTGGGTGCCCTGAGCTGCCCCTGAGGGTTGGTGGGTGCCTGCCTGGACACATGCCTCCGTAATGGAGGCCTCTATTAATCCCGTTGCCTACTGACAGCTGCCCTCCTGCCCCTCCTCCTCCTCCTCCTCCTCCTCCTCCTCCTCCTCTTCTTCCTCCTCCTCTTTCTCCTCTTCCTCCTCCTCTTCCTCCTCCTCCTCCTACACCCCCTCCTCCTCTTCCTCATCCTCAGCGGGACTCACTCAGGGCCCTTGGCCTAGGCAATCCAGGGCTGCTGCTCTGGCTTCTGCAGCTTCTATCCAGTGGGGGGGTGTAGGAATCTGTTCCTGTCAGTCCCTGATTCCTGGGACCTTCCATGCCTCCAGCTGCCCCCACTCTCTAGTCCTGACCCCTCCTCAAGGATGCCCCCTTTCCCCTTACCCTCTGTCCCGCAGCTCCCAACTAACATCTACTGTGTTCCTCCCTGCGCTACTTTACTGCCACCCTGCTTCTGCCCTTCAGCCCTGAGGGCCCAGGGCCAGCCCAGCTGCCATCTCACCATCCAGCACGGGGACCTGCCCTAACCCCCTGCCACCACACCCACACACACAGCCCTGCACACACTCCTGGTTCCCCTGCCTGCAGCCTGCCTCTCAAACAGTCTCCTTCTGCCCGCTAGCACCTTACAGCCTCTGCCACGGACCCCCACAGACACCTGGGCATGAGCAGTGCAGACATGCAAACAGCTCCCCTCGCCCCGACTCCAGTTGCTCCAAGGTTGGAAAGAGTCTTTTTTTCATGCTGTAGGGGAGGGAGTTGAGACAGTCCAATGTCCTGGGGAGCAAGAACTGCAAACAGTCCATCTACAATGTAACATTTGGGTCTCAGGCCGCCCAATCCCTAGTGTGCTGTGCAGACCTTTGACTGGCAAAAACACCCCATCTGAGCGTGAGATCTGGCTGGGCTAGTGGCTCTTTCTGTGGACTAAGAGACAGACAGACAGAGTTTTCAGGTTCAAAACCTATACTTCCCAGAAGATGGTCATTCACTTCGGTAAAAAAAAAAAAAAAAAAAAAAAAAAAAAAAGGCTTTTTATTTTTTTTCCCCTGCCTGGGTAACCTGTCTCCTGCCTGTTTCAAAGTGAAAAAAGGGAAAAATCTTTTTTGGAGGGAAAAGGACCAAAATGCAGGCAGGTGGACTCCGTGGAAGGTGGATGGGGAGTTGCTCCTGCCCGGGCACTAGAGCCCCAGCTGCTGTTCCAGGTGCTCTCTGATAACAGAGATCTCCATGTGTCCTGTCATGACACTGTCTCCAGGACTGACCCTCAGGATAATGAGGATTCAAAACGAGGCAGGTGATACTGCCTTCAAAAGTAAATCCAGGGAGGTTTGGCGGTATGTCAGAGGGTTAAGGGCTTGTGGCGATCACAAATAGAGGGGACAGGTGGAAGGATTTGGGGTCTGGCCCCCAGACTGCCACCTGCAGGGGAGTCGCTTTACAGGGGGTGAAGCAGGTCTTTAGGAGCTCTATCTTTCTCTCCCACCCTGTATTTCCTCTGCTCTCTCCTTTTGTGTCTGTCAGATGCAAGGTCAGTAACAACAACAACAACAAAAACAATAACCACCACAGTGACCAAGCAACAAGGGCAGCGAAAGGGGAACAAATGGAGTGCAGGAGCTGTGGATTATTCGTGGTGTAGGCACTCAGCTGTGGCAATAACCTCTTGAGGCAATCAATCCATACATGAAGAAGTAATACAGGTAACAGAGACGTATATGTCCCTGTGTGTTTCCACTGAGATAATGTAAATGCACTTTTATTTACTTCTTCATTTATTTATTACCTTGCCACGAGAATTTCTTTTCATTGCTAAAAAAAAAGTGTCCCATCAAGGGTACCAGGTGTGCCACACCCAGTTAAGCACTCATGTTACAATGCAGGAGGACTGGGCTTCAACACCCGGGTTCGCACCTGCCAGGGGAAATCTTTACAAGTGGTGCGGAAGTGCTGCAGTTGTCTCTCTCTGTGTCTCCAACTCTCTCTACCTCCCTTCCCTCTCAATTCCTGTCTATTTATTCCAGTGAATAATCAAGAAAATAGAAAGTAAAAAAAGAAAAAGGAAAAGGAAATATTCCACGACTTCAAATGGGCTACTCAGGACAATGCTTTCCTTGTTAAGATCCTCACAGCATTCCATATGCAGAAAGGCAAAGACGCCATGTATTTTTTAACCCAGTTTTTATATTTATTTATTGATTTAGGTGCTTATTCATTTTTGTTATTGATGAATTAATGTTTTACATTTGACATTGACTAATGATCTGACACCAGCGGACTCCAGTACCCCTATATGGTAATCTGCCTCTACAAAACCGATCCATTGACCTTTCCATCCATCCATCCATCCACCCATACATCTATCCATCCATTCATCCATACATCCATGTATCCATCCATCCATCCATCCATCCATCCATCCATCCACCAGTCAATCAAGCTAAGCACAAAAGGAGATCTCTCCTTGAATGGTGAGGAGAAACAACGATGCATAGGTAGGTTGCAAAGGCCCAGTTTGGCTGAATAGGGCAGAGGGGCTGAACCAGGGAATGTGTTGGGGCGTGTGGGTTTGGGTGGGGTGAGCCGGAGACCCTGTGAGCTGGGTCACATTAGGGGCAGGCAGGGGGTGGAAGGGGTTGCGAACAGCTGTCACTGGAGAACCATCACAAGTGCTGGAGCTGGTGAGCAGGACACCTGGAAGAGAGGACAGACAAAGGAGAGAAGCAAAGTGCGGAGGAAAGGAGAGGGGACAGGATGGTGAGGACAGGAGAGGACAGGATTGGAGGGGACCTGAGAAACCTACCTGGACAAAGGCAGCATAAAGACATCCAGGAAGGCCGGCAGGCATGCAGGCAGCTCTGGCCTGGGCTCCCTGGATCCCGGGCGCACCTCCACCTGTCTTCTCTTGGCTGCCAGCCCTGAGGTCCCTCGTCGGTCAGCACTGTCTTGCCATCCTTCCGTCCCTCTGTGCCAGGGCCCAGGCGTCTGGGCGCTGTTGCCTGACCTAGTGGCAGGGCAGTTGGGCTGCCCAGTGCCAGTGTGGCCAGCACAGATTGCCAGGGGCTAGGACATCACAGAGGGCTCCTGTGGTTGCTAGGCCACGGGGACCCCGCCCATCCAGTTGACCAGCAGCCATGACCCCATGCTGAACTTGACTTGAGGGGTGGTGGCCAGCCACCAGAGACAGAGCCCCAGGCCAAAGCAGGTGCTGGTCGGCCGGGCCAAGGGGCTATGGGCGGATTGGTGTGTGTCTGGGCATGGGGCTGGCATCTGACAGTCCAGGGCGGGGGACCAAGGTCCGCCAGGCCCCTGTCCCACCATGTGCACTGACACACAGTCTTGCTGACTGACTGACTGACAGTCCCCGCCCCAGAGATACCCACACCAAGTCCCTGGGTGCCCTGAGCTGCCCCTGAGGGTTGGTGGGTGCCTGCCTGGACACATGCCTCCGTAATGGAGGCCTCTATTAATCCCGTTGCCTACTGACAGCTGCCCTCCTGCCCCTCCTCCTCCTCCTCCTCCTCCTCCTCTTCTTCCTCCTCCTCTTTCTCCTCTTCCTCCTCCTCTTCCTCCTCCTCCTCCTACACCCCCTCCTCCTCTTCCTCATCCTCAGCGGGACTCACTCAGGGCCCTTGGCCTAGGCAATCCAGGGCTGCTGCTCTGGCTTCTGCAGCTTCTATCCAGTGGGGGGGTGTAGGAATCTGTTCCTGTCAGTCCCTGATTCCTGGGACCTTCCATGCCTCCAGCTGCCCCCACTCTCTAATCCTGACCCCTCCTCAAGGATGCCCCCTTTCCCCTTACCCTCTGTCCCGCAGCTCCCAACTAACATCTACTGTGTTCCTCCCTGCGCTACTTTACTGCCACCCTGCTTCTGCCCTTCAGCCCTGAGGGCCCAGGGCCAGCCCAGCTGCCATCTCACCATCCAGCACGGGGACCTGCCCTAACCCCCTGCCACCACACCCACACACACAGCCCTGCACACACTCCTGGTTCCCCTGCCTGCAGCCTGCCTCTCAAACAGTCTCCTTCTGCCCCCTAGCACCTTACAGCCTCTGCCACGGACCCCCACAGACACCTGGGCATGAGCAGTGCAGACATGCAAACAGCTCCCCTCGCCCCCACTCCAGTTGCTCCAAGGTTGGAAAGAGTCTTTTTTTCATGCTGTAGGGGAGGGAGTTGAGACAGTCCAATGTCCTGGGGAGCAAGAACTGCAAACAGTCCATCTACAATGTAACATTTGGGTCTCAGGCCGCCCAATCCCTAGTGTGCTGTGCAGACCTTTGACTGGCAAAAACACCCCATCTGAGCGTGAGATCTGGCTGGGCTAGTGGCTCTTTCTGTGGACTAAGAGACAGACAGACAGAGTTTTCAGGTTCAAAACCTATACTTCCCAGAAGATGGTCATTCACTTCGGTAAAAAAAAAAAAAAAAAAAAAGGCTTTTTATTTTTTTTCCCCTGCCTGGGTAACCTGTCTCCTGCCTGTTTCAAAGTGAAAAAAGGGAAAAATCTTTTTTGGAGGGAAAAGGACCAAAATGCAGGCAGGTGGACTCCGTGGAAGGTGGATGGGGAGTTGCTCCTGCCCGGGCACTAGAGCCCCAGCTGCTGTTCCAGGTGCTCTCTGATAACAGAGATCTCCATGTGTCCTGTCATGACACTGTCTCCAGGACTGACCCTCAGGATAATGAGGATTCAAAACGAGGCAGGTGATACTGCCTTCAAAAGTAAATCCAGGGAGGTTTGGCGGTATGTCAGAGGGTTAAGGGCTTGTGGCGATCACAAATAGAGGGGACAGGTGGAAGGATTTGGGGTCTGGCCCCCAGACTGCCACCTGCAGGGGAGTCGCTTTACAGGGGGTGAAGCAGGTCTTTAGGAGCTCTATCTTTCTCTCCCACCCTGTATTTCCTCTGCTCTCTCCTTTTGTGTCTGTCAGATGCAAGGTCAGTAACAACAACAACAACAAAAACAATAACCACCACAGTGACCAAGCAACAAGGGCAGCGAAAGGGGAACAAATGGAGTGCAGGAGCTGTGGATTATTCGTGGTGTAGGCACTCAGCTGTGGCAATAACCTCTTGAGGCAATCAATCCATACATGAAGAAGTAATACAGGTAACAGAGACGTATATGTCCCTGTGTGTTTCCACTGAGATAATGTAAATGCACTTTTATTTACTTCTTCATTTATTTATTACCTTGCCACGAGAATTTCTTTTCATTGCTAAAAAAAAAGTGTCCCATCAAGGGTACCAGGTGTGCCACACCCAGTTAAGCACTCATGTTACAATGCAGGAGGACTGGGCTTCAACACCCGGGTTCGCACCTGCCAGGGGAAATCTTTACAAGTGGTGCGGAAGTGCTGCAGTTGTCTCTCTCTGTGTCTCCAACTCTCTCTACCTCCCTTCCCTCTCAATTCCTGTCTATTTATTCCAGTGAATAATCAAGAAAATAGAAAGTAAAAAAAGAAAAAGGAAAAGGAAATATTCCACGACTTCAAATGGGCTACTCAGGACAATGCTTTCCTTGTTAAGATCCTCACAGCATTCCATATGCAGAAAGGCAAAGACGCCATGTATTTTTTAACCCAGTTTTTATATTTATTTATTGATTTAGGTGCTTATTCATTTTTGTTATTGATGAATTAATGTTTTACATTTGACATTGACTAAGGATCTGACACCAGCGGACTCCAGTACCCCTATATGGTAATCTGCCTCTACAAAACCGATCCATTGACCTTTCCATCCATCCATCCATCCACCCATACATCTATCCATCCATTCATCCATACATCCATGTATCCATCCATCCATCCATCCATCCATCCATCCACCAGTCAACCAAGCTAAGCACAAAAGGAGATCTCTCCTTGAATGGTGAGGAGAAACAACGATGCATAGGTAGGTTGCAAAGGCCCAGTTTGGCTGAATAGGGCAGAGGGGCTGAACCAGGGAATGTGTTGGGGCGTGTGGGTTTGGGTGGGGTGAGCCGGAGACCCTGTGAGCTGGGTCACATTAGGGGCAGGCAGGGGGTGGAAGGGGTTGCGAACAGCTGTCACTGGAGAACCATCACAAGTGCTGGAGCTGGTGAGCAGGACACCTGGAAGAGAGGACAGACAAAGGAGAGAAGCAAAGTGCGGAGGAAAGGAGAGGGGACAGGATGGTGAGGACAGGAGAGGACAGGATTGGAGGGGACCTGAGAAACCTACCTGGACAAAGGCAGCATACAGACATCCAGGAAGGCCGGCAGGCATGCAGGCAGCTCTGGCCTGGGCTCCCTGGATCCCGGGCGCACCTCCACCTGTCTTCTCTTGGCTGCCAGCCCTGAGGTCCCTCGTCGGTCAGCACTGTCTTGCCATCCTTCCGTCCCTCTGTGCCAGGGCCCAGGCGTCTGGGCGCTGTTGCCTGACCTAGTGGCAGGGCAGTTGGGCTGCCCAGTGCCAGTGTGGCCAGCACAGATTGCCAGGGGCTAGGACATCACAGAGGGCTCCTGTGGTTGCTAGGCCACGGGGACCCCGCCCATCCAGTTGACCAGCAGCCATGACCCCATGCTGAACTTGACTTGAGGGGTGGTGGCCAGCCACCAGAGACAGAGCCCCAGGCCAAAGCAGGTGCTGGTCGGCCGGGCCAAGGGGCTATGGGCGGATTGGTGTGTGTCTGGGCATGGGGCTGGCATCTGACAGTCCAGGGCGGGGGACCAAGGTCCGCCAGGCCCCTGTCCCACCATGTGCACTGACACACAGTCTTGCTGACTGACTGACTGACAGTCCCCGCCCCAGAGATACCCACACCAAGTCCCTGGGTGCCCTGAGCTGCCCCTGAGGGTTGGTGGGTGCCTGCCTGGACACATGCCTCCGTAATGGAGGCCTCTATTAATCCCGTTGCCTACTGACAGCTGCCCTCCTGCCCCTCCTCCTCCTCCTCCTCCTCCTCCTCTTCTTCCTCCTCCTCTTTCTCCTCTTCCTCCTCCTCTTCCTCCTCCTCCTCCTACACCCCCTCCTCCTCTTCCTCATCCTCAGCGGGACTCACTCAGGGCCCTTGGCCTAGGCAATCCAGGGCTGCTGCTCTGGCTTCTGCAGCTTCTATCCAGTGGGGGGGTGTAGGAATCTGTTCCTGTCAGTCCCTGATTCCTGGGACCTTCCATGCCTCCAGCTGCCCCCACTCTCTAATCCTGACCCCTCCTCAAGGATGCCCCCTTTCCCCTTACCCTCTGTCCCGCAGCTCCCAACTAACATCTACTGTGTTCCTCCCTGCGCTACTTTACTGCCACCCTGCTTCTGCCCTTCAGCCCTGAGGGCCCAGGGCCAGCCCAGCTGCCATCTCACCATCCAGCACGGGGACCTGCCCTAACCCCCTGCCACCACACCCACACACACAGCCCTGCACACACTCCTGGTTCCCCTGCCTGCAGCCTGCCTCTCAAACAGTCTCCTTCTGCCCCCTAGCACCTTACAGCCTCTGCCACGGACCCCCACAGACACCTGGGCATGAGCAGTGCAGACATGCAAACAGCTCCCCTCGCCCCCACTCCAGTTGCTCCAAGGTTGGAAAGAGTCTTTTTTTCATGCTGTAGGGGAGGGAGTTGAGACAGTCCAATGTCCTGGGGAGCAAGAACTGCAAACAGTCCATCTACAATGTAACATTTGGGTCTCAGGCCGCCCAATCCCTAGTGTGCTGTGCAGACCTTTGACTGGCAAAAACACCCCATCTGAGCGTGAGATCTGGCTGGGCTAGTGGCTCTTTCTGTGGACTAAGAGACAGACAGACAGAGTTTTCAGGTTCAAAACCTATACTTCCCAGAAGATGGTCATTCACTTCGGTAAAAAAAAAAAAAAAAAAAAAGGCTTTTTATTTTTTTTCCCCTGCCTGGGTAACCTGTCTCCTGCCTGTTTCAAAGTGAAAAAAGGGAAAAATCTTTTTTGGAGGGAAAAGGACCAAAATGCAGGCAGGTGGACTCCGTGGAAGGTGGATGGGGAGTTGCTCCTGCCCGGGCACTAGAGCCCCAGCTGCTGTTCCAGGTGCTCTCTGATAACAGAGATCTCCATGTGTCCTGTCATGACACTGTCTCCAGGACTGACCCTCAGGATAATGAGGATTCAAAACGAGGCAGGTGATACTGCCTTCAAAAGTAAATCCAGGGAGGTTTGGCGGTATGTCAGAGGGTTAAGGGCTTGTGGCGATCACAAATAGAGGGGACAGGTGGAAGGATTTGGGGTCTGGCCCCCAGACTGCCACCTGCAGGGGAGTCGCTTTACAGGGGGTGAAGCAGGTCTTTAGGAGCTCTATCTTTCTCTCCCACCCTGTATTTCCTCTGCTCTCTCCTTTTGTGTCTGTCAGATGCAAGGTCAGTAACAACAACAACAACAAAAACAATAACCACCACAGTGACCAAGCAACAAGGGCAGCGAAAGGGGAACAAATGGAGTGCAGGAGCTGTGGATTATTCGTGGTGTAGGCACTCAGCTGTGGCAATAACCTCTTGAGGCAATCAATCCATACATGAAGAAGTAATACAGGTAACAGAGACGTATATGTCCCTGTGTGTTTCCACTGAGATAATGTAAATGCACTTTTATTTACTTCTTCATTTATTTATTACCTTGCCACGAGAATTTCTTTTCATTGCTAAAAAAAAAGTGTCCCATCAAGGGTACCAGGTGTGCCACACCCAGTTAAGCACTCATGTTACAATGCAGGAGGACTGGGCTTCAACACCCGGGTTCGCACCTGCCAGGGGAAATCTTTACAAGTGGTGCGGAAGTGCTGCAGTTGTCTCTCTCTGTGTCTCCAACTCTCTCTACCTCCCTTCCCTCTCAATTCCTGTCTATTTATTCCAGTGAATAATCAAGAAAATAGAAAGTAAAAAAAGAAAAAGGAAAAGGAAATATTCCACGACTTCAAATGGGCTACTCAGGACAATGCTTTCCTTGTTAAGATCCTCACAGCATTCCATATGCAGAAAGGCAAAGACGCCATGTATTTTTTAACCCAGTTTTTATATTTATTTATTGATTTAGGTGCTTATTCATTTTTGTTATTGATGAATTAATGTTTTACATTTGACATTGACTAAGGATCTGACACCAGCGGACTCCAGTACCCCTATATGGTAATCTGCCTCTACAAAACCGATCCATTGACCTTTCCATCCATCCATCCATCCACCCATACATCTATCCATCCATTCATCCATACATCCATGTATCCATCCATCCATCCATCCATCCATCCATCCACCAGTCAACCAAGCTAAGCACAAAAGGAGATCTCTCCTTGAATGGTGAGGAGAAACAACGATGCATAGGTAGGTTGCAAAGGCCCAGTTTGGCTGAATAGGGCAGAGGGGCTGAACCAGGGAATGTGTTGGGGCGTGTGGGTTTGGGTGGGGTGAGCCGGAGACCCTGTGAGCTGGGTCACATTAGGGGCAGGCAGGGGGTGGAAGGGGTTGCGAACAGCTGTCACTGGAGAACCATCACAAGTGCTGGAGCTGGTGAGCAGGACACCTGGAAGAGAGGACAGACAAAGGAGAGAAGCAAAGTGCGGAGGAAAGGAGAGGGGACAGGATGGTGAGGACAGGAGAGGACAGGATTGGAGGGGACCTGAGAAACCTACCTGGACAAAGGCAGCATACAGACATCCAGGAAGGCCGGCAGGCATGCAGGCAGCTCTGGCCTGGGCTCCCTGGATCCCGGGCGCACCTCCACCTGTCTTCTCTTGGCTGCCAGCCCTGAGGTCCCTCGTCGGTCAGCACTGTCTTGCCATCCTTCCGTCCCTCTGTGCCAGGGCCCAGGCGTCTGGGCGCTGTTGCCTGACCTAGTGGCAGGGCAGTTGGGCTGCCCAGTGCCAGTGTGGCCAGCACAGATTGCCAGGGGCTAGGACATCACAGAGGGCTCCTGTGGTTGCTAGGCCACGGGGACCCCGCCCATCCAGTTGACCAGCAGCCATGACCCCATGCTGAACTTGACTTGAGGGGTGGTGGCCAGCCACCAGAGACAGAGCCCCAGGCCAAAGCAGGTGCTGGTCGGCCGGGCCAAGGGGCTATGGGCGGATTGGTGTGTGTCTGGGCATGGGGCTGGCATCTGACAGTCCAGGGCGGGGGACCAAGGTCCACCAGGCCCCTGTCCCACCATGTGCACTGACACACAGTCTTGCTGACTGACTGACAGTCCCCGCCCCAGAGATACCCACACCAAGTCCCTGGGTGCCCTGAGCTGCCCCTGAGGGTTGGTGGGTGCCTGCCTGGACACATGCCTCCGTAATGGAGGCCTCTATTAATCCCGTTGCCTACTGACAGCTGCCCTCCTGCCCCTCCTCCTCCTCCTCCTCCTCCTCCTCCTCTTCTTCCTCCTCCTCTTTCTCCTCTTCCTCCTCCTCTTCCTCCTCCTCCTCCTACACCCCCTCCTCCTCTTCCTCATCCTCAGCGGGACTCACTCAGGGCCCTTGGCCTAGGCAATCCAGGGCTGCTGCTCTGGCTTCTGCAGCTTCTATCCAGTGGGGGGGTGTAGGAATCTGTTCCTGTCAGTCCCTGATTCCTGGGACCTTCCATGCCTCCAGCTGCCCCCACTCTCTAGTCCTGACCCCTCCTCAAGGATGCCCCCTTTCCCCTTACCCTCTGTCCCGCAGCTCCCAACTAACATCTACTGTGTTCCTCCCTGCGCTACTTTACTGCCACCCTGCTTCTGCCCTTCAGCCCTGAGGGCCCAGGGCCAGCCCAGCTGCCATCTCACCATCCAGCACGGGGACCTGCCCTAACCCCCTGCCACCACACCCACACACACAGCCCTGCACACACTCCTGGTTCCCCTGCCTGCAGCCTGCCTCTCAAACAGTCTCCTTCTGCCCCCTAGCACCTTACAGCCTCTGCCACGGACCCCCACAGACACCTGGGCATGAGCAGTGCAGACATGCAAACAGCTCCCCTCGCCCCCACTCCAGTTGCTCCAAGGTTGGAAAGAGTCTTTTTTTCATGCTGTAGGGGAGGGAGTTGAGACAGTCCAATGTCCTGGGGAGCAAGAACTGCAAACAGTCCATCTACAATGTAACATTTGGGTCTCAGGCCGCCCAATCCCTAGTGTGCTGTGCAGACCTTTGACTGGCAAAAACACCCCATCTGAGCGTGAGATCTGGCTGGGCTAGTGGCTCTTTCTGTGGACTAAGAGACAGACAGACAGAGTTTTCAGGTTCAAAACCTATACTTCCCAGAAGATGGTCATTCACTTCGTTAAAAAAAAAAAAAAAAAAAAAAAAAAAAAAAAAAAAGGCTTTTTATTTTTTTTCCCCTGCCTGGGTAACCTGTCTCCTGCCTGTTTCAAAGTGAAAAAAGGGAAAAATCTTTTTTGGAGGGAAAAGAACCAAAATGCAGGCAGGTGGACTCCGTGGAAGGTGGATGGGGAGTTGCTCCTGCCCGGGCACTAGAGCCCCAGCTGCTGTTCCAGGTGCTCTCTGATAACAGAGATCTCCATGTGTCCTGTCATGACACTGTCTCCAGGACTGACCCTCAGGATAATGAGGATTCAAAACGAGGCAGGTGATACTGCCTTCAAAAGTAAATCCAGGGAGGTTTGGCGGTATGTCAGAGGGTTAAGGGCTTGTGGCGATCACAAATAGAGGGGACAGGTGGAAGGATTTGGGGTCTGGCCCCCAGACTGCCACCTGCAGGGGAGTCGCTTTACAGGGGGTGAAGCAGGTCTTTAGGAGCTCTATCTTTCTCTCCCACCCTGTATTTCCTCTGCTCTCTCCTTTTGTGTCTGTCAGATGCAAGGTCAGTAACAACAACAACAACAAAAACAATAACCACCACAGTGACCAAGCAACAAGGGCAGCGAAAGGGGAACAAATGGAGTGCAGGAGCTGTGGATTATTCGTGGTGTAGGCACTCAGCTGTGGCAATAACCTCTTGAGGCAATCAATCCATACATGAAGAAGTAATACAGGTAACAGAGACGTATATGTCCCTGTGTGTTTCCACTGAGATAATGTAAATGCACTTTTATTTACTTCTTCATTTATTTATTACCTTGCCACGAGAATTTCTTTTCATTGCTAAAAAAAAAGTGTCCCATCAAGGGTACCAGGTGTGCCACACCCAGTTAAGCACTCATGTTACAATGCAGGAGGACTGGGCTTCAACACCCGGGTTCGCACCTGCCAGGGGAAATCTTTACAAGTGGTGCGGAAGTGCTGCAGTTGTCTCTCTCTGTGTCTCCAACTCTCTCTACCTCCCTTCCCTCTCAATTCCTGTCTATTTATTCCAGTGAATAATCAAGAAAATAGAAAGTAAAAAAAGAAAAAGGAAAAGGAAATATTCCACGACTTCAAATGGGCTACTCAGGACAATGCTTTCCTTGTTAAGATCCTCACAGCATTCCATATGCAGAAAGGCAAAGACGCCATGTATTTTTTAACCCAGTTTTTATATTTATTTATTGATTTAGGTGCTTATTCATTTTTGTTATTGATGAATTAATGTTTTACATTTGACATTGACTAAGGATCTGACACCAGCGGACTCCAGTACCCCTATATGGTAATCTGCCTCTACAAAACCGATCCATTGACCTTTCCATCCATCCATCCATCCACCCATACATCTATCCATCCATTCATCCATACATCCATGCATCCATCCATCCATCCATCCATCCATCCATCCATCCACCAGTCAACCAAGCTAAGCACAAAAGGAGATCTCTCCTTGAATGGTGAGGAGAAACAACGATGCATAGGTAGCTTGCAAAGGCCCAGTTTGGCTGAATAGGGCAGAGGGGCTGAACCAGGGAATGTGTTGGGGCGTGTGGGTTTGGGTGGGGTGAGCCGGAGACCCTGTGAGCTGGGTCACATTAGGGGCAGGCAGGGGGTGGAAGGGGTTGCGAACAGCTGTCACTGGAGAACCATCACAAGTGCTGCAGCTGGTGAGCAGGACACCTGGAAGAGAGGACAGACAAAGGAGAGAAGCAAAGTGCGGAGGAAAGGAGAGGGGACAGGATGGTGAGGACAGGAGAGGACAGGATTGGAGGGGACCTGAGAAACCTACCTGGACAAAGGCAGCATACAGACATCCAGGAAGGCCGGCAGGCATGCAGGCAGCTCTGGCCTGGGCTCCCTGGATCCCGGGCGCACCTCCACCTGTCTTCTCTTGGCTGCCAGCCCTGAGGTCCCTCGTCGGTCAGCACTGTCTTGCCATCCTTCCGTCCCTCTGTGCCAGGGCCCAGGCGTCTGGGCGCTGTTGCCTGACCTAGTGGCAGGGCAGTTGGGCTGCCCAGTGCCAGTGTGGCCAGCACAGATTGCCAGGGGCTAGGACATCACAGAGGGCTCCTGTGGTTGCTAGGCCACGGGGACCCCGCCCATCCAGTTGACCAGCAGCCATGACCCCATGCTGAACTTGACTTGAGGGGTGGTGGCCAGCCACCAGAGACAGAGCCCCAGGCCAAAGCAGGTGCTGGTCGGCCGGGCCAAGGGGCTATGGGCGGATTGGTGTGTGTCTGGGCATGGGGCTGGCATCTGACAGTCCAGGGCGGGGGACCAAGGTCCGCCAGGCCCCTGTCCCACCATGTGCACTGACACACAGTCTTGCTGACTGACTGACAGTCCCCGCCCCAGAGATACCCACACCAAGTCCCTGGGTGCCCTGAGCTGCCCCTGAGGGTTGGTGGGTGCCTGCCTGGACACATGCCTCCGTAATGGAGGCCTCTATTAATCCCGTTGCCTACTGACAGCTGCCCTCCTGCCCCTCCTCCTCCTCCTCCTCCTCCTCCTCCTCCTCTTCTTCCTCCTCCTCTTTCTCCTCTTCCTCCTCCTCTTCCTCCTCCTCCTCCTACACCCCCTCCTCCTCTTCCTCATCCTCAGCGGGACTCACTCAGGGCCCTTGGCCTAGGCAATCCAGGGCTGCTGCTCTGGCTTCTGCAGCTTCTATCCAGTGGGGGGGTGTAGGAATCTGTTCCTGTCAGTCCCTGATTCCTGGGACCTTCCATGCCTCCAGCTGCCCCCACTCTCTAGTCCTGACCCCTCCTCAAGGATGCCCCCTTTCCCCTTACCCTCTGTCCCGCAGCTCCCAACTAACATCTACTGTGTTCCTCCCTGCGCTACTTTACTGCCACCCTGCTTCTGCCCTTCAGCCCTGAGGGCCCAGGGCCAGCCCAGCTGCCATCTCACCATCCAGCACGGGGACCTGCCCTAACCCCCTGCCACCACACCCACACACACAGCCCTGCACACACTCCTGGTTCCCCTGCCTGCAGCCTGCCTCTCAAACAGTCTCCTTCTGCCCGCTAGCACCTTACAGCCTCTGCCACGGACCCCCACAGACACCTGGGCATGAGCAGTGCAGACATGCAAACAGCTCCCCTCGCCCCCACTCCAGTTGCTCCAAGGTTGGAAAGAGTCTTTTTTTCATGCTGTAGGGGAGGGAGTTGAGACAGTCCAATGTCCTGGGGAGCAAGAACTGCAAACAGTCCATCTACAATGTAACATTTGGGTCTCAGGCCGCCCAATCCCTAGTGTGCTGTGCAGACCTTTGACTGGCAAAAACACCCCATCTGAGCGTGAGATCTGGCTGGGCTAGTGGCTCTTTCTGTGGACTAAGAGACAGACAGACAGAGTTTTCAGGTTCAAAACCTATACTTCCCAGAAGATGGTCATTCACTTCGGTAAAAAAAAAAAAAAAAAAAAAAAAAAAAAAAAAAGGCTTTTTATTTTTTTTCCCCTGCCTGGGTAACCTGTCTCCTGCCTGTTTCAAAGTGAAAAAAGGGAAAAATCTTTTTTGGAGGGAAAAGGACCAAAATGCAGGCAGGTGGACTCCGTGGAAGGTGGATGGGGAGTTGCTCCTGCCCGGGCACTAGAGCCCCAGCTGCTGTTCCAGGTGCTCTCTGATAACAGAGATCTCCATGTGTCCTGTCATGACACTGTCTCCAGGACTGACCCTCAGGATAATGAGGATTCAAAACGAGGCAGGTGATACTGCCTTCAAAAGTAAATCCAGGGAGGTTTGGCGGTATGTCAGAGGGTTAAGGGCTTGTGGCGATCACAAATAGAGGGGACAGGTGGAAGGATTTGGGGTCTGGCCCCCAGACTGCCACCTGCAGGGGAGTCGCTTTACAGGGGGTGAAGCAGGTCTTTAGGAGCTCTATCTTTCTCTCCCACCCTGTATTTCCTCTGCTCTCTCCTTTTGTGTCTGTCAGATGCAAGGTCAGTAACAACAACAACAACAAAAACAATAACCACCACAGTGACCAAGCAACAAGGGCAGCGAAAGGGGAACAAATGGAGTGCAGGAGCTGTGGATTATTCGTGGTGTAGGCACTCAGCTGTGGCAATAACCTCTTGAGGCAATCAATCCATACATGAAGAAGTAATACATGTAACAGAGACGTATATGTCCCTGTGTGTTTCCACTGAGATAATGTAAATGCACTTTTATTTACTTCTTCATTTATTTATTACCTTGCCACGAGAATTTCTTTTCATTGCTAAAAAAAAGTGTCCCATCAAGGGTACCAGGTGTGCCACACCCAGTTAAGCACTCATGTTACAATGCAGGAGGACTGGGCTTCAACACCCGGGTTCGCACCTGCCAGGGGAAATCTTTACAAGTGGTGTGGAAGTGCTGCAGTTGTCTCTCTCTGTGTCTCAAACTCTCTCTACCTCCCTTCCCTCTCAATTCCTGTCTATTTATTCCAGTGAATAATCAAGAAAATAGAAAGTAAAAAAAGAAAAAGGAAAAGGAAATATTCCACGACTTCAAATGGGCTACTCAGGACAATGCTTTCCTTGTTAAGATCCTCACAGCATTCCATATGCAGAAAGGCAAAGACGCCATGTATTTTTTAACCCAGTTTTTATATTTATTTATTGATTTAGGTGCTTATTCATTTTTGTTATTGATGAATTAATGTTTTACATTTGACATTGACTAAGGATCTGACACCAGCGGACTCCAGTACCCCTATATGGTAATCTGCCTCTACAAAACCGATCCATTGACCTTTCCATCCATCCATCCATCCACCCATACATCTATCCATCCATTCATCCATACATCCATGCATCCATCCATCCATCCATCCATCCATCCATCCACCAGTCAACCAAACTAAGCACAAAAGGAGATCTCTCCTTGAATGGTGAGGAGAAACAACGATGCATAGGTAGGTTGCAAAGGCCCAGTTTGGCTGAATAGGGCAGAGGGGCTGAACCAGGGAATGTGTTGGGGCGTGTGGGTTTGGGTGGGGTGAGCCGGAGACCCTGTGAGCTGGGTCACATTAGGGGCAGGCAGGGGGTGGAAGGGGTTGCGAACAGCTGTCACTAGAGAACCATCACAAGTGCTGGAGCTGGTGAGCAGGACACCTGGAAGAGAGGACAGACAAAGGAGAGAAGCAAAGTGCGGAGGAAAGGAGAGGGGACAGGATGGTGAGGACAGGAGAGGACAGGATTGGAGGGGACCTGAGAAACCTACCTGGACAAAGGCAGCATACAGACATCCAGGAAGGCCGGCAGGCATGCAGGCAGCTCTGGCCTGGGCTCCCTGGATCCCGGGCGCACCTCCACCTGTCTTCTCTTGGCTGCCAGCCCTGAGGTCCCTCGTCGGTCAGCACTGTCTTGCCATCCTTCCGTCCCTCTGTGCCAGGGCCCAGGCGTCTGGGCGCTGTTGCCTGACCTAGTGGCAGGGCAGTTGGGCTGCCCAGTGCCAGTGTGGCCAGCACAGATTGCCAGGGGCTAGGACATCACAGAGGGCTCCTGTGGTTGCTAGGCCACGGGGACCCCGCCCATCCAGTTGACCAGCAGCCATGACCCCATGCTGAACTTGACTTGAGGGGTGGTGGCCAGCCACCAGAGACAGAGCCCCAGGCCAAAGCAGGTGCTGGTTGGCCGGGCCAAGGGGCTATGGGCGGATTGGTGTGTGTCTGGGCATGGGGCTGGCATCTGACAGTCCAGGGCGGGGGACCAAGGTCCCCCAGGCCCCTGTCCCACCATGTGCACTGACACACAGTCTTGCTGACTGACTGACAGTCCCCGCCCCAGAGATACCCACACCAAGTCCCTGGGTGCCCTGAGCTGCCCCTGAGGGTTGGTGGGTGCCTGCCTGGACACATGCCTCCGTAATGGAGGCCTCTATTAATCCCGTTGCCTACTGACAGCTGCCCTCCTGCCCCTCCTCCTCCTCCTCCTCCTCCTCCTCCTCTTCTTCCTCCTCCTCTTTCTCCTCTTCCTCCTCCTCTTCCTCCTCCTCCTCCTACACCCCCTCCTCCTCTTCCTCATCCTCAGCGGGACTCACTCAGGGCCCTTGGCCTAGGCAATCCAGGGCTGCTGCTCTGGCTTCTGCAGCTTCTATCCAGTGGGGGGGTGTAGGAATCTGTTCCTGTCAGTCCCTGATTCCTGGGACCTTCCATGCCTCCAGCTGCCCCCACTCTCTAGTCCTGACCCCTCCTCAAGGATGCCCCCTTTCCCCTTACCCTCTGTCCCGCAGCTCCCAACTAACATCTACTGTGTTCCTCCCTGCGCTACTTTACTGCCACCCTGCTTCTGCCCTTCAGCCCTGAGGGCCCAGGGCCAGCCCAGCTGCCATCTCACCATCCAGCACGGGGACCTGCCCTAACCCCCTGCCACCACACCCACACACACAGCCCTGCACACACTCCTGGTTCCCCTGCCTGCAGCCTGCCTCTCAAACAGTCTCCTTCTGCCCCCTAGCACCTTACAGCCTCTGCCACGGACCCCCACAGACACCTGGGCATGAGCAGTGCAGACATGCAAACAGCTCCCCTCGCCCCCACTCCAGTTGCTCCAAGGTTGGAAAGAGTCTTTTTTTCATGCTGTAGGGGAGGGAGTTGAGACAGTCCAATGTCCTGGGGAGCAAGAACTGCAAACAGTCCATCTACAATGTAACATTTGGGTCTCAGGCCGCCCAATCCCTAGTGTGCTGTGCAGACCTTTGACTGGCAAAAACACCCCATCTGAGCGTGAGATCTGGCTGGGCTAGTGGCTCTTTCTGTGGACTAAGAGACAGACAGACAGAGTTTTCAGGTTCAAAACCTATACTTCCCAGAAGATGGTCATTCACTTCGGTAAAAAAAAAAAAAAAAAAAAAAAAAAAGGCTTTTTTATTTTTTTTCCCCTGCCTGGGTAACCTGTCTCCTGCCTGTTTCAAAGTGAAAAAAGGGAAAAATCTTTTTTGGAGGGAAAAGGACCAAAATGCAGGCAGGTGGACTCCGTGGAAGGTGGATGGGGAGTTGCTCCTGCCCGGGCACTAGAGCCCCAGCTGCTGTTCCAGGTGCTCTCTGATAACAGAGATCTCCATGTGTCCTGTCATGACACTGTCTCCAGGACTGACCCTCAGGATAATGAGGATTCAAAACGAGGCAGGTGATACTGCCTTCAAAAGTAAATCCAGGGAGGTTTGGCGGTATGTCAGAGGGTTAAGGGCTTGTGGCGATCACAAATAGAGGGGACAGGTGGAAGGATTTGGGGTCTGGCCCCCAGACTGCCACCTGCAGGGGAGTCGCTTTACAGGGGGTGAAGCAGGTCTTTAGGAGCTCTATCTTTCTCTCCCACCCTGTATTTCCTCTGCTCTCTCCTTTTGTGTCTGTCAGATGCAAGGTCAGTAACAACAACAACAACAACCGCAACAATAACCACCACAGTGACCAAGCAACAAGGGCAGCGAAAGGGGAACAAATGGAGTGCAGGAGCTGTGGATTATTCGTGGTGTAGGCACTCAGCTGTGGCAATAACCTCTTGAGGCAATCAATCCATACATGAAGAAGTAATACAGGTAACAGAGACGTATATGTCCCTGTGTGTTTCCACTGAGATAATGTAAATGCACTTTTATTTACTTCTTCATTTATTTATTACCTTGCCACGAGAATTTCTTTTCATTGCTAAAAAAAAAGTGTCCCATCAAGGGTACCAGGTGTGCCACACCCAGTTAAGCACTCATGTTACAATGCAGGAGGACTGGGCTTCAACACCCGGGTTCGCACCTGCCAGGGGAAATCTTTACAAGTGGTGCGGAAGTGCTGCAGTTGTCTCTGTGTATCAAACTCTCTCTACCTCCCTTCCCTCTCAATTCCTGTCTATTTATTCCAGTGAATAATCAAGAAAATAGAAAGTAAAAAAAGAAAAAGGAAAAGGAAATATTCCACGACTTCAAATGGGCTACTCAGGACAATGCTTTCCTTGTTAAGATCCTCACAGCATTCCATATGCAGAAAGGCAAAGACGCCATGTATTTTTTAACCCAGTTTTTATATTTATTTATTGATTTAGGTGCTTATTCATTTTTGTTATTGATGAATTAATGTTTTACATTTGACATTGACTAAGGATCTGACACCAGCGGACTCCAGTACCCCTATATGGTAATCTGCCTCTACAAAACCGATCCATTGACCTTTCCATCCATCCATCCATCCACCCATACATCTATCCATCCATTCATCCATACATCCATCCATCCATCCATCCATCCACCAGTCAACCAAGCTAAGCACAAAAGGAGATCTCTCCTTGAATGGTGAGGAGAAACAACGATGCATAGGTAGGTTGCAAAGGCCCAGTTTGGCTGAATAGGGCAGAGGGGCTGAAGCAGGGAATGTGTTGGGGCGTGTGGGTTTGGGTGGGGTGAGCCGGAGACCCTGTGAGCTGGGTCACATTAGGGGCAGGCAGGGGGTGGAAGGGGTTGCGAACAGCTGTCACTGGAGAACCATCACAAGTGCTGGAGCTGGTGAGCAGGACACCTGGAAGAGAGGACAGACAAAGGAGAGAAGCAAAGTGCGGAGGAAAGGAGAGGGGACAGGATGGTGAGGACAGGAGAGGACAGGATTGGAGGGGACCTGAGAAACCTACCTGGACAAAGGCAGCATACAGACATCCAGGAAGGCCGGCAGGCATGCAGGCAGCTCTGGCCTGGGCTCCCTGGATCCCGGGCGCACCTCCACCTGTCTTCTCTTGGCTGCCAGCCCTGAGGTCCCTCGTCGGTCAGCACTGTCTTGCCATCCTTCCGTCCCTCTGTGCCAGGGCCCAGGCGTCTGGGCGCTGTTGCCTGACCTAGTGGCAGGGCAGTTGGGCTGCCCAGTGCCAGTGTGGCCAGCACAGATTGCCAGGGGCTAGGACATCACAGAGGGCTCCTGTGGTTGCTAGGCCACGGGGACCCCGCCCATCCAGTTGACCAGCAGCCATGACCCCATGCTGAACTTGACTTGAGGGGTGGTGGCCAGCCACCAGAGACAGAGCCCCAGGCCAAAGCAGGTGCTGGTCGGCCGGGCCAAGGGGCTATGGGCGGATTGGTGTGTGTCTGGGCATGGGGCTGGCATCTGACAGTCCAGGGCGGGGGACCAAGGTCCGCCAGGCCCCTGTCCCACCATGTGCACTGACACACAGTCTTGCTGACTGACTGACTGACAGTCCCCGCCCCAGAGATACCCACACCAAGTCCCTGGGTGCCCTGAGCTGCCCCTGAGGGTTGGTGGGTGCCTGCCTGGACACATGCCTCCGTAATGGAGGCCTCTATTAATCCCGTTGCCTACTGACAGCTGCCCTCCTGCCCCTCCTCCTCCTCCTCCTCCTCCTCCTCTTCTTCCTCCTCCTCTTTCTCCTCTTCCTCCTCCTCTTCCTCCTCCTCCTCCTACACCCCCTCCTCCTCTTCCTCATCCTCAGCGGGACTCACTCAGGGCCCTTGGCCTAGGCAATCCAGGGCTGCTGCTCTGGCTTCTGCAGCTTCTATCCAGTGGGGGGGTGTAGGAATCTGTTCCTGTCAGTCCCTGATTCCTGGGACCTTCCATGCCTCCAGCTGCCCCCACTCTCTAGTCCTGACCCCTCCTCAAGGATGCCCCCTTTCCCCTTACCCTCTGTCCCGCAGCTCCCAACTAACATCTACTGTGTTCCTCCCTGCGCTACTTTACTGCCACCCTGCTTCTGCCCTTCAGCCCTGAGGGCCCAGGGCCAGCCCAGCTGCCATCTCACCATCCAGCACGGGGACCTGCCCTAACCCCCTGCCACCACACCCACACACACAGCCCTGCACACACTCCTGGTTCCCCTGCCTGCAGCCTGCCTCTCAAACAGTCTCCTTCTGCCCCCTAGCACCTTACAGCCTCTGCCACGGACCCCCACAGACACCTGGGCATGAGCAGTGCAGACATGCAAACAGCTCCCCTCGCCCCCACTCCAGTTGCTCCAAGGTTGGAAAGAGTCTTTTTTTCATGCTGTAGGGGAGGGAGTTGAGACAGTCCAATGTCCTGGGGAGCAAGAACTGCAAACAGTCCATCTACAATGTAACATTTGGGTCTCAGGCCGCCCAATCCCTAGTGTGCTGTGCAGACCTTTGACTGGCAAAAACACCCCATCTGAGCGTGAGATCTGGCTGGGCTAGTGGCTCTTTCTGTGGACTAAGAGACAGACAGACAGAGTTTTCAGGTTCAAAACCTATACTTCCCAGAAGATGGTCATTCACTTCGGTAAAAAAAAAAAAAAAAAAAAAAAAAAGGCTTTTTATTTTTTTTCCCCTGCCTGGGTAACCTGTCTCCTGCCTGTTTCAAAGTGAAAAAAGGGAAAAATCTTTTTTGGAGGGAAAAGGACCAAAATGCAGGCAGGTGGACTCCGTGGAAGGTGGATGGGGAGTTGCTCCTGCCCGGGCACTAGAGCCCCAGCTGCTGTTCCAGGTGCTCTCTGATAACAGAGATCTCCATGTGTCCTGTCATGACACTGTCTCCAGGACTGACCCTCAGGATAATGAGGATTCAAAACGAGGCAGGTGATACTGCCTTCAAAAGTAAATCCAGGGAGGTTTGGCGGTATGTCAGAGGGTTAAGGGCTTGTGGCGATCACGAATAGAGGGGACAGGTGGAAGGATTTGGGGTCTGGCCCCCAGACTGCCACCTGCAGGGGAGTCGCTTTACAGGGGGTGAAGCAGGTCTTTAGGAGCTCTATCTTTCTCTCCCACCCTGTATTTCCTCTGCTCTCTCCTTTTGTGTCTGTCAGATGCAAGGTCAGTAACAACAACAACAACAAAAACAATAACCACCACAGTGACCAAGCAACAAGGGCAGCGAAAGGGGAACAAATGGAGTGCAGGAGCTGTAGATTATTTGTGGTGTAGGCACTCAGCTGTGGCAATAACCTCTTGAGGCAATCAATCCATACATGAAGAAGTAATACAGGTAACAGAGACGTATATGTCCCTGTGTGTTTCCACTGAGATAATGTAAATGCACTTTTATTTACTTCTTCATTTATTTATTACCTTGCCACGAGAATTTCTTTTCATTGCTAAAAAAAAAGTGTCCCATCAAGGGTACCAGGTGTGCCACACCCAGTTAAGCACTCATGTTACAATGCAGGAGGACTGGGCTTCAACACCCGGGTTCGCACCTGCCAGGGGAAATCTTTACAAGTGGTGCGGAAGTGCTGCAGTTGTCTCTCTCTGTGTCTCAAACTCTCTCTACCTCCCTTCCCTCTCAATTCCTGTCTATTTATTCCAGTGAATAATCAAGAAAATAGAAAGTAAAAAAAGAAAAAGGAAAAGGAAATATTCCACGACTTCAAATGGGCTACTCAGGACAATGCTTTCCTTGTTAAGATCCTCACAGCATTCCATATGCAGAAAGGCAAAGACGCCATGTATTTTTTAACCCAGTTTTTATATTTATTTATTGATTTAGGTGCTTATTCATTTTTGTTATTGATGAATTAATGTTTTACATTTGACATTGACTAAGGATCTGACACCAGCGGACTCCAGTACCACTATATGGTAATCTGCCTCTACAAAACCGATCCATTGACCTTTCCATCCATCCATCCATCCACCCATACATCTATCCATCCATTCATCCATACATCCATCCATCCATCCATCCATCCATCCATCCATCCACCAGTCAACCAAGCTAAGTACAAAAGGAGATCTCTCCTTGAATGGTGAGGAGAAACAACAATGCATAGGTAGGTTGCAAAGGCCCAGTTTGGCTGAATAGGGCAGAGGGGCTGAACCAGGGAATGTGTTGGGGCGTGTGGGTTTGGGTGGGGTGAGCCGGAGACCCTGTGAGCTGGGTCACATTAGGGGCAGGCAGGGGGTGGAAGGGGTTGCGAACAGCTGTCACTGGAGAACCATCACAAGTGCTGGAGCTGGTGAGCAGGACACCTGGAAGAGAGGACAGACAAAGGAGAGAAGCAAAGTGCGGAGGAAAGGAGAGGGGACAGGATGGTGAGGACAGGAGAGGACAGGATTGGAGGGGACCTGAGAAACCTACCTGGACAAAGGCAGCATACAGACATCCAGGAAGGCCGGCAGGCATGCAGGCAGCTCTGGCCTGGGCTCCCTGGATCCCGGGCCCACCTCCACCTGTCTTCTCTTGGCTGCCAGCCCTGAGGTCCCTCGTCGGTCAGCACTGTCTTGCCATCCTTCCGTCCCTCTGTGCCAGGGCCCAGGCGTCTGGGCGCTGTTGCCTGACCTAGTGGCAGGGCAGTTGGGCTGCCCAGTGCCAGTGTGGCCAGCACAGATTGCCAGGGGCTAGGACATCACAGAGGGCTCCTGTGGTTGCTAGGCCACGGGGACCCCGCCCATCCAGTTGACCAGCAGCCATGACCCCATGCTTTACTTGACTTGAGGGGTGGTGGCCAGCCACCAGAGACAGAGCCCCAGGCCAAAGCAGGTGCTGGTCGGCCGGGCCAAGGGGCTATGGGCGGATTGGTGTGTGTCTGGGCATGGGGCTGGCATCTGACAGTCCAGGGCGGGGGACCAAGGTCCGCCAGGCCCCTGTCCCACCATGTGCACTGACACACAGTCTTGCTGACTGACTGACAGTCCCCGCCCCAGAGATACCCACACCAAGTCCCTGGGTGCCCTGAGCTGCCCCTGAGGGTTGGTGGGTGCCTGCCTGGACACATGCCTCCGTAATGGAGGCCTCTATTAATCCCGTTGCCTACTGACAGCTGCCCTCCTGCCCCTCCTCCTCCTCCTCCTCCTCCTCCTCCTCTTCTTCCTCCTCCTCTTTCTCCTCTTCCTCCTCCTCTTCCTCCTCCTCCTCCTACACCCCCTCCTCCTCTTCCTCATCCTCAGCGGGACTCACTCAGGGCCCTTGGCCTAGGCAATCCAGGGCTGCTGCTCTGGCTTCTGCAGCTTCTATCCAGTGGGGGGGTGTAGGAATCTGTTCCTGTCAGTCCCTGATTCCTGGGACCTTCCATGCCTCCAGCTGCCCCCACTCTCTAGTCCTGACCCCTCCTCAAGGATGCCCCCTTTCCCCTTACCCTCTGTCCCGCAGCTCCCAACTAACATCTACTGTGTTCCTCCCTGCGCTACTTTACTGCCACCCTGCTTCTGCCCTTCAGCCCTGAGGGCCCAGGGCCAGCCCAGCTGCCATCTCACCATCCAGCACGGGGACCTGCCCTAACCCCCTGCCACCACACCCACACACACAGCCCTGCACACACTCCTGGTTCCCCTGCCTGCAGCCTGCCTCTCAAACAGTCTCCTTCTGCCCCCTAGCACCTTACAGCCTCTGCCACGGACCCCCACAGACACCTGGGCATGAGCAGTGCAGACATGCAAACAGCTCCCCTCGCCCCCACTCCAGTTGCTCCAAGGTTGGAAAGAGTCTTTTTTTCATGCTGTAGGGGAGGGAGTTGAGACAGTCCAATGTCCTGGGGAGCAAGAACTGCAAACAGTCCATCTACAATGTAACATTTGGGTCTCAGGCCGCCCAATCCCTAGTGTGCTGTGCAGACCTTTGACTGGCAAAAACACCCCATCTGAGCGTGAGATCTGGCTGGGCTAGTGGCTCTTTCTGTGGACTAAGAGACAGACAGACAGAGTTTTCAGGTTCAAAACCTATACTTCCCAGAAGATGGTCATTCACTTTGGTAAAAAAAAAAAAAAAAAAAAAAGGCTTTTTTATTTTTTTTCCCCTGCCTGGGTAACCTGTCTCCTGCCTGTTTCAAAGTTAAAAAAGGCAAAAATATTTTTTGGAGGGAAAAGGACCAAAATGCAGGCAGGTGGACTCCGTGGAAGGTGGATGGGGAGTTGCTCCTGCCCGGGCACTAGAGCCCCAGCTGCTGTTCCAGGTGCTCTCTGATAACAGAGATCTCCATGTGTCCTGTCATGACACTGTCTCCAGGACTGACCCTCAGGATAATGAGGATTCAAAACGAGGCAGGTGATACTGCCTTCAAAAGTAAATCCAGGGAGGTTTGGCGGTATGTCAGAGGGTTAAGGGCTTGTGGCGATCACGAATAGAGGGGACAGGTGGAAGGATTTGGGGTCTGGCCCCCAGACTGCCACCTGCAGGGGAGTCGCTTTACAGGGGGTGAAGCAGGTCTTTAGGAGCTCTATCTTTCTCTCCCACCCTGTATTTCCTCTGCTCTCTCCTTTTGTGTCTGTCAGATGCAAGGTCAGTAACAACAACAACAATAAAAACAATAACCACCACAGTGACCAAGCAACAAGGGCAGCGAAAGGGGAACAAATGGAGTGCAGGAGCTGTGGATTATTCGTGGTGTAGGCACTCAACTGTGGCAATAACCTCTTGAGGCAATCAATCCATACATGAAGAAGTAATACAGGTAACAGAGACATATATGTCCCTGTGTGTTTCCACTGAGATAATGTAAATGCACTTTTATTTACTTCTTCATTTATTTATTACCTTGCCACGAGAATTTCTTTTCATTGCTAAAAAAAAGTGTCCCATCAAGGGTACCAGGTGTGCCACACCCAGTTAAGCACTCATGTTACAATGCAGGAGGACTGGGCTTCAACACCCGGGTTCGCACCTGCCAGGGGAAATCTTTACAAGTGGTGCGGAAGTGCTGCAGTTGTCTCTCTCTGTGTCTCAAACTCTCTCTACCTCCCTTCCCTCTCAATTCCTGTCTATTTATTCCAGTGAATAATCAAGAAAATAGAAAGTAAAAAAAGAAAAAGGAAAAGGAAATATTCCACGACTTCAAATGGGCTACTCAGGACAATGCTTTCCTTGTTAAGATCCTCACAGCATTCCATATGCAGAAAGGCAAAGACGCCATGTATTTTTTAACCCAGTTTTTATATTTATTTATTGATTTAGGTGCTTATTCATTTTTGTTATTGATGAATTAATGTTTTACATTTGACATTGACTAAGGATCTGACACCAGCGGACTCCAGTACCCCTATATGGTAATCTGCCTCTACAAAACCGATCCATTGACCTTTCCATCCATCCATCCATCCACCCATACATCTATCCATCCATTCATCCATACATCCATCCATCCATCCATCCATCCATCCACCAGTCAACCAAGCTAAGTACAAAAGGAGATCTCTCCTTGAATGGTGAGGAGAAACAACGATGCATAGGTAGCTTGCAAAGGCCCAGTTTGGCTGAATAGGGCAGAGGGGCTGAACCAGGGAATGTGTTGGGGCGTGTGGGTTTGGGTGGGGTGAGCCGGAGACCCTGTGAGCTGGGTCACATTAGGGGCAGGCAGGGGGTGGAAGGGGTTGCGAACAGCTGTCACTGGAGAACCATCACAAGTGCTGCAGCTGGTGAGCAGGACACCTGGAAGAGAGGACAGACAAAGGAGAGAAGCAAAGTGCGGAGGAAAGGAGAGGGGACAGGATGGTGAGGACAGGAGAGGACAGGATTGGAGGGGACCTGAGAAACCTACCTGGACAAAGGCAGCATAGAGACATCCAGGAAGGCCGGCAGGCATGCAGGTAGCTCTGGCCTGGGCTCCCTGGATCCCGGGCGCACCTCCACCTGTCTTCTCTTGGCTGCCAGCCCTGAGGTCCCTCGTCGGTCAGCACTGTCTTGCCATCCTTCCGTCCCTCTGTGCCAGGGCCCAGGCGTCTGGGCGCTGTTGCCTGACCTAGTGGCAGGGCAGTTGGGCTGCCCAGTGCCAGTGTGGCCAGCACAGATTGCCAGGGGCTAGGACATCACAGAGGGCTCCTTTGGTTGCTAGGCCACGGGGACCCCGCCCATCCAGTTGACCAGCAGCCATGACCCCATGCTGAACTTGACTTGAGGGGTGGTGGCCAGCCACCAGAGACAGAGCCCCAGGCCAAAGCAGGTGCAGGTCGGCCGGGCCAAGGGGCTATGGGCGGATTGGTGTGTGTCTGGGCATGGGGCTGGCATCTGACAGTCCAGGGCGGGGGACCAAGGTCCGCCAGGCCCCTGTCCCACCATGTGCACTGACACACAGTCTTGCTGACTGACTGACAGTCCCCGCCCCAGAGATACCCACACCAAGTCCCTGGGTGCCCTGAGCTGCCCCTAAGGGTTGGTGGGTGCCTGCCTGGACACATGCCTCCGTAATGGAGGCCTCTATTAATCCCGTTGCCTACTGACAGCTGCCCTCCTGCCCCTCCTCCTCCTCCTCCTCCTCCTCTTCTTCCTCCTCCTCTTTCTCCTCTTCCTCCTCCTCTTCCTCCTCCTCCTCCTACACCCCCTCCTCCTCTTCCTCATCCTCAGCGGGACTCACTCAGGGCCCTTGGCCTAGGCAATCCAGGGCTGCTGCTCTGGCTTCTGCAGCTTCTATCCAGTGGGGGGGTGTAGGAATCTGTTCCTGTCAGTCCCTGATTCCTGGGACCTTCCATGCCTCCAGCTGCTCCCACTCTCTAGTCCTGACCCCTCCTCAAGGATGCCCCCTTTCCCCTTACCCTCTGTCCCGCAGCTCCCAACTAACATCTACTGTGTTCCTCCCTGCGCTACTTTACTGCCACCCTGCTTCTGCCCTTCAGCCCTGAGGGCCCAGGGCCAGCCCAGCTGCCATCTCACCATCCAGCACGGGGACCTGCCCTAACCCCCTGCCACCACACCCACACACACAGCCCTGCACACACTCCTGGTTCCCCTGCCTGCAGCCTGCCTCTCAAACAGTCTCCTTCTGCCCCCTAGCACCTTACAGCCTCTGCCACGGACCCCCACAGACACCTGGGCATGAGCAGTGCAGACATGCAAACAGCTCCCCTCGCCCCCACTCCAGTTGCTCCAAGGTTGGAAAGAGTCTTTTTTTCATGCTGTAGGGGAAGGAGTTGAGACAGTCCAATGTCCTGGGGAGCAAGAACTGCAAACAGTCCATCTACAATGTAACATTTGGGTCTCAGGCCGCCCAATCCCTAGTGTGCTGTGCAGACCTTTGACTGGCAAAAACACCCCATCTGAGCGTGAGATTTGGCTGGGCTAGTGGCTCTTTCTGTGGACTAAGAGACAGACAGACAGAGTTTTCAGGTTCAAAACCTATACTTCCCAGGAGATGGTCATTCACTTCGGTAAAAAAAAAAAAAAAAAAAAAAAAAAAAAAAAAAGGCTTTTTATTTTTTTCCCCTGCCTGGGTAACCTGTCTCCTGCCTGTTTCAAAGTTAAAAAAGGGAAAAATCTTTTTTGGAGGGAAAAGGACCAAAATGCAGGCAGGTGGACTCCGTGGAAGGTGGATGGGGAGTTGCTCCTGCCCGGGCACTAGAGCCCCAGCTGCTGTTCCAGGTGCTCTCTGATAACAGAGATCTCCATGTGTCGTGTCATGACACTGTCTCCAGGACTGACCCTCAGGATAATGAGGATTCAAAACGAGGCAGGTGATACTGCCTTCAAAAGTAAATCCAGGGAGGTTTGGCGGTATGTCAGAGGGTTAAGGGCTTGTGGCGATCACGAATAGAGGGGACAGGTGGAAGGATTTGGGGTCTGGCCCCCAGACTGCCACCTGCAGGGGAGTCGCTTTACAGGGGGTGAAGCAGGTCTTTAGGAGCTCTATCTTTCTCTCCCACCCTGTATTTCCTCTGCTCTCTCCTTTTGTGTCTGTCAGATGCAAGGTCAGTAACAACAACAACAACAACAAAAACAATAACCACCACAGTGACCAAGCAACAAGGGCAGCGAAAGGGGAACAAATGGAGTGCAGGAGCTGTGGATTATTCGTGGTGTAGGCACTCAGCTGTGGCAATAACCTCTTGAGGCAATCAATCCATACATGAAGAAGTAATACATGTAACAGAGACGTATATGTCCCTGTGTGTTTCCACTGAGATAATGTAAATGCACTTTTATTTACTTCTTCATTTATTTATTACCTTGCCACGAGAATTTCTTTTCATTGCTAAAAAAAAGTGTCCCATCAAGGGTACCAGGTGTGCCACACCCAGTTAAGCACTCATGTTACAATGCAGGAGGACTGGGCTTCAACACCCGGGTTCGCAACTGCCAGGGGAAATCTTTACAAGTGGTGCGGAAGTGCTGCAGTTGTCTCTCTCTGTGTCTCAAACTCTCTCTACCTCCCTTCCCTCTCAATTCCTGTCTATTTATTCCAGTGAATAATCAAGAAAATAGAAAGTAAAAAAAGAAAAAGGAAAAGGAAATATTCCACGACTTCAAATGGGCTACTCAGGACAATGCTTTCCTTGTTAAGATCCTCACAGCATTCCATATGCAGAAAGGCAAAGACGCCATGTATTTTTAAACCCAGTTTTTATATTTATTTATTGATTTAGGTGCTTATTCATTTTTGTTATTGATGAATTAATGTTTTACATTTGACATTGACTAAGGATCTGACACCAGCGGACTCCAGTACCCCTATATGGTAATCTGCCTCTACAAAACCGATCCATTGACCTTTCCATCCATCCATCCATCCACCCATACATCTATCCATCCATTCATCCATACATCCATCCATCCATCCATCCATCCACCAGTCAACCAAGCTAAGTACAAAAGTAGATCTCTCCTTGAATGGTGAGGAGAAACAACGATGCATAGGTAGGTTGCAAAGGCCCAGTTTGGCTGAATAGGGCAGAGGGGCTGAACCAGGGAATGTGTTGGGGCGTGTGGGTTTGGGTGGGGTGAGCCGGAGACCCTGTGAGCTGGGTCACATTAGGGGCAGGCAGGGGGTGGAAGGGGTTGCGAACAGCTGTCACTGGAGAACCATCACAGGTGCTGCAGCTGGTGAGCAGGACACCTGGAAGAGAGGACAGACAAAGGAGAGAAGCAAAGTGCGGAGGAAAGGAGAGGGGACAGGATGGTGAGGACAGGAGAGGACAGGATTGGAGGGGACCTGAGAAACCTACCTGGACAAAGGCAGCATACAGACATCCAGGAAGGCCGGCAGGCATGCAGGCAGCTCTGGCCTGGGCTCCCTGGATCCCGGGCGCACCTCCACCTGTCTTCTCTTGGCTGCCAGCCCTGAGGTCCCTCGTCGGTCAGCACTGTCTTGCCATCCTTCCGTCCCTCTGTGCCAGGGCCCAGGCGCCTGGGCGCTGTTGCCTGACCTAGTGGCAGGGCAGTTGGGCTGCCCAGTGCCAGTGTGGCCAGCACAGATTGCCAGGGGCTAGGACATCACAGAGGGCTCCTGTGGTTGCTAGGCCACGGGGACCCCGCCCATCCAGTTGACCAGCAGCCATGACCCCATGCTGAACTTGACTTGAGGGGTGGTGGCCAGCCACCAGAGACAGAGCCCCAGGCCAAAGCAGGTGCTGGTCGGCCGGGCCAAGGGGCTATGGGCGGATTGGTGTGTGTCTGGGCATGGGGCTGGCATCTGACAGTCCAGGGCGGGGGACCAAGGTCCGCCAGGCCCCTGTCCCACCATGTGCACTGACACACAGTCTTGCTGACTGACTGACAGTCCCCGCCCCAGAGATACCCACACCAAGTCCCTGGGTGCCCTGAGCTGCCCCTGAGTGTTGGTGGGTGCCTGCCTGGACACATGCCTCCGTAATGGACGCCTCTATTAATCCCGTTACCTACTGACAGCTGCCCTCCTGCCCCTCCTCCTCCTCCTCCGCCTCCTCCTCCTCCTCTTCTTCCTCCTCCTCTTTCTCCTCTTCCTCCTCCTCTTCCTCCTCCTCCTCCTACACCCCCTCCTCCTCTTCCTCATCCTCAGCGGGACTCACTCAGGGCCCTTGGCCTAGGAAATCCAGGGCTGCTGCTCTGGCTTCTGCAGCTTCTATCCAGTGGGGGGGTGTAGGAATCTGTTCCTGTCAGTCCCTGATTCCTGGGACCTTCCATGCCTCTAGCTGCCCCCACTCTCTAGTCCTGACCCCTCCTCAAGGATGCCCCCTTTCCCCTTACCCTCTGTCCCGCAGCTCCCAACTAGCATCTACTGTGTTCCTCCCTGCGCTATTTTACTGCCACCCTGCTTCTGCCCTTCAGCCCTGAGGGCCCAGGGCCAGCCCAGCTGCCATCTCACCATCCAGCACGGGGACCTGCCCTAACCCCCTGCCACCACACCCACACACACAGACCTGCACACACTCCTGGTTCCCCTGCCTGCAGCCTGCCTCTCAAACAGTCTCCTTCTGCCCCCTAGCACCTTACAGCCTCTGCCACGGACCCCCACAGACACCTGGGCATGAGCAGTGCAGACATGCAAACAGCTCCCCTCGCCCCCACTCCAGTTGCTCCAAGGTTGGAAAGAGTCTTTTTTTCATGCTGTAGGGGAGGGAGTTGAGACAGTCCAATGTCCTGGGGAGCAAGAACTGCAAACAGTCCATCTACAATGTAATATTTGGGTCTCAGGCCGCCCAATCCCTAGTGTGCTGTGCAGACCTTTGACTGGCAAAAACACCCCATCTGAGCGTGAGATCTGGCTGGGCTAGTGGCTCTTTCTGTGGACTAAGAGACAGACAGACAGAGTTTTCAGGTTCAAAACCTATACTTCCCAGAAGATGGTCATTCACTTAGGTAAAAAAAAAAAAAAAAAAAAAAAAAAAAAGGCTTTTTATTTTTTTTCCCCTGCCTGGGTAACCTGTCTCCTGCCTGTTTCAAAGTTAAAAAAGGGAAAAATCTTTTTTGGAGGGAAAAGGACCAAAATGCAGGCAGGTGGACTCCGTGGAAGGTGGATGGGGAGTTGCTCCTGCCCGGGCACTAGAGCCCCAGCTGCTGTTCCAGGTGCTCTCTGATAACAGAGATCTCCATGTGTCGTGTCATGACACTGTCTCCAGGACTGACCCTCAGGATAATGAGGATTCAAAACGAGGCAGGTGATACTGCCTTCAAAAGTAAATCCAGGGAGGTTTGGCGGTATGTCAGAGGGTTAAGGGCTTGTGGCGATCACGAATAGAGGGGACAGGTGGAAGGATTTGGGGTCTGGCCCCCAGACTGCCACCTGCAGGGGAGTCGCTTTACAGGGGGTGAAGCAGGTCTTTAGGAGCTCTATCTTTCTCTCCCACCCTGTATTTCCTCTGCTCTCTCCTTTTGTGTCTGTCAGATGCAAGGTCAGTAACAACAACAACAACAACCGCAACAATAACCACCACAGTGACCAAGCAACAAGGGCAGCGAAAGGGGAACAAATGGAGTGCAGGAGCTGTGGATTATTCGTGGTGTAGGCACTCAGCTGTGGCAATAACCTCTTGAGGCAATCAATCCATACATGAAGAAGTAATACATGTAACAGAGACGTATATGTCCCTGTGTGTTTCCACTGAGATAATGTAAATGCACTTTTATTTACTTAATTTATTTATTACCTTGCCACGAGAATTTCTTTTCATTGCTAAAAAAAAGTGTCCCATCAAGGGTACCAGGTGTGCCACACCCAGTTAAGCACTCATGTTACAATGCAGGAGGACTGGGCTTCAACACCCTGGTTCCCACCTGCCAGGGGAAATCTTTACAAGTGGTGCGGAAGTGCTGCAGTTGTCTCTCTCTGTGTCTCAAACTCTCTCTAACTCCCTTCCCTCTCAATTCCTGTCTATTTATTCCAGTGAATAATCAAGAAAATAGAAAGTAAAAAAAAGAAAAAGGAAAAGGAAATATTCCACGACTTCAAATGGGCTACTCAGGACAATGCTTTCCTTGTTAAGATCCTCACAGCATTCCATATGCAGAAAGGCAAAGACGCCATGTATTTTTAAACCCAGTTTTTATATTTATTTATTTATTTAGGTGCTTATTCATTTTTGTTATTGATGAATTAATGTTTTACATTTGACATTGACTAAGGATCTGACACCAGCGGACTCCAGTACCCCTATATGGTAATCTGCCTCTACAAAACCGATCCATTGAACTTTCCATCCATCCATCCATCCACCCATACATCTATCCATCCATTCATCCATACATCCATCCATCCATCCATCCATCCATCCACCAGTCAACCAAGCTAAGTACAAAAGGAGATCTCTCCTTGAATGGTGAGGAGAAACAACGATGCATAGGTAGGTTGCAAAGGCCCAGTTTGGCTGAATAGGGCAGAGGGGCTGAACCAGGGAATGTGTTGGGGCGTGTGGGTTTGGGTGGGGTGAGCCGGAGACCCTGTGAGCTGGGTCACATTAGGGGCAGGCAGGGGGTGGAAGGGGTTGCGAACAGCTGTCACTGGAGAACCATCACAAGTGCTGCAGCTGGTGAGCAGGACACCTGGAAGAGAGGACAGACAAAGGAGAGAAGCAAAGTGCGGAGGAAAGGAGAGGGGACAGGATGGTGAGGACAGGAGAGGACAGGAGAGGACAGGATTGGAGGGGACCTGAGAAACCTACCAGGACAAAGGCAGCATACAGACATCCAGGAAGGCCGGCAGACATGCAGGCAGCTCTGGCCTGGGCTCCCTGGATCCCGGGCGCACCTCCACCTGTCTTCTCTTGGCTGCCAGCCCTGAGGTCCCTCGTCGGTCAGCACTGTCTTGCCATCCTTCCGTCCCTCTGTGCCAGGGCCCAGGCGCCTGGGCGCTGTTGCCTGACCTAGTGGCAGGGCAGTTGGGCTGCCCAGTGCCAGTGTGGCCAGCACAGATTGCCAGGGGCTAGGACATCACAGAGGGCTCCTGTGGTTGCTAGGCCACGGGGACCCCGCCCATCCAGTTGACCAGCAGCCATGACCCCATGCTGAACTTGACTTGAGGGGTGGTGGCCAGCCACCAGAGACAGAGCCCCAGGCCAAAGCAGGTGCTGGTCGGCCGGGCCAAGGGGCTATGGGCGGATTGGTGTGTGTCTGGGCATGGGGCTGGCATCTGACAGTCCAGGGCGGGGGACCAAGGTCCGCCAGGCCCCTGTCCCACCATGTGCACTGACACACAGTCTTGCTGACTGACTGACAGTCCCCGCCCCAGAGATACCCACACCAAGTCCCTGGGTGCCCTGAGCTGCCCCTGAGTGTTGGTGGGTGCCTGCCTGGACACATGCCTCCGTAATGGACGCCTCTATTAATCCCGTTACCTACTGACAGCTGCCCTCCTGCCCCTCCTCCTCCTCCTCCGCCTCCTCCTCCTCCTCTTCTTCCTCCTCCTCTTTCTCCTCTTCCTCCTCCTCTTCCTCCTCCTCCTCCTACACCCCCTCCTCCTCTTCCTCATCCTCAGCGGGACTCACTCAGGGCCCTTGGCCTAGGAAATCCAGGGCTGCTGCTCTGGCTTCTGCAGCTTCTATCCAGTGGGGGGGTGTAGGAATCTGTTCCTGTCAGTCCCTGATTCCTGGGACCTTCCATGCCTCTAGCTGCCCCCACTCTCTAGTCCTGACCCCTCCTCAAGGATGCCCCCTTTCCCCTTACCCTCTGTCCCGCAGCTCCCAACTAGCATCTACTGTGTTCCTCCCTGCGCTATTTTACTGCCACCCTGCTTCTGCCCTTCAGCCCTGAGGGCC
This sequence comes from Erinaceus europaeus, assembly GCF_950295315.1. NCBI lineage: Eukaryota > Metazoa > Chordata > Mammalia > Eulipotyphla > Erinaceidae > Erinaceus > Erinaceus europaeus. Next base: position 1,269,219 of record NW_026647147.1, on the reverse strand, counting down.
CAGGGCCAGCCCAGCTGCCATCTCACCATCCAGCACGGGGACCTGCCCTAACCCCCTGCCACCACACCCACACACACAGACCTGCACACACTCCTGGTTCCCCTGCCTGCAGCCTGCCTCTCAAACAGTCTCCTTCTGCCCCCTAGCACCTTACAGCCTCTGCCACGGACCCCCACAGACACCTGGGCATGAGCAGTGCAGACATGCAAACAGCTCCCCTCGCCCCCACTCCAGTTGCTCCAAGGTTGGAAAGAGTCTTTTTTTCATGCTGTAGGGGAGGGAGTTGAGACAGTCCAATGTCCTGGGGAGCAAGAACTGCAAACAGTCCATCTACAATGTAACATTTGGGTCTCAGGCCGCCCAATCCCTAGTGTGCTGTGCAGACCTTTGACTGGCAAAAACACCCCATCTGAGCGTGAGATCTGGCTGGGCTAGTGGCTCTTTCTGTGGACTAAGAGACAGACAGACAGAGTTTTCAGGTTCAAAACCTATACTTCCCAGAAGATGGTCATTCACTTAGGTAAAAAAAAAAAAAAAAAAAAAAAAAAAAAGGCTTTTTATTTTTTTTCCCCTGCCTGGGTAACCTGTCTCCTGCCTGTTTCAAAGTTAAAAAAGGGAAAAATCTTTTTTGGAGGGAAAAGGACCAAAATGCAGGCAGGTGGACTCCGTGGAAGGTGGATGGGGAGTTGCTCCTGCCCGGGCACTAGAGCCCCAGCTGCTGTTCCAGGTGCTCTCTGATAACAGAGATCTCCATGTGTCGTGTCATGACACTGTCTCCAGGACTGACCCTCAGGATAATGAGGATTCAAAACGAGGCAGGTGATACTGCCTTCAAAAGTAAATCCAGGGAGGTTTGGCGGTATGTCAGAGGGTTAAGGGCTTGTGGCGATCACGAATAGAGGGGACAGGTGGAAGGATTTGGGGTCTGGCCCCCAGACTGCCACCTGCAGGGGAGTCGCTTTACAGGGGGTGAAGCAGGTCTTTAGGAGCTCTATCTTTCTCTCCCACCCTGTATTTCCTCTGCTCTCTCCTTTTGTGTCTGTCAGATGCAAGGTCAGTAACAACAACAACAACAACCGCAACAATAACCACCACAGTGACCAAGCAACAAGGGCAGCGAAAGGGGAACAAATGGAGTGCAGGAGCTGTGGATTATTCGTGGTGTAGGCACTCAGCTGTGGCAATAACCTCTTGAGGCAATCAATCCATACATGAAGAAGTAATACATGTAACAGAGACGTATATGTCCCTGTGTGTTTCCACTGAGATAATGTAAATGCACTTTTATTTACTTAATTTATTTATTACCTTGCCACGAGAATTTCTTTTCATTGCTAAAAAAAAGTGTCCCATCAAGGGTACCAGGTGTGCCACACCCAGTTAAGCACTCATGTTACAATGCAGGAGGACTGGGCTTCAACACCCTGGTTCCCACCTGCCAGGGGAAATCTTTACAAGTGGTGCGGAAGTGCTGCAGTTGTCTCTCTCTGTGTCTCAAACTCTCTCTAACTCCCTTCCCTCTCAATTCCTGTCTATTTATTCCAGTGAATAATCAAGAAAATAGAAAGTAAAAAAAAGAAAAAGGAAAAGGAAATATTCCACGACTTCAAATGGGCTACTCAGGACAATGCTTTCCTTGTTAAGATCCTCACAGCATTCCATATGCAGAAAGGCAAAGACGCCATGTATTTTTAAACCCAGTTTTTATATTTATTTATTTATTTAGGTGCTTATTCATTTTTGTTATTGATGAATTAATGTTTTACATTTGACATTGACTAAGGATCTGACACCAGCGGACTCCAGTACCCCTATATGGTAATCTGCCTCTACAAAACCGATCCATTGAACTTTCCATCCATCCATCCATCCACCCATACATCTATCCATCCATTCATCCATACATCCATCCATCCATCCATCCATCCATCCACCAGTCAACCAAGCTAAGTACAAAAGGAGATCTCTCCTTGAATGGTGAGGAGAAACAACGATGCATAGGTAGGTTGCAAAGGCCCAGTTTGGCTGAATAGGGCAGAGGGGCTGAACCAGGGAATGTGTTGGGGCGTGTGGGTTTGGGTGGGGTGAGCCGGAGACCCTGTGAGCTGGGTCACATTAGGGGCAGGCAGGGGGTGGAAGGGGTTGCGAACAGCTGTCACTGGAGAACCATCACAAGTGCTGCAGCTGGTGAGCAGGACACCTGGAAGAGAGGACAGACAAAGGAGAGAAGCAAAGTGCGGAGGAAAGGAGAGGGGACAGGATGGTGAGGACAGGAGAGGACAGGAGAGGACAGGATTGGAGGGGACCTGAGAAACCTACCAGGACAAAGGCAGCATACAGACATCCAGGAAGGCCGGCAGACATGCAGGCAGCTCTGGCCTGGGCTCCCTGGATCCCGGGCGCACCTCCACCTGTCTTCTCTTGGCTGCCAGCCCTGAGGTCCCTCGTCGGTCAGCACTGTCTTGCCATCCTTCCGTCCCTCTGTGCCAGGGCCCAGGCGCCTGGGCGCTGTTGCCTGACCTAGTGGCAGGGCAGTTGGGCTGCCCAGTGCCAGTGTGGCCAGCACAGATTGCCAGGGGCTAGGACATCACAGAGGGCTCCTGTGGTTGCTAGGCCACGGGGACCCCGCCCATCCAGTTGACCAGCAGCCATGACCCCATGCTGAACTTGACTTGAGGGGTGGTGGCCAGCCACCAGAGACAGAGCCCCAGGCCAAAGCAGGTGCTGGTCGGCCGGGCCAAGGGGCTATGGGCGGATTGGTGTGTGTCTGGGCATGGGGCTGGCATCTGACAGTCCAGGGCGGGGGACCAAGTTCCGCCAGGCCCCTGTCCCACCATGTGCACTGACACACAGTCTTGCTGACTGACTGACAGTCCCCGCCCCAGAGATACCCACACCAAGTCCCTGGGTGCCCTGAGCTGCCCCTGAGTGTTGGTGGGTGCCTGCCTGGACACATGCCTCCGTAATGGACGCCTCTATTAATCCCGTTGCCTACTGACAGCTGCCCTCCTGCCCCTCCTCCTCCTCCTCCGCCTCCTCCTCCTCCTCTTCTTCCTCCTCCTCTTTCTCCTCTTCCTCCTCCTCTTCCTCCTCCTCCTCCTACACCCCCTCCTCCTCTTCCTCATCCTCAGCGGGACTCACTCAGGGCCCTTGGCCTAGGAAATCCAGGGCTGCTGCTCTGGCTTCTGCAGCTTCTATCCAGTGGGGGGGTGTAGGAATCTGTTCCTGTCAGTCCCTGATTCCTGGGACCTTCCATGCCTCTAGCTGCCCCCACTCTCTAGTCCTGACCCCTCCTCAAGGATGCCCCCTTTCCCCTTACCCTCTGTCCCGCAGCTCCCAAATAGCATCTACTGTGTTCCTCCCTGCGCTATTTTACTGCCACCCTGCTTCTGCCCTTCAGCCCTGAGGGCCCAGGGCCAGCCCAGCTGCCATCTCACCATCCAGCACGGGGACCTGCCCTAACCCCCTGCCACCACACCCACACACACAGACCTGCACACACTCCTGGTTCCCCTGCCTGCAGCCTGCCTCTCAAACAGTCTCCTTCTGCCCCCTAGCACCTTACAGCCTCTGCCACGGACCCCCACAGACACCTGGGCATGAGCAGTGCAGACATGCAAACAGCTCCCCTCTCCCCCACTCCAGTTGCTCCAAGGTTGGAAAGAGCCTTTTTTTCATGCTGTAGGGGAGGGAGTTGAGACAGTCCAATGTCCTGGGGAGCAAGAACTGCAAACAGTCCATCTACAATGTAACATTTGGGTCTCAGGCCGCCCAATCCCTAGTGTGCTGTGCAGACCTTTGACTGGCAAAAACACCCCATCTGAGCGTGAGATCTGGCTGGGCTAGTGGCTCTTTCTGTGGACTAAGAGACAGACAGACAGAGTTTTCAGGTTCAAAACCTATACTTCCCAGAAGATGGTCATTCACTTAGGTAAAAAAAAAAAAAAAAAAAAAAAAAGGCTTTTTATTTTTTTTCCCCTGCCTGGGTAACCTGTCTCCTGCCTGTTTCAAAGTTAAAAAAGGGAAAAATCTTTTTTGGAGGGAAAAGGACCAAAATGCAGGCAGGTGGACTCCGTGGAAGGTGGATGGGGAGTTGCTCCTGCCCGGGCACTAGAGCCCCAGCTGCTGTTCCAGGTGCTCTCTGATAACAGAGATCTCCATGTGTCGTGTCATGACACTGTCTCCAGGACTGACCCTCAGGATAATGAGGATTCAAAACGAGGCAGGTGATACTGCCTTCAAAAGTAAATCCAGGGAGGTTTGGCGGTATGTCAGAGGGTTAAGGGCTTGTGGCGATCACGAATAGAGGGGACAGGTGGAAGGATTTGGGGTCTGGCCCCCAGACTGCCACCTGCAGGGGAGTCGCTTTACAGGGGGTGAAGCAGGTCTTTAGGAGCTCTATCTTTCTCTCCCACCCTGTATTTCCTCTGCTCTCTCCTTTTGTGTCTGTCAGATGCAAGGTCAGTAACAACAACAACAACAACCGCAACAATAACCACCACAGTGACCAAGCAACAAGGGCAGCGAAAGGGGAACAAATGGAGTGCAGGAGCTGTGGATTATTCGTGGTGTAGGCACTCAGCTGTGGCAATAACCTCTTGAGGCAATCAATCCATACATGTAGAAGTAATACATGTAACAGAGACGTATATGTCCCTGTGTGTTTCCACTGAGATAATGTAAATGCACTTTTATTTACTTAATTTATTTATTACCTTGCCACGAGAATTTCTTTTCATTGCTAAAAAAAAGTGTCCCATCAAGGGTACCAGGTGTGCCACACCCAGTTAAGCACTCATGTTACAATGCAGGAGGACTGGGCTTCAACACCCTGGTTCCCACCTGCCAGGGGAAATCTTTACAAGTGGTGCGGAAGTGCTGCAGTTGTCTCTCTCTGTGTCTCAAACTCTCTCTAACTCCCTTCCCTCTCAATTCCTGTCTATTTATTCCAGTGAATAATCAAGAAAATAGAAAGTAAAAAAAAGAAAAAGGAAAAGGAAATATTCCACGACTTCAAATGGGCTACTCAGGACAATGCTTTCCTTGTTAAGATCCTCACAGCATTCCATATGCAGAAAGGCAAAGACGCCATGTATTTTTAAACCCAGTTTTTATATTTATTTATTTATTTAGGTGCTTATTCATTTTTGTTATTGATGAATTAATGTTTTACATTTGACATTGACTAAGGATCTGACACCAGCGGACTCCAGTACCCCTATATGGTAATCTGCCTCTACAAAACCGATCCATTGACCTTTCCATCCATCCATCCATCCACCCATACATCTATCCATCCATTCATCCATACATCCATCCATCCATCCATCCATCCATCCACCAGTCAACCAAGCTAAGTACAAAAGGAGATCTCTCCTTGAATGGTGAGGAGAAACAACGATGCATAGGTAGGTTGCAAAGGCCCAGTTTGGCTGAATAGGGCAGAGGGGCTGAACCAGGGAATGTGTTGGGGCGTGTGGGTTTGGGTGGGGTGAGCCGGAGACCCTGTGAGCTGGGTCACATTAGGGGCAGGCAGGGGGTGGAAGGGGTTGCGAACAGCTGTCACTGGAGAACCATCACATGTGCTGGAGCTGGTGAGCAGGACACCTGGAAGAGAGGACAGACAAAGGAGAGAAGCAAAGTGCGGAGGAAAGGAGAGGGGACAGGATGGTGAGGACAGGAGAGGACAGGAGAGGACAGGATTGGAGGGGACCTGAGAAACCTACCTGGACAAAGGCAGCATACAGACATCCAGGAAGGCCGGCAGGCATGCAGGCAGCTCTGGCCTGGGCTCCCTGGATCCCGGGCGCACCTCCACCTGTCTTCTCTTGGCTGCCAGCCCTGAGGTCCCTCGTCGGTCAGCACTGTCTTGCCATCCTTCCGTCCCTCTGTGCCAGGGCCCAGGCGCCTGGGCGCTGTTGCCTGACCTAGTGGCAGGGCAGTTGGGCTGCCCAGTGCCAGTGTGGCCAGCACAGATTGCCAGGGGCTAGGACATCACAGAGGGCTCCTGTGGTTGCTAGGCCACGGGGACCCCGCCCATCCAGTTGACCAGCAGCCATGACCCCATGCTGAACTTGACTTGAGGGGTGGTGGCCAGCCACCAGAGACAGAGCCCCAGGCCAAAGCAGGTGCTGGTCGGCCGGGCCAAGGGGCTATGGGCGGATTGGTGTGTGTCTGGGCATGGGGCTGGCATCTGACAGTCCAGGGCGGGGGACCAAGGTCCGCCAGGCCCCTGTCCCACCATGTGCACTGACACACAGTCTTGCTGACTGACTGACAGTCCCCGCCCCAGAGATACCCACACCAAGTCCCTGGGTGCCCTGAGCTGCCCCTGAGTGTTGGTGGGTGCCTGCCTGGACACATGCCTCCGTAATGGACGCCTCTATTAATCCCGTTGCCTACTGACAGCTGCCCTCCTGCCCCTCCTCCTCCTCCTCCGCCTCCTCCTCCTCCTCTTCTTCCTCCTCCTCTTTCTCCTCTTCCTCCTCCTCTTCCTCCTCCTCCTCCTACACCCCCTCCTCCTCTTCCTCATCCTCAGCGGGACTCACTCAGGGCCCTTGGCCTAGGAAATCCAGGGCTGCTGCTCTGGCTTCTGCAGCTTCTATCCAGTGGGGGGGTGTAGGAATCTGTTCCTGTCAGTCCCTGATTCCTGGGACCTTCCATGCCTCTAGCTGCCCCCACTCTCTAGTCCTGACCCCTCCTCAAGGATGCCCCCTTTCCCCTTACCCTCTGTCCCGCAGCTCCCAACTAGCATCTACTGTGTTCCTCCCTGCGCTATTTTACTGCCACCCTGCTTCTGCCCTTCAGCCCTGAGGGCCCAGGGCCAGCCCAGCTGCCATCTCACCATCCAGCACGGGGACCTGCCCTAACCCCCTGCCACCACACCCACACACACAGACCTGCACACACTCCTGGTTCCCCTGCCTGCAGCCTGCCTCTCAAACAGTCTCCTTCTGCCCCCTAGCACCTTACAGCCTCTGCCACGGACCCCCACAGACACCTGGGCATGAGCAGTGCAGACATGCAAACAGCTCCCCTCTCCCCCACTCCAGTTGCTCCAAGGTTGGAAAGAGCCTTTTTTTCATGCTGTAGGGGAGGGAGTTGAGACAGTCCAATGTCCTGGGGAGCAAGAACTGCAAACAGTCCATCTACAATGTAACATTTGGGTCTCAGGCCGCCCAATCCCTAGTGTGCTGTGCAGACCTTTGACTGGCAAAAACACCCCATCTGAGCGTGAGATCTGGCTGGGCTAGTGGCTCTTTCTGTGGACTAAGAGACAGACAGACAGAGTTTTCAGGTTCAAAACCTATACTTCCCAGAAGATGGTCATTCACTTAGGTAAAAAAAAAAAAAAAAAGGCTTTTTATTTTTTTTCCCCTGCCTGGGTAACCTGTCTCCTGCCTGTTTCAAAGTTAAAAAAGGGAAAAATCTTTTTTGGAGGGAAAAGGACCAAAATGCAGGCAGGTGGACTCCGTGGAAGGTGGATGGGGAGTTGCTCCTGCCCGGGCACTAGAGCCCCAGCTGCTGTTCCAGGTGCTCTCTGATAACAGAGATCTCCATGTGTCGTGTCATGACACTGTCTCCAGGACTGACCCTCAGGATAATGAGGATTCAAAACGAGGCAGGTGATACTGCCTTCAAAAGTAAATCCAGGGAGGTTTGGCGGTATGTCAGAGGGTTAAGGGCTTGTGGCGATCACGAATAGAGGGGACAGGTGGAAGGATTTGGGGTCTGGCCCCCAGACTGCCACCTGCAGGGGAGTCGCTTTACAGGGGGTGAAGCAGGTCTTTAGGAGCTCTATCTTTCTCTCCCACCCTGTATTTCCTCTGCTCTCTCCTTTTGTGTCTGTCAGATGCAAGGTCAGTAACAACAACAACAACCGCAACAATAACCACCACAGTGACCAAGCAACAAGGGCAGCGAAAGGGGAACAAATGGAGTGCAGGAGCTGTGGATTATTCGTGGTGTAGGCACTCAGCTGTGGCAATAACCTCTTGAGGCAATCAATCCATACATGAAGAAGTAATACATGTAACAGAGACGTATATGTCCCTGTGTGTTTCCACTGAGATAATGTAAATGCACTTTTATTTACTTAATTTATTTATTACCTTGCCACGAGAATTTCTTTTCATTGCTAAAAAAAAGTGTCCCATCAAGGGTACCAGGTGTGCCACACCCAGTTAAGCACTCATGTTACAATGCAGGAGGACTGGGCTTCAACACCCTGGTTCCCACCTGCCAGGGGAAATCTTTACAAGTGGTGCGGAAGTGCTGCAGTTGTCTCTCTCTGTGTCTCAAACTCTCTCTAACTCCCTTCCCTCTCAATTCCTGTCTATTTATTCCAGTGAATAATCAAGAAAATAGAAAGTAAAAAAAAGAAAAAGGAAAAGGAAATATTCCACGACTTCAAATGGGCTACTCAGGACAATGCTTTCCTTGTTAAGATCCTCACAGCATTCCATATGCAGAAAGGCAAAGACGCCATGTATTTTTAAACCCAGTTTTTATATTTATTTATTTATTTAGGTGCTTATTCATTTTTGTTATTGATGAATTAATGTTTTACATTTGACATTGACTAAGGATCTGACACCAGCGGACTCCAGTACCCCTATATGGTAATCTGCCTCTACAAAACCGATCCATTGACCTTTCCATCCATCCATCCATCCACCCATACATCTATCCATCCATTCATCCATACATCCATCCATCCATCCATCCATCCATCCATCCACCAGTCAACCAAGCTAAGTACAAAAGGAGATCTCTCCTTGAATGGTGAGGAGAAACAACGATGCATAGGTAGGTTGCAAAGGCCCAGTTTGGCTGAATAGGGCAGAGGGGCTGAACCAGGGAATGTGTTGGGGCGTGTGGGTTTGGGTGGGGTGAGCCGGAGACCCTGTGAGCTGGGTCACATTAGGGGCAGGCAGGGGGTGGAAGGGGTTGCGAACAGCTGTCACTGGAGAACCATCACAAGTGCTGCAGCTGGTGAGCAGGACACCTGGAAGAGAGGACAGACAAAGGAGAGAAGCAAAGTGCGGAGGAAAGGAGAGGGGACAGGATGGTGAGGACAGGAGAGGACAGGAGAGGACAGGATTGGAGGGGACCTGAGAAACCTACCTGGACAAAGGCAGCATACAGACATCCAGGAAGGCCGGCAGGCATGCAGGCAGCTCTGGCCTGGGCTCCCTGGATCCCGGGCGCACCTCCACCTGTCTTCTCTTGGCTGCCAGCCCTGAGGTCCCTCGTCGGTCAGCACTGTCTTGCCATCCTTCCGTCCCTCTGTGCCAGGGCCCAGGCGCCTGGGCGCTGTTGCCTGACCTAGTGGCAGGGCAGTTGGGCTGCCCAGTGCCAGTGTGGCCAGCACAGATTGCCAGGGGCTAGGACATCACAGAGGGCTCCTGTGGTTGCTAGGCCACGGGGACCCCGCCCATCCAGTTGACCAGCAGCCATGACCCCATGCTGAACTTGACTTGAGGGGTGGTGGCCAGCCACCAGAGACAGAGCCCCAGGCCAAAGCAGGTGCTGGTCGGCCGGGCCAAGGGGCTATGGGCGGATTGGTGTGTGTCTGGGCATGGGGCTGGCATCTGACAGTCCAGGGCGGGGGACCAAGGTCCGCCAGGCCCCTGTCCCACCATGTGCACTGACACACAGTCTTGCTGACTGACTGACAGTCCCCGCCCCAGAGATACCCACACCAAGTCCCTGGGTGCCCTGAGCTGCCCCTGAGTGTTGGTGGGTGCCTGCCTGGACACATGCCTCCGTAATGGACGCCTCTATTAATCCCGTTGCCTACTGACAGCTGCCCTCCTGCCCCTCCTCCTCCTCCTCCGCCTCCTCCTCCTCCTCTTCTTCCTCCTCCTCTTTCTCCTCTTCCTCCTCCTCTTCCTCCTCCTCCTCCTACACCCCCTCCTCCTCTTCCTCATCCTCAGCGGGACTCACTCAGGGCCCTTGGCCTAGGAAATCCAGGGCTGCTGCTCTGGCTTCTGCAGCTTCTATCCAGTGGGGGGGTGTAGGAATCTGTTCCTGTCAGTCCCTGATTCCTGGGACCTTCCATGCCTCTAGCTGCCCCCACTCTCTAGTCCTGACCCCTCCTCAAGGATGCCCCCTTTCCCCTTACCCTCTGTCCCGCAGCTCCCAACTAGCATCTACTGTGTTCCTCCCTGCGCTATTTTACTGCCACCCTGCTTCTGCCCTTCAGCCCTGAGGGCCCAGGGCCAGCCCAGCTGCCATCTCACCATCCAGCACGGGGACCTGCCCTAACCCCCTGCCACCACACCCACACACACAGACCTGCACACACTCCTGGTTCCCCTGCCTGCAGCCTGCCTCTCAAACAGTCTCCTTCTGCCCCCTAGCACCTTACAGCCTCTGCCACGGACCCCCACAGACACCTGGGCATGAGCAGTGCAGACATGCAAACAGCTCCCCTCTCCCCCACTCCAGTTGCTCCAAGGTTGGAAAGAGCCTTTTTTTCATGCTGTAGGGGAGGGAGTTGAGACAGTCCAATGTCCTGGGGAGCAAGAACTGCAAACAGTCCATCTACAATGTAACATTTGGGTCTCAGGCCGCCCAATCCCTAGTGGGCTGTGCAGACCTTTGACTGGCAAAAACACCCCATCTGAGCGTGAGATCTGGCTGGGCTAGTGGCTCTTTCTGTGGACTAAGAGACAGACAGACAGAGTTTTCAGGTTCAAAACCTATACTTCCCAGAAGATGGTCATTCACTTAGGTAAAAAAAAAAAAAAAAAAAAAAAAAGGCTTTTTATTTTTTTTCCCCTGCCTGGGTAACCTGTCTCCTGCCTGTTTCAAAGTTAAAAAAGGGAAAAATCTTTTTTGGAGGGAAAAGGACCAAAATGCAGGCAGGTGGACTCCGTGGAAGGTGGATGGGGAGTTGCTCCTGCCTGGGCACTAGAGCCCCAGCTGCTGTTCCAGGTGCTCTCTGATAACAGAGATCTCCATGTGTCGTGTCATGACACTGTCTCCAGGACTGACCCTCAGGATAATGAGGATTCAAAACGAGGCAGGTGATACTGCCTTCAAAAGTAAATCCAGGGAGGTTTGGCGGTATGTCAGAGGGTTAAGGGCTTGTGGCGATCACGAATAGAGGGGACAGGTGGAAGGATTTGGGGTCTGGCCCCCAGACTGCCACCTGCAGGGGAGTCGCTTTACAGGGGGTGAAGCAGGTCTTTAGGAGCTCTATCTTTCTCTCCCACCCTGTATTTCCTCTGCTCTCTCCTTTTGTGTCTGTCAGATGCAAGGTCAGTAACAACAACAACAATAAAAACAATAACCACCACAGTGACCAAGCAACAAGGGCAGCGAAAGGGGAACAAATGGAGTGCAGGAGCTGTGGATTATTCGTGGTGTAGGCACTCAACTGTGGCAATAACCTCTTGAGGCAATCAATCCATACATGAAGAAGTAATACAGGTAACAGAGACATATATGTCCCTGTGTGTTTCCACTGAGATAATGTAAATGCACTTTTATTTACTTCTTCATTTATTTATTACCTTGCCACGAGAATTTCTTTTCATTGCTAAAAAAAAGTGTCCCATCAAGGGTACCAGGTGTGCCACACCCAGTTAAGCACTCATGTTACAATGCAGGAGGACTGGGCTTCAACACCCGGGTTCGCACCTGCCAGGGGAAATCTTTACAAGTGGTGCGGAAGTGCTGCAGTTGTCTCTCTCTGTGTCTCAAACTCTCTCTACCTCCCTTCCCTCTCAATTCCTGTCTATTTATTCCAGTGAATAATCAAGAAAATAGAAAGTAAAAAAAGAAAAAGGAAAAGGAAATATTCCACGACTTCAAATGGGCTACTCAGGACAATGCTTTCCTTGTTAAGATCCTCACAGCATTCCATATGCAGAAAGGCAAAGACGCCATGTATTTTTTAACCCAGTTTTTATATTTATTTATTGATTTAGGTGCTTATTCATTTTTGTTATTGATGAATTAATGTTTTACATTTGACATTGACTAAGGATCTGACACCAGCGGACTCCAGTACCCCTATATGGTAATCTGCCTCTACAAAACCGATCCATTGACCTTTCCATCCATCCATCCATCCACCCATACATCTATCCATCCATTCATCCATACATCCATCCATCCATCCATCCATCCATCCACCAGTCAACCAAGCTAAGTACAAAAGGAGATCTCTCCTTGAATGGTGAGGAGAAACAACGATGCATAGGTAGCTTGCAAAGGCCCAGTTTGGCTGAATAGGGCAGAGGGGCTGAACCAGGGAATGTGTTGGGGCGTGTGGGTTTGGGTGGGGTGAGCCGGAGACCCTGTGAGCTGGGTCACATTAGGGGCAGGCAGGGGGTGGAAGGGGTTGCGAACAGCTGTCACTGGAGAACCATCACAAGTGCTGCAGCTGGTGAGCAGGACACCTGGAAGAGAGGACAGACAAAGGAGAGAAGCAAAGTGCGGAGGAAAGGAGAGGGGACAGGATGGTGAGGACAGGAGAGGACAGGATTGGAGGGGACCTGAGAAACCTACCTGGACAAAGGCAGCATAGAGACATCCAGGAAGGCCGGCAGGCATGCAGGTAGCTCTGGCCTGGGCTCCCTGGATCCCGGGCGCACCTCCACCTGTCTTCTCTTGGCTGCCAGCCCTGAGGTCCCTCGTCGGTCAGCACTGTCTTGCCATCCTTCCGTCCCTCTGTGCCAGGGCCCAGGCGTCTGGGCGCTGTTGCCTGACCTAGTGGCAGGGCAGTTGGGCTGCCCAGTGCCAGTGTGGCCAGCACAGATTGCCAGGGGCTAGGACATCACAGAGGGCTCCTTTGGTTGCTAGGCCACGGGGACCCCGCCCATCCAGTTGACCAGCAGCCATGACCCCATGCTGAACTTGACTTGAGGGGTGGTGGCCAGCCACCAGAGACAGAGCCCCAGGCCAAAGCAGGTGCAGGTCGGCCGGGCCAAGGGGCTATGGGCGGATTGGTGTGTGTCTGGGCATGGGGCTGGCATCTGACAGTCCAGGGCGGGGGACCAAGGTCCGCCAGGCCCCTGTCCCACCATGTGCACTGACACACAGTCTTGCTGACTGACTGACAGTCCCCGCCCCAGAGATACCCACACCAAGTCCCTGGGTGCCCTGAGCTGCCCCTAAGGGTTGGTGGGTGCCTGCCTGGACACATGCCTCCGTAATGGAGGCCTCTATTAATCCCGTTGCCTACTGACAGCTGCCCTCCTGCCCCTCCTCCTCCTCCTCCTCCTCCTCTTCTTCCTCCTCCTCTTTCTCCTCTTCCTCCTCCTCTTCCTCCTCCTCCTCCTACACCCCCTCCTCCTCTTCCTCATCCTCAGCGGGACTCACTCAGGGCCCTTGGCCTAGGCAATCCAGGGCTGCTGCTCTGGCTTCTGCAGCTTCTATCCAGTGGGGGGGTGTAGGAATCTGTTCCTGTCAGTCCCTGATTCCTGGGACCTTCCATGCCTCCAGCTGCTCCCACTCTCTAGTCCTGACCCCTCCTCAAGGATGCCCCCTTTCCCCTTACCCTCTGTCCCGCAGCTCCCAACTAACATCTACTGTGTTCCTCCCTGCGCTACTTTACTGCCACCCTGCTTCTGCCCTTCAGCCCTGAGGGCCCAGGGCCAGCCCAGCTGCCATCTCACCATCCAGCACGGGGACCTGCCCTAACCCCCTGCCACCACACCCACACACACAGCCCTGCACACACTCCTGGTTCCCCTGCCTGCAGCCTGCCTCTCAAACAGTCTCCTTCTGCCCCCTAGCACCTTACAGCCTCTGCCACGGACCCCCACAGACACCTGGGCATGAGCAGTGCAGACATGCAAACAGCTCCCCTCGCCCCCACTCCAGTTGCTCCAAGGTTGGAAAGAGTCTTTTTTTCATGCTGTAGGGGAAGGAGTTGAGACAGTCCAATGTCCTGGGGAGCAAGAACTGCAAACAGTCCATCTACAATGTAACATTTGGGTCTCAGGCCGCCCAATCCCTAGTGTGCTGTGCAGACCTTTGACTGGCAAAAACACCCCATCTGAGCGTGAGATTTGGCTGGGCTAGTGGCTCTTTCTGTGGACTAAGAGACAGACAGACAGAGTTTTCAGGTTCAAAACCTATACTTCCCAGGAGATGGTCATTCACTTCGGTAAAAAAAAAAAAAAAAAAAAAAAAAAAAAAAAAGGCTTTTTATTTTTTTCCCCTGCCTGGGTAACCTGTCTCCTGCCTGTTTCAAAGTTAAAAAAGGGAAAAATCTTTTTTGGAGGGAAAAGGACCAAAATGCAGGCAGGTGGACTCCGTGGAAGGTGGATGGGGAGTTGCTCCTGCCCGGGCACTAGAGCCCCAGCTGCTGTTCCAGGTGCTCTCTGATAACAGAGATCTCCATGTGTCGTGTCATGACACTGTCTCCAGGACTGACCCTCAGGATAATGAGGATTCAAAACGAGGCAGGTGATACTGCCTTCAAAAGTAAATCCAGGGAGGTTTGGCGGTATGTCAGAGGGTTAAGGGCTTGTGGCGATCACGAATAGAGGGGACAGGTGGAAGGATTTGGGGTCTGGCCCCCAGACTGCCACCTGCAGGGGAGTCGCTTTACAGGGGGTGAAGCAGGTCTTTAGGAGCTCTATCTTTCTCTCCCACCCTGTATTTCCTCTGCTCTCTCCTTTTGTGTCTGTCAGATGCAAGGTCAGTAACAACAACAACAACAACAAAAACAATAACCACCACAGTGACCAAGCAACAAGGGCAGCGAAAGGGGAACAAATGGAGTGCAGGAGCTGTGGATTATTCGTGGTGTAGGCACTCAGCTGTGGCAATAACCTCTTGAGGCAATCAATCCATACATGAAGAAGTAATACATGTAACAGAGACGTATATGTCCCTGTGTGTTTCCACTGAGATAATGTAAATGCACTTTTATTTACTTCTTCATTTATTTATTACCTTGCCACGAGAATTTCTTTTCATTGCTAAAAAAAAGTGTCCCATCAAGGGTACCAGGTGTGCCACACCCAGTTAAGCACTCATGTTACAATGCAGGAGGACTGGGCTTCAACACCCGGGTTCGCAACTGCCAGGGGAAATCTTTACAAGTGGTGCGGAAGTGCTGCAGTTGTCTCTCTCTGTGTCTCAAACTCTCTCTACCTCCCTTCCCTCTCAATTCCTGTCTATTTATTCCAGTGAATAATCAAGAAAATAGAAAGTAAAAAAAGAAAAAGGAAAAGGAAATATTCCACGACTTCAAATGGGCTACTCAGGACAATGCTTTCCTTGTTAAGATCCTCACAGCATTCCATATGCAGAAAGGCAAAGACGCCATGTATTTTTAAACCCAGTTTTTATATTTATTTATTGATTTAGGTGCTTATTCATTTTTGTTATTGATGAATTAATGTTTTACATTTGACATTGACTAAGGATCTGACACCAGCGGACTCCAGTACCCCTATATGGTAATCTGCCTCTACAAAACCGATCCATTGACCTTTCCATCCATCCATCCATCCACCCATACATCTATCCATCCATTCATCCATACATCCATCCATCCATCCATCCATCCACCAGTCAACCAAGCTAAGTACAAAAGTAGATCTCTCCTTGAATGGTGAGGAGAAACAACGATGCATAGGTAGGTTGCAAAGGCCCAGTTTGGCTGAATAGGGCAGAGGGGCTGAACCAGGGAATGTGTTGGGGCGTGTGGGTTTGGGTGGGGTGAGCCGGAGACCCTGTGAGCTGGGTCACATTAGGGGCAGGCAGGGGGTGGAAGGGGTTGCGAACAGCTGTCACTGGAGAACCATCACAGGTGCTGCAGCTGGTGAGCAGGACACCTGGAAGAGAGGACAGACAAAGGAGAGAAGCAAAGTGCGGAGGAAAGGAGAGGGGACAGGATGGTGAGGACAGGAGAGGACAGGATTGGAGGGGACCTGAGAAACCTACCTGGACAAAGGCAGCATACAGACATCCAGGAAGGCCGGCAGGCATGCAGGCAGCTCTGGCCTGGGCTCCCTGGATCCCGGGCGCACCTCCACCTGTCTTCTCTTGGCTGCCAGCCCTGAGGTCCCTCGTCGGTCAGCACTGTCTTGCCATCCTTCCGTCCCTCTGTGCCAGGGCCCAGGCGCCTGGGCGCTGTTGCCTGACCTAGTGGCAGGGCAGTTGGGCTGCCCAGTGCCAGTGTGGCCAGCACAGATTGCCAGGGGCTAGGACATCACAGAGGGCTCCTGTGGTTGCTAGGCCACGGGGACCCCGCCCATCCAGTTGACCAGCAGCCATGACCCCATGCTGAACTTGACTTGAGGGGTGGTGGCCAGCCACCAGAGACAGAGCCCCAGGCCAAAGCAGGTGCTGGTCGGCCGGGCCAAGGGGCTATGGGCGGATTGGTGTGTGTCTGGGCATGGGGCTGGCATCTGACAGTCCAGGGCGGGGGACCAAGGTCCGCCAGGCCCCTGTCCCACCATGTGCACTGACACACAGTCTTGCTGACTGACTGACAGTCCCCGCCCCAGAGATACCCACACCAAGTCCCTGGGTGCCCTGAGCTGCCCCTGAGTGTTGGTGGGTGCCTGCCTGGACACATGCCTCCGTAATGGACGCCTCTATTAATCCCGTTACCTACTGACAGCTGCCCTCCTGCCCCTCCTCCTCCTCCTCCGCCTCCTCCTCCTCCTCTTCTTCCTCCTCCTCTTTCTCCTCTTCCTCCTCCTCTTCCTCCTCCTCCTCCTACACCCCCTCCTCCTCTTCCTCATCCTCAGCGGGACTCACTCAGGGCCCTTGGCCTAGGAAATCCAGGGCTGCTGCTCTGGCTTCTGCAGCTTCTATCCAGTGGGGGGGTGTAGGAATCTGTTCCTGTCAGTCCCTGATTCCTGGGACCTTCCATGCCTCTAGCTGCCCCCACTCTCTAGTCCTGACCCCTCCTCAAGGATGCCCCCTTTCCCCTTACCCTCTGTCCCGCAGCTCCCAACTAGCATCTACTGTGTTCCTCCCTGCGCTATTTTACTGCCACCCTGCTTCTGCCCTTCAGCCCTGAGGGCCCAGGGCCAGCCCAGCTGCCATCTCACCATCCAGCACGGGGACCTGCCCTAACCCCCTGCCACCACACCCACACACACAGACCTGCACACACTCCTGGTTCCCCTGCCTGCAGCCTGCCTCTCAAACAGTCTCCTTCTGCCCCCTAGCACCTTACAGCCTCTGCCACGGACCCCCACAGACACCTGGGCATGAGCAGTGCAGACATGCAAACAGCTCCCCTCGCCCCCACTCCAGTTGCTCCAAGGTTGGAAAGAGTCTTTTTTTCATGCTGTAGGGGAGGGAGTTGAGACAGTCCAATGTCCTGGGGAGCAAGAACTGCAAACAGTCCATCTACAATGTAATATTTGGGTCTCAGGCCGCCCAATCCCTAGTGTGCTGTGCAGACCTTTGACTGGCAAAAACACCCCATCTGAGCGTGAGATCTGGCTGGGCTAGTGGCTCTTTCTGTGGACTAAGAGACAGACAGACAGAGTTTTCAGGTTCAAAACCTATACTTCCCAGAAGATGGTCATTCACTTAGGTAAAAAAAAAAAAAAAAAAAAAAAAAAAAAGGCTTTTTATTTTTTTTCCCCTGCCTGGGTAACCTGTCTCCTGCCTGTTTCAAAGTTAAAAAAGGGAAAAATCTTTTTTGGAGGGAAAAGGACCAAAATGCAGGCAGGTGGACTCCGTGGAAGGTGGATGGGGAGTTGCTCCTGCCCGGGCACTAGAGCCCCAGCTGCTGTTCCAGGTGCTCTCTGATAACAGAGATCTCCATGTGTCGTGTCATGACACTGTCTCCAGGACTGACCCTCAGGATAATGAGGATTCAAAACGAGGCAGGTGATACTGCCTTCAAAAGTAAATCCAGGGAGGTTTGGCGGTATGTCAGAGGGTTAAGGGCTTGTGGCGATCACGAATAGAGGGGACAGGTGGAAGGATTTGGGGTCTGGCCCCCAGACTGCCACCTGCAGGGGAGTCGCTTTACAGGGGGTGAAGCAGGTCTTTAGGAGCTCTATCTTTCTCTCCCACCCTGTATTTCCTCTGCTCTCTCCTTTTGTGTCTGTCAGATGCAAGGTCAGTAACAACAACAACAACAACCGCAACAATAACCACCACAGTGACCAAGCAACAAGGGCAGCGAAAGGGGAACAAATGGAGTGCAGGAGCTGTGGATTATTCGTGGTGTAGGCACTCAGCTGTGGCAATAACCTCTTGAGGCAATCAATCCATACATGAAGAAGTAATACATGTAACAGAGACGTATATGTCCCTGTGTGTTTCCACTGAGATAATGTAAATGCACTTTTATTTACTTAATTTATTTATTACCTTGCCACGAGAATTTCTTTTCATTGCTAAAAAAAAGTGTCCCATCAAGGGTACCAGGTGTGCCACACCCAGTTAAGCACTCATGTTACAATGCAGGAGGACTGGGCTTCAACACCCTGGTTCCCACCTGCCAGGGGAAATCTTTACAAGTGGTGCGGAAGTGCTGCAGTTGTCTCTCTCTGTGTCTCAAACTCTCTCTAACTCCCTTCCCTCTCAATTCCTGTCTATTTATTCCAGTGAATAATCAAGAAAATAGAAAGTAAAAAAAAGAAAAAGGAAAAGGAAATATTCCACGACTTCAAATGGGCTACTCAGGACAATGCTTTCCTTGTTAAGATCCTCACAGCATTCCATATGCAGAAAGGCAAAGACGCCATGTATTTTTAAACCCAGTTTTTATATTTATTTATTTATTTAGGTGCTTATTCATTTTTGTTATTGATGAATTAATGTTTTACATTTGACATTGACTAAGGATCTGACACCAGCGGACTCCAGTACCCCTATATGGTAATCTGCCTCTACAAAACCGATCCATTGAACTTTCCATCCATCCATCCATCCACCCATACATCTATCCATCCATTCATCCATACATCCATCCATCCATCCATCCATCCATCCACCAGTCAACCAAGCTAAGTACAAAAGGAGATCTCTCCTTGAATGGTGAGGAGAAACAACGATGCATAGGTAGGTTGCAAAGGCCCAGTTTGGCTGAATAGGGCAGAGGGGCTGAACCAGGGAATGTGTTGGGGCGTGTGGGTTTGGGTGGGGTGAGCCGGAGACCCTGTGAGCTGGGTCACATTAGGGGCAGGCAGGGGGTGGAAGGGGTTGCGAACAGCTGTCACTGGAGAACCATCACAAGTGCTGCAGCTGGTGAGCAGGACACCTGGAAGAGAGGACAGACAAAGGAGAGAAGCAAAGTGCGGAGGAAAGGAGAGGGGACAGGATGGTGAGGACAGGAGAGGACAGGAGAGGACAGGATTGGAGGGGACCTGAGAAACCTACCAGGACAAAGGCAGCATACAGACATCCAGGAAGGCCGGCAGACATGCAGGCAGCTCTGGCCTGGGCTCCCTGGATCCCGGGCGCACCTCCACCTGTCTTCTCTTGGCTGCCAGCCCTGAGGTCCCTCGTCGGTCAGCACTGTCTTGCCATCCTTCCGTCCCTCTGTGCCAGGGCCCAGGCGCCTGGGCGCTGTTGCCTGACCTAGTGGCAGGGCAGTTGGGCTGCCCAGTGCCAGTGTGGCCAGCACAGATTGCCAGGGGCTAGGACATCACAGAGGGCTCCTGTGGTTGCTAGGCCACGGGGACCCCGCCCATCCAGTTGACCAGCAGCCATGACCCCATGCTGAACTTGACTTGAGGGGTGGTGGCCAGCCACCAGAGACAGAGCCCCAGGCCAAAGCAGGTGCTGGTCGGCCGGGCCAAGGGGCTATGGGCGGATTGGTGTGTGTCTGGGCATGGGGCTGGCATCTGACAGTCCAGGGCGGGGGACCAAGGTCCGCCAGGCCCCTGTCCCACCATGTGCACTGACACACAGTCTTGCTGACTGACTGACAGTCCCCGCCCCAGAGATACCCACACCAAGTCCCTGGGTGCCCTGAGCTGCCCCTGAGTGTTGGTGGGTGCCTGCCTGGACACATGCCTCCGTAATGGACGCCTCTATTAATCCCGTTACCTACTGACAGCTGCCCTCCTGCCCCTCCTCCTCCTCCTCCGCCTCCTCCTCCTCCTCTTCTTCCTCCTCCTCTTTCTCCTCTTCCTCCTCCTCTTCCTCCTCCTCCTCCTACACCCCCTCCTCCTCTTCCTCATCCTCAGCGGGACTCACTCAGGGCCCTTGGCCTAGGAAATCCAGGGCTGCTGCTCTGGCTTCTGCAGCTTCTATCCAGTGGGGGGGTGTAGGAATCTGTTCCTGTCAGTCCCTGATTCCTGGGACCTTCCATGCCTCTAGCTGCCCCCACTCTCTAGTCCTGACCCCTCCTCAAGGATGCCCCCTTTCCCCTTACCCTCTGTCCCGCAGCTCCCAACTAGCATCTACTGTGTTCCTCCCTGCGCTATTTTACTGCCACCCTGCTTCTGCCCTTCAGCCCTGAGGGCCCAGGGCCAGCCCAGCTGCCATCTCACCATCCAGCACGGGGACCTGCCCTAACCCCCTGCCACCACACCCACACACACAGACCTGCACACACTCCTGGTTCCCCTGCCTGCAGCCTGCCTCTCAAACAGTCTCCTTCTGCCCCCTAGCACCTTACAGCCTCTGCCACGGACCCCCACAGACACCTGGGCATGAGCAGTGCAGACATGCAAACAGCTCCCCTCGCCCCCACTCCAGTTGCTCCAAGGTTGGAAAGAGTCTTTTTTTCATGCTGTAGGGGAGGGAGTTGAGACAGTCCAATGTCCTGGGGAGCAAGAACTGCAAACAGTCCATCTACAATGTAACATTTGGGTCTCAGGCCGCCCAATCCCTAGTGTGCTGTGCAGACCTTTGACTGGCAAAAACACCCCATCTGAGCGTGAGATCTGGCTGGGCTAGTGGCTCTTTCTGTGGACTAAGAGACAGACAGACAGAGTTTTCAGGTTCAAAACCTATACTTCCCAGAAGATGGTCATTCACTTAGGTAAAAAAAAAAAAAAAAAAAAAAAAAAAAAGGCTTTTTATTTTTTTTCCCCTGCCTGGGTAACCTGTCTCCTGCCTGTTTCAAAGTTAAAAAAGGGAAAAATCTTTTTTGGAGGGAAAAGGACCAAAATGCAGGCAGGTGGACTCCGTGGAAGGTGGATGGGGAGTTGCTCCTGCCCGGGCACTAGAGCCCCAGCTGCTGTTCCAGGTGCTCTCTGATAACAGAGATCTCCATGTGTCGTGTCATGACACTGTCTCCAGGACTGACCCTCAGGATAATGAGGATTCAAAACGAGGCAGGTGATACTGCCTTCAAAAGTAAATCCAGGGAGGTTTGGCGGTATGTCAGAGGGTTAAGGGCTTGTGGCGATCACGAATAGAGGGGACAGGTGGAAGGATTTGGGGTCTGGCCCCCAGACTGCCACCTGCAGGGGAGTCGCTTTACAGGGGGTGAAGCAGGTCTTTAGGAGCTCTATCTTTCTCTCCCACCCTGTATTTCCTCTGCTCTCTCCTTTTGTGTCTGTCAGATGCAAGGTCAGTAACAACAACAACAACAACCGCAACAATAACCACCACAGTGACCAAGCAACAAGGGCAGCGAAAGGGGAACAAATGGAGTGCAGGAGCTGTGGATTATTCGTGGTGTAGGCACTCAGCTGTGGCAATAACCTCTTGAGGCAATCAATCCATACATGAAGAAGTAATACATGTAACAGAGACGTATATGTCCCTGTGTGTTTCCACTGAGATAATGTAAATGCACTTTTATTTACTTAATTTATTTATTACCTTGCCACGAGAATTTCTTTTCATTGCTAAAAAAAAGTGTCCCATCAAGGGTACCAGGTGTGCCACACCCAGTTAAGCACTCATGTTACAATGCAGGAGGACTGGGCTTCAACACCCTGGTTCCCACCTGCCAGGGGAAATCTTTACAAGTGGTGCGGAAGTGCTGCAGTTGTCTCTCTCTGTGTCTCAAACTCTCTCTAACTCCCTTCCCTCTCAATTCCTGTCTATTTATTCCAGTGAATAATCAAGAAAATAGAAAGTAAAAAAAAGAAAAAGGAAAAGGAAATATTCCACGACTTCAAATGGGCTACTCAGGACAATGCTTTCCTTGTTAAGATCCTCACAGCATTCCATATGCAGAAAGGCAAAGACGCCATGTATTTTTAAACCCAGTTTTTATATTTATTTATTTATTTAGGTGCTTATTCATTTTTGTTATTGATGAATTAATGTTTTACATTTGACATTGACTAAGGATCTGACACCAGCGGACTCCAGTACCCCTATATGGTAATCTGCCTCTACAAAACCGATCCATTGAACTTTCCATCCATCCATCCATCCACCCATACATCTATCCATCCATTCATCCATACATCCATCCATCCATCCATCCATCCATCCACCAGTCAACCAAGCTAAGTACAAAAGGAGATCTCTCCTTGAATGGTGAGGAGAAACAACGATGCATAGGTAGGTTGCAAAGGCCCAGTTTGGCTGAATAGGGCAGAGGGGCTGAACCAGGGAATGTGTTGGGGCGTGTGGGTTTGGGTGGGGTGAGCCGGAGACCCTGTGAGCTGGGTCACATTAGGGGCAGGCAGGGGGTGGAAGGGGTTGCGAACAGCTGTCACTGGAGAACCATCACAAGTGCTGCAGCTGGTGAGCAGGACACCTGGAAGAGAGGACAGACAAAGGAGAGAAGCAAAGTGCGGAGGAAAGGAGAGGGGACAGGATGGTGAGGACAGGAGAGGACAGGAGAGGACAGGATTGGAGGGGACCTGAGAAACCTACCAGGACAAAGGCAGCATACAGACATCCAGGAAGGCCGGCAGACATGCAGGCAGCTCTGGCCTGGGCTCCCTGGATCCCGGGCGCACCTCCACCTGTCTTCTCTTGGCTGCCAGCCCTGAGGTCCCTCGTCGGTCAGCACTGTCTTGCCATCCTTCCGTCCCTCTGTGCCAGGGCCCAGGCGCCTGGGCGCTGTTGCCTGACCTAGTGGCAGGGCAGTTGGGCTGCCCAGTGCCAGTGTGGCCAGCACAGATTGCCAGGGGCTAGGACATCACAGAGGGCTCCTGTGGTTGCTAGGCCACGGGGACCCCGCCCATCCAGTTGACCAGCAGCCATGACCCCATGCTGAACTTGACTTGAGGGGTGGTGGCCAGCCACCAGAGACAGAGCCCCAGGCCAAAGCAGGTGCTGGTCGGCCGGGCCAAGGGGCTATGGGCGGATTGGTGTGTGTCTGGGCATGGGGCTGGCATCTGACAGTCCAGGGCGGGGGACCAAGTTCCGCCAGGCCCCTGTCCCACCATGTGCACTGACACACAGTCTTGCTGACTGACTGACAGTCCCCGCCCCAGAGATACCCACACCAAGTCCCTGGGTGCCCTGAGCTGCCCCTGAGTGTTGGTGGGTGCCTGCCTGGACACATGCCTCCGTAATGGACGCCTCTATTAATCCCGTTGCCTACTGACAGCTGCCCTCCTGCCCCTCCTCCTCCTCCTCCGCCTCCTCCTCCTCCTCTCCTCTCCTCCTCTTCTCCTCTTCCTCCTCTTCCTCTCCTCCTCTCCTCCTCCTCCTACACCCCCTCCTCCTCTTCCTCATCCTCAGCGGGACTCACTCAGGGCCCTTGGCCTAGGAAATCCAGGGCTGCTGCTCTGGCTTCTGCAGCTTCTATCCAGTGGGGGGGTGTAGGAATCTGTTCCTGTCAGTCCCTGATTCCTGGGACCTTCCATGCCTCTAGCTGCCCCCACTCTCTAGTCCTGACCCCTCCTCAAGGATGCCCCCTTTCCCCTTACCCTCTGTCCCGCAGCTCCCAAATAGCATCTACTGTGTTCCTCCCTGCGCTATTTTACTGCCACCCTGCTTCTGCCCTTCAGCCCTGAGGGCCCAGGGCCAGCCCAGCTGCCATCTCACCATCCAGCACGGGGACCTGCCCTAACCCCCTGCCACCACACCCACACACACAGACCTGCACACACTCCTGGTTCCCCTGCCTGCAGCCTGCCTCTCAAACAGTCTCCTTCTGCCCCCTAGCACCTTACAGCCTCTGCCACGGACCCCCACAGACACCTGGGCATGAGCAGTGCAGACATGCAAACAGCTCCCCTCTCCCCCACTCCAGTTGCTCCAAGGTTGGAAAGAGCCTTTTTTTCATGCTGTAGGGGAGGGAGTTGAGACAGTCCAATGTCCTGGGGAGCAAGAACTGCAAACAGTCCATCTACAATGTAACATTTGGGTCTCAGGCCGCCCAATCCCTAGTGTGCTGTGCAGACCTTTGACTGGCAAAAACACCCCATCTGAGCGTGAGATCTGGCTGGGCTAGTGGCTCTTTCTGTGGACTAAGAGACAGACAGACAGAGTTTTCAGGTTCAAAACCTATACTTCCCAGAAGATGGTCATTCACTTAGGTAAAAAAAAAAAAAAAAAAAAAAAAAGGCTTTTTATTTTTTTTCCCCTGCCTGGGTAACCTGTCTCCTGCCTGTTTCAAAGTTAAAAAAGGGAAAAATCTTTTTTGGAGGGAAAAGGACCAAAATGCAGGCAGGTGGACTCCGTGGAAGGTGGATGGGGAGTTGCTCCTGCCCGGGCACTAGAGCCCCAGCTGCTGTTCCAGGTGCTCTCTGATAACAGAGATCTCCATGTGTCGTGTCATGACACTGTCTCCAGGACTGACCCTCAGGATAATGAGGATTCAAAACGAGGCAGGTGATACTGCCTTCAAAAGTAAATCCAGGGAGGTTTGGCGGTATGTCAGAGGGTTAAGGGCTTGTGGCGATCACGAATAGAGGGGACAGGTGGAAGGATTTGGGGTCTGGCCCCCAGACTGCCACCTGCAGGGGAGTCGCTTTACAGGGGGTGAAGCAGGTCTTTAGGAGCTCTATCTTTCTCTCCCACCCTGTATTTCCTCTGCTCTCTCCTTTTGTGTCTGTCAGATGCAAGGTCAGTAACAACAACAACAACAACCGCAACAATAACCACCACAGTGACCAAGCAACAAGGGCAGCGAAAGGGGAACAAATGGAGTGCAGGAGCTGTGGATTATTCGTGGTGTAGGCACTCAGCTGTGGCAATAACCTCTTGAGGCAATCAATCCATACATGTAGAAGTAATACATGTAACAGAGACGTATATGTCCCTGTGTGTTTCCACTGAGATAATGTAAATGCACTTTTATTTACTTAATTTATTTATTACCTTGCCACGAGAATTTCTTTTCATTGCTAAAAAAAAGTGTCCCATCAAGGGTACCAGGTGTGCCACACCCAGTTAAGCACTCATGTTACAATGCAGGAGGACTGGGCTTCAACACCCTGGTTCCCACCTGCCAGGGGAAATCTTTACAAGTGGTGCGGAAGTGCTGCAGTTGTCTCTCTCTGTGTCTCAAACTCTCTCTAACTCCCTTCCCTCTCAATTCCTGTCTATTTATTCCAGTGAATAATCAAGAAAATAGAAAGTAAAAAAAAGAAAAAGGAAAAGGAAATATTCCACGACTTCAAATGGGCTACTCAGGACAATGCTTTCCTTGTTAAGATCCTCACAGCATTCCATATGCAGAAAGGCAAAGACGCCATGTATTTTTAAACCCAGTTTTTATATTTATTTATTTATTTAGGTGCTTATTCATTTTTGTTATTGATGAATTAATGTTTTACATTTGACATTGACTAAGGATCTGACACCAGCGGACTCCAGTACCCCTATATGGTAATCTGCCTCTACAAAACCGATCCATTGACCTTTCCATCCATCCATCCATCCACCCATACATCTATCCATCCATTCATCCATACATCCATCCATCCATCCATCCATCCATCCACCAGTCAACCAAGCTAAGTACAAAAGGAGATCTCTCCTTGAATGGTGAGGAGAAACAACGATGCATAGGTAGGTTGCAAAGGCCCAGTTTGGCTGAATAGGGCAGAGGGGCTGAACCAGGGAATGTGTTGGGGCGTGTGGGTTTGGGTGGGGTGAGCCGGAGACCCTGTGAGCTGGGTCACATTAGGGGCAGGCAGGGGGTGGAAGGGGTTGCGAACAGCTGTCACTGGAGAACCATCACATGTGCTGGAGCTGGTGAGCAGGACACCTGGAAGAGAGGACAGACAAAGGAGAGAAGCAAAGTGCGGAGGAAAGGAGAGGGGACAGGATGGTGAGGACAGGAGAGGACAGGAGAGGACAGGATTGGAGGGGACCTGAGAAACCTACCTGGACAAAGGCA
This sequence comes from Erinaceus europaeus, assembly GCF_950295315.1. Lineage (NCBI taxonomy): Eukaryota > Metazoa > Chordata > Mammalia > Eulipotyphla > Erinaceidae > Erinaceus > Erinaceus europaeus. Next base: position 1,243,058 of record NW_026647147.1, on the reverse strand, counting down.
GCATACAGACATCCAGGAAGGCCGGCAGGCATGCAGGCAGCTCTGGCCTGGGCTCCCTGGATCCCGGGCGCACCTCCACCTGTCTTCTCTTGGCTGCCAGCCCTGAGGTCCCTCGTCGGTCAGCACTGTCTTGCCATCCTTCCGTCCCTCTGTGCCAGGGCCCAGGCGCCTGGGCGCTGTTGCCTGACCTAGTGGCAGGGCAGTTGGGCTGCCCAGTGCCAGTGTGGCCAGCACAGATTGCCAGGGGCTAGGACATCACAGAGGGCTCCTGTGGTTGCTAGGCCACGGGGACCCCGCCCATCCAGTTGACCAGCAGCCATGACCCCATGCTGAACTTGACTTGAGGGGTGGTGGCCAGCCACCAGAGACAGAGCCCCAGGCCAAAGCAGGTGCTGGTCGGCCGGGCCAAGGGGCTATGGGCGGATTGGTGTGTGTCTGGGCATGGGGCTGGCATCTGACAGTCCAGGGCGGGGGACCAAGGTCCGCCAGGCCCCTGTCCCACCATGTGCACTGACACACAGTCTTGCTGACTGACTGACAGTCCCCGCCCCAGAGATACCCACACCAAGTCCCTGGGTGCCCTGAGCTGCCCCTGAGTGTTGGTGGGTGCCTGCCTGGACACATGCCTCCGTAATGGACGCCTCTATTAATCCCGTTGCCTACTGACAGCTGCCCTCCTGCCCCTCCTCCTCCTCCTCCGCCTCCTCCTCCTCCTCTTCTTCCTCCTCCTCTTTCTCCTCTTCCTCCTCCTCTTCCTCCTCCTCCTCCTACACCCCCTCCTCCTCTTCCTCATCCTCAGCGGGACTCACTCAGGGCCCTTGGCCTAGGAAATCCAGGGCTGCTGCTCTGGCTTCTGCAGCTTCTATCCAGTGGGGGGGTGTAGGAATCTGTTCCTGTCAGTCCCTGATTCCTGGGACCTTCCATGCCTCTAGCTGCCCCCACTCTCTAGTCCTGACCCCTCCTCAAGGATGCCCCCTTTCCCCTTACCCTCTGTCCCGCAGCTCCCAACTAGCATCTACTGTGTTCCTCCCTGCGCTATTTTACTGCCACCCTGCTTCTGCCCTTCAGCCCTGAGGGCCCAGGGCCAGCCCAGCTGCCATCTCACCATCCAGCACGGGGACCTGCCCTAACCCCCTGCCACCACACCCACACACACAGACCTGCACACACTCCTGGTTCCCCTGCCTGCAGCCTGCCTCTCAAACAGTCTCCTTCTGCCCCCTAGCACCTTACAGCCTCTGCCACGGACCCCCACAGACACCTGGGCATGAGCAGTGCAGACATGCAAACAGCTCCCCTCTCCCCCACTCCAGTTGCTCCAAGGTTGGAAAGAGCCTTTTTTTCATGCTGTAGGGGAGGGAGTTGAGACAGTCCAATGTCCTGGGGAGCAAGAACTGCAAACAGTCCATCTACAATGTAACATTTGGGTCTCAGGCCGCCCAATCCCTAGTGTGCTGTGCAGACCTTTGACTGGCAAAAACACCCCATCTGAGCGTGAGATCTGGCTGGGCTAGTGGCTCTTTCTGTGGACTAAGAGACAGACAGACAGAGTTTTCAGGTTCAAAACCTATACTTCCCAGAAGATGGTCATTCACTTAGGTAAAAAAAAAAAAAAAAAGGCTTTTTATTTTTTTTCCCCTGCCTGGGTAACCTGTCTCCTGCCTGTTTCAAAGTTAAAAAAGGGAAAAATCTTTTTTGGAGGGAAAAGGACCAAAATGCAGGCAGGTGGACTCCGTGGAAGGTGGATGGGGAGTTGCTCCTGCCCGGGCACTAGAGCCCCAGCTGCTGTTCCAGGTGCTCTCTGATAACAGAGATCTCCATGTGTCGTGTCATGACACTGTCTCCAGGACTGACCCTCAGGATAATGAGGATTCAAAACGAGGCAGGTGATACTGCCTTCAAAAGTAAATCCAGGGAGGTTTGGCGGTATGTCAGAGGGTTAAGGGCTTGTGGCGATCACGAATAGAGGGGACAGGTGGAAGGATTTGGGGTCTGGCCCCCAGACTGCCACCTGCAGGGGAGTCGCTTTACAGGGGGTGAAGCAGGTCTTTAGGAGCTCTATCTTTCTCTCCCACCCTGTATTTCCTCTGCTCTCTCCTTTTGTGTCTGTCAGATGCAAGGTCAGTAACAACAACAACAACCGCAACAATAACCACCACAGTGACCAAGCAACAAGGGCAGCGAAAGGGGAACAAATGGAGTGCAGGAGCTGTGGATTATTCGTGGTGTAGGCACTCAGCTGTGGCAATAACCTCTTGAGGCAATCAATCCATACATGAAGAAGTAATACATGTAACAGAGACGTATATGTCCCTGTGTGTTTCCACTGAGATAATGTAAATGCACTTTTATTTACTTAATTTATTTATTACCTTGCCACGAGAATTTCTTTTCATTGCTAAAAAAAAGTGTCCCATCAAGGGTACCAGGTGTGCCACACCCAGTTAAGCACTCATGTTACAATGCAGGAGGACTGGGCTTCAACACCCTGGTTCCCACCTGCCAGGGGAAATCTTTACAAGTGGTGCGGAAGTGCTGCAGTTGTCTCTCTCTGTGTCTCAAACTCTCTCTAACTCCCTTCCCTCTCAATTCCTGTCTATTTATTCCAGTGAATAATCAAGAAAATAGAAAGTAAAAAAAAGAAAAAGGAAAAGGAAATATTCCACGACTTCAAATGGGCTACTCAGGACAATGCTTTCCTTGTTAAGATCCTCACAGCATTCCATATGCAGAAAGGCAAAGACGCCATGTATTTTTAAACCCAGTTTTTATATTTATTTATTTATTTAGGTGCTTATTCATTTTTGTTATTGATGAATTAATGTTTTACATTTGACATTGACTAAGGATCTGACACCAGCGGACTCCAGTACCCCTATATGGTAATCTGCCTCTACAAAACCGATCCATTGACCTTTCCATCCATCCATCCATCCACCCATACATCTATCCATCCATTCATCCATACATCCATCCATCCATCCATCCATCCATCCACCAGTCAACCAAGCTAAGTACAAAAGGAGATCTCTCCTTGAATGGTGAGGAGAAACAACGATGCATAGGTAGGTTGCAAAGGCCCAGTTTGGCTGAATAGGGCAGAGGGGCTGAACCAGGGAATGTGTTGGGGCGTGTGGGTTTGGGTGGGGTGAGCCGGAGACCCTGTGAGCTGGGTCACATTAGGGGCAGGCAGGGGGTGGAAGGGGTTGCGAACAGCTGTCACTGGAGAACCATCACAAGTGCTGCAGCTGGTGAGCAGGACACCTGGAAGAGAGGACAGACAAAGGAGAGAAGCAAAGTGCGGAGGAAAGGAGAGGGGACAGGATGGTGAGGACAGGAGAGGACAGGAGAGGACAGGATTGGAGGGGACCTGAGAAACCTACCTGGACAAAGGCAGCATACAGACATCCAGGAAGGCCGGCAGGCATGCAGGCAGCTCTGGCCTGGGCTCCCTGGATCCCGGGCGCACCTCCACCTGTCTTCTCTTGGCTGCCAGCCCTGAGGTCCCTCGTCGGTCAGCACTGTCTTGCCATCCTTCCGTCCCTCTGTGCCAGGGCCCAGGCGCCTGGGCGCTGTTGCCTGACCTAGTGGCAGGGCAGTTGGGCTGCCCAGTGCCAGTGTGGCCAGCACAGATTGCCAGGGGCTAGGACATCACAGAGGGCTCCTGTGGTTGCTAGGCCACGGGGACCCCGCCCATCCAGTTGACCAGCAGCCATGACCCCATGCTGAACTTGACTTGAGGGGTGGTGGCCAGCCACCAGAGACAGAGCCCCAGGCCAAAGCAGGTGCTGGTCGGCCGGGCCAAGGGGCTATGGGCGGATTGGTGTGTGTCTGGGCATGGGGCTGGCATCTGACAGTCCAGGGCGGGGGACCAAGGTCCGCCAGGCCCCTGTCCCACCATGTGCACTGACACACAGTCTTGCTGACTGACTGACAGTCCCCGCCCCAGAGATACCCACACCAAGTCCCTGGGTGCCCTGAGCTGCCCCTGAGTGTTGGTGGGTGCCTGCCTGGACACATGCCTCCGTAATGGACGCCTCTATTAATCCCGTTGCCTACTGACAGCTGCCCTCCTGCCCCTCCTCCTCCTCCTCCGCCTCCTCCTCCTCCTCTTCTTCCTCCTCCTCTTTCTCCTCTTCCTCCTCCTCTTCCTCCTCCTCCTCCTACACCCCCTCCTCCTCTTCCTCATCCTCAGCGGGACTCACTCAGGGCCCTTGGCCTAGGAAATCCAGGGCTGCTGCTCTGGCTTCTGCAGCTTCTATCCAGTGGGGGGGTGTAGGAATCTGTTCCTGTCAGTCCCTGATTCCTGGGACCTTCCATGCCTCTAGCTGCCCCCACTCTCTAGTCCTGACCCCTCCTCAAGGATGCCCCCTTTCCCCTTACCCTCTGTCCCGCAGCTCCCAACTAGCATCTACTGTGTTCCTCCCTGCGCTATTTTACTGCCACCCTGCTTCTGCCCTTCAGCCCTGAGGGCCCAGGGCCAGCCCAGCTGCCATCTCACCATCCAGCACGGGGACCTGCCCTAACCCCCTGCCACCACACCCACACACACAGACCTGCACACACTCCTGGTTCCCCTGCCTGCAGCCTGCCTCTCAAACAGTCTCCTTCTGCCCCCTAGCACCTTACAGCCTCTGCCACGGACCCCCACAGACACCTGGGCATGAGCAGTGCAGACATGCAAACAGCTCCCCTCTCCCCCACTCCAGTTGCTCCAAGGTTGGAAAGAGCCTTTTTTTCATGCTGTAGGGGAGGGAGTTGAGACAGTCCAATGTCCTGGGGAGCAAGAACTGCAAACAGTCCATCTACAATGTAACATTTGGGTCTCAGGCCGCCCAATCCCTAGTGGGCTGTGCAGACCTTTGACTGGCAAAAACACCCCATCTGAGCGTGAGATCTGGCTGGGCTAGTGGCTCTTTCTGTGGACTAAGAGACAGACAGACAGAGTTTTCAGGTTCAAAACCTATACTTCCCAGAAGATGGTCATTCACTTAGGTAAAAAAAAAAAAAAAAAAAAAAAAAAGGCTTTTTATTTTTTTTCCCCTGCCTGGGTAACCTGTCTCCTGCCTGTTTCAAAGTTAAAAAAGGGAAAAATCTTTTTTGGAGGGAAAAGGACCAAAATGCAGGCAGGTGGACTCCGTGGAAGGTGGATGGGGAGTTGCTCCTGCCTGGGCACTAGAGCCCCAGCTGCTGTTCCAGGTGCTCTCTGATAACAGAGATCTCCATGTGTCGTGTCATGACACTGTCTCCAGGACTGACCCTCAGGATAATGAGGATTCAAAACGAGGCAGGTGATACTGCCTTCAAAAGTAAATCCAGGGAGGTTTGGCGGTATGTCAGAGGGTTAAGGGCTTGTGGCGATCACGAATAGAGGGGACAGGTGGAAGGATTTGGGGTCTGGCCCCCAGACTGCCACCTGCAGGGGAGTCGCTTTACAGGGGGTGAAGCAGGTCTTTAGGAGCTCTATCTTTCTCTCCCACCCTGTATTTCCTCTGCTCTCTCCTTTTGTGTCTGTCAGATGCAAGGTCAGTAACAACAACAACAACAACCGCAACAATAACCACCACAGTGACCAAGCAACAAGGGCAGCGAAAGGGGAACAAATGGAGTGCAGGAGCTGTGGATTATTCGTGGTGTAGGCACTCAGCTGTGGCAATAACCTCTTGAGGCAATCAATCCATACATGAAGAAGTAATACATGTAACAGAGACGTATATGTCCCTGTGTGTTTCCACTGAGATAATGTAAATGCACTTTTATTTACTTAATTTATTTATTACCTTGCCACGAGAATTTCTTTTCATTGCTAAAAAAAAGTGTCCCATCAAGGGTACCAGGTGTGCCACACCCAGTTAAGCACTCATGTTACAATGCAGGAGGACTGGGCTTCAACACCCTGGTTCCCACCTGCCAGGGGAAATCTTTACAAGTGGTGCGGAAGTGCTGCAGTTGTCTCTCTCTGTGTCTCAAACTCTCTCTAACTCCCTTCCCTCTCAATTCCTGTCTATTTATTCCAGTGAATAATCAAGAAAATAGAAAGTAAAAAAAAGAAAAAGGAAAAGGAAATATTCCACGACTTCAAATGGGCTACTCAGGACAATGCTTTCCTTGTTAAGATCCTCACAGCATTCCATATGCAGAAAGGCAAAGACGCCATGTATTTTTAAACCCAGTTTTTATATTTATTTATTTATTTAGGTGCTTATTCATTTTTGTTATTGATGAATTAATGTTTTACATTTGACATTGACTAAGGATCTGACACCAGCGGACTCCAGTACCCCTATATGGTAATCTGCCTCTACAAAACCGATCCATTGACCTTTCCATCCATCCATCCATCCACCCATACATCTATCCATCCATTCATCCATACATCCATCCATCCATCCATCCATCCATCCACCAGTCAACCAAGCTAAGTACAAAAGGAGATCTCTCCTTGAATGGTGAGGAGAAACAACGATGCATAGGTAGGTTGCAAAGGCCCAGTTTGGCTGAATAGGGCAGAGGGGCTGAACCAGGGAATGTGTTGGGGCGTGTGGGTTTGGGTGGGGTGAGCCGGAGACCCTGTGAGCTGGGTCACATTAGGGGCAGGCAGGGGGTGGAAGGGGTTGCGAACAGCTGTCACTGGAGAACCATCACAAGTGCTGGAGCTGGTGAGCAGGACACCTGGAAGAGAGGACAGACAAAGGAGAGAAGCAAAGTGCGGAGGAAAGGAGAGGGGACAGGATGGTGAGGACAGGAGAGGACAGGAGAGGACAGGATTGGAGGGGACCTGAGAAACCTACCTGGACAAAGGCAGCATACAGACATCCAGGAAGGCCGGCAGGCATGCAGGCAGCTCTGGACTGGGCTCCCTGGATCCCGGGCGACCTCCACCTGTCTTCTCTTGGCTGCCAGCCCTGAGGTCCCTCGTCGGTCAGCACTGTCTTGCCATCCTTCCGTCCCTCTGTGCCAGGGCCCAGGCGCCTGGGCGCTGTTGCCTGACCTAGTGGCAGGGCAGTTGGGCTGCCCAGTGCCAGTGTGGCCAGCACAGATTGCCAGGGGCTAGGACATCACAGAGGGCTCCTGTGGTTGCTAGGCCACGGGGACCCCGCCCATCCAGTTGACCAGCAGCCATGACCCCATGCTGAACTTGACTTGAGGGGTGGTGGCCAGCCACCAGAGACAGAGCCCCAGGCCAAAGCAGGTGCTGGTCGGCCGGGCCAAGGGGCTATGGGCGGATTGGTGTGTGTCTGGGCATGGGGCTGGCATCTGACAGTCCAGGGCGGGGGACCAAGGTCCGCCAGGCCCCTGTCCCACCATGTGCACTGACACACAGTCTTGCTGACTGACTGACAGTCCCCGCCCCAGAGATACCCACACCAAGTCCCTGGGTGCCCTGAGCTGCCCCTGAGTGTTGGTGGGTGCCTGCCTGGACACATGCCTCCGTAATGGACGCCTCTATTAATCCCGTTGCCTACTGACAGCTGCCCTCCTGCCCCTCCTCCTCCTCCTCCGCCTCCTCCTCCTCCTCTTCTTCCTCCTCCTCTTTCTCCTCTTCCTCCTCCTCTTCCTCCTCCTCCTCCTACACCCCCTCCTCCTCTTCCTCATCCTCAGCGGGACTCACTCAGGGCCCTTGGCCTAGGAAATCCAGGGCTGCTGCTCTGGCTTCTGCAGCTTCTATCCAGTGGGGGGGTGTAGGAATCTGTTCCTGTCAGTCCCTGATTCCTGGGACCTTCCATGCCTCTAGCTGCCCCCACTCTCTAGTCCTGACCCCTCCTCAAGGATGCCCCCTTTCCCCTTACCCTCTGTCCCGCAGCTCCCAACTAGCATCTACTGTGTTCCTCCCTGCGCTATTTTACTGCCACCCTGCTTCTGCCCTTCAGCCCTGAGGGCCCAGGGCCAGCCCAGCTGCCATCTCACCATCCAGCACGGGGACCTGCCCTAACCCCCTGCCACCACACCCACACACACAGACCTGCACACACTCCTGGTTCCCCTGCCTGCAGCCTGCCTCTCAAACAGTCTCCTTCTGCCCCCTAGCACCTTACAGCCTCTGCCACGGACCCCCACAGACACCTGGGCATGAGCAGTGCAGACATGCAAACAGCTCCCCTCTCCCCCACTCCAGTTGCTCCAAGGTTGGAAAGAGCCTTTTTTTCATGCTGTAGGGGAGGGAGTTGAGACAGTCCAATGTCCTGGGGAGCAAGAACTGCAAACAGTCCATCTACAATGTAACATTTGGGTCTCAGGCCGCCCAATCCCTAGTGTGCTGTGCAGACCTTTGACTGGCAAAAACACCCCATCTGAGCGTGAGATCTGGCTGGGCTAGTGGCTCTTTCTGTGGACTAAGAGACAGACAGACAGAGTTTTCAGGTTCAAAACCTATACTTCCCAGAAGATGGTCATTCACTTAGGTAAAAAAAAAAAAAAAAAAAAAAAAAAAGGCTTTTTATTTTTTTTCCCCTGCCTGGGTAACCTGTCTCCTGCCTGTTTCAAAGTTAAAAAAGGGAAAAATCTTTTTTGGAGGGAAAAGGACCAAAATGCAGGCAGGTGGACTCCGTGGAAGGTGGATGGGGAGTTGCTCCTGCCCGGGCACTAGAGCCCCAGCTGCTGTTCCAGGTGCTCTCTGATAACAGAGATCTCCATGTGTCGTGTCATGACACTGTCTCCAGGACTGACCCTCAGGATAATGAGGATTCAAAACGAGGCAGGTGATACTGCCTTCAAAAGTAAATCCAGGGAGGTTTGGCGGTATGTCAGAGGGTTAAGGGCTTGTGGCGATCACGAATAGAGGGGACAGGTGGAAGGATTTGGGGTCTGGCCCCCAGACTGCCACCTGCAGGGGAGTCGCTTTACAGGGGGTGAAGCAGGTCTTTAGGAGCTCTATCTTTCTCTCCCACCCTGTATTTCCTCTGCTCTCTCCTTTTGTGTCTGTCAGATGCAAGGTCAGTAACAACAACAACAACAACCGCAACAATAACCACCACAGTGACCAAGCAACAAGGGCAGCGAAAGGGGAACAAATGGAGTGCAGGAGCTGTGGATTATTCGTGGTGTAGGCACTCAGCTGTGGCAATAACCTCTTGAGGCAATCAATCCATACATGAAGAAGTAATACATGTAACAGAGACGTATATGTCCCTGTGTGTTTCCACTGAGATAATGTAAATGCACTTTTATTTACTTAATTTATTTATTACCTTGCCACGAGAATTTCTTTTCATTGCTAAAAAAAAGTGTCCCATCAAGGGTACCAGGTGTGCCACACCCAGTTAAGCACTCATGTTACAATGCAGGAGGACTGGGCTTCAACATCCTGGTTCCCACCTGCCAGGGGAAATCTTTACAAGTGGTGCGGAAGTGCTGCAGTTGTCTCTCTCTGTGTCTCAAACTCTCTCTAACTCCCTTCCCTCTCAATTCCTGTCTATTTATTCCAGTGAATAATCAAGAAAATAGAAAGTAAAAAAAAGAAAAAGGAAAAGGAAATATTCCACGACTTCAAATGGGCTACTCAGGACAATGCTTTCCTTGTTAAGATCCTCACAGCATTCCATATGCAGAAAGGCAAAGACGCCATGTATTTTTAAACCCAGTTTTTATATTTATTTATTTATTTAGGTGCTTATTCATTTTTGTTATTGATGAATTAATGTTTTACATTTGACATTGACTAAGGATCTGACACCAGCGGACTCCAGTACCCCTATATGGTAATCTGCCTCTACAAAACCGATCCATTGAACTTTCCATCCATCCATCCATCCACCCATACATCTATCCATCCATTCATCCATACATCCATCCATCCATCCATCCATCCATCCACCAGTCAACCAAGCTAAGTACAAAAGGAGATCTCTCCTTGAATGGTGAGGAGAAACAACGATGCATAGGTAGGTTGCAAAGGCCCAGTTTGGCTGAATAGGGCAGAGGGGCTGAACCAGGGAATGTGTTGGGGCGTGTGGGTTTGGGTGGGGTGAGCCGGAGACCCTGTGAGCTGGGTCACATTAGGGGCAGGCAGGGGGTGGAAGGGGTTGCGAACAGCTGTCACTGGAGAACCATCACAAGTGCTGCAGCTGGTGAGCAGGACACCTGGAAGAGAGGACAGACAAAGGAGAGAAGCAAAGTGCGGAGGAAAGGAGAGGGGACAGGATGGTGAGGACAGGAGAGGACAGGAGAGGACAGGATTGGAGGGGACCTGAGAAACCTACCAGGACAAAGGCAGCATACAGACATCCAGGAAGGCCGGCAGACATGCAGGCAGCTCTGGCCTGGGCTCCCTGGATCCCGGGCGCACCTCCACCTGTCTTCTCTTGGCTGCCAGCCCTGAGGTCCCTCGTCGGTCAGCACTGTCTTGCCATCCTTCCGTCCCTCTGTGCCAGGGCCCAGGCGCCTGGGCGCTGTTGCCTGACCTAGTGGCAGGGCAGTTGGGCTGCCCAGTGCCAGTGTGGCCAGCACAGATTGCCAGGGGCTAGGACATCACAGAGGGCTCCTGTGGTTGCTAGGCCACGGGGACCCCGCCCATCCAGTTGACCAGCAGCCATGACCCCATGCTGAACTTGACTTGAGGGGTGGTGGCCAGCCACCAGAGACAGAGCCCCAGGCCAAAGCAGGTGCTGGTCGGCCGGGCCAAGGGGCTATGGGCGGATTGGTGTGTGTCTGGGCATGGGGCTGGCATCTGACAGTCCAGGGCGGGGGACCAAGGTCCGCCAGGCCCCTGTCCCACCATGTGCACTGACACACAGTCTTGCTGACTGACTGACAGTCCCCGCCCCAGAGATACCCACACCAAGTCCCTGGGTGCCCTGAGCTGCCCCTGAGTGTTGGTGGGTGCCTGCCTGGACACATGCCTCCGTAATGGACGCCTCTATTAATCCCGTTGCCTACTGACAGCTGCCCTCCTGCCCCTCCTCCTCCTCCTCCGCCTCCTCCTCCTCCTCTTCTTCCTCCTCCTCTTTCTCCTCTTCCTCCTCCTCTTCCTCCTCCTCCTCCTACACCCCCTCCTCCTCTTCCTCATCCTCAGCGGGACTCACTCAGGGCCCTTGGCCTAGGAAATCCAGGGCTGCTGCTCTGGCTTCTGCAGCTTCTATCCAGTGGGGGGGTGTAGGAATCTGTTCCTGTCAGTCCCTGATTCCTGGGACCTTCCATGCCTCTAGCTGCCCCCACTCTCTAGTCCTGACCCCTCCTCAAGGATGCCCCCTTTCCCCTTACCCTCTGTCCCGCAGCTCCCAACTAGCATCTACTGTGTTCCTCCCTGCGCTATTTTACTGCCACCCTGCTTCTGCCCTTCAGCCCTGAGGGCCCAGGGCCAGCCCAGCTGCCATCTCACCATCCAGCACGGGGACCTGCCCTAACCCCCTGCCACCACACCCACACACACAGACCTGCACACACTCCTGGTTCCCCTGCCTGCAGCCTGCCTCTCAAACAGTCTCCTTCTGCCCCCTAGCACCTTACAGCCTCTGCCACGGACCCCCACAGACACCTGGGCATGAGCAGTGCAGACATGCAAACAGCTCCCCTCTCCCCCACTCCAGTTGCTCCAAGGTTGGAAAGAGCCTTTTTTTCATGCTGTAGGGGAGGGAGTTGAGACAGTCCAATGTCCTGGGGAGCAAGAACTGCAAACAGTCCATCTACAATGTAACATTTGGGTCTCAGGCCGCCCAATCCCTAGTGTGCTGTGCAGACCTTTGACTGGCAAAAACACCCCATCTGAGCGTGAGATCTGGCTGGGCTAGTGGCTCTTTCTGTGGACTAAGAGACAGACAGACAGAGTTTTCAGGTTCAAAACCTATACTTCCCAGAAGATGGTCATTCACTTCGGTAAAAAAAAAAAAAAAAAAAAAAAAAAAAAAAGGCTTTTTATTTTTTTTCCCCTGCCTGGGTAACCTGTCTCCTGCCTGTTTCAAAGTTAAAAAAGGGAAAAATCTTTTTTGGAGGGAAAAGGACCAAAATGCAGGCAGGTGGACTCCGTGGAAGGTGGATGGGGAGTTGCTCCTGCCCGGGCACTAGAGCCCCAGCTGCTGTTCCAGGTGCTCTCTGATAACAGAGATCTCCATGTGTCGTGTCATGACACTGTCTCCAGGACTGACCCTCAGGATAATGAGGATTCAAAACGAGGCAGGTGATACTGCCTTCAAAAGTAAATCCAGGGAGGTTTGGCGGTATGTCAGAGGGTTAAGGGCTTGTGGCGATCACGAATAGAGGGGACAGGTGGAAGGATTTGGGGTCTGGCCCCCAGACTGCCACCTGCAGGGGAGTCGCTTTACAGGGGGTGAAGCAGGTCTTTAGGAGCTCTATCTTTCTCTCCCACCCTGTATTTCCTCTGCTCTCTCCTTTTGTGTCTGTCAGATGCAAGGTCAGTAACAACAACAACAACAACCGCAACAATAACCACCACAGTGACCAAGCAACAAGGGCAGCGAAAGGGGAACAAATGGAGTGCAGGAGCTGTGGATTATTCGTGGTGTAGGCACTCAGCTGTGGCAATAACCTCTTGAGGCAATCAATCCATACATGAAGAAGTAATACATGTAACAGAGACGTATATGTCCCTGTGTGTTTCCACTGAGATAATGTAAATGCACTTTTATTTACTTAATTTATTTATTACCTTGCCACGAGAATTTCTTTTCATTGCTAAAAAAAAGTGTCCCATCAAGGGTACCAGGTGTGCCACACCCAGTTAAGCACTCATGTTACAATGCAGGAGGACTGGGCTTCAACACCCTGGTTCCCACCTGCCAGGGGAAATCTTTACAAGTGGTGCGGAAGTGCTGCAGTTGTCTCTCTCTGTGTCTCAAACTCTCTCTAACTCCCTTCCCTCTCAATTCCTGTCTATTTATTCCAGTGAATAATCAAGAAAATAGAAAGTAAAAAAAAGAAAAAGGAAAAGGAAATATTCCACGACTTCAAATGGGCTACTCAGGACAATGCTTTCCTTGTTAAGATCCTCACAGCATTCCATATGCAGAAAGGCAAAGACGCCATGTATTTTTAAACCCAGTTTTTATATTTATTTATTTATTTAGGTGCTTATTCATTTTTGTTATTGATGAATTAATGTTTTACATTTGACATTGACTAAGGATCTGACACCAGCGGACTCCAGTACCCCTATATGGTAATCTGCCTCTACAAAACCGATCCATTGACCTTTCCATCCATCCATCCATCCACCCATACATCTATCCATCCATTCATCCATACATCCATCCATCCATCCATCCATCCATCCACCAGTCAACCAAGCTAAGTACAAAAGGAGATCTCTCCTTGAATGGTGAGGAGAAACAACGATGCATAGGTAGGTTGCAAAGGCCCAGTTTGGCTGAATAGGGCAGAGGGGCTGAACCAGGGAATGTGTTGGGGCGTGTGGGTTTGGGTGGGGTGAGCCGGAGACCCTGTGAGCTGGGTCACATTAGGGGCAGGCAGGGGGTGGAAGGGGTTGCGAACAGCTGTCACTGGAGAACCATCACAAGTGCTGGAGCTGGTGAGCAGGACACCTGGAAGAGAGGACAGACAAAGGAGAGAAGCAAAGTGCGGAGGAAAGGAGAGGGGACAGGATGGTGAGGACAGGAGAGGACAGGATTGGAGGGGACCTGAGAAACCTACCTGGACAAAGGCAGCATACAGACATACAGGAAGGCCGGCAGGCATGCAGGCAGCTCTGGCCTGGGCTCCCTGGATCCCGGGCGCACCTCCACCTGTCTTCTCTTGGCTGCCAGCCCTGAGGTCCCTCGTCGGTCAGCACTGTCTTGCCATCCTTCCGTCCCTCTGTGCCAGGGCCCAGGCGCCTGGGCGCTGTTGCCTGACCTAGTGGCAGGGCAGTTGGGCTGCCCGGTGCCAGTGTGGCCAGCACAGATTGCCAGGGGCTAGGACATCACAGAGGGCTCCTGTGGTTGCTAGGCCACGGGGACCCCGCCCATCCAGTTGACCAGCAGCCATGACCCCATGCTGAACTTGACTTGAGGGGTGGTGGCCAGCCACCAGAGACAGAGCCCCAGGCCAAAGCAGGTGCTGGTCGGCCGGGCCAAGGGGCTATGGGCGGATTGGTGTGTGTCTGGGCATGGGGCTGGCATCTGACAGTCCAGGGCGGGGGACCATGGTCCGCCAGGCCCCTGTCCCACCATGTGCACTGACACACAGTCTTGCTGACTGACTGACAGTCCCCGCCCCAGAGATACCCACACCAAGTCCCTGGGTGCCCTGAGCTGCCCCTGAGTGTTGGTGGGTGCCTGCCTGGACACATGCCTCCGTAATGGAGGCCTCTATTAATCCCGTTGCCTACTGACAGCTGCCCTCCTGCCCCTCCTCCTCCTCCTCCGCCTCCTCCTCTTCTTCCTCCTCCTCTTTCTCCTCTTCCTCCTCCTCTTCCTCCTCCTCCTCCTCCTACACCCCGTCCTACTCTTCCTCATCCTCAGCGGGACTCACTCAGGGCCCTTGGCCTAGGCAATCCAGGGCTGCTGCTCTGGCTTCTGCAGCTTCTATCCAGTGGGGGGGTGTAGGAATCTGTTCCTGTCAGTCCCTGATTCCTGGGACCTTCCATGCCTCCAGCTGCCCCCACTCTCTAGTCCTGACCCCTCCTCAAGGATGCCCCCTTTCCCCTTACCCTCTGTCCTGCAGCTCCCAACTAACATCTACTGTGTTCCTCCCTGCGCTACTTTACTGCCACCCTGCTTCTGCCCTTCAGCCCTGAGGGCCCAGGGCCAGCCCAGCTGCCATCTCACCATCCAGCACTGAGACCTGCCCTAACCCCCTGCCACCACACCCACACACACAGACCTGCACACACTCCTGGTTCCCCTGCCTGCAGCCTGCCTCTCAAACAGTCTCCTTCTGCCCCCTAGCACCTTACAGCCTCTGCCACGGACCCCCACAGACACCTGGGCATGAGCAGTGCAGACATGCAAACAGCTCCCCTCGCCCCCACTCCAGTTGCTCCAAGGTTGGAAAGAGTCTTTTTTTCATGCTGTAGGGGAGGGAGTTGAGACAGTCCAATGTCCTGGGGAGCAAGAACTGCAAACAGTCCATCTACAATGTAACATTTGGGTCTCAGGCCGCCCAATCCCTAGTGTGCTGTGCAGACCTTTGACTGGCAAAAACACCCCATCTGAGCGTGAGATCTGGCTGGGCTAGTGGCTCTTTCTGTGGACTAAGAGACAGACAGACAGAGTTTTCAGGTTCAAAACCTATACTTCCCAGAAGATGGTCATTCACTTTGGTAAAAAAAAAAAAAAAAAAAAAAAAGGCTTTTTATTTTTTTTCCCCTGCCTGGGTAACCTGTCTCCTGCCTGTTTCAAAGTTAAAAAAGGGAAAAATCTTTTTTGGAGGGAAAAGGACCAAAATGCAGGCAGGTGGACTCCGTGGAAGGTGGATGGGGAGTTGCTCCTGCCCGGGCACTAGAGCCCCAGCTGCTGTTCCAGGTGCTCTCTGATAACAGAGATCTCCATGTGTCGTGTCATGACACTGTCTCCAGGACTGACCCTCAGGATAATGAGGATTCAAAACGAGGCAGGTGATACTGCCTTCAAAAGTAAATCCAGGGAGGTTTGGCGGTATGTCAGAGGGTTAAGGGCTTGTGGCGATCACGAATAGAGGGGACAGGTGGAAGGATTTGGGGTCTGGCCCCCAGACTGCCACCTGCAGGGGAGTCGCTTTACAGGGGGTGAAGCAGGTCTTTAGGAGCTCTATCTTTCTCTCCCACCCTGTATTTCCTCTGCTCTCTCCTTTTGTGTCTGTCAGATGCAAGGTCAGTAACAACAACAACAACAACAAAAACAATAACCACCACAGTGACCAAGCAACAAGGGCAGCAAAAGGGGAACAAATGGAGTGCAGGAGCTGTGGATTATTCGTGGTGTAGGCACTCAGCTGTGGCAATAACCTCTTGAGGCAATCAATCCATACATGAAGAAGTAATACATGTAACAGAGACATATATGTCCCTGTGTGTTTCCACTGAGATAATGTAAATGCACTTTTATTTACTTCTTCATTTTTTTTATTACCTTGCCACGGGAATTTCTTTTCATTGCTAAAAAAAAGTGTCCCATCAAGGGTACCAGGTGTGCCACACCCAGTTAAGCACTCATGTTACAATGCAGGAGGACTGGGCTTCAACACCCGGGTTCGCACCTGCCAGGGGAAATCTTTACAAGTGGTGCGGAAGTGCTGCAGTTGTCTCTCTCTGTGTCTCAAACTCTCTCTACCTCCCTTCCCTCTCAATTCCTGTCTATTTATTCCAGTGAATAATCAAGAAAATAGAAAGTAAAAAAAAGAAAAAGGAAAAGGAAATATTCCACGACTTCAAATGGGCTACTCAGGACAATGCTTTCCTTGTTAAGATCCTCACAGCATTCCATATGCAGAAAGGCAAAGACGCCATGTATTTTTTAACCCAGTTTTTATATTTATTTATTTATTTAGGTGCTTATTCATTTTTGTTATTGATGAATTAATGTTTTACATTTGACATTGACTAAGGATCTGACACCAGCGGACTCCAGTACCCCTATATGGTAATCTGCCTCTACAAAACCGATCCATTGACCTTTCCATCCATCCATCCATCCACCCATACATCTATCCATCCATTCATCCATACATTCATCCATCCATCCATCCACCAGTCAACCAAGCTAAGTACAAAAGGAGATCTCTCCTTGAATGGTGAGGAGAAACAACGATGCATAGGTAGGTTGCAAAGGCCCAGTTTGGCTGAATAGGGCAGAGGGGCTGAACCAGGGAATGTGTTGGGGCGTGTGGGTTTGGGTGGGGTGAGCCGGAGACCCTGTGAGCTGGGTCACATTAGGGGCAGGCAGGGGGTGGAAGGGGTTGCGAACAGCTGTCACTGGAGAACCATCACAAGTGCTGGAGCTGGTGAGCAGGACACCTGGAAGAGAGGACAGACAAAGGAGAGAAGCAAAGTGCGGAGGAAAGGAGAGGGGACAGGATGGTGAGGACAGGAGAGGACAGGATTGGAGGGGACCTGAGAAACCTACCTGGACAAAGGCAGCATACAGACATCCAGGAAGGCCGGCAGGCATGCAGGCAGCTCTGGCCTGGGCTCCCTGGATCCCGGGCGCACCTCCACCTGTCTTCTCTTGGCTGCCAGCCCTGAGGTCCCTCGTCGGTCAGCACTGTCTTGCCATCCTTCCGTCCCTCTGTGCCAGGGCCCAGGCGCCTGGGCGCTGTTGCCTGACCTAGTGGCAGGGCAGTTGGGCTGCCCAGTGCCAGTGTGGCCAGCACAGATTGCCAGGGGCTAGGACATCACAGAGGGCTCCGGTGGTTGCTAGGCCACGGGGACCCCGCCCATCCAGTTGACCAGCAGCCATGACCCCATGCTGAACTTGACTTGAGGGGTGGTGGCCAGCCACCAGAGACAGAGCCCCAGGCCAAAGCAGGTGCTGGTCGGCCGGGCCAAGGGGCTATGGACGGATTGGTGTGTGTCTGGGCATGGGGCTGGCATCTGACAGTCCAGGGCGGGGGACCAAGATCCGCCAGGCCCCTGTCCCACCATGTGCACTGACACACAGTCTTGCTGACTGACTGACAGTCCCCGCCCCAGAGATACCCACACCAAGTCCCTGGGTGCCCTGAGCTGCCCCTGAGTGTTGGTGGGTGCCTGCCTGGACACATGCCTCCGTAATGGAGGCCTCTATTAATCCCGTTGCCTACTGACAGCTGCCCTCCTGCCCCTCCTCCTCCTCCTCCGCCTCCTCCTCCTCCTCTTCTTCCTCCTCCTCTTTCTCTTCCTCCTCCTCTTCCTCCTCCTCCTCCTACACCCCCTCCTCCTCTTCCTCATCCTCAGCGGGACTCACTCAGGGCCCTTGGCCTAGGCAATCCAGGGCTGCTGCTCTGGCTTCTGCAGCTTCTATCCAGTGGGGGGGTGTAGGAATCTGTTCCTGTCAGTCCCTGATTCCTGGGACCTTCCATGCCTCCAGCTGCCCCCACTCTCTAGTCCTGACCCCTCCTCAAGGATGCCCCCTTTCCCCTTACCCTCTGTCCCGCAGCTCCCAACTAACATCTACTGTGTTCCTCCCTGCGCTACTTTACTGCCACCCTGCTTCTGCCCTTCAGCCCTGAGGGCCCAGGGCCAGCCCAGCTGCCATCTCACCATCCAGCACGGGGACCTGCCCTAACCCCCTGCCACCACACCCACACACACAGACCTGCACACACTCCTGGTTCCCCTGCCTGCAGCCTGCCTCTCAAACAGTCTCCTTCTGCCCCCTAGCACCTTACAGCCTCTGCCACGGACCCCCACAGACACCTGGGCATGAGCAGTGCAGACATGCAAACAGCTCCCCTCACCCCCACTCCAGTTGCTCCAAGGTTGGAAAGAGTCTTTTTTTCATGCTGTAGGGGAGGGAGTTGAGACAGTCCAATGTCCTGGGGAGCAAGAACTGCAAACAGTCCATCTACAATGTAACATTTGGGTCTCAGGCCGCCCAATCCCTAGTGTGCTGTGCAGACCTTTGACTGGCAAAAACACCCCATCTGAGCGTGAGATCTGGCTGGGCTAGTGGCTCTTTCTGTGGACTAAGAGACAGACAGACAGAGTTTTCAGGTTCAAAACCTATACTTCCCAGAAGATGGTCATTCACTTTGGTAAAAAAAAAAAAAAAAAAAAAGGCTTTTTATTTTTTTTCCCCTGCCTGGGTAACCTGTCTCCTGCCTGTTTCAAAGTTAAAAAAGGGAAAAATCTTTTTTGGAGGGAAAAGGACCAAAATGCAGGCAGGTGGACTCCGTGGAAGGTGGATGGGGAGTTGCTCCTGCCCGGGCACTAGAGCCCCAGCTGCTGTTCCAGGTGCTCTCTGATAACAGAGATCTCCATGTGTCGTGTCATGACACTGTCTCCAGGACTGACCCTCAGGATAATGAGGATTCAAAACGAGGCAGGTGATACTGCCTTCAAAAGTAAATCCAGGGAGGTTTGGCGGTATATCAGAGGGTTAAGGGCTTGTGGCGATCACGAATAGAGGGGGGAGGTGGAAGGATTTGGGGTCTGGCCCCCAGACTGCCACCTGCAGGGGAGTCGCTTTACAGGGGGTGAAGCAGGTCTTTAGGAGCTCTATCTTTCTCTCCCACCCTGTATTTCCTCTGCTCTCTCCTTTTGTGTCTGTCAGATGCAAGGTCAGTAACAACAACAACAACCGCAACAATAACCACCACAGTGACCACAGTGACCAAGCAACAAGGGCAGCGAAAGGGGAACAAATGGAGTGCAGGAGCTGTGGATTATTCGTGGTGTAGGCACTCAGCTGTGGCAATAACCTCTTGAGGCAATCAATCCATACATGAAGAAGTAATACATGTAATACATGTATATGTCCCTGTGTGTTTCCACTGAGATAATGTAAATGCACTTTTATTTACTTCTTCATTTATTTATTACCTTGCCACGAGAATTTCTTTTCATTGCTAAAAAAAAGTGTCCCATCAAGGGTACCAGGTGTGCCACACCCAGTTAAGCACTCATGTTACAATGCAGGAGGACTGGGCTTCAACACCCGGGTTCGCACCTGCCAGGGGAAATCTTTACAAGTGGTGCGGAAGTGCTGCAGTTGTCTCTCTCTGTGTCTCAAACTCTCTCTACCTCCCTTCCCTCTCAATTCCTGTCTATTTATTCCAGTGAATAATCAAGAAAATAGAAAGTAAAAAAAAGAAAAAGGAAAAGGAAATATTCCACGACTTCAAATGGGCTACTCAGGACAATGCTTTCCTTGTTAAGATCCTCACAGCATTCCATATGCAGAAAGGCAAAGACGCCATGTATTTTTTAACCCAGTTTTTATATTTATTTATTTATTTATTTAGGTGCTTATTCATTTTTGTTATTGATGAATTAATGTTTTACATTTGACATTGACTAAGGATCTGACACCAGCGGACTCCAGTACCCCTATATGGTAATCTGCCTCTACAAAACCGATCCATTGACCTTTCCATCCATCCATCCATCCACCCATACATCTATCCATCCATTCATCCATCCATCCATCCATCCATCCATCCATCCATCCACCAGTCAACCAAGCTAAGTACAAAAGGAGATCTCTCCTTGAATGGTGAGGAGAAACAACGATGCATAGGTAGGTTGCAAAGGCCCAGTTTGGCTGAATAGGGCAGAGGGGCTGAACCAGGGAATGTGTTGGGGCGTGTGGGTTTGGGTGGGGTGAGCCGGAGACCCTGTGAGCTGGGTCACATTAGGGGCAGGCAGGGGGTGGAAGGGGTTGCGAACAGCTGTCACTGGAGAACCATCACAAGTGCTGGAGCTGGTGAGCAGGACACCTGGAAGAGAGGACAGACAAAGGAGAGAAGCAAAGTGCGGAGGAAAGGAGAGGGGACAGGATGGTGAGGACAGGAGAGGACAGGATTGGAGGGGACCTGAGAAACCTACCTGGACAAAGGCAGCATACAGACATCCAGGAAGGCCGGCAGGCATGCAGGCAGCTCTGGCCTGGGCTCCCTGGATCCCGGGCGCACCTCCACCTGTCTTCTCTTGGCTGCCAGCCCTGAGGTCCCTCGTCGGTCAGCACTGTCTTGCCATCCTTCCGTCCCTCTGTGCCAGGGCCCAGGCGCCTGGGCGCTGTTGCCTGACCTAGTGGCAGGGCAGTTGGGCTGCCCAGTGCCAGTGTGGCCAGCACAGATTGCCAGGGGCTAGGACATCACAGAGGGCTCCTGTTGTTGCTAGGCCACGGGGACCCCGCCCATCCAGTTGACCAGCAGCCATGACCCCATGCTGAACTTGACTTGAGGGGTGGTGGCCAGCCACCAGAGACAGAGCCCCAGGCCAAAGCAGGTGCTGGTCGGCCGGGCCAAGGGGCTATGGGCGGATTGGTGTGTGTCTGGGCATGGGGCTGGCATCTGACAGTCCAGGGCTGGGGACCAAGGTCCGCCAGGCCCCTGTCCCACCATGTGCACTGACACACAGTCTTGCTGACTGACTGACAGTCCCCGCCCCAGAGATACCCACACCAAGTCCCTGGGTGCCCTGAGCTGCCCCTGAGTGTTGGTGGGTGCCTGCCTGGACACATGCCTCCGTAATGGAGGCCTCTATTAATCCCGTTGCCTACTGACAGCTGCCCTCCTGCCCCTCCTCCTCCTCCTCCGCCTCCTCCTCCTCCTCTTCTTCCTCCTCCTCTTTCTCCTCTTCCTCCTCCTCTTCCTCCTCCTCTTCCTCCTCCTCCTCCTCCTACACCCCCTCCTCCTCTTCCTCATCCTCAGCGGGACTCACTCAGGGCCCTTGGCCTAGACAATCCAGGGCTGCTGCTCTGGCTTCTGCAGCTTCTATCCAGTGGGGGGGTGTAGGAATCTGTTCCTGTCAGTCCCTGATTCCTGGGACCTTCCATGCCTCCAGCTGCCCCCACTCTCTAGTCCTGACCCCTCCTCAAGGATGCCCCCTTTCCCCTTACCCTCTGTCCCGCAGCTCCCAACTAACATCTACTGTGTTCCTCCCTGCGCTACTTTACTGCCACCCTGCTTCTGCCCTTCAGCCCTGAGGGCCCAGGGCCAGCCCAGCTGCCATCTCACCATCCAGCACGGGGACCTGCCCTAACCCCCTGCCACCACACCCACACACACAGACCTGCACACACTCCTGGTTCCCCTGCCTGCAGCCTGCCTCTCAAACAGTCTCCTTCTGCCCCCTAGCACCTTACAGCCTCTGCCACGGACCCCCACAGACACCTGGGCATGAGCAGTGCAGACATGCAAACGGCTCCCCTCGCCCCCACTCCAGTTGCTCCAAGGTTGGAAAGAGTCTTTTTTTCATGCTGTAGGGGAGGGAGTTGAGACAGTCCAATGTCCTGGGGAGCAAGAACTGCAAACAGTCCATCTACAATGTAACATTTGGGTCTCAGGCCGCCCAATCCCTAGTGTGCTGTGCAGACCTTTGACTGGCAAAAACACCCCATCTGAGCGTGAGATCTGGCTGGGCTAGTGGCTCTTTCTGTGGACTAAGAGACAGACAGACAGAGTTTTCAGGTTCAAAACCTATACTTCCCAGAAGATGGTTATTCACTTTGGTAAAAAAAAAAAAAAAAAAAAAAGGCTTTTTATTTTTTTTCCCCTGCCTGGGTAACCTGTCTCCTGCCTGTTTCAAAGTTAAAAAAGGGAAAAATCTTTTTTGGAGGGAAAAGGACCAAAATGCAGGCAGGTGGACTCCGTGGAAGGTGGATGGGGAGTTGCTCCTGCCCGGGCACTAGAGCCCCAGCTGCTGTTCCAGGTGCTCTCTGATAACAGAGATCTCCATGTGTCGTGTCATGACACTGTCTCCAGGACTGACCCTCAGGATAATGAGGATTCAAAACGAGGCAGGTGATACTGCCTTCAAAAGTAAATCCAGGGAGGTTTGGCGGTATGTCAGAAGGTTAAGGGCTTGTGGCGATCACGAATAGAGGGGACAGGTGGAAGGATTTGGGGTCTGGCCCCCAGACTGCCACCTGCAGGGGAGTCGCTTTACAGGGGGTGAAGCAGGTCTTTAGGAGCTCTATCTTTCTCTCCCACCCTGTATTTCCTCTGCTCTCTCCTTTTGTGTCTGTCAGATGCAAGGTCAGTAACAACAACAACAACAACAAAAACAATAACCACCACAGTGACCAAGCAACAAGGGCAGCGAAAGGGGAACAAATGGAGTGCAGGAGCTGTGGATTATTCGTGGTGTAGGCACTCAGCTGTGGCAATAACCTCTTGAGGCAATCAATCCATACATGAAGAAGTAATACATGTAACAGAGACGTATATGTCCCTGTGTGTTTCCACTGAGATAATGTAAATGCACTTTTATTTACTTCTTCATTTTTTTTATTACCTTGCCACGGGAATTTCTTTTCATTGCTAAAAAAAAGTGTCCCATCAAGGGTACCAGGTGTGCCACACCCAGTTAAGCACTCATGTTACAATGCAGGAGGACTGGGCTTCAACACCCGGGTTCGCACCTGCCAGGGGAAATCTTTACAAGTGGTGCGGAAGTGCTGCAGTTGTCTCTCTCTGTGTCTCAAACTCTCTCTACCTCCCTTCCCTCTCAATTCCTGTCTATTTATTCCAGTGAATAATCAAGAAAATAGAAAGTAAAAAAAAGAAAAAGGAAAAGGAAATATTCCACGACTTCAAATGGGCTACTCAGGACAATGCTTTCCTTGTTAAGATCCTCACAGCATTCCATATGCAGAAAGGCAAAGACGCCATGTATTTTTTAACCCAGTTTTTATATTTATTTATTTATTTAGGTGCTTATTCATTTTTGTTATTGATGAATTAATGTTTTCCATTTGACATTGACTAAGGATCTGACACCAGCGGACTCCAGTACCCCTATATGGTAATCTGCCTCTACAAAACCGATCCATTGACCTTTCCATCCATCCATCCATCCACCCATACATCTATCCATCCATTCATCCATACATCCATCCATCCATCCATCCACCAGTCAACCAAGCTAAGTACAAAAGGAGATCTCTCCTTGAATGGTGAGGAGAAACAACGATGCATAGGTAGGTTGCAAAGGCCCAGTTTGGCTGAATAGGGCAGAGGGGCTGAACCAGGGAATGTGTTGGGGCGTGTGGGTTTGGGTGGGGTGAGCCGGAGACCCTGTGAGCTGGGTCACATTAGGGGCAGGCAGGGGGTGGAAGGGGTTGCGAACAGCTGTCACTGGAGAACCATCACAAGTGCTGGAGCTGGTGAGCAGGACACCTGGAAGAGAGGACAGACAAAGGAGAGAAGCAAAGTGCGGAGGAAAGGAGAGGGGACAGGATGGTGAGGACAGGAGAGGACAGGATTGGAGGGGACCTGAGAAACCTACCTGGACAAAGGCAGCATACAGACATCCAGGAAGGCCGGCAGGCATGCAGGCAGCTCTGGCCTGGGCTCCCTGGATCCCGGGCGCACCTCCACCTGTCTTCTCTTGGCTGCCAGCCCTGAGGTCCCTCGTCGGTCAGCACTGTCTTGCCATCCTTCCGTCCCTCTGTGCCAGGGCCCAGGCGCCTGGGCGCTGTTGCCTGACCTAGTGGCAGGGCAGTTGGGCTGCCCAGTGCCAGTGTGGCCAGCACAGATTGCCAGGGGCTAGGACATCACAGAGGGCTCCGGTGGTTGCTAGGCCACGGGGACCCCGCCCATCCAGTTGACCAGCAGCCATGACCCCATGCTGAACTTGACTTGAGGGGTGGTGGCCAGCCACCAGAGACAGAGCCCCAGGCCAAAGCAGGTGCTGGTCGGCCGGGCCAAGGGGCTATGGACGGATTGGTGTGTGTCTGGGCATGGGGCTGGCATCTGACAGTCCAGGGCGGGGGACCAAGATCCGCCAGGCCCCTGTCCCACCATGTGCACTGACACACAGTCTTGCTGACTGACTGACAGTCCCCGCCCCAGAGATACCCACACCAAGTCCCTGGGTGCCCTGAGCTGCCCCTGAGTGTTGGTGGGTGCCTGCCTGGACACATGCCTCCGTAATGGAGGCCTCTATTAATCCCGTTGCCTACTGACAGCTGCCCTCCTGCCCCTCCTCCTCCTCCTCCGCCTCCTCCTCCTCCTCTTCTTCCTCCTCCTCTTTCTCTTCCTCCTCCTCTTCCTCCTCCTCCTCCTACACCCCCTCCTCCTCTTCCTCATCCTCAGCGGGACTCACTCAGGGCCCTTGGCCTAGGCAATCCAGGGCTGCTGCTCTGGCTTCTGCAGCTTCTATCCAGTGGGGGGGTGTAGGAATCTGTTCCTGTCAGTCCCTGATTCCTGGGACCTTCCATGCCTCCAGCTGCCCCCACTCTCTAGTCCTGACCCCTCCTCAAGGATGCCCCCTTTCCCCTTACCCTCTGTCCCGCAGCTCCCAACTAACATCTACTGTGTTCCTCCCTGCGCTACTTTACTGCCACCCTGCTTCTGCCCTTCAGCCCTGAGGGCCCAGGGCCAGCCCAGCTGCCATCTCACCATCCAGCACGGGGACCTGCCCTAACCCCCTGCCACCACACCCACACACACAGACCTGCACACACTCCTGGTTCCCCTGCCTGCAGCCTGCCTCTCAAACAGTCTCCTTCTGCCCCCTAGCACCTTACAGCCTCTGCCACGGACCCCCACAGACACCTGGGCATGAGCAGTGCAGACATGCAAACAGCTCCCCTCACCCCCACTCCAGTTGCTCCAAGGTTGGAAAGAGTCTTTTTTTCATGCTGTAGGGGAGGGAGTTGAGACAGTCCAATGTCCTGGGGAGCAAGAACTGCAAACAGTCCATCTACAATGTAACATTTGGGTCTCAGGCCGCCCAATCCCTAGTGTGCTGTGCAGACCTTTGACTGGCAAAAACACCCCATCTGAGCGTGAGATCTGGCTGGGCTAGTGGCTCTTTCTGTGGACTAAGAGACAGACAGACAGAGTTTTCAGGTTCAAAACCTATACTTCCCAGAAGATGGTCATTCACTTTGGTAAAAAAAAAAAAAAAAAAAAGGCTTTTTATTTTTTTTCCCCTGCCTGGGTAACCTGTCTCCTGCCTGTTTCAAAGTTAAAAAAGGGAAAAATCTTTTTTGGAGGGAAAAGGACCAAAATGCAGGCAGGTGGACTCCGTGGAAGGTGGATGGGGAGTTGCTCCTGCCCGGGCACTAGAGCCCCAGCTGCTGTTCCAGGTGCTCTCTGATAACAGAGATCTCCATGTGTCGTGTCATGACACTGTCTCCAGGACTGACCCTCAGGATAATGAGGATTCAAAACGAGGCAGGTGATACTGCCTTCAAAAGTAAATCCAGGGAGGTTTGGCGGTATATCAGAGGGTTAAGGGCTTGTGGCGATCACGAATAGAGGGGGGAGGTGGAAGGATTTGGGGTCTGGCCCCCAGACTGCCACCTGCAGGGGAGTCGCTTTACAGGGGGTGAAGCAGGTCTTTAGGAGCTCTATCTTTCTCTCCCACCCTGTATTTCCTCTGCTCTCTCCTTTTGTGTCTGTCAGATGCAAGGTCAGTAACAACAACAACAACAACAACCGCAACAATAACCACCACAGTGACCACAGTGACCAAGCAACAAGGGCAGCGAAAGGGGAACAAATGGAGTGCAGGAGCTGTGGATTATTCGTGGTGTAGGCACTCAGCTGTGGCAATAACCTCTTGAGGCAATCAATCCATACATGAAGAAGTAATACATGTAATACATGTATATGTCCCTGTGTGTTTCCACTGAGATAATGTAAATGCACTTTTATTTACTTCTTCATTTATTTATTACCTTGCCACGAGAATTTCTTTTCATTGCTAAAAAAAAGTGTCCCATCAAGGGTACCAGGTGTGCCACACCCAGTTAAGCACTCATGTTACAATGCAGGAGGACTGGGCTTCAACACCCGGGTTCGCACCTGCCAGGGGAAATCTTTACAAGTGGTGCGGAAGTGCTGCAGTTGTCTCTCTCTGTGTCTCAAACTCTCTCTACCTCCCTTCCCTCTCAATTCCTGTCTATTTATTCCAGTGAATAATCAAGAAAATAGAAAGTAAAAAAAAGAAAAAGGAAAAGGAAATATTCCACGACTTCAAATGGGCTACTCAGGACAATGCTTTCCTTGTTAAGATCCTCACAGCATTCCATATGCAGAAAGGCAAAGACGCCATGTATTTTTTAACCCAGTTTTTATATTTATTTATTTATTTATTTAGGTGCTTATTCATTTTTGTTATTGATGAATTAATGTTTTACATTTGACATTGACTAAGGATCTGACACCAGCGGACTCCAGTACCCCTATATGGTAATCTGCCTCTACAAAACCGATCCATTGACCTTTCCATCCATCCATCCATCCACCCATACATCTATCCATCCATTCATCCATCCATCCATCCATCCATCCATACATCCATCCATCCATCCACCAGTCAACCAAGCTAAGTACAAAAGGAGATCTCTCCTTGAATGGTGAGGAGAAACAACGATGCATAGGTAGGTTGCAAAGGCCCAGTTTGGCTGAATAGGGCAGAGGGGCTGAACCAGGGAATGTGTTGGGGCGTGTGGGTTTGGGTGGGGTGAGCCGGAGACCCTGTGAGCTGGGTCACATTAGGGGCAGGCAGGGGGTGGAAGGGGTTGCGAACAGCTGTCACTGGAGAACCATCACAAGTGCTGGAGCTGGTGAGCAGGACACCTGGAAGAGAGGACAGACAAAGGAGAGAAGCAAAGTGCGGAGGAAAGGAGAGGGGACAGGATGGTGAGGACAGGAGAGGACAGGATTGGAGGGGACCTGAGAAACCTACCTGGACAAAGGCAGCATACAGACATCCAGGAAGGCCGGCAGGCATGCAGGCAGCTCTGGCCTGGGCTCCCTGGATCCCGGGCGCACCTCCACCTGTCTTCTCTTGGCTGCCAGCCCTGAGGTCCCTCGTCGGTCAGCACTGTCTTGCCATCCTTCCGTCCCTCTGTGCCAGGGCCCAGGCGCCTGGGCGCTGTTGCCTGACCTAGTGGCAGGGCAGTTGGGCTGCCCAGTGCCAGTGTGGCCAGCACAGATTGCCAGGGGCTAGGACATCACAGAGGGCTCCTGTTGTTGCTAGGCCACGGGGACCCCGCCCATCCAGTTGACCAGCAGCCATGACCCCATGCTGAACTTGACTTGAGGGGTGGTGGCCAGCCACCAGAGACAGAGCCCCAGGCCAAAGCAGGTGCTGGTCGGCCGGGCCAAGGGGCTATGGGCGGATTGGTGTGTGTCTGGGCATGGGGCTGGCATCTGACAGTCCAGGGCTGGGGACCAAGGTCCGCCAGGCCCCTGTCCCACCATGTGCACTGACACACAGTCTTGCTGACTGACTGACAGTCCCCGCCCCAGAGATACCCACACCAAGTCCCTGGGTGCCCTGAGCTGCCCCTGAGTGTTGGTGGGTGCCTGCCTGGACACATGCCTCCGTAATGGAGGCCTCTATTAATCCCGTTGCCTACTGACAGCTGCCCTCCTGCCCCTCCTCCTCCTCCTCCGCCTCCTCCTCCTCCTCTTCTTCCTCCTCCTCTTTCTCCTCTTCCTCCTCCTCTTCCTCCTCCTCCTCCTCCTCCTACACCCCCTCCTCCTCTTCCTCATCCTCAGCGGGACTCACTCAGGGCCCTTGGCCTAGACAATCCAGGGCTGCTGCTCTGGCTTCTGCAGCTTCTATCCAGTGGGGGGGTGTAGGAATCTGTTCCTGTCAGTCCCTGATTCCTGGGACCTTCCATGCCTCCAGCTGCCCCCACTCTCTAGTCCTGACCCCTCCTCAAGGATGCCCCCTTTCCCCTTACCCTCTGTCCCGCAGCTCCCAACTAACATCTACTGTGTTCCTCCCTGCGCTACTTTACTGCCACCCTGCTTCTGCCCTTCAGCCCTGAGGGCCCAGGGCCAGCCCAGCTGCCATCTCACCATCCAGCACGGGGACCTGCCCTAACCCCCTGCCACCACACCCACACACACAGACCTGCACACACTCCTGGTTCCCCTGCCTGCAGCCTGCCTCTCAAACAGTCTCCTTCTGCCCCCTAGCACCTTACAGCCTCTGCCACGGACCCCCACAGACACCTGGGCATGAGCAGTGCAGACATGCAAACAGCTCCCCTCGCCCCCACTCCAGTTGCTCCAAGGTTGGAAAGAGTATTTTTTTCATGCTGTAGGGGAGGGAGTTGAGACAGTCCAATGTCCTGGGGAGCAAGAACTGCAAACAGTCCATCTACAATGTAACATTTGGGTCTCAGGCCGCCCAATCCCTAGTGTGCTGTGCAGACCTTTGACTGGCAAAAACACCCCATCTGAGCGTGAGATCTGGCTGGGCTAGTGGCTCTTTCTGTGGACTAAGAGACAGACAGACAGAGTTTTCAGGTTCAAAACCTATACTTCCCAGAAGATGGTCATTCACTTTGGTAAAAAAAAAAAAAAAAAAGGCTTTTTATTTTTTTTCCCCTGCCTGGGTAACCTGTCTCCTGCCTGTTTCAAAGTTAAAAAAGGGAAAAATCTTTTTTGGAGGGAAAAGGACCAAAATGCAGGCAGGTGGACTCCGTGGAAGGTGGATGGGGAGTTGCTCCTGCCCGGGCACTAGAGCCCCAGCTGCTGTTCCAGGTGCTCTCTGATAACAGAGATCTCCATGTGTCGTGTCATGACACTGTCTCCAGGACTGACCCTCAGGATAATGAGGATTCAAAACGAGGCAGGTGATACTGCCTTCAAAAGTAAATCCAGGGAGGTTTGGCGGTATGTCAGAGGGTTAAGGGCTTGTGGCGATCACGAATAGAGGGGACAGGTGGAAGGATTTGGGGTCTGGCCCCCAGACTGCCACCTGCAGGGGAGTCGCTTTACAGGGGGTGAAGCAGATCTTTAGGAGCTCTATCTTTCTCTCCCACCCTGTATTTCCTCTGCTCTCTCCTTTTGTGTCTGTCAGATGCAAGGTCAGTAACAACAACAACAACAACAAAAACAATAACCACCACAGTGACCAAGCAACAAGGGCAGCGAAAGGGGAACAAATGGAGTGCAGGAGCTGTGGATTATTCGTGGTGTAGGCACTCAGCTGTGGCAATAACCTCTTGAGGCAATCAATCCATACATGAAGAAGTAATACATGTAACAGAGACGTATATGTCCCTGTGTGTTTCCACTGAGATAATGTAAATGCACTTTTATTTACTTCTTCATTTTTTTTATTACCTTGCCACGGGAATTTCTTTTCATTGCTAAAAAAAAGTGTCCCATCAAGGGTACCAGGTGTGCCACACCCAGTTAAGCACTCATGTTACAATGCAGGAGGACTGGGCTTCAACACCCGGGTTCGCACCTGCCAGGGGAAATCTTTACAAGTGGTGCGGAAGTGCTGCAGTTGTCTCTCTCTGTGTCTCAAACTCTCTCTACCTCCCTTCCCTCTCAATTCCTGTCTATTTATTCCAGTGAATAATCAATAAAATAGAAAGTAAAAAAAAGAAAAAGGAAAAGGAAATATTCCACGACTTCAAATGGGCTACTCAGGACAATGCTTTCCTTGTTAAGATCCTCACAGCATTCCATATGCAGAAAGGCAAAGACGCCATGTATTTTTTAACCCAGTTTTTATATTTATTTATTTATTTAGGTGCTTATTCATTTTTGTTATTGATGAATTAATGTTTTACATTTGACATTGACTAAGGATCTGACACCAGCGGACTCCAGTACCCCTATATGGTAATCTGCCTCTACAAAACCGATCCATTGACATTTCCATCCATCCATCCATCCACCCATACATCTATCCATCCATTCATCCATACATCCATCCATCCATCCATCCATCCATCCACCAGTCAACCAAGCTAAGTACAAAAGGAGATCTCTCCTTGAATGGTGAGGAGAAACAACGATGCATAGGTAGGTTGCAAAGGCCCAGTTTGGCTGAATAGGGCAGAGGGGCTGAACCAGGGAATGTGTTGGGGCGTGTGGGTTTGGGTGGGGTGAGCCGGAGACCCTGTGAGCTGGGTCACATTAGGGGCAGGCAGGGGGTGGAAGGGGTTGCGAACAGCTGTCACTGGAGAACCATCACAAGTGCTGGAGCTGGTGAGCAGGACACCTGGAAGAGAGGACAGACAAAGGAGAGAAGCAAAGTGCGGAGGAAAGGAGAGGGGACAGGATGGTGAGGACAGGAGAGGACAGGATTGGAGGGGACCTGAGAAACCTACCTGGACAAAGGCAGCATACAGACATCCAGGAAGGCCGGCAGGCATGCAGGCAGCTCTGGCCTGGGCTCCCTGGATCCCGGGCGCACCTCCACCTGTCTTCTCTTGGCTGCCAGCCCTGAGGTCCCTCGTCGGTCAGCACTGTCTTGCCATCCTTCCGTCCCTCTGTGCCAGGGCCCAGGCGCCTGGGCGCTGTTGCCTGACCTAGTGGCAGGGCAGTTGGGCTGCCCAGTGCCAGTGTGGCCAGCACAGATTGCCAGGGGCTAGGACATCACAGAGGGCTCCTGTTGTTGCTAGGCCACGGGGACCCCGCCCATCCAGTTGACCAGCAGCCATGACCCCATGCTGAACTTGACTTGAGGGGTGGTGGCCAGCCACCAGAGACAGAGCCCCAGGCCAAAGCAGGTGCTGGTCGGCCGGGCCAAGGGGCTATGGGCGGATTGGTGTGTGTCTGGGCATGGGGCTGGCATCTGACAGTCCAGGGCAGGGGACCAAGGTCCGCCAGGCCCCTGTCCCACCATGTGCACTGACACACAGTCTTGCTGACTGACTGACAGTCCCCGCCCCAGAGATACCCACACCAAGTCCCTGGGTGCCCTGAGCTGCCCCTGAGTGTTGGTGGGTGCCTGCCTGGACACATGCCTCCGTAATGGAGGCCTCTATTAATCCCGTTGCCTACTGACAGCTGCCCTCCTGCCCCTCCTCCTCCTCCTCCGCCTCCTCCTCCTCCTCTTCTTCCTCCTCCTCTTTCTCCTCTTCCTCCTCCTCTTCCTCCTCCTCCTCCTCCTACACCCCCTCCTCCTCTTCCTCATCCTCAGCGGGACTCACTCAGGGCCCTTGGCCTAGGCAATCCAGGGCTGCTGCTCTGGCTTCTGCAGCTTCTATCCAGTGGGGGGGTGTAGGAATCTGTTCCTGTCAGTCCCTGATTCCTGGGACCTTCCATGCCTCCAGCTGCCCCCACTCTCTAGTCCTGACCCCTCCTCAAGGATGCCCCCTTTCCCCTTACCCTCTGTCCCGCAGCTCCCAACTAACATCTACTGTGTTCCTCCCTGCGCTACTTTACTGCCACCCTGCTTCTGCCCTTCAGCCCTGAGGGCCCAGGGCCAGCCCAGCTGCCATCTCACCATCCAGCACGGGGACCTGCCCTAACCCCCTGCCACCACACCCACACACACAGACCTGCACACACTCCTGGTTCCCCTGCCTGCAGCCTGCCTCTCAAACAGTCTCCTTCTGCCCCCTAGCACCTTACAGCCTCTGCCACGGACCCCCACAGACACCTGGGCATGAGCAGTGCAGACATGCAAACAGCTCCCCTCGCCCCCACTCCAGTTGCTCCAAGGTTGGAAAGAGTCTTTTTTTCATGCTGTAGGGGAGGGAGTTGAGACAGTCCAATGTCCTGGGGAGCAAGAACTGCAAACAGTCCATCTACAATGTAACATTTGGGTCTCAGGCCGCCCAATCCCTAGTGTGCTGTGCAGACCTTTGACTGGCAAAAACACCCCATCTGAGCGTGAGATCTGGCTGGGCTAGTGGCTCTTTCTGTGGACTAAGAGACAGACAGACAGAGTTTTCAGGTTCAAAACCTATACTTCCCAGAAGATGGTCATTCACTTTGGTAAAAAAAAAAAAAAAAAAAAAAAAAAAAAAAGGCTTTTTATTTTTTTTCCCCTGCCTGGGTAACCTGTCTCCTGCCTGTTTCAAAGTGAAAAAAGGGAAAAATCTTTTTTGGAGGGAAAAGGACCAAAATGCAGGCAGGTGGACTCCGTGGAAGGTGGATGGGGAGTTGCTCCTGCCCGGGCACTAGAGCCCCAGCTGCTGTTCCAGGTGCTCTCTGATAACAGAGATCTCCATGTGTCGTGCCATGACACTGTCTCCAGGACTGACCCTCAGGATAATGAGGATTCAAAACGAGGCAGGTGATACTGCCTTCAAAAGTAAATCCAGGGAGGTTTGGCGGTATATCAGAGGGTTAAGGGCTTGTGGCGATCACGAATAGAGGGGGGAGGTGGAAGGATTTGGGGTCTGGCCCCCAGACTGCCACCTGCAGGGGAGTCGCTTTACAGGGGGTGAAGCAGGTCTTTAGGAGCTCTATCTTTCTCTCCCACCCTGTATTTCCTCTGCTCTCTCCTTTTGTGTCTGTCAGATGCAAGGTCAGTAACAACAACAACAACAACAACCGCAACAATAACCACCACAGTGACCACAGTGACCAAGCAACAAGGGCAGCGAAAGGGGAACAAATGGAGTGCAGGAGCTGTGGATTATTCGTGGTGTAGGCACTCAGCTGTGGCAATAACCTCTTGAGGCAATCAATCCATACATGAAGAAGTAATACATGTAATACATGTATATGTCCCTGTGTGTTTCCACTGAGATAATGTAAATGCACTTTTATTTACTTCTTCATTTATTTATTACCTTGCCACGAGAATTTCTTTTCATTGCTAAAAAAAAGTGTCCCATCAAGGGTACCAGGTGTGCCACACCCAGTTAAGCACTCATGTTACAATGCAGGAGGACTGGGCTTCAACACCCGGGTTCGCACCTGCCAGGGGAAATCTTTACAAGTGGTGCGGAAGTGCTGCAGTTGTCTCTCTCTGTGTCTCAAACTCTCTCTACCTCCCTTCCCTCTCAATTCCTGTCTATTTATTCCAGTGAATAATCAATAAAATAGAAAGTAAAAAAAAGAAAAAGGAAAAGGAAATATTCCACGACTTCAAATGGGCTACTCAGGACAATGCTTTCCTTGTTAAGATCCTCACAGCATTCCATATGCAGAAAGGCAAAGACGCCATGTATTTTTTAACCCAGTTTTTATATTTATTTATTTATTTATTTAGGTGCTTATTCATTTTTGTTATTGATGAATTAATGTTTTACATTTGACATTGACTAAGGATCTGACACCAGCGGACTCCAGTACCCCTATATGGTAATCTGCCTCTACAAAACCGATCCATTGACCTTTCCATCCATCCATCCATCCACCCATACATCTATCCATCCATTCATCCATCCATCCATCCATCCATCCATCCATCCATCCATCCATCCACCAGTCAACCAAGCTAAGTACAAAAGGAGATCTCTCCTTGAATGGTGAGGAGAAACAACGATGCATAGGTAGGTTGCAAAGGCCCAGTTTGGCTGAATAGGGCAGAGGGGCTGAACCAGGGAATGTGTTGGGGCGTGTGGGTTTGGGTGGGGTGAGCCGGAGACCCTGTGAGCTGGGTCACATTAGGGGCAGGCAGGGGGTGGAAGGGGTTGCGAACAGCTGTCACTGGAGAACCATCACAAGTGCTGGAGCTGGTGAGCAGGACACCTGGAAGAGAGGACAGACAAAGGAGAGAAGCAAAGTGCGGAGGAAAGGAGAGGGGACAGGATGGTGAGGACAGGAGAGGACAGGATTGGAGGGGACCTGAGAAACCTACCTGGACAAAGGCAGCATACAGACATCCAGGAAGGCCGGCAGGCATGCAGGCAGCTCTGGCCTGGGCTCCCTGGATCCCGGGCGCACCTCCACCTGTCTTCTCTTGGCTGCCAGCCCTGAGGTCCCTCGTCGGTCAGCACTGTCTTGCCATCCTTCCGTCCCTCTGTGCCAGGGCCCAGGCGCCTGGGCGCTGTTGCCTGACCTAGTGGCAGGGCAGTTGGGCTGCCCAGTGCCAGTGTGGCCAGCACAGATTGCCAGGGGCTAGGACATCACAGAGGGCTCCTGTTGTTGCTAGGCCACGGGGACCCCGCCCATCCAGTTGACCAGCAGCCATGACCCCATGCTGAACTTGACTTGAGGGGTGGTGGCCAGCCACCAGAGACAGAGCCCCAGGCCAAAGCAGGTGCTGGTCGGCCGGGACAAGGGGTTATGGGCGGATTGGTGTGTGTCTGGGCATGGGGCTGGCATCTGACAGTCCAGGGCTGGGGACCAAGGTCCGCCAGGCCCCTGTCCCACCATGTGCACTGACACACAGTCTTGCTGACTGACTGACAGTCCCCGCCCCAGAGATACCCACACCAAGTCCCTGGGTGCCCTGAGCTGCCCCTGAGTGTTGGTGGGTGCCTGCCTGGACACATGCCTCCGTAATGGAGGCCTCTATTAATCCCGTTGCCTACTGACAGCTGCCCTCCTGCCCCTCCTCCTCCTCCTCCGCCTCCTCCTCCTCCTCTTCTTCCTCCTCCTCTTTCTCCTCTTCCTCCTCCTCTTCCTCCTCCTCCTCCTCCTACACCCCCTCCTCCTCTTCCTCATCCTCAGCGGGACTCACTCAGGGCCCTTGGCCTAGACAATCCAGGGCTGCTGCTCTGGCTTCTGCAGCTTCTATCCAGTGGGGGGGTGTAGGAATCTGTTCCTGTCAGTCCCTGATTCCTGGGACCTTCCATGCCTCCAGCTGCCCCCACTCTCTAGTCCTGACCCCTCCTCAAGGATGCCCCCTTTCCCCTTACCCTCTGTCCCGCAGCTCCCAACTAACATCTACTGTGTTCCTCCCTGCGCTACTTTACTGCCACCCTGCTTCTGCCCTTCAGCCCTGAGGGCCCAGGGCCAGCCCAGCTGCCATCTCACCATCCAGCACGGGGACCTGCCCTAACCCCCTGCCACCACACCCACACACACAGACCTGCACACACTCCTGGTTCCCCTGCCTGCAGCCTGCCTCTCAAACAGTCTCCTTCTGCCCCCTAGCACCTTACAGCCTCTGCCACGGACCCCCACAGACACCTGGGCATGAGCAGTGCAGACATGCAAACAGCTCCCCTCGCCCCCATTCCAGTTGCTCCAAGGTTGGAAAGAGTCTTTTTTTCATGCTGTAGGGGAGGGAGTTGAGACAGTCCAATGTCCTGGGGAGCAAGAACTGCAAACAGTCCATCTACAATGTAACATTTGGGTCTCAGGCCGCCCAATCCCTAGTGTGCTGTGCAGACCTTTGACTGGCAAAAACACCCCATCTGAGCGTGAGATCTGGCTGGGCTAGTGGCTCTTTCTGTGGACTAAGAGACAGACAGACAGAGTTTTCAGGTTCAAAACCTATACTTCCCAGAAGATGGTCATTCACTTTGGTAAAAAAAAAAAAAAAAAAGGCTTTTTATTTTTTTTCCCCTGCCTGGGTAACCTGTCTCCTGCCTGTTTCAAAGTTAAAAAAGGGAAAAATCTTTTTTGGAGGGAAAAGGACCAAAATGCAGGCAGGTGGACTCCGTGGAAGGTGGATGGGGAGTTGCTCCTGCCCGGGCACTAGAGCCCCAGCTGCTGTTCCAGGTGCTCTCTGATAACAGAGATCTCCATGTGTCGTGTCATGACACTGTCTCCAGGACTGACCCTCAGGATAATGAGGATTCAAAACGAGGCAGGTGATACTGCCTTCAAAAGTAAATCCAGGGAGGTTTGGCGGTATGTCAGAGGGTTAAGGGCTTGTGGCGATCACGAATAGAGGGGACAGGTGGAAGGATTTGGGGTCTGGCCCCCAGACTGCCACCTGCAGGGGAGTCGCTTTACAGGGGGTGAAGCAGATCTTTAGGAGCTCTATCTTTCTCTCCCACCCTGTATTTCCTCTGCTCTCTCCTTTTGTGTCTGTCAGATGCAAGGTCAGTAACAACAACAACAACAACAAAAACAATAACCACCACAGTGACCAAGCAACAAGGGCAGCGAAAGGGGAACAAATGGAGTGCAGGAGCTGTGGATTATTCGTGGTGTAGGCACTCAGCTGTGGCAATAACCTCTTGAGGCAATCAATCCATACATGAAGAAGTAATACATGTAACAGAGACGTATATGTCCCTGTGTGTTTCCACTGAGATAATGTAAATGCACTTTTATTTACTTCTTCATTTTTTTTATTACCTTGCCAAGGGAATTTCTTTTCATTGCTAAAAAAAAGTGTCCCATCAAGGGTACCAGGTGTGCCACACCCAGTTAAGCACTCATGTTACAATGCAGGAGGACTGGGCTTCAACACCCGGGTTCGCACCTGCCAGGGGAAATCTTTACAAGTGGTGCGGAAGTGCTGCAGTTGTCTCTCTCTGTGTCTCAAACTCTCTCTACCTCCCTTCCCTCTCAATTCCTGTCTATTTATTCCAGTGAATAATCAATAAAATAGAAAGTAAAAAAAAGAAAAAGGAAAAGGAAATATTCCACGACTTCAAATGGGCTACTCAGGACAATGCTTTCCTTGTTAAGATCCTCACAGCATTCCATATGCAGAAAGGCAAAGACGCCATGTATTTTTTAACCCAGTTTTTATATTTATTTATTTATTTAGGTGCTTATTCATTTTTGTTATTGATGAATTAATGTTTTACATTTGACATTGACTAAGGATCTGACACCAGCGGACTCCAGTACCCCTATATGGTAATCTGCCTCTACAAAACCGATCCATTGACATTTCCATCCATCCATCCATCCACCCATACATCTATCCATCCATTCATCCATACATCCATCCATCCATCCATCCATCCATCCACCAGTCAACCAAGCTAAGTACAAAAGGAGATCTCTCCTTGAATGGTGAGGAGAAACAACGATGCATAGGTAGGTTGCAAAGGCCCAGTTTGGCTGAATAGGGCAGAGGGGCTGAACCAGGGAATGTGTTGGGGCGTGTGGGTTTGGGTGGGGTGAGCCGGAGACCCTGTGAGCTGGGTCACATTAGGGGCAGGCAGGGGGTGGAAGGGGTTGCGAACAGCTGTCACTGGAGAACCATCACAAGTGCTGGAGCTGGTGAGCAGGACACCTGGAAGAGAGGACAGACAAAGGAGAGAAGCAAAGTGCGGAGGAAAGGAGAGGGGACAGGATGGTGAGGACAGGAGAGGACAGGATTGGAGGGGACCTGAGAAACCTACCTGGACAAAGGCAGCATACAGACATACAGGAAGGCCGGCAGGCATGCAGGCAGCTCTGGCCTGGGCTCCCTGGATCCCGGGCGCACCTCCACCTGTCTTCTCTTGGCTGCCAGCCCTGAGGTCCCTCGTCGGTCAGCACTGTCTTGCCATCCTTCCGTCCCTCTGTGCCAGGGCCCAGGAGCCTGGGCGCTGTTGCCTGACCTAGTGGCAGGGCAGTTGGGCTGCCCAGTGCCAGTGTGGCCAGCACAGATTGCCAGGGGCTAGGACATCACAGAGGGCTCCTGTTGTTGCTAGGCCACGGGGACCCCGCCCATCCAGTTGAACAGCAGCCATGACCCCATGCTGAACTTGACTTGAGGGGTGGTGGCCAGCCACCAGAGACAGAGCCCCAGGCCAAAGCAGGTGCTGGTCGGCCGGGCCAAGGGGCTATGGGCGGATTGGTGTGTGTCTGGGCATGGGGCTGGCATCTGACAGTCCAGGGCAGGGGACCAAGGTCCGCCAGGCCCCTGTCCCACCATGTGCACTGACACACAGTCTTGCTGACTGACTGACAGTCCCCGCCCCAGAGATACCCACACCAAGTCCCTGGGTGCCCTGAGCTGCCCCTGAGTGTTGGTGGGTGCCTGCCTGGACACATGCCTCCGTAATGGAGGCCTCTATTAATCCCGTTGCCTACTGACAGCTGCCCTCCTGCCCCTCCTCCTCCTCCTCCGCCTCCTCCTCCTCCTCTTCTTCCTCCTCCTCTTTCTCCTCTTCCTCCTCCTCTTCCTCCTCCTCCTCCTCCTACACCCCCTCCTCCTCTTCCTCATCCTCAGCGGGACTCACTCAGGGCCCTTGGCCTAGGCAATCCAGGGCTGCTGCTCTGGCTTCTGCAGCTTCTATCCAGTGGGGGGGTGTAGGAATCTGTTCCTGTCAGTCCCTGATTCCTGGGACCTTCCATGCCTCCAGCTGCCCCCA
This sequence comes from Erinaceus europaeus, assembly GCF_950295315.1. Lineage (NCBI taxonomy): Eukaryota > Metazoa > Chordata > Mammalia > Eulipotyphla > Erinaceidae > Erinaceus > Erinaceus europaeus. The sequence continues at coordinate 1,204,662 of NW_026647147.1, read as the reverse complement.
CTCTCTAGTCCTGACCCCTCCTCAAGGATGCCCCCTTTCCCCTTACCCTCTGTCCCGCAGCTCCCAACTAACATCTACTGTGTTCCTCCCTGCGCTACTTTACTGCCACCCTGCTTCTGCCCTTCAGCCCTGAGGGCCCAGGGCCAGCCCAGCTGCCATCTCACCATCCAGCACGGGGACCTGCCCTAACCCCCTGCCACCACACCCACACACACAGACCTGCACACACTCCTGGTTCCCCTGCCTGCAGCCTGCCTCTCAAACAGTCTCCTTCTGCCCCCTAGCACCTTACAGCCTCTGCCACGGACCCCCACAGACACCTGGGCATGAGCAGTGCAGACATGCAAACAGCTCCCCTCGCCCCCACTCCAGTTGCTCCAAGGTTGGAAAGAGTCTTTTTTTCAGGCTGTAGGGGAGGGAGTTGAGACAGTCCAATGTCCTGGGGAGCAAGAACTGCAAACAGTCCATCTACAATGTAACATTTGGGTCTCAGGCCGCCCAATCCCTAGTGTGCTGTGCAGACCTTTGACTGGCAAAAACACCCCATCTGAGCGTGAGATCTGGCTGGGCTAGTGGCTCTTTCTGTGGACTAAGAGACAGACAGACAGAGTTTTCAGGTTCAAAACCTATACTTCCCAGAAGATGGTCATTCACTTTGGTAAAAAAAAAAAAAAAAAAAAAAAAAAAAAAGGCTTTTAATTTTTTTTCCCCTGCCTGGGTAACCTGTCTCCTGCCTGTTTCAAAGTTAAAAAAGGGAAAAATCTTTTTTGGAGGGAAAAGGACCAAAATGCAGGCAGGTGGACTCCGTGGAAGGTGGATGGGGAGTTGCTCCTGCCCGGGCACTAGAGCCCCAGCTGCTGTTCCAGGTGCTCTCTGATAACAGAGATCTCCATGTGTCGTGCCATGACACTGTCTCCAGGACTGACCCTCAGGATAATGAGGATTCAAAACGAGGCAGGTGATACTGCCTTCAAAAGTAAATCCAGGGAGGTTTGGCGGTATATCAGAGGGTTAAGGGCTTGTGGCGATCACGAATAGAGGGGGGAGGTGGAAGGATTTGGGGTCTGGCCCCCAGACTGCCACCTGCAGGGGAGTCGCTTTACAGGGGGTGAAGCAGGTCTTTAGGAGCTCTATCTTTCTCTCCCACCCTGTATTTCCTCTGCTCTCTCCTTTTGTGTCTGTCAGATGCAAGGTCAGTAACAACAACAACAACAACAACCGCAACAATAACCACCACAGTGACCACAGTGACCAAGCAACAAGGGCAGCGAAAGGGGAACAAATGGAGTGCAGGAGCTGTGGATTATTCGTGGTGTAGGCACTCAGCTGTGGCAATAACCTCTTGAGGCAATCAATCCATACATGAAGAAGTAATACATGTAATACATGTATATGTCCCTGTGTGTTTCCACTGAGATAATGTAAATGCACTTTTATTTACTTCTTCATTTATTTATTACCTTGCCACGAGAATTTCTTTTCATTGCTAAAAAAAAGTGTCCCATCAAGGGTACCAGGTGTGCCACACCCAGTTAAGCACTCATGTTACAATGCAGGAGGACTGGGCTTCAACACCCGGGTTCGCACCTGCCAGGGGAAATCTTTACAAGTGGTGCGGAAGTGCTGCAGTTGTCTCTCTCTGTGTCTCAAACTCTCTCTACCTCCCTTCCCTCTCAATTCCTGTCTATTTATTCCAGTGAATAATCAAGAAAATAGAAAGTAAAAAAAAGAAAAAGGAAAAGGAAATATTCCACGACTTCAAATGGGCTACTCAGGACAATGCTTTCCTTGTTAAGATCCTCACAGCATTCCATATGCAGAAAGGCAAAGACACCATGTATTTTTTAACCCAGTTTTTATATTTATTTATTTATTTATTTAGGTGCTTATTCATTTTTGTTATTGATGAATTAATGTTTTACATTTGACATTGACTAAGGATCTGACACCAGCGGACTCCAGTACCCCTATATGGTAATCTGCCTCTACAAAACCGATCCATTGACCTTTCCATCCATCCATCCATCCACCCATACATCTATCCATCCATTCATCCATCCATCCATCCATCCATCCATCCACCAGTCAACCAAGCTAAGTACAAAAGGAGATCTCTCCTTGAATGGTGAGGAGAAACAACGATGCATAGGTAGGTTGCAAAGGCCCAGTTTGGCTGAATAGGGCAGAGGGGCTGAACCAGGGAATGTGTTGGGGCGTGTGGGTTTGGGTGGGGTGAGCCGGAGACCCTGTGAGCTGGGTCACATTAGGGGCAGGCAGGGGGTGGAAGGGGTTGCGAACAGCTGTCACTGGAGAACCATCACAAGTGCTGGAGCTGGTGAGCAGGACACCTGGAAGAGAGGACAGACAAAGGAGAGAAGCAAAGTGCGGAGGAAAGGAGAGGGGACAGGATGGTGAGGACAGGAGAGGACAGGATTGGAGGGGACCTGAGAAACCTACCTGGACAAAGGCAGCATACAGACATCCAGGAAGGCCGGCAGGCATGCAGGCAGCTCTGGCCTGGGCTCCCTGGATCCCGGGCGCACCTCCACCTGTCTTCTCTTGGCTGCCAGCCCTGAGGTCCCTCGTCGGTCAGCACTGTCTTGCCATCCTTCCGTCCCTCTGTGCCAGGGCCCAGGCGCCTGGGCGCTGTTGCCTGACCTAGTGGCAGGGCAGTTGGGCTGCCCAGTGCCAGTGTGGCCAGCACAGATTGCCAGGGGCTAGGACATCACAGAGGGCTCCTGTTGTTGCTAGGCCACGGGGACCCCGCCCATCCAGTTGACCAGCAGCCATGACCCCATGCTGAACTTGACTTGAGGGGTGGTGGCCAGCCACCAGAGACAGAGCCCCAGGCCAAAGCAGGTGCTGGTCGGCCGGGCCAAGGGGCTATGGGCGGATTGGTGTGTGTCTGGGCATGGGGCTGGCATCTGACAGTCCAGGGCGGGGGACCAAGGTCCGCCAGGCCCCTGTCCCACCATGTGCACTGACACACAGTCTTGCTGACTGACTGACAGTCCCCGCCCCAGAGATACCCACACCAAGTCCCTGGGTGCCCTGAGCTGCCCCTGAGTGTTGGTGGGTGCCTGCCTGGACACATGCCTCCGTAATGGAGGCCTCTATTAATCCCGTTGCCTACTGACAGCTGCCCTCCTGCCCCTCCTCCTCCTCCTCCGCCTCCTCCTCCTCCTCTTCTTCCTCCTCCTATTTCTCCTCTTCCTCCTCCTCTTCCTCCTCTTCCTCCTCCTACACCCCCTCCTCCTCTTCCTCATCCTCAGCGGGACTCACTCAGGGCCCTTGGCCTAGACAATCCAGGGCTGCTGCTCTGGCTTCTGCAGCTTCTATCCAGTGGGGGGGTGTAGGAATCTGTTCCTGTCAGTCCCTGATTCCTGGGACCTTCCATGCCTCCAGCTGCCCCCACTCTCTAGTCCTGACCCCTCCTCAAGGATGCCCCCTTTCCCCTTACCCTCTGTCCCGCAGCTCCCAACTAACATCTACTGTGTTCCTCCCTGCGCTACTTTACTGCCACCCTGCTTCTGCCCTTCAGCCCTGAGGGCCCAGGGCCAGCCCAGCTGCCATCTCACCATCCAGCACGGGGACCTGCCCTAACCCCCTGCCACCACACCCACACACACAGACCTGCACACACTCCTGGTTCCCCTGCCTGCAGCCTGCCTCTCAAACAGTCTCCTTCTGCCCCCTAGCACCTTACAGCCTCTGCCATGGACCCCCACAGACACCTGGGCATGAGCAGTGCAGACATGCAAACAGCTCCCCTCGCCCCCACTCCAGTTGCTCCAAGGTTGGAAAGAGTCTTTTTTTCATGCTGTAGGGGAGGGAGTTGAGACAGTCCAATGTCCTGGGGAGCAAGAACTGCAAACAGTCCATCTACAATGTAACATTTGGGTCTCAGGCCGCCCAATCCCTAGTGTGCTGTGCAGACCTTTGACTGGCAAAAACACCCCATCTGAGCGTGAGATCTGGCTGGGCTAGTGGCTCTTTCTGTGGACTAAGAGACAGACAGACAGAGTTTTCAGGTTCAAAACCTATACTTCCCAGAAGATGGTCATTCACTTTGGTAAAAAAAAAAAAAAAAAAAAAAAGGCTTTTTATTTTTTTTCCCCTGCCTGGGTAACCTGTCTCCTGCCTGTTTCAAAGTTAAAAAAGGGAAAAATCTTTTTTGGAGGGAAAAGGACCAAAATGCAGGCAGGTGGACTCCGTGGAAGGTGGATGGGGAGTTGCTCCTGCCCGGGCACTAGAGCCCCAGCTGCTGTTCCAGGTGCTCTCTGATAACAGAGATCTCCATGTGTCGTGTCATGACACTGTCTCCAGGACTGACCCTCAGGATAATGAGGATTCAAAACGAGGCAGGTGATACTGCCTTCAAAAGTAAATCCAGGGAGGTTTGGCGGTATATCAGAGGGTTAAGGGCTTGTGGCGATCACGAATAGAGGGGGGAGGTGGAAGGATTTGGGGTCTGGCCCCCAGACTGCCACCTGCAGGGGAGTCGCTTTACAGGGGGTGAAGCAGGTCTTTAGGAGCTCTATCTTTCTCTCCCACCCTGTATTTCCTCTGCTCTCTCCTTTTGTGTCTGTCAGATGCAAGGTCAGTAACAACAACAACAACAACAACCGCAACAATAACCACCACAGTGACCACAGTGACCAA